>NC_091401.1:23083700-23721200 GCF_032191515.1 Phaenicophaeus curvirostris
ATATTACTGCATATGATGAATATAATATGATTAATAATGCACAGGACTGAGTTATCTGTACATATTCATTGATTAAACAGGAAAATAGGAGATATCTAAAGAAAAATACAATATAGTTCTCTGTTTCAAGTACAAATTCTTAAAATAATACTGAACACAGCCAGATAGGAATAGTTTCATGATGGAAATTAAGCTACGATCTTAGAAAAACTTGAAGTGATTTCTGTATATTTCTAAGAACCCGATGTTTCTTGTAATCTATTTTAAAAGGAGAGAGTTCTTCTACATTTAGAGTTAAAAAAACCAATTATGTTGAGATCATTAAGGTATTATGAGACCCTCAATTTTCAGAATGGTTCATGCTTTAGGGAACTGTCTTGTGCAGAAGAATTTTGCTGCATTAAAGAAGGGGCAGGTGCAGCTCATTTGTAGGAAACACCAGCACTAAGGGGATTCAAGGACGAATGCCTGGGTGATGTATAGGCAATTCAGTCCCATGTACCTTGCAAGGCATTTGAGGAAAAGGAGGTGGGTGCTATAAAAATGCACATGTATTTTTGAGCAGTTTTGTGAGCGATCAGCGGATTGTTTGATTCGCAGGCAGAGGGCCCAGTAATTTGCTGAAATTGTGTTATATTTTGGAGATTCTAATAGCATTGTCTCTAATCTGTGTTGCTTCTGCTAAAAGAAATTGAGTAGCTACTTAAACATTTCAGTAACCTTTAAAGGAGTAATGATGAAAAAGACCTAACGAGCACAATTAGCTTGGCCTTTCACAAAATGTTTGATGAAGGTCGGATGTCATTAGAGAAGCTGAGAATGCACATGAGAAATGGTGCCTTGATTAGAAACCAGGTAAGGAGGAGGCAAGCAGATATCCTTGGGACCTAGCAAAAGGTTTTGCAGTGATCCCACCCTAGTTACAGATTGTTAGGATCGATTCTGTTTGGAGAACTATTGCTTTCAGGACCCAATTTATCTCTCCTTTTCTATGCAGCCGTGCTGGCTTGGGGAAGCATCAGAGCAAGGAAAGAGCTTCAGCCCCTGCAGTTCCTGTGTTCCCCCTACTGCTGCAGCATGAGTGGAACATAAATGTCTGCTGCTTGGTTTTATCGTTGCTTATCCTATAGATAAGCAGTGGATAATTAAGTTTATTTTTATGGCTTTGGATTAGAATTGGTGGGTCACCTGGAGGGCACGCAGAGGCGGCATCTCACACCACTTTTCGTCTGTATTCCTGGTGACTGGGAAGCAGTCTCTCCCCTTATATACTTGCCCTCCCTCATATACTTACTCACAGTGTTTTCCTCGGTCTTGCCTATTCCATAGGCTATAATCAAAGTTTTATTTGCATTGCCTGAGGGGTATGTGCAGAGCATGTAAAATAGAAATTTAGGAGACACGTGGCTGGTCTCAGCGGGGGGAGCTGAGGCAGATGGGCACAGAGGACAGATATATTAATGATAAAAATGTCACATATCTGCCCTGAAAACTGCTGGAGTCTTATTGTTTAGGATTTAAAGTCCCTGTAAGGCAAGTGGAAATGCATGGTCTTTAAATGAGAAAGAAGCTGCATGCAGTGTGAATTGCTAGTGGAGAGTAAATATAGGTCTAGAATTTTTTTATCCCACTTTCTGCACTGTTCTGAGTAATTCTGTTTCCTTCTGGAGGTTACTGAAGCTCGAAAATACTAGTTCTTGCTTAATTATTGTGTGAATTCAAGCTTGAGCATTGTTGAAAAAAAGATGGGAGGGGTTTTTTGAGTTGTTTTTTTGTTTAGTTTTTAATCAATCCAGCCAATTAAATACTGAATTTCCTGTTCTGCAGTCACTGTGAATGCATTTCTGCTCCGAGGCTATGGTGGACCTCTACTTTCCAGCTGTCAGGCACCCCTGGACTGCTAATATACGCCATCAGTTTGCCAAAGGGGGTCCAGACTTACCAAAAAGCAGTTATGACTGCGGATTTAACACACCTCCCATCGCCCTTGGAGTCACTGATAAGGTGGGACTGGTCTGAGATGTAGTTCCATCAGCAGTTTGCTAACCCAGCTGTGGCGTTTGTGTGGTGGCAATGAGATAGTAGTTAGCTGTGCAGACAACATCTCGTGTGTCCTCATGGCACACCACCAGGGGAGTTTGGCACGTGTGAGTTTTCTATGTGGGCTGGTACCCGGCAAGCCTGACTGGGGAACACGGGGCTCCTGCTGTGTAAACAGAACATTTTCCCCAGCTCTGTGTTTGACCCTGTGAAACACGGACTGCAAAAGCCACGTCCATCCAAACAACTGGGATATTCCCTTTCCAATGAAGGTTACCGGGGATCTTCTTCCCTGCGGCTTCACAGTGGCTCCAGCTGGTGCAGCCCATCTCCACCTTCTGCAGACCTTCTCCAGGGCTGCGCATCCATCCCCTGTGGAGCTTTGTGCACTTCTAGTCACCGCCTTGTCATTTTCTGGTCTCTTTGCCTGTCTCTCCATCTCTCTCTAAAAATTAATATTGATTACATTTGGGGTTTTTTTTCTTTCTCTTGTCACTTTGCTTTGTTTCCAGAGGTGAGATGAGACTAATTTCCTATTGCGTAGACTTCTGTTTAATACAGATGAGCCATCACAAGCCCTACCCATGCGGGGATTAATGCAGCTTTCAGCCCTTTGGGGTTTAATGCTTTTAGGCCAAACACTTAAAAGGACGGTGCTGGTCTCTCTGAACATAATGGTGATGTTTCTGTTTCTGAGGTCATCCCATCCAAAACAGGCTGCAGGAGACAGTCAGTGAAAGTGTTGGGATAAATATCTGCAAAGAAAGCAGGTTGACGCTTAATTGAGAGCAGAGACCCGTCTGGGATAGTGGAGAAGCGGATCCAGAGGTCTGTATGGGAATGTTGGCCATGTGTGTCTTTGCAGATGGGGTTACACAGAATCATAGAATCATAGAATCACCAGGTTGGAAAAGACCCATTGAATCAACGAGTCCAACCATTCCTATCAAATACTAAAGCGAGCCTAGAGAGGGGACTGGGGGACGGTCAGAGACTGGATTTGAGAGAGGACAGGGATGAAGTGGCCTTCAGAAATGCTTGTGATTAGAGAAGCAGAGGGGAAAACTGGGAGAGAAGTGTCTATCAGCCAAGGTGCAAGGAGCTAGCACTGCTGGAGGCAGATACAAGGGATGAGAAAAGCTCATTGTCCACACCATGGCTGGAAAAGAGACTGCAAACAAGTATCTTCAGTGACAGCCATAAAAATGGTCAAGGATAATGACTTTTTTTAGAGAGGGGCATTAGGAAGATGCACTGCAAAAGAAAAGAGCCAAAGAAGCACAGAGATGAGGTGATGACAAATAGAAAATGTTAAAACCAAGTCACTGGGGTAGGAAGATAAGTCGGTGGGAGGAGCACACAAGCGACCTTGGCACATGCTCTGCAAACTGGGAAGCAACAGTAGAAGATAGGAGGGAGAAGTCTTATTTCCCAGTTTTGTCTCACAAAGAGATGCAAAAGAGCTATGGAAAAGTTCGGAGAGGAATGAGAAAAGCAATGAGAAGGCAGCCGTGGGAAGGCCAACTGTTCAGGAGGAAGAGCCTTGGTTGAGGACTTGTGCCATTTAAGAGCCTGAGGTAGGGGCAGCTTGGAGGTGTGATTTCTCATGATGGAGGGATGAGCAAAAGCTCAGGGTTGAAAAGAGTGATGAGGGGTAGGAGGAAGGGAAGAGGTTACATGTGCTAATGGCCTGAAACCTGTGGGGCACGAGAGGCTTGGAAAACAGAAGGAAAACTCAGCAAAGAGGGAGAAAAGAAGGGCTGGCGAGATGAACCTGTTTCTTATGGAATACGGTGAAACAAGGGCAGTGGGGGGATTTCAGCCAAATTCATCCATCTAGAGCCCAAGAGCTCATCCCAAGCTACCCCACCAGCAGGGACTTGGAGCCAAGCGTCCACTGGATTTTTTGACACCACATGCAAAGCATGAGATCTCCAGCAGCCACAGGGTGAGGTGGATCATGCCAGGGATCCCAGTGCCTTTTAATGTATGAGTCAGGTCTTGCTTGCACTCTGGTGACTTCTCCTTTCGATAAAGCAGTTATCTAAAAACTGGTAGAGCCAGCGCAGCCTTGACTTTTACAAAATGCCTTGTCTGATACTAAAATACAACACCAATAATCTTACCTGACTGGGAAAAAAGAGAGGGGAAAAAAAAAAAAAAAAGCCCTATCTCTGCAGCCAGTGTAGTACAGGTTTTAAATTTTCTGGTGATTTTCTTTGTAAACTGCTCAGCAGGGCATTATTCAGGCAGCTGTATCGAGGGACTAATATAACATGTGTTCTCAATTTTAGACCCTTTATGTTGGGAATTTTCCATTGTGCAATTGCATTAAATCTGAGGCGGCTGACAAGAGCACGATGTTTTCTAACTCTACACAAGGTTAAATGACTGAAATAAAAATAGATGGAAAAGAAAACAAAGTAAAAGAAGTTTGCTTTCTCATGTAAAGGCAAGCAGTGGCATGGGGTCAGTGGCTTAACGATAGCCCTGCCATCAGTCAGGGACCGTGAAACAACTGATCCTTCCCAAATCACTTTGGAAATTATCTTCTGTTTCAAGAGCTCTTTCACTCAGGCTGCTCATATAACCAAGAGGACTGTGTTCAAAGTTATCATTTTTGTATAAATTGTGGTAGTAATGACTATATTTGTGAGGCATTTCACTTTCTAACCGCCAGGGATCTACGATGTTATTTGCAGTATTTTCCTTACTAGGAAATGTATGATTGTTACTACTGCCTGTAGGAAAAATACACGCTGGGCTGGTGTCACGGGAAGGGGAAGGCAATCTGCAGAGCAGCAGGGTGGTCCTGCACGCAGGAGAGTTGATGAATTTAGAAATGCAAATCTCAGACCAAGACAGCAGCGAAAGGTAAAGCAGGAGCTCTTCAGAAAGAAGCATTTGTTGGGTGGTGGATCGTGGAGGTTTGCAGCTTTATGTGCGGCGCATGGGTCTCTCCTGCAGGATGCTGGTATCCTTCTGCAGTTGGTTTTGGCTCTATATTCCTATCCAACAGAGCTTTCACTTCTCCTCCCATTTTAAATCACACAGGTGGTGTTTCCAAAACAGCTGCAAAAGCAGCTTTTCTTTTTGTCTCTGAAGGTCAGACACCTACAGCAGGTACCAGCCCTCTAGTCTCTCACAGATTGTCAGCATGATGCTGCTTGAACATTTGTTAAGCAAAGTTTCCTAAATAAAAGCAAGGGGGGGTACCATTTATTGCTATTATTTTTTTCCTGAAGGAGAGCTTTATGCATTTGCAGAGTTACTGGCTTTCATTAAGGTAGAGAATGAGGTGACCTCAAACACTAAATCCCATTTTGTTCTGCTTGTGTCATCCACTGCACCGTGCTGCAGCAGTTTGTACCCTCGTTATAATCTTGTGTCTTTATGTTTTGGATATTGGTATTTTCATTACCAAGCCCTCTAGGGTTAGAGCGGATCTATTCACTGGGGTACTAAGGCCAAACACCTGCATCTGAACAGGGCAGATGATTCTTCACTCTCTTTGGTGCCATCTCATTTAGCCTTCAGAGGAGATAGTTCTTGAGCAGGCAGCTCATTTTGCTGGGGATCCTGGTGGATGGGTTCCTCTGCCAGTCCTGGTGCTAGGTGAGCCATTAAATTGTGCAGGTAGCAGGGCCTTTTAGCGACAGATGGGAAACTAAATCCATTTAGGTCTGGAATGCGTCAGTCAATTGCAAAGAAAAATAAATATGTATGTCAGTCTTATGAAAAAATAGCTCTAGTTTAGGGCTGTGCAATAAGGACCATTAAGTTAAAAATAAATTTTCGGAACACAGTGCATCTAAACACAACTTGTTTATTACTGGCTATTTTATTTATACCAGTCATGGGATATTCAACTACTGACATGGGAACAGCAAACCATAGTTTTTAACTCTGGATGTGGACAGCAACACAGCAAGTGGCAGCGATGAGAATTCAGCTTAAAGACCACAGAACATAGATATAAACCTAAATATAGCTCCCCAGGAGCAAAATCAGGGGTCAGGATGTTGCGGAGGATAGGCAGTGCTGGAATGCCCTGTTACGCGCATTTTCCTTAGAACTGCATCTTTGTCTGATTAAAATCTACAAGCAGAGTCATGTTGCTTTGTGACACGGCTGCTGGTTGAGTTTCATCACTGGGGCTCTTCTTCAGGCAGGCTGGCCCCAGCACTTCTTCCAGGGCACCCCAGCTGTGGATGCACCTTTATTTAAATGAATAATCAGATGTAAATTAACAGCAGAGGTGAAAACACAACCGTGTGCTTCTTTGGTCTACCTAAAAGGGAAAGAAAGCAGCCATTAAGTTAATTTTATTTATTGTTGAAAGATACTGGAATACATCAGTAAAAAATTTAGCAGTCATGTAACCTAAACTAAGTGCCAGGCACATTCCCTTTTAGTGTTTGTTAGTGCATAGCTAAAAAGTTACTTGCTGTCTTCCCAGTCTAAAATATGAATGAAAATGTGTCATCTGGTCCAAAGCCCGTGCGAGGAACATGTTATAGCTTGAGTGTTTATGAATACAGCATGGACTAGCTGGAAGGGGCAAGTACAGAAGAGTCATGGTCTGATGGGCTTTGCTTTGCTCAATGTTCATTCTACTTAAATGAGACAAATAAACCCCAGAGCACTTGTAAAACAGCTAGTTTTTCCAATATTTTCCTGCCTCCTTCGCCAGCAAATGCTATGCCTGGTGGATACAGTGGCTATTGACTAATTACATTTTCTGTGTATTTAAAGGTTAAAGTAATTAAAAATGTCTAATCTTTTCCTCTTTTCAATAAAAAAATAAAAAGCTTGAATGCAATTCTTGAGGGCATGAGGGGAGAGAGCTCTAGTTTACCCAGGCACGGTCCAGTGCCGTAGTTTCAGTTCACAGAAGCTGCACTTGGGCTCTGGGGCTAATTTGTACTTTTAATACATCTCTTGGCCATTAGGAAAAGCAAGACTGGAAGACACTCCTCCCACTTCAGCCCCTCTCTGCTATTATTAATAGGAAGAACATTTTCCTGCTAATCTTTTATATAACCTTTCATATATATATATATATATATATACACACACTCCTATATGTTTGGTTTGCTTCCCATTCCCCTCTGATTTTTCCAGGTACAACTTGTCTGATCGCACTGCTGTCGGATAAAGAACTCACAGTGGCCAACGTCGGCGATTCTCGAGGAGTCTTGTGTGACAAGGATGGGAATGCTATCCCCTTGTCACACGATCACAAGCCCTACCAACTGAAAGAGAGGAAGAGGATTAAAAGAGCTGGTGAGTTGTAACATTTTCGCTTTGGATTGAAAGTTCATCGTTTTTCTTCTCTACTCTGTCAATAATAAAGACTTTTACCCTGAGAGAGACTGGAAAGTACTAGACTGAGGCATCAGCAGATAAAATCTTCCATTATTAATACAGCACTTCTCAATGGGATGTCACAGTGCAGACAGAGAAATGGAAGCAGATTGACCTACCCCTTAATGAGCCCGTGTCGGAGTAAGACGGGCAGCTTTCATCTCCCACAGCCAGCTGACCGTCCCAGCAGGTTCTTTGCGATCTCTGCAGGGAGCAAATTAATAAACAGGAGCAGCAGCATTACAGGCTGCTTCACACCAAACCGTATCAGCAGCCTCAATCTGAGAGGCTGGGTCTGAAGCAGAGTAAGGTTTAGTTCTGAAAACAGGCAGAACATGAATCCGATTCATCAAAGCTATTTTGTGTTCCCATGTAGTGATTGCTAATGAGTGCAAACATGTAAAATTGTAGCAGGGGCAGAGGGAAAGAACATAAGAAACAGCAACCTTTCGGCAACAAATCCTTCTGGCTTTCATCACTTGTCAGTTTAGCAGCCTTCTGGGCTAGAAGTTACATTTGGATCATCAAGTTTAACAGCCAGTTCTCCATGAATTTGTCAGTCTCTTTTGAAGCCATTTCTGCTGTGGCTCCCGCAGCAGCCTGCAGCAGCAAGTTATTTGATGAAGGGAAAAAGTTCCTCTTGTTTGTGTTCAACCTACCAATGAGCGCTGCCTCCAGAGACACATCGCCTCTCTGCCTGCACATCTTCATCTGTAAAGTGGAAATAACAAGTTTTTCCCTGAGTATAAAACATTTTCAAAACCTACAGGTTATCAATATGCTCACAGCAGCATAAATGCCTGCACATGCGCAATGAGCGATTTCCTCTCAGTTTGCTTTTATCAGCAAGGAGGTGTAGTAGCAACAAGGATCCTTCCTGCTGCTAAACAGAGAGATGAGGTCCCGAATGTTCCCCAAAGGGGAAGAAGAAGTATACAGATCCTCAGAAGAAGGTACAGGAAAATGTCTCACTTGCCTTCAACACAATGCTTGGTGAGGTATCAATAAAACCTCAACGCTGTTCTGTAAAATTGCTTCCCTCTTGGCCAAGTCCAGGACCTTTGTGCAATTGTTCACTTAGACAAAGCCTTCACTTAGGAGAAAAAAAGTACTATGAGTATTTCTTTTATGGAGAAGTGAGGCTTTATAACACAGCAATGTGGAGGACGATCCTGGATTTTTATGGGAATTGCCAGCTTTGGAAGGAATTATTTTAATAGACAGGTAAACGTTACAGCTATCTGCAGCTAAACAAGAAATATTCTACCTTGCCTGGTGACTTAATGAATTCCCTACTCCATTACCTGTTGCCCCATTGTGTTGTCACAATTGATATGGCTCATTGTGCAGTTAAAATCATACAACCACTGTACATTACTGACTCATACTTTTACATTTTTGGAACATCCCTTCTTTACATACAGCAAGTGCAAAATTGAACCGAAGTGCCCAAACTGAATTATCGAGTCTCCTTTGCTTCTGTGACAAAAGTGCCTGACTTCTTTTCACCAGCTAGATACTTTCTTGTCATGTAGAACTGAAGAAGGTGACAATAACCACATCATTCTGTTACAGTTTGGTTTTCCAGCTTTACTTTGCACCTCAAGCTACACTGTCCGGTGCCCTATAGGTAGCTGTAAAATGACTGCGCATTTGTGTTAGTAGGATTAGATTTCATTTAAAAGGGAAATCCATACAGCCACGGTTGAGGAAATATCCTTCAAACCTCAGTCTGATATAAATCAATTTGAGGCAGCCTGAAACAGCAGCTCAAAGAAAAGCGTGACTTGCCCCCTGCATTTCAGTGGGGCGTTAACATTGGGATGACAAGTCCAAACTAATCCGTCGTTTCTTGCTGCCACGGTGGATGTTAAGGAAGCTCACTGCTTGCTGCTGTCAGCAGTCAGTGAATTCAGTCCCTCTCTTTTCCCCACCCCCCCCAGCAACTGCATACAAAGTCTTAAGCCAACCCACAGCCTGAAAAAGATTCCCTTTTATCAGCCCAGCCAACACAAGCAGCTCTGGAACAGCAGCCCCAGAAACCAATGCCCAGGTTTCTCATGGAGTTCCTGCAGTGCTATTAGAAGTCTCTGGTACCCAAACCTGCAGCCAAGCACTAGAAGGAAAGACAGCAGCTAAGAGAATGAAGCAGGGCCCTCGATTTTGAGCTGAGGTGCCACATCCTGCAGGATTCCCTGTTCTGCATCATGGCTGTGCAGTTAACAGCACCGATCATGGGGTTTTTGTCAAGCCTGACTGTTATTTTCACAAGGGGCTGGCTGATATATGATCACAAGTGCTGTGGTGCCGCTCATCTCACAGCTGAATGAGATCAGGGTCCCCCCAGTCTGACTCATTCCTGTGGGATAGGGGAATGCGTGTCCTGTGGCACAAGGATGATGGTTTTCCCAGAAAACACAAGGAATCTCCTTCTGATCAGGAGCTGGAGTGAAGGATGTAGTGTCAGCATAAGAAGTGGCCTTGAAACAGCCATGGATTTGTCTTGTGAAGAAACACTCAGTTGCAGAACCACAAGGTGACTGTTGCTGATGGAAACTTAATCATTCACCTTGAACACAATCCTCAGAGCTCAGCTCCTGCTAACATGCAAAACGTTTGCACGGTTGCCAAAATGCTTCTGTTTCTTTCATCTCTTCTCCAGTGACAGCCAGCACAGCAGAACGTTTGCTCTTCCATGAGCATTTCTATGTATTCTGCACAGAGGGCTTTATAAAAGAAAACATTAGAAGTGCCAACAGACACTTCAGCAAATCACAGGAATTCAACTTATGCCATAGGCAGTTCCAGGCGCCGTGTGAGAGTGGCACTGAAAAGTCACTTTATACATGTAAGCATGACCTGCAAAGACTGAGAAAGCATGCAGCAGCAGCAGCAGCAGCTGTCTCCTCTGCAAGTACCATAACAGGGGCAGGCACTGCTGCCCTCTAATTGTCTGTAAAATATCTACTTGAAACTGCCTCTTCCTAAGTGCATTTTACTTCCCCTGTTATTTCAGTACCTACACGCAATTACAGTCCAGTTGCTACAACCCTATCACTTAGGAAACCCCTGGGCGGGGTTTGTTTGCACATCTAAAGAGGAGATGCAGTAGGCTCATGGGTCCTTAGCTTTTTTGACTGTGGAAAGAAACGTCTTCATCGTGGAGACTCCATAGAAGTACTCATGGAAACAACCAGATAAAAAGTTCTGGATTTGATGGTTTTAACACAAATCAAGTTTCAAGCTCTAAACAACAGTGAATCATTAAATGAAATATAATTTCACCTGAAAGCAGAAGGAATTTACAGATTAGATCAGCCAACCAGAAATGGAAATGTTATCGTAAGATTTAGGTGACTGACAAATAGCACAGAGGCTGGAGTGCAGAGCTGAAAACATTCTGGTAACTACAAAGAACAAAGACATTTGTAAGAACAGCAAAGCAGACAGCTTGCAGATATAAAAGACAACAGTTCGCCTCATTTTGTCATACATTTTCGTGTTCCATGTTTGCAAATTATATGTCCCTGAGCGATGTCCCCAAGTAACTTCATTCCTGTTCAGACGGCAGGAATATAGCTATGAGACAGCTCAGACAGTGGCACGCAGATGCATGAATAGGAATTGAAGATGCCTAAATTTTACCCTTCTACTTTGGACACTGTATAGATGCCTCCCTGGCACCATCCAGCTGTGTAACAGCCAGGTGCTGGCTGTATCAGTCATTGATTTCAGTGTAAAACACATCTCACTGTAAGCAACCCCTAAATAAAATAATGTATTTTCAACTAGAAGTAGCCTTAATCCCAGTGATAATAAAATTGATCAGTCAGATCCCACAGTGTATTTTTCTGCCTTGAAGTAAAATTCTGTGATTGGTTTGGTTTTTTTGTTTCTTTTTGACACAGCTCATTCAAGGAAGTTCGACAGAAAAGCCTATAAATATTTTTACACTTTATGCCTTGAAGTGAGGTGTGAGTCCTACTGCAGGGTGTGTTCAGTGTTGTTTCCTTCATAGATCACTGAAATGGAGAAAACATGAACCACACAGAAAAAAACGAGGTGTTTACTAACACAAGAATGTAAAGATTTGCTTTCAGTGTTTCGTCTTAGCATTGCCATGAGGCTGCCTGCATAGCAAGTTGGGTAGGACAGGAATATCCCGTGTTCATTGAATGTTCGTGTCTCTGGGGCAGTAGTGAGCATGAAGCTGCTCCGTTTGAAAGCAGAGCCATTCCAAACTTCTCCACATCAGCTGTTTCAACAGCACAAACATCCACAATCCAGGTCTTCCCTGCAGCGCTCCAAGATTTCCTTAAAGCATCTCCTGCTTTTTGAGATATATAACATCCGTATAACTCAGCATGATGCATTTTTGGGTGGGTTTTGCTGAAGCCATAGAATGCTTTAATTTTAAAATGAACTGCTTTAAGTGTTGGTGTTTCTCTCCAGGTGGTTTTATCAGCTTTAATGGTTCCTGGCGCGTTCAGGGGATCCTGGCCATGTCCCGCTCCTTAGGAGATTACCCTCTGAAGAACCTGAATGTTGTCATTCCTGACCCTGATATTCTTACCTTTGACCTGGACAAACTGCAGCCAGAGTTCATGATCTTGGCATCGGATGGTCTGTGGGATGCTTTCAGCAACGAGGAAGCCGTCCGATTCATCAAGGAACGCTTGGATGAACCACACTTCGGTGCAAAGAGTATAGTTCTACAGTCCTTTTACAGAGGCTGTCCTGATAATATAACAGTGATGGTGGTGAAGTTCAGGAATAGCAGCAAAACAGAAGAACAGTAATTACCAGGGGTTCTCTGCCTCACTGTGGACTTCAAACAGACTCTTACATTTTAAACATAGTAGGAAGCTCTAGTAAATACTGGTAAGATTCTCCACAAAAGGAACAGATCCCTCTGGTCTTTGTTCTTTGCTTAACAAAAGGAGCAATATGATAAATACATTCTGAGTGGTTATAAGAATCAAGTTTGTTCACATGTACCTGTCTCCTGTGACCTTGCTGCTCCTTAGGAACTAACTGCAACCTTCCATTTCAGAATTTTCTTTACAATTCCTGTGTAGGCTTTTCATTTGATCTGTTATCTCTTATTTCTAATAGTCAAAGGTTCATTCAGATGCACAGCAGGGTCAGGGCAGTGCTGCCACTTAATAGCAAGTGATAGGAAAGACGCTGCTTTTCACTTGCAGGTGCAACTCTTCGGAATGATGCTGTCAGCTTTCTCATCTCTCTCCTTTTTTAATCTGCAGTGAGAAGGTTGTGTGGAAAAAGGTTGTGATTATTGCCTTGTTATTGATATGAAGGAGGAAGAAGAGCCAGCTATTAACCTGTTATGACAGGCCCTCACATTTTATTTAACCACCCCCCAAATAAATCCCTGCCAAGCACGTGATTATGTATAAAGAATTATCTGAAGCCCATGTTTATTCACTCTGCCTTACTCTAATAACATTTCTTCTATGCCATATTGTATTCAAACCAACTAATGTTAAACTCCACCAAAATACTCTGAGGCCTGACACCTTCTATATCAAAAAATAGCTGTGCTATGATAGAAGAATGTCTGTCATTTACCGAGACTCACCCTTGCATTAGGTTTTTGGCACAGACTTTTTAAAGGCATATAAAAAAAAAGAAATGCAAAATTAATTTCTCTAGTGACTGTTTGGAAAACTAATCAAAACAGGGCATTCCTCAGACCTACCTAGATAGAAGTCAAGCTTATTGAAGACTTCCTTGTACCACTGCAGATTAATTTGTGGTGTTAAACCGGGGGAAGACCACTTTAGAGCTGTTTTTTGGTATAATGTATTAATGCCAGGCAGTGTCATCGCACTGTAGAGGTGACAGCTTGTGTTAAATTTAGATAAAAGTATGTTTAGATCTAACTTTCAGTATTTAATTGTATTTTGGGATCTGTGACTACTGTAAGTTTAAACAATGACAGTCTGAGTTTGCTCTGCATCTGATAATTTAGCTGGCTGCTCCATCGTCGAGAGGTGGCAGCAGCAGAGTGTGTTAGTGGAACAGAGCCAGGGCCAAGCTAGAGGTCAGTATTTTTGGAAGGCTTGCTCACCCATGTCTTGTCTTATGATAATCCTTGGGATTCCCACCCCACAAAATGTGGTCCTGGATGAGCCGCTGACATCTCTTGTCTACGAGGTGATGGAAGCTGTCAGTGTTTGGGTCCTGAGATGAATCGGGGATACAAGATGTTAACTAACATTGTCTGTTTCTTGGGTAAAGATACAATAGCACCTAAGTGAAAAGCTACCTGTTCCTCACCACCCATCTGTAACATTTTGGGCAAGTGGCTTGCTGGTCCTGAAAATACCGTGTTGTGGTTGTGCTGAGCAGGTGTGATGTCCCTCAAGGCAAAAATGAAAGAGCACATATTCTGCTTTCTGCTCAAGAAGGAATTCCCATCTTGGTCTTTTCATTTTTGTTCCTAGGTTATCTCTTCCCCAACAAACTTCCCTCCTTCAGTGCGTATGGAGATAATCACAGCTGTTAACTGGATCTGTTGCTATTTACCAGTTCTATTGAAATAGCTCTATTCAAATATTCAGCTTCTTCTCTTGCCAGACGCTGGGTAGAGCCCCTTGACTGAGGAACAGACAAGTGAAAAGCAGAAGTATGAAAGTATTCAGCATCCTCTGAAACCAGCAGGCAGCCAGCCTGCATGGCTCCATTCCTCAGTGAATTTTAAGTGCAACTTTGCAGTTAAATTGAGCAGCTAACAGGAAATGTTAATAATCGCAAAGTGCTTCAGTTACTTTATTTTGAAAAGGTATTTGAGGTCAGACCGCTGTGAAATGAAAACCTTGTGTGATATTTTCACAGGAGTGCTTAATCATGTACTCATAATGCTACAGCATCAGTATCACAACGGTGCTCCAGGCAGAGCTCATGGTGTGTGTAGCATTTGCCTTTCCTTTCTCCTTCACAGATGATGTACCCGTTGTACTGGCTGTTCTTTGTAGGACACTGCCTGGATGTTTGTCAAAACCACTGCCCAGGGAAAAGAAGAATTAGACCCAGCAGCCTACAGAACTCTAAAGCTGAGGGATGCTTGTATAGTAGAGACATCACTACTAATCCTTCACAGGCATTTGAGAAGTTGGAACTGCAACACTGGTCAGCTCCAAAAAGCCTGTCATAGGCTAATGCCACCTGAGCAAAAAGCTCGCGGCTGCCACAAATTCTCCTGAAGCTCATGTTCTTGAGGTTAGCAAGCACTGCTAAGATGTGCCCAACCTTCTCCTAAGCACAACTAGCTTGCAGGTTCTTCCGACACTTGAGATAGGAAAAGGAGGTGGCAGGAATCATAAGCATTCACAAGCTCCTGGAGCACCCACGAGGAAGCAGTGGGAGGGTGGCTTGCTCTGGAAGTAAGCCACGCTCGCAGGATTTAGGAAAACACATAGTGCAATGCAATACAGAGCTGATCTGCAGACTTGTCTGGATGTTTACTCTAGGATCCATTTACTCTCACTCACAGACCAGTCAGTCACTGAATCAGCCCTATTTCAACCTTCAGGTGTCTGCAATTGCAACAATAGTTTTAGCACCTACCATTTTCTCCGCAACACTCCCACTTTTGCAGTAGCTCTTCCCTGGCCTAAGATCTCTGGTAAGGTTGAGACTTTTGATTTTATTTCTTTGAAAACAAGATACAGCTATTTCAGTTTTATAGATGAAGGACTAATGAAGATGACAGGCTTTGTGCAGTCTTCCACACAGCGCAGTGCCTACATACGCTCCCTGCTAGACATCTTCTAAGAAGTCTTTAATCCCATTTTGGACACCTGTAAATTTCCAGTCATGCTGGAAATGCCATATTCTGTTGTGATACATACAGCTGTTGGATGACAAGATTAAGTAACATGCATATTGCTTACACAGTCTAAATGATCTAGGATCTGATCCTCCACTGCCTTAATAATCTGTCCTACATCTGGAAAGAGTTGCCAGACACTGTAGCCAGAAATATCCCCACATGCTCGAGCAGTGCAGGATGTGTTACAGCATTGGAGAGGCAGTACTTCCAGCACACCACCCTCAGTCCTGCTTTCCTGCCTGGGCACCTCTTTGAAAGATGAGATGCATTTTGGTTAAAGTGGCTCGTACAGATCCGAGAGCTCCCTCTTGCCGTACACATTCATGGAAGGTTTTTTGTTGCTTAAGCCTGAGTAGCTCCATTGGTGACATCTGTTCCATGACAGAAAACTGATATATTAAACCGATGCCAAAAAGCATCTTTTGTATGGTCCAAATGATGATAAAGTACCTTGTAAAGAATTTAACTCTTCCCAGGTATATTATAAACCGATAGTTTAACTCATCTAGTACATTCTAAAGACACCATCATTCAGTTAATCATTCTGCTTACATACTTGTGGGGTTTTAGAAAGGCTGTTGGTTCCCATGACGGAAGGGCGATCCCTGTCACCTTATACAGTAGCTGCTGGAGCCAGTGCGGGGCTCCCAGGCTGAGCAAAGTCTGGTTCAGTGGGAGCACAGCTCCGTCTGGCGGCTGCCCGCCCGCTCCTGGGTGAGGTTTGGAGTTGCTCTCTCAACCCTTGTGAAAAATGGGATTAAAAGTCCTCGTGTCCCTTGTGCCAGCGGTTCGAGAGACTTGTTCTCGCAGGCTGAATCTTACAGCAGTGCTGAAGCAGCGTGGGATGAACATGTCCATGCCCTGACACAGCTAAGAAACACAGATACTCTGCTGTGTGACAGTCTGGCACAGCACAGTCCTGCCCTGTATCCTCACCCAACACTGGTGAATGCATTTCAAACGCTTGTTTGTGGGATCAGATGTGTGTGCAAAGCACAGCCATCCAGCTTAGGAGAGCCCAGGACTCACTGCTAGTCGCAGGGGTGGGCAGAATTGCTATTTTATGTCACGTGAAGTGCACGCCGCTTCTTCTGTTGTCACATTCAGCACTAGTGGTCTGGGTGTATTGATCCCATCTCACGGGGAGGGATGGTCACGGGTCACACTGTGAGGATGAGGTTAGCACTGTACTGTTAAAACTTCTAAAAATACAAAATTTGGAACAAATGAGCCTGTCTTACTGAATAGAATGTTTAGATAAATATGAATAAAGCAAACACCAGCTAACATCATGCATTGTCCACTGACTTGTGAACACAAGGTCAGTACCAAAACTACTGCTAATGTTATCACGGTATTACACAGTTCATGTAAGGCAAAATGAAAAAAAATAAAAAGATAAGCTTCTAGAATACAGAAGTTAGTACCAAAGCACTGCACCAGCTTGAATAACAGTGTTTGCTTCATAAACACTAATGTTGTGTCTTGAAAATAAGGGCGTTTTGTTGTTCAGCTGCCCCTTAATATGTGACATCCTTGCTTTAAATAATATATTGCTAATGTATGCAATACTCATTTTACACAGAGAAACATTTAGTAAGGAATTATACTAAAGAAAAACGCCTTCATGAGCTTTTAACTTCATGAAGTAGGGGTTTAGGCCTCTAGTCCTGAAAGCACAAGGTTAAAAAAATCAGAGTGATCTGCTGAAGTTGGGCATCCCTAGAGACCAGAGCTGCTGCCCCTCTTTCTAAACCCAAGGACTCGTATCTAAAAAGATACATACAATTAAGCTAATATTGATTTGAGTTTTACATTGCTTATTTATATAGTGCTGGCTAGATCAGGCTTGGGTGAGCAGCTGGTTTACAGATCACTTTTCCACAGGTAACTTAAAGTTGTAGTATCATTTGTGTCCAGTTCCAAGTGATAGCCCAGATGCTCCGTTAAGCGAAACGTGTGGTGGAAGCTGCTGAAGCCTATCTGAAATGATAAATAGAGGCTCATATCGAGAGCAATTCTTGAGTAAGGTTTGAGATCCACTTTTATGAGCAGGTCTGCTCAGTCTTAAGGAAGAACTCCAGATTAGTTGAGCAACAGGGAAATACAGCACTTATTTCTGCATTTAAATCGCCAACCCTCTATTCCTTTAAGCCTGTTCGGATGCATCAGTACTTCTAGGGACACAGATGCTCAGAAATCTGCTTCAGCCTGCATTTCACTGTTAGTTACATGGATAATTGGTTATGATGTTCCAGAAATCTAAACGCAGGACTGTCAAAGGTGGCTCTCTAGGAATTTCTTCACTGTATTCAGGGGAGTGAAAGCAACATAGATGAAACTGTATTTTATCTGTGCTTGCTTTAATCTGGTAATAACAGGAGTCATAGAGTCAAGCTGTGTGGGTGGACAGTGAGATACCTGCTCAGCATCCCCTGTGCCACTGCCCAAGCCACCACGCTGACCCTGCCCTGGGAGGCAGATGCACTCTGTGGCCTTCGGTGGAGGCTGATGAAAACAGACTCTCACGCCAGAACTGCCACAGTCCCTCAGTGATTTTTTGATTTTTCTTCTTGTGGTAAGAGAAATTTAGTTATGTTAAAAAGATGTTGCCTTTGGGAAAAGTCCCTTGGAGTCAGTGCCGTTCTGTGCCCAATCTCTGCACTGCTCTTTGGTAAAATGCTCCTTTATGCATAAGCACAGTACAACATGTAAGCAGGGGTTGTCAATGCTGCTTTTACAAATTGAATCCATTTTATGAAGTTCAAACCTATCTACCTTTAACATGGCAAACTGTAACCATCCCGTAGCCATTAACCGCAAAGTTAACAGGAGCAGAGCCTGGAAAAACAACGTTAGAACCTGTACTGAGTGACTGTTACACTGAGCAAGGTTAAACCACCTCCACCCAGTGCATTTGGAAATGATCTCTAAGAAAAGCATTGAGACAGATGCATTATGAAAATGAACTACACATTTAGAACTCTGCGAGGGCAGGTCAGAGCTTCATTAACCAAAGCCCCACACAGCACACAAGATAACAAACCTGCAAGGTTTAAACAGTCTGCCTCGGTTAAAGGTTGCTCCTGTTTAGTACAACGCAGCTGCATTAGCCTAGCCAAGAGCCTCTTCAGTCTCTTGCTTGGAACACTTTTTCACTTGGGGCATGGGTATAATAGTTTTAAGACTTTATCTTTACTGCAAGCTCAGGGCAGACTGCACTTTGCTCCCAGGGAGAGGACCACCACAGGCAAAGCATTCCCTGGCGGAGCAGCCAGGGCATCAGGCTGAGCCCCATCCCGGTTGGGATGGACATGACGCTGCACATCCACGCTGTGAATAACTCATTCAGATCATTTGGATTAACGTGGCCTGGAAAATCACCCTGCTGCACAGCAACTATCACCAGGCCAGAGGTAAACAGAGCTCAGATATATAAACCATCACGAGAGAGGTCACTTGGGGTAAACCAGGTCTTTTTAAGTCCTTATTTTATAGGTGGGAAAACCAAGCTCCAAAGTCCCATAACTGCTTAGACAAACTATACTATATCACTGGTCCTGTTTCCTTACAGGAGTTGCAGGGTGATGCTGCCTTTAGCTAAGAATCACATAACAGCATTTCAGAGAGACCACGCTTCCCTTAATCCTGTGAAAGAAAGTGGCTTTGTGAGTTTTGGCAACCAAATACAGAAATAGAGTAGGTGGGGTTTATTTTGTATTACAATTTTAGGATCTTTTAATGTGTGGACTCAACTACACATATAAAAACCCCACACCATCAACCACAATCATCGGTTTAGCTTCCTTTTAGCTTTGTTTTTCATAGAATCATAGAATCACTAGGTTGGAAAAGACCTCTAGGATTATCGAGTCCAACCATTCCTATCAACCACTAAACCATGTCCCTGAGCACCTCATCCACCCGTCTTTTAAACACCCTTAGCTTTTTTTTTACCTCTTGCAAGGCTGCTCACACTAGAACCTTTCCTGATATTTGCTTTAAGCAGAAACATTAACTTAGGTATGAATTTTTATGGTCTTTTAAGCAATAATAAGGTCAGACTCAAATACAAACCAGATTTGGAAATGAGTTGGGTTTTTTTTTTTAAAAAAAAAAAAGCAGGAGGAGGAATAATTTACAGTGTAAATTTCTTGCAGAATTGATGTCACTTTAGATTACAGTTTCAGGTGGCATAAACAGATCACTGTGTATAAACCTACATGTGAGAAAGCAAAAGCCTTGTGATCCATGACCAGTGTTACTACTCTGGGGCACAAATATAAAAAAAATCCCTTGCTGGGTGACAGTTACATTTTTACCACAGTCCTGTACAGCCATTTCTCTGGGATACACGTTCCTTACTCTGTCACCAGGAGCACTGTCTGCTTTATCTATCCAGTTTCTGAAAATTGCAGTGTCTTTCATAATTAGTTTTCTGAAAAAAAGCAATACAAACTGTGCTGTAGTATCAGTGTTCTCGTGACAATTTATTTCTAAACATTTAGCGTGGCAGGCTTATAAAAAAAGAGTAGAGGGGTTTTTAAGAAGTATAAATAATCAAAGACCAAGTGAAACATTTCTCACAGAGCTCTTGGGATCTGACCACAGTAGTACAACGATCAAATCACAGATCCTAAAACCATAGGAACAGCTGGAGTTTTACCTGTTTCTAGAAATACAATATCATTCCTTCCTCAGTTATGCCGTACTGGACCTTTAGCTGTTTAGTTTAACAAAGAAAAAAATATCTATTTTTTAAAAGCTTTGACAGTCTTACCATCCATTCATAGAACACTGACATCTGAAATACCTGTTTAGAGAGTATTTTCCCCAAGACCTCATTTTTATATCTAGAGAATTAACATGTCCTATAATTCCATCACAAAACCATGCACAGGTGTTGAAAAGATCGCAAAATTCAATACTGCCCATAACCACAATGTAACAAATACCTGGTGAAACCTCAGTCGTGGTACTAGAGGTTTCTGCATCTCTTCTAATTTGTCTCTAAGAGACTATCTGAAGGACAGCCAAATGTAAATATATCCTCGCATCTCCGCCGTAGTACAAATAAGGTGGCAGTGCTCTGTCATTCTCGATGTACAGGATGTAACGATAGTATCTTCACTGTGTAGTTGATGTGTCAAGAATAATTATGTTAATGCAATTGCAAATTCTGTATTGTTGTCTATTAGAAGTGTAAACTACTGAAAACTTGGCCTTGCTGATATGAATAAAGTGATTAAAATACCCATCTTTACAGACATAGTGGAGTTTGTCTTCTTTAAGAAATACAGATCTTAGAATGTCTTACTTTTTTCATTTTAAAATTTGAAGAAAGAAAACTATTTGAGGAAGAGCTATAAAGTCACACTATAAACGCATGGTTTAATCTTCCCCAGCGTGGTTCCAGATTGGGATTCATCAGTACCTGCACATCTGCGTGTATATATTTGGGGTTAGATTATACCAATGTATTAGAGATGATTACAGTAACTAAACTGCACACAAACTCTACTGCATCCAGCCCTCAGTAGTCTGCGAACATTATCAAAGACACCAAAACAATCCCATTTTGTATGGATATAGATATACCTAGATACACATGCACAAAGTTCATCATGCTTCAAAAATTTCCCATCAGCTTCTGCACAAGATCCACAGGTTCGTGACACTCTCAGAACGATTCCGGAGGCAATATGTTTAAATAAGAGGGTATAACACTCTCAGAGGTGATATATTGAATATAAGGTTTTTGCAAGATTCATGCTGGGCAGGGAACAAATAATTGAGAGGGGCATAGGATGATGCAGTTGCAAAAAAAAATTGAAAAAAATCCAGCTAGGAATTTGGGACGCATCTCCAAAGCTACTTTCTTGGCATAGACAGTATTCCTCAGTGACATGTCACACATTCCAAAGGACTCAGGTAGAAATCCTGTGGTTACCGTACACCACGTGGAGAAGTGTCAGAGGAAGGCAGGGCAGTGTATTCCAAAGTACCCTGCATGTGAAGGATACATAGGTGGAAAAGCACTTTGTGAATTTCCAATATTTTAATTAAGAATATTAAAATGTCCCAGAAAAATGCTGCCATCACAGCTCTGCTCCAGCAGCACAGCCCTCCTCCAGTCAAAGTCAACCCTGTAAGTGTGGTTTTGATTTGTGTTTCCCTGTAATTTAAGTGGTTTTACACTGTATAGGTTTAGGATTATCTATTAAAGGGAATCAAAGGCAACTTAATGAAGTGTTTGATGACAAATCTTGCCAAAACCCAGTTATTTCACTTGATGTAATGCCTTGCACTGCAATCCAGTGTCAATACTTACAGATATCAAAATTGATTTTATAAAGAAAGAATTATTTATCTTCTGGAATAATATTGTTCACTTTAAGTATATTTAAGCAAATTCCAACATAAACATCCTCAAATTTAATAGGTTTGACATAACACAGCTTATATAGTGGTCGTGGGGCAGAAACCACACTCCCCAAAACATGAGATAGCAATTTCTGCAGCACTGAGAATTCAAAATACAGGTGGTCATCCTCCGACATTGTGAAGGGCAGAACTCCAAACACACAGAGAAAAGAATCAAAGGGAAAATTGAAGGGGAAAGCCTAACCACAGCTCTTGCCAGGAAAATTCCCTTCTCCTATTTCTAAGGCTGAAAATGAAGTGCAGAGGTTGAAGAAGTGAGGTCTGAAAGCAGAGCTGGCACTTTAGCTTGGAGGTGTGCAGCTGCAGACCCTTGAGCTGTTCCCAGGACAGATTCCCCACCACTGCCAGACTTTGTTTGCTGGCAGTTGTGCTCCAGCAGCACCGCGGCAGCACGGGATGCGCAGCAGGAGCGGTACCAGGTCTAGAACTGCTCCTTTCAGGGAAATGTTTTCATTTGCTTGCAAGCTTGCAGCTTGCTGGCACAACACAATAAAGTCTGGGGTTATGCTCACAGATAAAACTGACCAACTTCAAAACACAGATAAGGAAGCAGGCAGCAAGCAGGCTCTACAGTAATTTCAGACACACTTCTCGCACCCCACTGTAGTTGGGCAATTATCGAGTACAAACAGTTGTGACTGGAAAAAGGTGGCAAATTCTCATATTCATTAAAGTCCAATAATTACAATAACCAACAGATATTCCATTTTAAAGATTAAAAAATACCATATTTATAATGTCAGACGTATAGAAAAATATATCTGTCTTTAAAGTTTCCAGCAGAAATCATTTGTAAATGTATTCCTCTTCCTGGCTTCTGGTTTTTCTCCGTAGGGCTTACTAGTAAGAGGAACTGCAGGTATTTTGGGCTACGAAGATCTAATATCAGAATGCTTTAAATGACCTTTAACAATGACTTGCCCTTACTTTGAACTGCCTAAGCACTCTTCATTCGCCCTTCCAGGCAACTTTCCACCGCACAGGGATCAATAAGGAAGAAACACCCCGAGGCGGGGTTCATTAGGAAAAAATCTCCTGCCCTTGCTGACCCCAGACATGCAATTTTAAGCCATTTTACTGTTTCCCACTAAAAAAGGCACCACGGTAACAGTGAGCGCTCGTGTCCCTGCATGGGTGTTCGTTCCCCAGCTCAGTGGTCAGCTCTATGCCTGGGCAGGAGCCCATGACAATTCCCCCACGCTACTCTGGCCACTACTGGTACCGTTATCATTACGGCTACCAAACTGCTGCTGGAACTGATAGTAGTGAGGATTCACCCCTGATCCTCCCTAAATTACTACATCAGTCACACTTGGTAACATTCCAAAAACATGCAGCCCTGCCGGAATATCCTGCTGGGACAACTCGGGAACCTCCACCGTTTATGTAAACCTACGGGAGGTTTACTGTGCCAAGTCTGAGCTCTAATCAACTGATGGCAAATCAGCTGCCTGGGCTGGTTTATTGCCCTGGGTCTTTCCAGCTGAGAGCACAGAGAGAGCCCACACCAGCGAACGCGCCTCGCCCCAGCAAAGCACACACACCTTTGGACAAATCAAAGGTACATCCCTCCTTCTCTCAGATGCTCACCGCTCGGTGCACACATGGACTGGAAGGCTGCATCGCGCTGTGCCTTGTGCTGCTGACAGTGGCTCTGATGATCTCACGCTGGCACATAAACTCCGAAGCAACGCAGGAAACCATTACTGGCAGTGGCTCCGAACCAAGCTCTCGTTCAGCTCAGGTACAGCTGAAACTGAGAACCATGGAGCCTCCAGCAGCTAGCTGTTCGTCCTGGGAATAAACTTAATTATCTCGTAAAACATCAGACGTCGCTTAATCACGTCTTTCAAGGGAAGTCTGATTTAATGAAACAACAGTTGAGGCCATAAATACGGAATGCAGTTGGAACAAACATATGGAGCAGAGAACGGTGAGTAATCCTTAAATCACAGCTTGCCCAGGGACCCCAAGCACCCATCCACGCTGCTGCTGCTCGCGCAGAGGGAGGGTTTGGCCTTTACTAGGACAACCATATTTGAAGGAAATGGCCTGCTATTTTGCAGGGAATTATGATTTATTTGACTGTACTAACAATGTGTTTTGCATAATTTCCTGTCCTCCCATCTTTCAATACATTCATACGCATTATTTATAAAGAAATGCAAACACTTTCTTTTCTTCCCTGGTTTAACACATAACAACCTGCTCCTGAAAGAAATCCTACCCACCATCTATCCCTGTTATTAAATATGAAAAATGTACAACAGAGAGCATGTCCCTGTCATCTTCTGTTGCCCCCAATTATTTCTGTATAACCCTTTTAGCTTCAGGAGAAACCAAGTTATAACTTGTCTGTCAACGCTGAGGTTTATTTTACGCAACGCATATGATCTGAGCAGCCAATGTCATAATTATCAAAATGATTACCTTATCAGTCAGCAGCTCGCTGGGCCAGAAGACCTTCATGTTGTTTTGCTGGTTATGCACTTTCTGAATCAAAGACAAAGGGTAATAACTAATACTCGTGCATCTGGGTAGAGGGCAAATAAGTACTGCAGTACCCAGTACACACTGGTTTAGCCCAGCACAGGCCTGCTAGAGGGCAAAAGTCAGAGACTCACAGAATCATAGAACCACAGAATGGCTTGGATCAGAAGGGAATTTACAGCCCATCCAGTTCCAACCCCCTGCCATAGGCAGGGACACCTTCCAAATTGTCAGATTGCTCAAAGGCCGATCCAGCCTGGCCTTGCACACCTCCAGGGATAGGGCATCCACAATTTCTCTGGGCAACTTTTTCCAGTGCCTCAATACCCTCACAGGAAAAAATTTCTTGATTTCTACTCTAAATCTCCCCTCTCTCAGCTTAAAACTGTTACCCCTTATCCTATCACTGCACTCTCTGATAAAGAGCCCCTCTCCACTTTTCCTGCAGCCCCCTTTAAGTCCTGGAAGGCTGCTATAAGGTCTCCCCTGAGCCATCTCTTCTCCAGGTTGAACAACCCCAACTCTCTCAGCCTGTCCTCATATGGGAGGTGCTCCAGCCCTTGGTTCATCTTGTCGGCACTCCTCTGGACTTGCTCTAACAAATCCGTGTGACTCAAGACAACAGAAATAATATTGGACTTTATTGTCTATTTCCTCTTTTTTTATTATCCTATTTGTAGTGCTGGACAAAGACTGATCTTTTCATCAAGACTCAGTTATTTCCCCTCTTCTTGTCCCTTTCCTGAAGGAAACCATTGTAGCTCAGTGGGCAACAAAGAAATAAAGCCCAATGAAACTAACAGAAATATTTAATTTCAGGTAGCTTAATCTGAGTAAGGACCAGATCATAGATCCATATTTAATCTCCACTGTGCACAGTGCAGTTAAACTTGTTCATACAAACATAACTCACCGAGCTGGCAACTTCGACAGCTTAATCAAGGCGGACAACTTCATGCCTGAGTGAGGAGGAAGGGTACCTGACGGAGTCAGAGGCAGCCAGTTGGAGCAGAGCACGTTTTTTGAGTGGCATTCGCTCATTGTCTGAGTGAGCCCACGTGCCCACACAGACTCACATGAGAAACCTCTTGAGATTAATTTGTTCCTGGGAGATGAGATGCACCAATAAATTGAATACCTTGTCATTTTGTGGATTGCTAAGTACGGACAAACCATAACATTTCTCCTCCTCATCGGCTGTGTTTATAATTCATTTCCTTTCCAAGAAAGTAATAAAGGGATTTATCTCAGGGCAGACAGCTAGCGGCTCCCTGGATCATGGGTATAATCAGGCTGCTGCTGGTTTATACACATGATTCTACAATGTAAAGGCTTCTTAAATAGTCATGTAAGTGTGGTTCACTGTTCAAACATGTTCCCAGACTGTAACCTTTGCGCCCGTGACCAGTGGGTACGTTACTCATCATTGTTCCACCCACAGGCTTGGCACTGAACATTACACCTTCATAAATACTGCTTGTGTTTTATCAAGTTGATAGAAGCCAGAATATATTTGTACAGAGCTTTTACTTACTTTTCATTGTGCAAAGCCGCTTCTTCCTCTTCCTGACTCTGTGCTTCATCTCACAGCGCAAGACAGATATCTTACAGACAAGAACTGGCTTCAGGGAAGGCAGTGAATTCCAATTTTCAAGGCTGACTGGAGAGCACCACAGCACAAATGGGCCTCCAGAACACCAAACACTCCAAAGTCAAGCAAGCCAATATTCTGATGTTAGGACTTGACTCTGCGGGAAAATCAACGCTGTTGTACAAGTTCAAGTGTGACGAAGTTTTTCTAACAAGTCCAACGATTGGCTTTAATGTCGATATGATTGAAACCAGGAAAGATTTTACAATGACCTTTTGGGATGTTGGAGGACAACAGAAAATGAGACAGCTTTGGTGCACTTTCCTGGAAAACACAGATGGTCTGCTGTATGTTGTGGACAGCTCGGATAAGCGACGCCTGGAAGAATCAAAGAAGGAATTTGTACTCATTTTAAAGAATGAATTTATAAAAAACGTACCAGTCATCGTGCTTGCGAATAAGCAAGATTTGCCTGGAGCTTTGAATGCTGAGGAAATAACCAGGAGATTCAACGTGAAGAAGTACTGCAGTGACAGAAATTGGTATGTACAGCCCTGTTGTGCTCTCACAGGGGAAGGTCTGTCAGAAGCTCTCCGTATACTAACTACATTTGCAAAGAACTACAGCCGATCAAAGGAGACTTCTACAATCTTTAAGGAAATCGAAACACTTTAAGAATTTCTGTCTTCAAATTCTGGTGCACTTTAATCAATGTATTTTGTTGGACAGACTAAATCTGACAGTACTGGATTCTGTAGAACTGTTATATCTAAATATTTATAAAGAACTTGGACAATTTTAAATTACACTGTTATACCTGCAGATGCTTTTGAGATACTACTCTGCAGCATTTTATTGGTGATCATATACTTGGGGTTATTCAGCTCACAAGTATGGCTGTGGAGGGATAAAAAAGCCGGAGGTAAGCTTCTGTATTTTAGCAAGTGGAAACAAAATAGGTGAGCAGAGCTTAAAATGCTTAAATCAAGCATTTTGTCAAGGCATAAAATATCCAAGTTGTTTGTTCAGCAAGAAAAGCAGGGGATAAAATGTTGTTTTGTAATGAATGCTCTGTGGGTGTACTTCTCATGTAAAAATATGGTTGGTTTAGAGCTTAAATTCTCAGTTATGTACAAGAGAACCTATGAATCTGAAGTACTTGTTGGATATTTTTGCACTCTAGAGCCAAATACTCCAAACAGATTTTAACAAACAGGATTTGCTCCTCACCAAGCTGCAGGCAAAACTGTTATCGAGTGCTGTGTGTGAGGGGTAGGCCTGGTGTTAAAGACTGCTATGTACCAATTTCTTTGTTTCTGCACTGTTGTATTGCTCTCCTTAGCCAAAAGCAGAGCAATAGAAGCCAGTATGGGATCAACCCAGTAAGAGCTGATCTCCATTGGTTTTGGGGTGGGGGGCAGAGGGAGGAGAAATGAGGGGGATTGACTCCTTGGTTGTTTTTTCATACAACTTCATGGATCCTGTCCTGCCTGCGCTGAAGCCACCTGAAATTTTGTTGCCGATAAATTTAGGTTTGATTAAATTTGACGTTAGGTGGCACAAAATTGCTAACCCTATTTGTATAAAAAATTGCCAAATGAAATTTCTGTTAAGATTTCCTAATTCATGAAGGAGTGAATTAGTATTCTCAATGCTATTAAAGCAACAAAGGATTGATATCTACAAGACTAATTGAACTGTATCAACCATGAAAACAGTTTAAACACTAAGGCTGAAAAGTTAATAGGGCTTGCTCTTTTAAAAGCAAGAGAAGAGAGACCATCTAATTATTGGTTATACAGTCCCAGAAAATCCAGCCCAATTATTTCTGCCTTCTTGCGTATAGTCTGCAGAGCTAGGATGCTCCAGTGGTTACAATGCTTGCTTAGATAGCTGGATTTTTTTTTCCCTGCTTCTGCCACAATCTCTGACCGTGGGCAAGTCAATTAATCACTCTGTGTCTCAACAGTCCCTTGGCAAAATGCACTTCTCAGTTACGTGCTCCGAAAGTGTTGTGGCAAGGGTCAGCTCGTGAGCCTTTCCCCAGATTATGCCAAGTAATTCGCATAAGACATTTACATTTAGTTCTTACTAATAAACAGGCAGGAATTTCAAGTTACAGAAGGGTGAAGCAGCAAGAAAAGCACTCAGACGTACCCTGTTGTCTCATGCATATATTATTCAAAGACAAAAAATCATCAGGTGAATTTGATGAAATAGTAAACAAAGGAAGGTTTCTCATCAGAAGCTGTTATTAATACTGACTGTAATTACCATGGGCTAAATCCTGAGTCATGTTGAGACTATATTTCTAAAAGGAGAGCAAGTATTTAGACTTGTCATCCCCTGGTCTGATGATTTAGGCTCAATATAAAATAACATCTCCTGTCCCGTAAGGGATTTTTAGAAGTCCACAGCAATGGGAACACTATCTTTCTAGTGCCACAATTCAATGCTAAAAATGTCATATTTCAGATCAATAAATTTATAAACAGTTTCATGTTTATGTTACATATTGGATTCTCCTAATAGTTTATTCTAGTCATGTGCCTATTGTAAATCTGAATCTAGTTCACTGGCCTCAGGAATTCGTCAGGGAATAATACTCCTTGAGAGACTTAATGAGAGTGCACCAGGGTCTCTAATTAGACAAACAGCAATTTCTGAAGGGAGAAATAAAGTAGTGTAATAGACCAGCCCATATATCTAAAAAAAAGAGAATAAGCGTTCAGGCAGACAGTCTCTTCTTCAGGTTATCAAATTAGATTAAACGACAGTCGCACTGACTTGAAGAAAATCTTACATTGTGCTTCAAAGGAAATAAATAAACTCTATTCCATTCACTTCACAGAATGCAAGCTATTTAAAAATTGTCTAAGAGCTTCATTTCCTGAAGAAGCCGCGCCCACTTTATCTGTCCATGGGGACTGCTACCTTTTTGAATAATTTTTAAGCTTTAAAACAAATATCGATCAAGTTGGATAGAGACACAGGTTCTCAAAGGGATTACACTCCTGAAAGTTTAATTAAAAAATCAGTGAGAGAGAGAAAAGTGACCATACCGGTGCGCCCAGTGAAGGCAAGGCTGATAAGGTACAGAAGACTAATCCCCTAGGAGAGAAACGTTTCATTTTAGCCACAAGAGAGCCTACAAGAGGACATAAATCCACAAAGCTCAGACTTAATTAGCTCCTCTGCTCCTGGAGCTAGCTGGTCTTTTTCTATGCTGCCTAAGTAAATAGTATTCTTTTGGATGAGGTGGTAGGGGATAGAGAATCCGCTGCTTAAAATTTCCTTGCTACACCCAGAGTAAAGAATCTCCCTGACTACTCAGCATGTTTTGGGAAGGATCCCTGAAACAGGTATTATAAGGGCAGGAAGGTGCAGAGGAAATGGGACTTCTGGCTAAATTCTGCAGGAACTCAGAGTGCAGCCCCACGCTGCCCACTTTGCAGCTGATGCAGCTCGCTCCCACAGCCACAAAAAGACTGGAGTTCCTTCTGCAGGAAGCACAGTTGCCAGAGGCAGGAGGGAGCAGCCTCACCGCAGCGTCTGTGCCTTCTGCCCTCACACGTACACTCACCCCTGGGTGCTGTTTGGGCCCTGTTGGAAGCCTGGAAAATGTTTGATGTCCAATCCCATCATGTTTTACGCGGTAAAATCAACAGCAAGGAAGTTACAAAGGCATTTTACAGCTCCATCCTGCTATGGAGAGTTTTAGCTTTTCTTCTTGCTTGGCTGAACAACACAATGAACAGAATTGTCTTTCTGTTTCAAAGCTCAAGAAAGCACAATTCCGCTTGTGCTAAAAATGCAATCAAGAGTATTCTAAACATAGCTTATTCCTGGACAAGCTTTGTTTTATTTTATTATTTAGAATTTATATAGGTTACTCATTAAAAACAACTTTAGGGTTTTTGAAAGGTTTGGGGTGCTCTGAGAAGGTAAAAAATCACAATATGAAGGTTGCTGCCCCCCTTGGCAGTGGAACCAAAGTCTAGGAGCTGAAAAGTTTGCATTGGGTGATAGGTCTTAAAGAGCCTTTTCCCTCCCCGCCTCCTCCTCAGCTGTTTATATTGCTATAGGTTTTGGAACTTATTTCATTTGCTTTGCAAATAAATCACCCCCTGATCACCTTGGTGTTTCCTGCATTTTTTATTGATGCATACTAGCTGTCCTGTGCAACTGCAATGAGGTGGTAGAAGCATTACAGCTATGCTGTGGCTGAAGCGTACAAGTCCTCCAGTGTCTGCTAATATTCCTTAGACCAAGCATGCTGTACCTGTTCAATTCTGGTGATAGAACAGTCACCCATGAAGAAATGAATTGTACATGTCTGAAATAGTGAAACACAAAGGCTAGGATCTGCGAAACCTGGGGACGCTGTATCCTGTGCCCTCTCAAGAAGATTGTCTGCTGGGATGTGTTTGGATGTGACAATTTAAAAGCTGACAAAGCCAGAGTATGGGGAACTGTCCTTTCGACCGTTCATTGGTAAGATTACTGTGTTATCAAATCATGATGAGCTTTCTGAGTTTTGAAATAGCTGCCATGGAGCTCATTGTACCAGTGGGATGAAATGCTATTTTAAGGGAAGCTGTGGAGCAGCATAAAAAAAATTGCAAATTTGGGTAGTAACACACCCTCCTTCATTCCTGGGAGACGACTTTCCCAGTAATTGAACACTTTGCAGAATCAAAGGGAACTGTAGCGTATACGGAATGCAGGTCAAGGCTCTTTCAATATCAGATAACGTAGAGCTGTGTGAGTTAACTCAAAATGTCTCAGTTGCCACCTCCACATTTCTGACAAGCTAACTGAAACAACCAAACGGAGAACTTTCATCTATCAAAGAGGTTCTGAGTCTTCTGCAAAGGAAGACAGTACTTTGAAGTGCTGGATGCATACTAAACTGCTTAAAGGAGGCTTTCTTCCCCTAGTAAATGACCCATGCTGAGTTCTGTGCTGCTACAATTAGACTTCTTCCATTTACAATTAGCTCAAGTACTCCAATTGAGCATAGGCATAAGGATTCTGGATGTATCAAACCACACCATCTAGATTACAGAAGCCTCTAATTTAGGATGTGAACTCTTGAGGGTGGAAGCCTTACTTACAAAGCACACACCATACTGGAGGTACAATTTGCAAATATAAATTCATAAAACAGCAGCAAGTCAAAACACATCTTAATGTGAACACATGTAGTTTTAACAAACTCTGCATTAGCCTGTGTTTCAGTTTCTACAATATTCTGTTCTTTAGCTATGATAATTGTCCTTGTACCACTCCCGTTCATCCACCACGTGCTTACAGTGTAACTGTACCATATTTAGTGCTCAGCTGGGCTGCCACCAGGAGACATCTCCCTTTACCTTCTGTCACCCTTGTGTCCCCCTCCCCAGCCATATATTTACACTTGGAGGTCTCTGAACACCAGAGCTTTCTCACTTTCCTGTCCTGCACCAGTTATTAAAATGGTGAAGCCAGTTCTTGTGGTCTTACTCTATTAGATTTTCATTGAGTACTTTTGTGCTTGCTCTCATGCTGCTCCCCGTGCTTGGAATTACCTAAAAAGATTTACAGAACCATTTCATTGTTTTCTTTAAGATCGTTCCTTAAAGCACTCCTTTCCCATGATGTATGCAAAAAATCTTGCAATAGCTGTTAGGGTTTTATGACAAGGCCTTGGCCCGTATCTTTTGATGAGTATTGTTTTATTATTTCCTTGTTCTCCCCGTATTTATTTGTCTGTTCCCTATTGGCCTTAGAGTGTGCTTTCTTTGCTGGAAAGACCATCTTTTTATTGTGTGCCTCACCAATGAGAATTTCTAGACCTTATATTACTGCTATAAGTAGCCTGAATCTCATGGAGTATCTGCTAAATTAAGCAATTTTGTGAGTTTAAATAAACCATCTAGCTCTAAAACCTGAGCCATATGGATTCTTTCTTTTTAGCAAACATAGCTGGAAACTGCAGCGACAACGTCATTGATCCAAACAAAGGCTAATCTCCCTTAGAACTGTGCTTCGCTGTTAAAGGATAACTGTGCCTTAATCGATAGTTTTCAGTTACTTTATCTCAAGCACACACATTAATCACTGAAGAATGCTAGCTCAACTTTTTCTTAACTCATTCATAATTCTGAAAAAATCTGGTTAAGTTTAGGACCATCAGAGATTCATGCGAAAACCCCTGATATCATTTAGATGCAAAACAAAACTTAAAGGCATTCTGTGAACAGCTTAGCTACCATATGATAAATGAACGTCTGTCTCCTCATCGCCGGGTCTCCTGCTCAGGCCTCCACTGCTGGGATCTATCATTCCCTGTATTCACAACACAGTGCAATGGCTTTTGGCTACATTCACATAATTTTTCCTTTGTTGAGGGCTTACAATGTAAGGTTCAATAAACCTAAAATATAGCTCTGCACAATATGAATTGCTTCTGTACTCATCAGTTAATTGTGCACATTGCAGACCAACATGAGTGTGTAAAAATCCAGTTTGAATTGCTCTGTTCTATCTAAAAAGGTAAAACAAAGTAAGAAATAATATGCACAGAAAAAGTATATACAGAGTTAAAAAGGAGGGGAAGTGAGAGAAGAGAAGTTAAAGAAATACAACGGGAAAGAACAGACAAAAGAAAAACAGGTAAGAACAGTTCTCAGGGCAAACACAGGACCAAGTGCGTGCAGATACACAATGCAATAGAAAGCAAAAAAAATCATGTCCCAGACATCAACTCGAGCAGTTTTTGCATTCCCCTGTGATGCTAACAGTGTGCTAAGAAGCCTTCTCTATTAATTTAAATAAACATTAAATAAATAAAAATTAAAATAAACATTTAATGTACGCAACCATTCATACGTGCTCACACACATAACTATACGTCTGTTCTCTCTGAGCATGTTACATGCTAAAGGTGACTTATTTCATAAATGTTAGTAACATTAGGCCCCAAAAATAATGTAACCTTAGAGGAAATGTTGTGCAAATAACTGACTCCTTAGAGTAACTGTAAATAATATTAATCTTGACTACATATAATTAAAAACATAGAACATGTTGTTAAAATCAAATGTTATGGAAATCAAGTAAAGTAGTTTAAAGTAGCTCTTCTACTTAACCTATATAGGAAGACCTATTCTTAGCTATTCATATTTCTTAGCTACCACCTGCTTACTAAGGGCTATGCATTGAGCCTTTTCTTTTTGAAGATTAAGATTTTCCAGTGAGTCATTTGGTTCACTGACCATATAGAGCAATAATTCATTGCCACGCTGATGGGTAAATTTGCCTACACTTTCCTTTCTTGTGCTACTAAAAAGCCCCTACCAAGTATTATGAAAATCCAAGCCAAACACTAAAAAATCTTCATCTAAATTGAGTAACAGTATAAAAACACGTACAGAAAGTTTAGCATTTCCACACTGAGACATCTTGTGGCGCATAAGACATACTGCAGCTAATAAAACCAAAACCATCTGGTTCTAAATTCAAATGGTGGACAACAGGAGGATGAGAACTCTCTGTTCTGAGCGGTTTAAACCACCTAAAAATCTTGTACATCACTTTTTCACACAAACCAGCTAATTACAACACTGACAGGACTTACTTTCAGATATTAAGCATTTTACAAAACTGATAGCAACAATTTGTTAAATGAAAATTTCTGCGCTTTAGGTAATATCTACATTCATTTTCCTTCCACATTATGATGGATGTTTCAGAAGTAAAGCATTTTGTGGAACAGGAACTTCATAAAAGTGACTGATGTCCAAACTGCTACTTCTTCAAAAAAAGTGTGTCAAATCAAAGAAATGCATTTACTTTAATATTGCATTTATCTGAAAAAAAAAAATAATGCTGGTTTGAGTCACTTAAAAAGTAAATATTCCAATTCAACCTGAACATCAATGTAATGATATTTTTTTTTAAATTTGTCAAAAGATTTCTCTAACGATAAATAATTTTTATTTAAAATATTTCTGACAGATTTCTTTGGTGAAAATTTAATTCTTGGAATCATAGTATGGTTTAGGTTGGAAGGGACCTTTAAGCCCATCCAGTCCCACCCCTGCCATGGGCAGGGACACCTCCCACTGATCAGGCTGCCCAAGGCCCATCTGACCTGGCCTTGAACACCTCCAGGGATGGGGCAGCCACAGCTTCCCTGGGCAACCAGTTCCTGTTATTCTGTTCACTTGTAAAAAGATAAAACTTTTCTAGTTGACCCATAGTTAAATGAGTTTTTGTAGTTCCTGTGCTAAAACTGTTTGGCTAGGAAATACAGACTACTACACACCAAAGGAGTTCCTCACTGTAAAGAAAGCTTCACAACAGTACAGCCTCTGACCTTAACTTTTCCTTTTTTTGGATCATCTCACCCTTTCCCAGTATTTGCAACCCACTGGGCTTTCCCAGAGAGGGAAAGGGGAAGACCAACAGCACCCCACTAACAGAACTGCCTCTCAAACAGAGAGACCTTCCATTGCAACTGTTTACATCAGCACCACAGGACCTCCCTCTACGTGCTTTTGCTTCTGCTTTGGAGGTCTTGGTAATACTAGCTCCACTAACCATAATTAAAACCCCATTAAGTATGCTAGCAGTGTAATTCATATATACAACAAATTATATTAAGGTTTTCATACTTCCTTCACAGTTTTCTGATTTATTTACAGAACGTAAATGCTGAAAGGATTAAAAACTGTGTTTCTATCTCATGGGAATCCCTCCAGTAAACTGCTCTACAGAAGTAATAGTTATTTTCACATCATGGTGGCTTAAGAGGAATAATAAGCCATGGTTTACAAAAAAACAAACCCGACATTTACTTGAAACATCTTCTCACGTTAATGAGAATTGAAAATAAATCCGGAAAAAAACATGGTACAACATTCGACGACTGAGTTGGTGCTCTGCAGTACTACTCCATGCTAGTCGCACCAAGGCTGATTCTGTAATGACACTCATCCTGAGCTGCTGCCCCCTCTGACAGCAGCCAAACCAACCTCCCCAGCAAGAGCATCCTTGAGTTGTCACGCTCATGGCCATGCACCTACAAGCCCCAAATGTCTGTTACGATGGGTTCTAAAGGCTGGGTTCTCATGGTCAACAGCATGGACAGCACCCATTCTTTCCATCCTTTTCCCACCTCTTGATGGTAACCATTGGTCTATACTAGGGGGAAAAAAACCCAAGCAGACAATAATCACTTCTGCATTCCATAAGCACAGACCAGTAATACAGATGTCCAAAGCTTAACAACCCATTACTGTGCAACACATTGTCCTGATTAAAATGTGCTCCAGCCAGTCCTGACAGCACTGTAAGAAGGAACAATCAGTAGTGGGTTGAGTGGATCCAAAGGAGAATTAGTTCATTACTGTGGGAAAGCTTCTATGGGTGTACGTGTGCTGCACTGGAGAGGAGACCAGGGGAGGGAACTTGTCCAGGGACCCTCTTGTTTCTCTTCCTGGATGGCCATGGAGAGAGTTTTCCCTTCTCCCTCTTCCTCACTGTCCCTTTGCTTTTTATTTTAACCAAAAAGCAATATTTACCATTAAAGTGAAATATATTTTTCAGCTGTGACTCAAAAGTAAAATTTAGTAGGTAAGTCCATCTCAACATTAACGTAAAATGTTTTTTTCACATTAAATTGATAGTAATTCATAAAAGCCCTGAATACCAGCTTATAACTAAAAAGAGATTTTAATATCAAAAGAAAAATTAACATTAAAAGAAAGTGTTGATCTAGATTATCAGACAGAGGCATAAGCATTATTGCAGCTACTATAATACCATATGTTTCTGGAAAATTATGTGGCCATTATTCCCCCCTAAAAGAAAAGCTGAAAGAGAAATATTGCCCTTCATCAGACATCAGAAAATCAAGGAGAACTCAGTCAGAAATCCTTATGAGAATGGGCCTCGTTAGTGCTGCTGCTCAGAAGTACTCATTTTCTTCCTTACAGTGTAACAAAAAGATATGCATAGTTAGGGAATTTTCACATTTCTACTCAATATCAGTCCTTCAGACTTTCAAAATTCCTTATTCAGTTATGTGTTCTAGTTTCCTTGCAAAATTAGCCTGAAACGCAGCATTGACAATAGCAATCTGCATCTGGACATTTACATTTTTCTTACATAAAAGAAGCATCTTGGATTCGATGCCATTTTATATGCTAAATTCTGCTCACTGGCAGTGTTAACAGCCAGAAATAAGATAGCTCAAATTTCAAATGTTCCCATAGATGGAGAAGAGAAGGCTCCGGGAAGACCTCATAGCAGCCTTCCAGTACCTGAAGGGGGCTACAAGAAAGCTGGGGAGAGACTTTTTACAAGGGCAGAGAGTGATAGGACGAGGGAGGATGGCTTTAAATTGGAATGGGGAAGATTTAGATTAGACATTAGGAAGAAATTCTTCATGATGAGGATGGTGAGGCACTGGCACAGGTTGCCCAGAGCAGACGTGGCTGCCTCATCCCTGAAGGTGTTCAAGGCCAGGTTGGATGGGGCTTGGGCTGCCTGATCCAGTGGGAGACGTCCCTGCCCATGGCAGGGGGTTGGAACTGGGTCATCTTTAAGGTCCCTTCCAACCCAAACCATTCTATAATTCAGTGATTCAATGTGTCTAGCTTTGTGATCCTTCTAGTGTTTCTATGTACAATGTACATTTAATTATCTAAGCATATTGTATGTATTAATTTTTAAAGTACAGCTCTGAGGATCATCCTTCCACTTGAAAACCTGAAGAACTAAGGATATGAGGGCAAGTGATTTCTGCAGACAGTCAAGGGGAACTGAATCCAGAATATTGGAGTTCCCAGGCCTGTCAGAAGACATTAAGTTTTCCTTTCCTTCTAGAAACATTATGGAACTCACCCAAAACAAGCAACAGTAACAGAAGATTCCTGTCACTGTCTTACTATCAGCAGTGCTACCAGAGGATAACTTTGTTCTAAGGCCATCTTAAGAAGGAATTTTTTTTAACATGGAAACTTATCCTTGAATATTGCTGAGAACCCTGAAATACCCTATTTCACTAACCATTTCCTCGATTTTTTAATTTAAATGAAATTTTATTCCCTTGCCTTTAATAGGAAATTGTTCTGTTTGAAAGGAAGAGCAGCTGGGACAAAGGGCAGGAAAGTGCAGCTCCACAATCTGCTGATTCATGACTGATTCCTGTTCTTCTTGGCTATTTGCAGCTGATGGATTTTGTGATCAACTCTGGCTCCAGCACCAAGAATTTTTTTTTGCAATGGTCGTTTCACAATCTATAAATTTGCCTTCAAATAGTCTGATCTAATGCATTAAAACCTGAATATATGTGGGCTGAACTGTAGAAAACATCACCGATGTAAATTAAAAGCAATCCCAAAATCAAGGGTTGTATTAAATAGAAGTTATATTAAATAACTGAGATGACAAGTAGGCTCGTGTACTATTTCAGAGATAGCTTTGAACCTCTGATCGTAAATTTTAACAGGACTGCCTCCTGCTTGGTGTTTGCAGTCATGTGGGAGCCCTAAGTTTATTTTCTAATCGCGGGAGCAGATGTTCAGCTGATGTGAATCAGCAAATAGCCACGGAAGCCAGAGGAAGTACCTTTAATTTGTGCCATCTGGGGATCTGTTTTACAGCCTCTGCTTTTGAAGAAACACAATATTGTGCATTATCTTATAACTAATCACATGGAAGCTTCCAAAAAAATGAGGAAGAAAAATATCCAGAGCTCTTCAACTAGAAAACTGTGCTCATTACGTGGTGTTTCACATTTAAACAGGCCTGTAGGAGGAGATCCTCAAGGCAACTATAATTCTCAGGCTGTAAGCGAGCACACGAGAGCAAGCCTGGCAGGGGACAGTGTCAAATGAGTGAGAGCGCTAAGCTAAATTGGCCTAGTGACGCCAACAGGCCTTTGGCATCATTAACATCTGATATGGGCCGGCACTGAAACCAAGACCAGGAACATCTCTCAGTAATTTTAGTGTCTCGTACAACATGATTGAAGTTTTATAAATGGAAAGGCATTGAATCCTACTATGTTTTGGATATTTTAGGTTGATTTTCTTTTTCAGTTCTGTGCACATCATTACTCTGAGAAAATGTGATTCCAGAAAGTGAGTTTTTAAGTACCACTCCAATTAAAGATTATTTTTTTCTAAGTAAAAACACATACAGTTTTTTCTAAATACAAAAAAAGCTAGAATACGGTGTAACCAATAGTGCCAAATGGACACAATAATATAAAGGGGTCACATGTACAAGAACTCTACAGCTTTTGAATATAACAGAAGTGCCCCATTGCACAAGAGAATGACCCCTGCATGAGAATGAATGTAGCCAAAAGATATGAAAACAGTTCAAATGGGTAATATAATAAAAGAGGAGAAGAATAGAGAGGCTCAAGCAAAATCAAGCGCTGTACTAAAAGGTGACATCCCAGAGGTAGTTGCTGCTTAATGGCATGTCTGAAAAATTATTCTAAGACTAAATGCAAAAGTACTGTTCAGAGGGTAGAGAACAAATTTTCTCTTAGATTTAACCTTAAAGACGCACTGTCTTTTGCAAAAGGCTTTCTGTAAGTTGTCTCCCCTGGAAGCAGCCTGTGGTTGTTGTTACTTCACCGGAGGAAGTGTGAAATACAAGCCTGGCATTTGCTGCTCATGGTGGGGGGTTTGCATGAGCTCCTGCTAAGGGTTCTGTGCTGTCTTGCCTGCGGGATCGCTTCGCCTCCACCTGCCTGCTCCTTCAGCAGCAGAACACTGTCAACGCCTCTAGCTTTTTCTAGAAAAGGCTTTACACGCTAAGGAGCTACAGCAGAGTGCTTTATGGAAATGTGAAAACAAGCACAAAAGAACTTGAGTTGCTTAACAGAGTCCAAGAAAATCATGATGCTTTACTTGAGTTGGCACTGTTCAGTCTTAGGTAGGCTACTTTTTGTAATTATGTCCCTTTTATAATAAAGCCCCCGTATTCTGTGAGGCTCAATTTTGTACGTTTACTCTTTGTAGGTGACAGTTTATGTCTTTTTCACCTGGCGCAATATTCACAGCTGACCCTCGTTTAAGTTTAGGCATTATTTGATATAGCTGTTGCAATGTCCCTCAAGTGCAGCTGGATCCCAGACTTGGAGACGCTCTCAGTAAAATGAAAACAAATAGCTGTGTTTGCATACCAGATGAAAGATTATCATAAAATATTCCAGTAATCTACTTTCTGTTAATACTAGATATTCCATTTTGAGTCTGAAAAGGCAGATAAATCCTAGGATTAACGAGAATTTTTCTATGTGCAACACAAATCTTCTCAGTTTACCACAATACTTTGTTTCTTATACTGGGGAGATAGGTTTATTTGCTATGAAAAGCCATCCGCAGGAATTCATTTTACCTGAATACATGTTTAGGACAAAATATATCAGTAAAATATTTCAGATCAATCTACAATATTCCTTGAAAGACATTTTCAAGATAATTTGATAATTGCACATTTTCTAATTGCAAAATCAAGTGCAAAGTTCAAAAATTATAAATACGTTACCTGTTTGTAAATATAAACTATTTGTAACACTATCTAGCTGTGGACACACATACAGGAAGGACAACAGTGGCTAAAAGCCATTTCAAATGTCTATTCTGCCTTTTTTCTTTCTTTCTTTCTTCTTTGGAGCTTCAAATGATCTCAGAAATAAGAATTGCCTCTCTATGATGTAGCTGCTTGGCAAGCCAAAAATTTCATGTGACTGAACACAGTGACCATGTAGCACATTCTCTGTGTCAGAAACTCTGAAAAGTGACAAAATTGGATTCTTACATCATCTCCATACCGTATTGTGGAGGAAACCTCCTCCCTTCCAAATGGTACCTCCTTTCTAGCACCTATGCATCGCCAGATAGCTGAAGTCTTACAGAAATTATAACTACCTCAAGCTGCTCTAATGTTATGTTTAGGTGCCAGGAGCAAACAATTTCGAACCACTCCTTATAGAGATGTTAAGGCAGCTCTCAATATCTTTCCTGTTGTCACTTGAAGGACCGGAAAGTGAGCAAAACCTAACTGACATCTTTATATTTGCATTACTATTCTTTTCCAAACTGAGAAACATGCAAAAATATAAGAAGATACAGAGCTTTGTACTGTAATATCATGTGAGGTTTGAACATTATCATGCCAAAAGAATTTGCATTATATGCATAATTTATTATGTTGTAGGGACTTACATTTAACCAAGACATATCCTTTTAGGAAAAACTCATTTAGAATGAAACTACCCAGTTGTTTTCTTTTCTTTTTTTTTAAAAACAGACCAATGCCACAAGATCAGAAATTCTGAAGGGAATTGGTCTATTCTTTGAAATTGGTCTTCCGAGTGTTGGGCGATTCGCACTGCAGATCTGAGGTAAAATCAAACCGATACAAAAATAACATGGTAATTGTCCCTTGGAGAGCTAACCAGATTAATTAGAATACAGTTAAACAAAATGCACTTGATTAATCTCTGATTATGTCTTCACTGAAGTCACACTATAAATTATTCTTCAGATGATACCAGATCAAAAATACAGATCAAAGACCACTGAAGAATAGTCTTCCTCTGAACATACATAATTTAGTAAGAGCGAAGCATGTTCTTGTATTACATTTCACATGAAGGCACGCAGTAAGAAACCCAGGCATGCCAAAATGGTATGTTAAAGCTGATAATGCAGCAATATGATTTCAAGATGGGTCCGGATTTGAAGGAAGATTCTCCAAGAAACACTACCTCAGTGACTCTCAGTTATTTTCAAATGGTTACTCATAAAATGACACGATTATCGCTCAGTCCCTTGCCTCTGTCAATCTTTTTCCAAGAACACAGAGGGAATGTTGACAGAGATGACTGCATTAAAAGGTCATTGTTACGAGTTAGGGCATTGAGTCAGTTCTGGTCGCTAGAGAATGTGCGGGCTTTCTGATTCCATCTTCCCCAAACTACATGCTGCATAATCTATCAGTGCATAAGGGTGACAACAGTGGGAGGTGGTAAAGGCAGAACGAGCATATATACTTTTAGGTTAGCAAAGACATGGAAAAGGCAGCTATGAAAAGAGCAGTGATGGAGGAAAATGGGGTTTTGTAGCTCTAGTGAACTCCTGGGTTGGCTCTTAGACACCATGTAATTTTTACTTTCATAGCCCGACTAGCTGTAATCTCAAGATATGGTCAGGAACGTAACACACTAGCACCAATGTACTAAAGTACAATTTCATTATTAAAAAACATGTGTTGCTGAGACAGAGCCTCAAATATGCTTTAAGAGACTGATTCACAAAGAAACCACTTGGGGCCACAAAATTTTAAAACTCATTCTGCCGAAAAGTTTCTCAGAGACATTAAAATTGTTCCTCAAAGGAAGTGATACCACAACTAATCAGCAAATTATTGATAGATCTGTGAAATAACTTAGTTTTGAGACCAATGACTCCATGTCATCGTGTAATAGTAATTTTTCAATACTTTGGGGGTTTTTTTTTTGTAATTGCTTTGCAATTTTACTTGTTAAAATTCTCTTACTTCCTCCAATTGGTGCACAACAAGATGTACTTTAAATGTACAACTAGATGAGTGAGTCAGAATAACAGATTGATAGTGCTGCATCCTGAATTTTCACCTGTGTTGCAATAGTTATTAGTTGAACCTTTGCTGGTTTTAGGTGTCTGGTTTTGGATTTTATACCCTTATTATGTAAAAAGCTGTGGTTCAGCAAGATGTATTGGAGCACGGTTGACAGTGTAATCCTATTCCTATCATATCAGCTATGTGATTACAATAGGTATGCTCAGCCAGGGCAATTTTAAAGACAGAGAATAAAAAATATGAAGGATTTTGTGACTGAAAATATACAACACAATATTTAGACAAAAAAGGAAGCAGCGTTAAAATATGTTTGAAGATTAAATCAAAAGTAGGGAGTTTTACTTCAGTTAATTCAAACCACTCAGATGTAAATACAGCATTGTAAAATAAATTCAATGTACAAAACGTCACAGCAAACAAGAGATTTCCTATTCGGCAATGTAAAATATTTTACCTGCTGATCATTTCTTTGAACACTCAGTACAGACGCTTAAATCCATGAGAAACAACCTGTCAATTCTATTCAACTGAGTTAAAATTGAATATGCTGATAGAATTTGTTTTCCCATTTCTACTTTTTACATATAGTAATATTTTTCTTGTTTCTTTACTAAATAATTCCTTCTGAAATGACAGCATGATTTTGAAATAGTGAGGTGTGATATTGGCATGGGTGTACTCTTAGAATACCCTCTTTTCTTAAGGCTGCTGTGCTGTGATACCAAACAAAATGAGTAAAAGCACTAGCTAAAGAGATGCTCTTCTTTTTTACTTTTTCTCTATGTAGTCTTCTAAAACATTGTCAGGCTGCATTACTTTTTAAAATGTAAATAGCCATGTGAAGAAAACAGGAGTCTTGTACACCCAGATGGCAATGTGAAGGGATTGCTGTACGTACACCAGCTATGCCTGTATGGAATACTATCAGGACTAATTAACCTTGACTAATTTATCCTACCCATATTGCCGTGACATCATTACTACATTTATGAAACAGATGTGGCTGTGGTGACTCAGACTTGTGCCACTTTCAGTCCTGATGAGAACTCGGTCTATCCGTTTTAATAGAATGAAGCCTCATCCCTGAGAAATCTCCTAGAGATAAAATGCACGGCAGCCCATAGCCTGACAGATCATCATCTTCATGTTTTCATAAAGAAATAAAACTAGTTCTCTTTTATGATACCCATAAATCCCTGAAAAACTCAGTTTACACGCTTGGGAAACTGAATTTCCCATCATGCTTTTTTACGTTTCTCAGCAAGTATCATGGAAAATCGTAAAGCCACTGATAAAGCAAGAGCTCTGTCAACATAAAGGACTTCACAGCGAGGAAACCCCACAGTCCCTGACTAAATTTTCCAATTATTAAGAATGAGTACAAACTACATGCAGGATCAGAGCAGTGGATACTCTCATCAGTGCTTGTAGATAGGTGCAGAAGTACTATTTTTTGCATCAAGTTATAGCAGCAGGAAAAAAGTAATGACCCCCTCTGTTCTGCATGTGTTTCTTTCTGTTTCCTTCAATACTCCTTACCTCTTTTCAATTTGAATCAGCCAGGTTAGCTTAAACACTTTGGATAGCAGCTTTTTTTTCCTCATATTCTGTCAGACTGGAAGGAACAGGTACTATTCTGAGCAGATTTTCCTCACAAATTAAAACTGAGTCCCAAACATTACCAGCATCATCAGGTGAGCTTTGAGAAGAAAAAACACTGGATATTTTGTAAATAAAGTTGTGTTGTTTTTTTTTTTTCCTGCTGGCAATTATAGGAGATCTCACTACCTTTCTACCTTTCTAAAAAATTTCTTCTCAAGGCTAAACAATCCCAGCTCTCTCAGCCGCTTCTCCTAGGACTTGTTCTCCAGCCCCTTCACCAGCTTCGTTGCTCTTCTCTGGACACACTCCAGAGTCTCAACATCTTTCTTGTAGTGAATCACCTCTCTTTGCAGGCTTTCCCGGTCTCACATGCAAAGTGAGACAGAGCTGGCTCCAAAGTTCCAAAAGAGCAAGAGTTCTGAGTGTCGTGAAGTTCATAATACCATTAAAAATAGTCCTTGGGGACTAACAAAACATGCATAAGATTCCTGGTAAAATGTATACACATGCATGTAAATGGGAACTACATCCTGTGCCCCTGCTCTGGCCGCACACCATCGATGGAGATCGCTCCCTCGCGTTATCCAGGCCTGATGAAGGGCGTTCGCTTCCTAAAACCCCTAAACGAGTCTTACAGAGTATATTTGCTGTCACTTTTCCCCGCATTTTCACTCCCACCCCAGCTTCCCCTCCCCTCTCCCACCCCGCCAGCCAAGATGGCGACCACCGCTCCCACCACCCCGCGCGGGGCCCGCGTCACGTGCCTCGTCACGGCGCGCGTCACGTGCCCCCGGCGAGCTCCCTCCCTCTCCCTCCCCTCTCCCATTGGCCACCGGGCTCGCGCCCCGCAGCCAATGAGCGTGCGCGGCCCAGAACGAGGCTCCCCGCCCCCCCCCCTTGCGCTCGTTCTCTCTCTCTCTCCCCCGCCCCGCCCCCGCCCGCGCGGCTCCTCGCTCCGGGGGCACCGGGCAGCGCCGCCCTTAGCGCCCAGGCCTCGCGTGGCTTCTCCTCGCCTCGTCTCCTCGCCCAGCGCCTCTCGGGGTGTGAGCGGCGCCAGGAAGGGCTCCCCCGGCGGGCTTGGCAGGGGCACGGCCCCGGGAGGAGGAGGAGGAGGCGGAGGAGCAGCAGCAGCGCTCCCCCCCCCACCCTCCCCCCCGACTCCCGCCATGGCCGACAACGAGAAACTGGACAACCAGCGCCTCAAGAACTTCAAGAACAAAGGCCGCGACCTGGAGGTAACGAGCGGGCCCGGTCGGCGCTGGCGGCTCAGGGGCCGCCCCGCCGTGTGGCGTCTTTCCTTAATCCGCCGGGCAGGGGCCCGCGCCGGGGCCGCGGCCTGCGCTGCCGGGAGGGGAGAGGAAAGGGGAGGGGAGGGAGGGGAGGGGAGGCCGCGCCGCGGGGCCGTTGGGCGCCGCGCAGAGGCGGCAGCGCCGCCGTTCAGGGGCAGCGCGCGGCCCGGCCACGGGGTCCCTCAGGCCCCGCCGCCCCGGGAGGCGACGGCCCCGGCGTGTGGGGCGGCCCAGGCGCCCGCCGGGTGGAGGGGCCGCTTCCCCCGGGGGCCGGCGCCCGCCGCGGTGGTTCTCTGGGGTTCTGCCCTCATCCTTCCCGGCGCTAAGGACCGTCCCACCGCACCCCCTCCCTTTTTCAGGCGATAAGGGTACACGGCCCCCACCTTCCTCCCCTTCCTCTTCTTCCAGGTGCTCGTGACCCCTCTCCTTTCCCCCCTTTTCCAGGTGCTCGGGACCCCTCTTCCTCCCCCCCTCCGCCATTTCCAGGTCCTTGGCTCTCCCCCCACACCCCCCTTTTTTTTTTTTCCAGGCGCTCTGGAACACATTCTCCTTTTTTTCCAGGCACTCGCACCCCCCCCCCCTTTTTTTTCTTTCTAGGTACTCGGGACCCCACCCCCTTTTATCTATGAGCCTGGGACCCCCCCCACCTCCCCCTCTTTTTCTGGGCGCTCAGGACCCCCCGACCCTTTCGAGGCGCTGGCGCTCAGGAGCCCCTCGTGGTGCTCAGTAACCCCTCTGGCGTGGAGCACCCGGGAAAGCCCGACGGGGTGTTCTGCTATGGCTCTGTAAAACGCTCGAGGGGATACGTGAACAAGTGCCTCTGCTTTATAGTAAAGATCAGTACTAAACAAACCCATTTTTGTTTTTTAAAAGCAGGGCAAAGGGTACCTTTTTACTGTTCAGTAAGTTGAGGTGGGAACAGCTGTGGCTTGTTATATAGAGCCTCTAAACTTTTTGGTGACTGGACTGCTGCATGCATTGTCTGAACTGTGAAGGTGCTTCAGCAGAAAAGATTGTTAACTTCGGATTTCCTTAGTAAATATTCCCAGTTTAAAATCGGGTATCGATCCTCACTCATAGACGCCAGGAGGACTGACAGGGTGAATCTGTGCACGTAATGCTGTCCATAGAGGGATATGATCAAGAAATGGGCTTAGGCCATTTCTGTTTTTCACTAGCCTTGGTATGTGTCCCTCTGAATGCCGTAACATTCTAATCTTTCATATGAAGACAATTGTACAGTATTTCTAAAGTAAAAGATGCGTTTATATTGCTGTCATTCATTAAAACATCTGCAGAGTTTTCCATTTGGGTAATTCAGAAGTCAGTAACCCCATAATTTTTAACTTGCCCAAATACTTTGATAAAACAGTTTATTATTCAGTTACGTAAAAAGTTTGGTAATACTAAAAATGTTGGAAGTGGGAATAATTACTTTAGTGATTGCTCTGTTTACTGACAGGGTTGTTAACTTTGTTAGTAATTACTTGCCTTAGATGTCAATTTGGTTTAGTGTACACTGTTTTGTTATCATTAAATAGACAGCTGTACAATAAAAGGCATCTTTAGGAAGGTACACGGTAAAGCAGATACCAACATAGTCAAAAAATGAAATTAATGGGAAAATACTGGTTGGAATTCATCTCAGTTTTCTCTTTCTGGGTGCCTGCATACTGAGTTTTAAGGTAAGTCAGCTGAAGCAGGAAAGGTTCCAGATGGGCAAGTGTAAGTAAAAAGAACATGTGGGTTTATCGGGAAGCAGGTGATCTCTTCAGTATTTTCTGAATTTGCTGATGCGCTTAAGTGGCCTCTACACAGTGTGAAAACCGGTGCTAGGCCATGTTAAATTTTAGATATTGACATCTATCCAACAAATCCTGGAACATACGCTCAGTACCTAAAATAACTACCATGGATGGCTATCTTTCATACAATGGCTCAGGCTTATGGCCATCGTGCTTCCCTATTAACTGCTTATGCCTCACGTTTTTCATTAGTGAGAGAGATGTTGGTAGTGTCCACTCATAGCCAAGTATCTTGTGGTAGTGACAGTTGCTAATGAGGCTTCTATTGGTAACACCTGTATTCCTGGTCTGCTTTTAGCAGAAAGATGTCTATGTACTTCAAAAAAGAAGCCAACATCTGATCTTTATCTGTTTCCCTCATCTTGCCTCAACTCCTCCCCTTTTTTTCTCTGCTGAAATTGTACATTCAGCCATTGGTTTCTTGTACAAAGCAGTGACCTTTTTTCTTTTTGTGACAATGTACTTCCATTTGCCATCAACAGGCAAATAACAAATCACTAGTTTTGGTGAATCCCTGATTAATAGATATTTCCAGAGGCTGTGAAGTCTTGCTGTGCTGTGATTTACAAACTGTTTAAAAATGGTGCATACCTGCTCAGTTTGGTCCATGGACAGGTAATATTGCTGGCAGTTGCTGTCACATTGTGTTTACCTTCCAGGTTTTGCATCTTCACAGGACGTTGTGTCTCTTGTAAAAGACAAGGAATTGCTTGCATTTTGTCTCCTAAAGTGCTAAGCCTATGCTTAGCTTTTGGGGTCCTGAACAAGTTAAAGTTGGACTTTCATTTTCCAATCCATATCACTGTGCCTCTAAAAATACAAATTCTGGTCTTGAAAAAAGGAAGAAAAAAAAAGCCAAACCACACATACACCTGCTTTACATAAGATGATTAGCAAAATTCCTTCATATGCTGCAGTATTGAGTAAACATGCATGCATGGACATGATCTGTTGTAAATAATTGCTGCTGTGTCTTTTAAGATGACAGATTGGTGACAGCAGTGGGAATAGAGAGATTCATTGTGACCAGAAATATAAAATACTTCTCTGTCCTTTTTTCTAATTTATGATAGTGCTCAAAGGAATGCAGACCATAAAAAACTTTTTAATATTGGAAGAGTTTGTGGTGTGAGAGTAATAAATTGTAGCTAATATTAAGGCAGTACCTCTACAATGCTTAAGATTTCTAGTCTTAAGGTGTGCAGCATTCTGTTAAGGCCTTCCAAGATTTAGGAGTTGTTACAAGGGGGGGAGATCACTTGTATTGTTTCAGCAGAAAAAGGAGATAGCCTTACAGAACTGCAGAAGTGGTCACGCTCTTTTTAACATCCACACTCAATATCTTACTTAAACAAGTGTTTATCTGGACTCCTATACAAAATTATGCAAATGTTTGTTAACTAGGGAAGCTAGTTAAGGTGACTTTTTTGGTCTTGTGTTTTCAGTGAGGAACAGGCCTTACTTACTTGGGCTTTTCTTTCTTAAATAAGAAAGGATGAGCTGTTTTTTTCTGTTTATTGTGAGTATGGCTGTGGTAATACCCAATTTTCTTTCCAACATTGATTTTTAATTGTAGTACTGCAGATCTTGGAATTGAATGCTGGATCTTCTCTGGAAATAGTGGAAGAAACTGAGTTTCTGCTGCCTTTTCCTTCCCTGACTTGCCTGTGTGGTTGGGCGAGAGATTAAGATTTGCTTTAATAGTGCCCGTGCAGGAGATGTGTCAAATAGATATTTCTGCTCTGTAATTTAGAGATACGCGGTGAAAAATGATGATAGTATTGTAATGCTGGGTATTTCAAAACTAATTTTGGAGCAGCCATTGAATCTAGATGTTTTAAAATTTTGACATTGCTGATCTGAAGAGTGGGCAGTATTGTTCCCTGAAATTGTGATGCTAACAATATATTTGAGAACAGCAACAAAGTTTCAGGGGATTTAAGGAACGGTAAGGTTGGGAGATGTACTGGCAATCCCAGGTAGGTAGAAGTTTTGCAACCTTTTCTGTATCCCACACATAATAATTTGTTTGGTATTCAGGTATGGAGGAACTGCAGGAGAGGGGGAATTCACTCAGAGTCAGTTAAAAATAGGTTCCTTTAAGCTCACTTGTAATTCTGTGCTGAAGCTTATACAGTTTGTCATTTAAAAATCATATGGAGATATGTGTTTGTATAAGGCATTTTATTTGGCATGCACAACTTCTCCAGGAAAAACTGGAATGACAGCATGTGCCATTTGTAACAGAAAGTCCCATTGTAATTCTGAAGGGGAAATAGCTGCTGATATGTGTTTTCTTGTGTTACCCTGTAGAGGTTGTGTTGGCTTTAAAATCCCGTAGCACTTATATCAGTGGTCTTGAGAGTTGACTTCACTGCTGCAGTCTGCAAATGAGCCAGAATTAGCAAAGGAGAGGAATAATGCATAGAGGAAAGTCTAGATCACTCCAACTGACTGTGAAGAGTATAGATTTTTACCAGATCCAGATTTGAACTCACGTGTATCTCTGAGAGGTTCTTGGCTTCTGTTGTACTTCAGTGCCTTTTGTACAAGACAGTTTCTTAGTCATTGCTGTGGTCACTGCCTGGGCTGGTTTGGGTGTCGGACTGGTCTCCAGGTGTGGCCTGCAGACAGGGCTCTTTCTGAGTAGCAGGATAGTGAGTAAGCAGTTTGTGCACAGGGCCATGGAAAGTCCTGTTTGGAAAAATAAAAAGGGCAAAAATTAAAAAGTGAAAGTGCCACGCAGTTCACCAAAGGTTTTGAAGGCAAATAGTATCTGTTTCTGCCTGCACAGCCCACTCCCATTATTTTAACTTGTCTTTTGAACCACAGACCTCACTAGTGGTGGTGTAGAGTAGTAACTTTCTAGGAAGGAAAGATGACTGAGCAACTCTGTTTCAAAGTAACTGTTGCCCTAGTAGTTTCACACTAGAAACAAAGTGTCTTCGAAAACCATTCACTGGAATGAGCGAGAGAAGCTCTACCATTATTTGCATGCTGTCAAGCCTTCCTGTTGCTGATGCATAAACAGGGCTACTTGAGTAAAATATTTCACAAAAGCAAAAAAACCCACCCCACAAAACAGTAAAGACAGGCTATGTGCCTGGTGGGGTCTGGGCAGCAGTGACTCAGAGCAGCAGCAGAAGGGTCAGGATACACCAGCTGAGCATGAGCTCTGGAGATGCACTAGTGCACTTGGAAAGGCCTAACAGATCTGAGCTGTTCCTGAGTGCAGGCCATAAAACATCTCTTCTGTGGTGGTGTGAAAAAGACTAGTGTGTATCGGAATCCTGCAGGCATCAGCTAACACAAGATTTTAATGATAAGCTGAAGGGCTCAGTAATGACTAATGGTCAGAAAATAGCCCTTATGATCAAACTTAAGCTAAATATAATTGGAAAAAAAGGAGGATGCAGGGGTAGCAGTCACAGGCAGACAGAAATAGATCTGATCATTTGATTTTCGATGTAGCAAACAAAGAACAGGATCCAATGACTGAAAGAGCCAAACGAATTTGTACTGAAGTGGTACATGTTTTTAAATTGGAGCACTTTCCAAAGACCATTCTGAATTCTGTTTCTAGAAACCTTTAAGTTGAGCTTGATTTCCTACTTGCAGTTGTGTTAATGCAAACTGAGAACTGATTCAGAGGAGATTAGCTATCAAGTCAAATCTTCTACAGAATGGGAGTGAGACTCTAGCTTTACAATGCCATCTTCCAAGAAACCATTATACCCGTGTTTCTGCCCTTTGAGCTATTTTCTCAAAGACAGCACAAGTTGGGGTTTGAGTCTGTTTATTGTTTTAGTTTCTCCAAACTTATTCATTTTCTAGGCTGGGGTGATGATGCTGTGAAACTCCTTGACAGACCTCACTTCGTTTCTTATTTATTGTGCATTTTCTCTTCCTAGGAGGAGGAGCAGTGGCAGGTTGACCAGTAATAAGTAGTTTGCTAACCAGCTACTGTTTACACAGAAAATTATTTTAGTGGAGCCCTATTTTGGTAGATTGTTCTTAAGAGTGACTTGATTAGTTACTTGTCAGTCGTGGGGAGGCTTCCGAGTCCAAAGTATGCAGGTCCTCTTCAGAAGCATGCAGGAATTAAAATCAAGGGCCTGTCAGCTTTTGTCTGAAGGGACAGTGTTCTTCCTGTTGTGTTGATGGTGTTTCAGGATTTTTTTGAGCCTGATCAACTGCATATAGGATTTTTCAAATCAAGAGTTGTTTAAGTGACATGTCTGAGGCTTTTTTCATGGAGTATTTGTTTTGGTCCCACTCATCTCTCGCTGTATCTATCACCATGCATATGTGTGTTTGACCTGAAGGTATGTTATCACCTGAGTGGGAATACATTTCCTTTGGGGATCACTAGTAATTGCAACTATTACTTTTTAATATCCCTTTACAGCTGGTGTTTGAGCAGTTCCATGGTCTTCTCCTTGAAAATGTACATTGGGTCTTGCTCTTGGTTAGCAACAGCTTTTTTGTGACCAGTAGTATCATTATTGAAGTCTGGCAAGAATAATCCTTCTTGCAATCTGCTTTTCCTATAGGTACATTTGTTTTGTCAGGTTGCAGTAACACTTGTGTGTCAGGAAGGTGTTAATTAAGTCTTCCAAGATCATCAGGGGATGGGTACATTTCTGCGTTCTTATCAGATATTTTCCTCATTTTATTTTTTTTCTTGATTTTGCCAGGTTAGTAGACTTTCAGAGAAACTACACTGAAAACCTGGGAGAAAGAACCTATAGTAGATACGTCAGTTGTAAAGCTGCTGCATATTTCCAAAGCCTTTAAGTGGTCGGTCGTATCCAGTAGTGTATCAGCTTCCACTTCTCCAGGAAGGCAGCAGCACTTTAGGCATAGAGAAACTGGGAGTATCTTGCCTTTGACTCTGTTGTTCAGACTTTCCATTCATTGTTCAGATGGGATGCGTGGCTTCTCTGGTGAATTGCAGCCAGCACTTTTCTGGGCTCAAGTGTCATAGTGCCAACCTGAAGTTGTGACCATCCTGCAACATGTGCAGCTGCAGCGGGAGACTTGGCTCTCCAGCACTGACAGGATGTGCCCTTTGGAGATCTGAGCATGAGCTGCCAGGCAGTGACGCCAGCGGTCTGTGATCAGATCGTTAACAAATGCACGTGTGGGAGAGAGCGGTTGGAGAAACTTATCTCTTTTCAAGTTTTCTTCATTTTCTGTCAGTACAGACACTTGAGGTGGAGCTACTACGAAACATTAAAGGTTCATTCACGTATTTAAGACTGGTATTACATTAATTCAGAGAATACTTGTTGGGCCAGAAAAGTGTTAATTAAAAATTATTAGTTAAGAATAATTTTCCCCTCTCTTTAGAGACTGCACCTTTGAGACTCACTTGAACAATTCTAAGAAGTATTTGAAAAGCCTATCTACCTGTAGAGAGGAAGTCTGTAGCACTGAAATAAAGTTTGTTTGCGTGCTTGGAATGTTCAGTTTTAACTGTTGACCTTGAGTAGCAGACAATACGTTTTATAGGTTGAAAACTGAAAAAACCATGAGTCTAAGCTTCATGAGACTCAGTTATTAATTTTAAGTTAGATTGACATATTGAATTAACATTCTTAGGAGGAATGTCTTTCCTGAAGCTTGCTTTGGTGCTTTTTAGTGTTGGACAGTTTGTACTGGCTCATTACAGCTCTTATCTTGTTGCTCCAGGTGCTGCAGCTGCATTGGGTATGCTTGTATACATTGGTTTTATATAGTGGGGAGCTATCATTGTGTGACAGTGTTGGGGTTTTGCCCTGCTCTGCCGATTTTTCTCATGATGAATGGCATTTTGGGTCCTCAAGCATTGAGGAGTTCTACCTCCAAAGCAGTGGAGAACCATTGCTTTTCCACTGGCATCCTTTCCTGCCCTTTTCTTTCTCTTGAAACTCCTTTCTTTGAGAAGGTAAACTGTCTAGCTCAGAGCTGGAAATATGATTCTGATGAACAAATTCCTTTTGATAAAAATAATTACGCTCCTGTAAGTCAAGCTTTTAATCCTTATCTTCAGAGCTCCTTCATTGCTGTTGAGAAGCTCTCTCTTAGCTGTTCCTTTTCCTTGTAGTCTGTGTTAATGCAGTCCCTCATGGCCTGGAATTTCAAGCTTTCTCTGGGCTTGTGAATGTTTAAGTTATGATAAAAATGCATTTGTTTTTAACTTAGCTGTTCTGATTCACTGTAAAGTTCAAAGTGTAGAATAAAATAACTATAGACTGATTTCCACCCCCCCCATTTTCACTTTGCACTGTAGTAACACAAGCAGTAGTAAACTAATTTATTTGTATTTACAATTACTTTTTTTCTGAATACTCTCAATGGGAGCTGTAAAGGAAATGACCAAAAAAAATTGCCCTTACAGCCTCTAGGTTTTTGTGGTTCTCATTTATAAATCAACTTTGCTTGCTAGGTTTCTTAATTTGAACTTATTTGTGATGCTATTCCACAAGGCACAGAGCTAGTACTGTTTTGTACAGTAACAGAGAGGTGTGCATATCAGAAATATGACGTCTGTGAATTTATGTAGGTGTGCAAGTAGCATTGTGGAGGTTTGAGTGGGTGAGAGTTCCTGTAGGACTTCCTCCCCCTCTTTGTGTCTGGCAGGGCGTGTACGTGTACGGTGTTATGCTTGTCTGGGACCATTCGGAAAGAGCCAGGTGTGGCCCAGATCTATGTATTCTGAAGAATTAGGTTATTGAAATACTTTTTGCTCTATCAGTTGCGCTTTGTTTAGGTGAAGAACACACACATAGGCTGAACTTCAGCCTCTGTTTTCCTGTGTAGCTGTACAGTGACGGTTGGTGGTTGGTAATGGATTGTGCCTAATTGTATAGATGGGTAGTTGTGCTTAACTTATATTTTACTGTTTTCAGGTTTACCAATATGCCTTTTCATAAAAGTGGCAATTCTGGCTGTCACTACGGTTTTGGCTCGTGCTCTGTGGTTGCGTTAAAAAAACTTAAGAAAAGGTTATAAATGCTGGGCAAACTTATGGTTTCTGTTAGTTTTCCCAGGTGTTTAGAATGTTTCTGGTGGTGCTGCTCTATGCACAACTCCTTTCAACATCGCCATTTGTTAAAAGACACTTATTTAGTCCCTGATTCTGTATACCCATTTTTCTTCAACATGAAGACCTAGGAGACTGTTTTACTATGAAATAACACAGGCAGAAATAATATAGGTATATTAGTTCCCAGTTGGTTTTCTGCTTTTATAATGAAAATTAAATCTTGCATGTACAAGTACTGTTTAAAGTGCACGAACTTTAAATTACTTGTGCAACAACCTTTTAAATTGCTTTAGATTCAGAACTTAACGTATTTGATCTTGATTATTTTCAGACTATGAGAAGACAAAGAAATGAAGTTGTTGTGGAGTTGAGAAAGGTGAGATGACCTAGTATTCTTATCAAATGGGATCTGGCTCTACTGGTATTTTCAGTAAAATGTTAGAGGTTTTTTTTTAAAGGCTTAAAAAAAACAGGTGCCATTGTTCTTTCTGTAGTCCACCAAGAACACCATTGTTAAACTGTTTGTCTTTTCTAATTGTGACAAGGTACATCGGTTTAGAAGGAAGTTCTAAAGCTATTATGCTTGGTACTAGAAGTTCCATAATTTTTGTCCTGAAAAAGGGAATAATTCTTGCTTCTCCAGCTAGGTGTTTAATTTTAAAACTCCTGCTAATCTATAGACAGAAAGCTCTTTTCTTTCTCTGACAGTAGTTAAACACACAGTTAGGTGGAAGTCCATGAAGAGAAGTTGGAGTTATTGGAAGACTAGCTCTTGAGAAACGTAATCGTGACTTGAATTATTTTACTTCTGGGATGACTGTAAAACTAGTCTTTGGGGATTTCCTTGTCTTGTTACAGATAATGGCAAATAGGTTGTAGTGTTGATCTTGATGGTGTGTCCATGAAACTTCCAGCAAAAGTAGTTACTGCTGTAGACAGAGTTGAGTGGAGGGGTTTTTCTAGGAAGAAATTATTTCCAAAATGAGCTTCTCTGTGCAGCCCTTTCCAGCTTTTTGGATGTTGGAAATGAACGGTATTGGTAAAAGCATGTTTATGATGGTTGCTTAAAATGGAAAATTCTATTCCCTTCTTAACACTTCCCACATACCCTAACTCAAAATTTTAAAGGTATTGCATCATTTTTCTCTCTAAAGAACAAAAGGGATGAGCATCTTCTAAAGAGGAGGAATGTTCCCCATGAAGACATCTGTGAAGATTCTGATATAGATGGTGACTTCAGAGTGGTAAGAACTAACTCAAGCATGTTGTCTTTTTATGTACTTAAAAGACATTTGTAATTTCTAATTACTTTTCTCTCTTCTGTTTTCTAGCAAAACACTTCTTTGGAAGCAATCGTACAGGTAAAAAATAAATTTGTTTGATTTAATTCTTCGTGCAATTGTGACAAATACGTGAAAAGTCTAAAGTCTCTTTTATTTCAGAATGCTTCAAGTGACAACCAGGGCATACAGTTGAGTGCTGTGCAGGCTGCAAGGTAAGAACACACTTTTATCAAATATACTATTTTGATTCTTACTCTATCATGCTCTTAAATTCAGAAAATGTGTTCTAGATTAGCTAGAACAAGTATGTCATTGATTTCAAAAAAAGTAAGCTTGATAAATAGAACTTCACCAAACAGATCAAAATACCTGAATCTTTGATGTAGTCAGGATTTTTATTATGTAAAATAAGTACTGGGTTTTATCTTACTGCAATACTTGATGCTTCTCACAAGTAGGGAAAAATATATAATCAGCAGGACTATAAAGTCCTTAGCTTTAAATACAGAAAGAACTGGCATAATCCTTTCTCATTCTGTCATGTATTAGGCCACTAAAACCACTTTTTGCTTTAAGAGGAGGAATACTGTGTAGTTGTATGTATTGAATAAGTAATCCTAAAATACTCTTATGAACTTTTCTTGCTTAGATTTATTATTTAACTGCTGTTCCGTGAACTACTGGGTGTGCTTTTGTTGTAGCAGAAAGCTATAACTTTGTATTGGTTTAGCCCCTCTGGTTGAGGGGGTTGATTCTGGTGCAAGGAAGGACATCCAGATCAAAGAGAAGTTGTGTGAACTGGAAGTCACTTTGACTTTGGGAGATGAATGTATTTGATAGGTGCAAGAACAGTTTCTGTGCCCATTTCCATTGGTCAACTTGCCTTTATTGAAGAGGTTTGTCAGCTTAAGGTAGCCTCATGTAAAACACACTATTTACTATAGCTGATCTAAACCAGGTTAGACTGAAATACACAGAATTAAGCCTGACTTAAAATTAAATGGGAATATCCATGTTGATTTCTTACTACTATTTTTTAAAATTTAAAATCAATTTAAAATTAAAGCAGTGCAGTTTACGTTATTTTGAATCCTTACTTTCTGATATTGTATCTGCCTTTCCCCTCAAAGCAGCCCGGATCTGTTTATCTCACATATTGGGTGGAGGAGGAAGAAGCTGCAGGAGGGTGTAACTGAATAACTCTGGTGATCTTTATTTTACTGACTGGTAATAAATGTCAAAAGCAGTCAGAGAAAACACAGCAACTGAAATGGGCAATGAATGTAATGACTTTGGTTTTCCAATATTTCAGTAATTTCAATTTTGGAAATTTATTTTTCACTTACAGTGGGGAAAACAAATCTTGCATGGTCTTTGAGAGTATGAGACATACACTGGGGGGGAAAAACTTCTCAGCTCAGGAGGTAGTCCAGCACTGGAACAGCCTGTCCAGGGATGTTGTTGGAACTCCATGCTTGGAGGCTTCTGAAACTCACCTGCAGGAGGCTGTTACTGACCTGATCTGATGTTAGCAATAATTGCACTTTGAGCAGAAGGTTGAACTAAACCTGCAGGGATCCTTTCCAGTCATGACTTTTCATTCTGTAATTTGTCTGTTAAGTCTTGTGTTTTCTCCTTTTCTTAAACAGAAAGCTGCTTTCCAGTGATCGCAATCCACCAATTGACGATCTAATAAAGTCAGGAATATTACCTATTTTAGTGCACTGTCTTGAAAGAGATGACAAGTGAGTATTTCTAAAACTCAGTGTTTAATTGTTGCAAGAATTCTCAATATTTAGCTAATGTGCCTATGGCATCTTATTTGAAAACTCATGTTACAGTCTTTCTTTTTTTTTTTTCTCCTTACTTTGCAGTCCTTCTTTACAATTTGAAGCTGCATGGGCCTTGACAAACATTGCTTCTGGAACCTCTGAACAAACACAGGCTGTAGTTCAATCTAGTAAGTCCGACAGTGTTTGATCATTGCTAGAGCACGCACTGTAGCTTCCACAAGAATAAGATCATCTGAATGATACTGTAAAGAGCATCCACACTCCTGTTCCTCTCTACCTCAAGCATGTTCACCAATCCACATGTTAGGGTTGGTCCTTTCATGCGATAGCCGGGATGGTTGAAATTGAGTTGTCAATCACAGGCACGTCGCTGAAGGACCTGCCCATGAAGTCTCCTGCCAGATGCTCTACCTCTTCTCTGGCAAGCAGCGTCAGTTGAAGCGCACACCTGCTTTTCTTCTTCATTTTCTCAGATTGTAAATTCAGTTGGGTTTCCTAATGGTGAGTAATCTCTTCTGGAAACTCACACCGTTTTAGCAGGTTCATATCTGCTGGTTTCCAGTTTTCAAACTTAAAGAAGAAAACCAAGCACAACAAAAACACCTGAAACAAAACCAAACAAAAACCTTACAAACTAACTCCCATGGAGAGAGAATCTTATTGCAAAGAGGGAGGAAGAGGTGTGGAGCAAGTCCAGAGGGTGCTTGACATCAAACTCTCTTCCAAAATCAAGTTGAAACAACATGGTCCTTTGTTTTGAGGAATCTGAAGCATGGAAAGAAATTGGTTTGGAATCTGAATTGCCAAGCAAAATGAACTTTCTTCAGTACTGTAACCACGTCTGAAGTCAAATCAGTACTTCTGTTGCTAAAGCAGTTCTAAGTGGAATTGTCTGCAGGCTTTTTAAGTTGAATGAATAAAACAGCAGCACTTCTTGAGACACATGGAAGAATGAAATGTACAGTAAAACAGATTTTTGCCTAAAATTTAAGGAAACAATGCACAAAAATTGTTACATGAGATACCAGTAGCTTTAAGGGTTGGAATCAGTGTTGTGTTACAGTGGATGCTGCTGATACCATTAAACTTGCTTCCAAAAATGGAAAAAGATAGAACTGTGCTTGATCTTTTCTGTTTTCCACCACCACAGCTCTCATGAGTTAACTTATTTTAGAACTACTTGGAACTTTTATTCAATGTAATAAATACAGTTTCTAAGATCCATGGTGGTAATTGAATGTTAAAATGTAAATGTCTCTTAAATATCTTCCCAGACTTACTGTTTCACTTCAGTGTTCAGAGAAGATTTTCTTTTTTGTTGTTAGTGCTAGGCAGTTATGGGATTCTCACAAACTGTGTATTATTTGCTTTATATTTTGTGTAAAAAAAAAAAAAAGTGTTACCAAGAAAGTTCTTAGCACCATCTTCTCATTTAAATGGCTGGGTGTGTTTCATAAATCTTTAACTGGCAAAATAAGCTAATTCTACATTGCAAATGTGAAGGAATTTAAGGCAGGTGCCTTCAGTTTAAAGGATTCTTTTTAAAATTGGATTTATGTTTTGAGATTGTATTGGTTGCAAGATCAGTTGCCCTTTGCTTTTACAGACTGTTGAGAGCCTGTTAACTTTGTAGCTTGTATGTGTCTCTGCTAATACTTTAAACTTTGCTTTTTCCCCATACTCCTCCTTCTTTTCCCAGTTGCATCCTGAGTTTTCTTTTGGAAACCTATCATCTAGTCTGTCCTACACCTCTGTAGATCTAGAACACCTCTTTTTACTTAAGCCTTACTTATCGATGGATTGGAGATGAGTGCCAAATATAGTAATTATTTCTTTCAGTGATGATCTGTTATTTAGCTGGGTCTGTATGTATGCACTATTTAATTTATTAAATTTAATAATTTTAAAAGTCAATAAAATAATTTAAGGTCAATTTAATGGTTATAACATATGGAAGTACAGTTTGTTTCTTGCAGTGTTTCCAAGAGTACTTATTAATATGCTTGCTCAGGATGCTTTTTTCTCCTGGCATATACAGACCTTGCAAAAATTCTTCTATTTAGTAGGAAATAAGAAATCTGTCATCTGTTATTTCTGTAGCAAAAAATCTTTTACAATGAGTAACTAAAAATACCAGCCTGTTTTGAAATGTGATCTATAGTAGATGAGAATTTCTTACAGACTAAACTCAGTTGCAAGTTCTGTAAGCAAGCACGTAGTGCTGTGGATAAAAAATAAGAATTGAGTTTCTAGATGTGTCACAGGCTCCCTCTTGGTAGAGCCACAGGTGGAGTTATGCATTGAGGCATTGCCTGGACTTCTGTGCTGGCAATGTATACAGAAGATCCCTCAGTAGTCAGCTTTCTGCCTGTGCTAGGATTAGCCATGGGCACATAGTTCACTATTAGTAAGGATGTGATTGGGGATATAGGATACTGTAAATCAGTGAGATTGAAACAAATTAAACTCCTGTATTTCCCTTTTACTACGTTGCCATTCAATAATGTACATTTGTATCTACTGACTTTTAAGGTGGACATTTGAATGGGTGAGGTTGATCTTTAACAGTGCTTTGCAGTTGGTTCTGATAGATGATTTAGCGTGGAATTTCTGAACTCAATAAGCATAACTAAATTTAGAATCCTGACAAGCATCAGTAAACCTGTGAGACTTACAAACAAGTTAATTGTCAGGTTATTTTAAGAGTTGCTTTCGTAATATTCTGAAATAAGAAAGTGCAATAAGGAAGAACTGCCACTTTGTGTTCTATTTCACTATCATCTGGGAAGTTGAAGTTTTGAGCAATGTTTAAACAGGAGAAAAATTCCTTGTGCACTACTGAGATTTTATTTAAGAGCTAATTATGTGAGCTGTTTTGTCTTGAGATTATTTCTTAACAAGTAAATGGTGTTTTGTTTGTCTTTCAGATGCTGTGCCACTTTTTCTGAGACTGCTGCATTCACCTCATCAAAATGTTTGTGAGCAAGCCGTGTGGGCTTTAGGAAATATCATAGGTTTGTGTTCCTCCAAATGTCTAAGTTCCTTTTGATATTAAATGAGTAAACTTGGTAGGGTTTTGTGTTAGAACTTGTCAATGTTCACCTGTGAGACAGAAGGAAGCTGCTAGACTGGCAATTACTCTGTTCTGAACTTATTCCAGTCTTCTCTATTGGGCTTCAAAGGTGTGCACCCCAAACCACAGGCCCACACGCTTTTCAGGTACAGGAAAAGGAATTGCTGGCAAACAGACATGCAGGTTATTTAAAATAAAAACTGTTCCACACAGAGTTCTGAACTTTTGCCTGAGCTCACATATATTGTGTTGAATTCTAGACATGTTGTGAACATTTGATCTTTCATTTGGTTTTTTTTCCTCCTCTTGTGCAAGCATTGGCTTTGTGTTTTACAGCCCTGACCATGTTTGTAGTGCTTGAGGACTAATACTTGCTCTGACATACTGGGATTTCTATAATCTGATATATTTAGAAATGCGTAGTCCTTCCTAAGAAACAAACAAAAAAAAAAGTACAGTATTGTACTTGCCTGAAGCTGGTGACATTGTGTGCAGCACAGGTCAGATGCTGCTTTTAAGGCGACTGGATAGTGATAAGTGTTTCTTTCCAATATGAAGATGGCTATGTCTGTTTTCAGGCAATTTTGAGCTACTTTGGGGATGTTTTAGTATTGATTATAAACTTCGCGAAGAGATCTGCGGGGATGCATTGGGCTATCAGCTGTTCTTAGAGGTCTGGTATTGTCTACCTCCTCTTCCCTCTTACCCACCACCACCCCAGCCTGTACATCACCTGTAAATCATGGAATGCTTTTCTGTTAAGAATTCAGCTGGTTTTAATGAGTAGTTCCAAATGAAGCAGTTTAGTTGGACCTGTGGCTGCCTAAGTTTTATGTATCTAGAGAAATACATATCTCTACACGTGTTTATATGCATCTTTTCAAGGCCCTTATTCATTAACATTGCACACAATTTAAAGAACTGAAGTTTTAAGTATGCAGATGTTAGACTTTGTGTGACTGGCCTGCGATAATCTTTCTCTTGATAATTCTTTGTCTTAACCAGGTGATGGACCCCAGTGTAGAGATTACGTTATTAGTCTTGGAGTAGTGAAACCACTGCTGTCCTTCATCAGCCCATCTATTCCCATAACTTTCTTAAGAAATGTTACTTGGGTCATGGTCAACTTGTGCCGTCACAAAGATCCTCCTCCACCGATGGAAACCATTCAGGAGGTGACTGCATTACTCACTGTTCAGTATCACTAAACTGAAGTTGAGTATCTGCCTGCCTTAAAAATAACTCAGATGCTTCTTTTCCTCCCTAGATCCTTCCAGCTCTCTGTGTTCTAATTCACCACACAGATGTAAATGTAAGTAACACCACTTAGAGTTTTGTGTTCTTGTATAGTTTTTTACCTGAAGTATAAAGCTTGTCATAATTAACTTTTTTTTCTATAAAAAAAAACTCTGTGATATCTCATGGCAAACTTCTTTTGATATCTTTAACTGCTTATTTTTAAGTGCCGCTTGGGATTCTTGCCTGATATTTCTCTGTATCAGTGCATGCGCTTGTACCTTCTCTACATATAAAAATAAAATGCAATTTCAGTTGTATTTCTGTGAACATTCATTTACAGATAAGCACTAGTCAAAAAAACCTATATTTGAGTTTGAGGTTGCAGTGAAAGTGACTGTAAATTAAAAAAATTGTCTGCTGCGCATGTAAAGTGTTCGCTTTAGATGTAACTTCAGAGGTGTTAAATACAAACCTCAGGTTATTTTAGTAGTGAAGTGAAATGAGTGAGACTTGACTTAGGTAAAAAGCTGAACTATTTATAATTCAAGTGTAAGTCAGAATTGTTGAAGATTGATTCTTTGGTTCCTAGTGAAGTTGTAGTTCGGTTGTCTAAGTTAGTGGCAGGAGTGCTTTACTGGAATATGTTTAAATATAGTAACTAAAGTTTGTATAGTAGTTATAATATTTAATGCCCTCTGTTTAAATAGGTGAAATTAAGCTTATTTGAATTTCCTGAAATGGCTGTTTGTGAGTTGGTCAGGAGTTGTCAGCTGATTCAATGCCCACTCAGGTTTTTTGAAATTTCATTTGAAATGTTCACATTTACTGCTATTTAAATTGGCTTTCCTGTGTGCAAATACACACATGTATGCGTGTACACACACAGGAAATTCAGTTTAAGTGCAGCATCAAAGTTTTGCTTAAATTTTGTGGGAGAATGTCAAGAACAGAATTACTTCATGTCATATGTCACAGGTTTGAGGGTGCCAAATGCCTGTAGTTTAATAATTGCTAGGGCTTTATCTTCCTTCCAAGGGTGAGACTTCCGTATCTTACATTGTCCACCTCTAATTAATGGGAAGAGAGATACAGTTGAATTGCCTTTATTATATCCTTCAGAATTTGAGCTGTAGTTAGTAGTTTAGCTGCTTTTTTTAATCTGTGTATTCTTTGGAGGTTGAACAGTTTGAAAAGCAGTTGTATTTAGACTTCTGTAGAGTGGAATGTATGAAGGTTGTAAAACAGCATGGGTTTTTGCTGTATTGCATCAGTTCTGGCTTCACAATGAGATTTGTTCTCTCTTTTACTTTCTTAAAAGACTTGTGGTACTTCTGTACTAATTAAACGCATGTTTTCCCTGTTAGATATTGGTAGATACAGTCTGGGCACTCTCATATCTAACGGATGCTGGCAATGAACAGATCCAGATGGTGATAGACTCTGGAATAGTCCCTCATTTGGTTCCTCTCCTCAGTCATCAAGAAGTTAAAGTGCAAGTAAGTTTGGATAACTTTAAGGAGTGTTGCTCGCAATGTAATACTTGAGAAAAGTAGCTGGCTTCATTTTGTAGTTCATGTTGAAGTTTAAAGAGTACATTTCCCTGTGTGGTACAGCATTTGCATAAAAGCTTTTGGTGTTTAAACTGTTACTGTTTGAAAGTATGTGCTCAACTATAAAAATCTTTGATAAGAACAACTCTCTTTAAAGAAAGTGTTTTGTTTCAGACTGCTGCGCTGAGAGCTGTTGGAAATATTGTCACTGGTACCGATGAACAGACACAAGTAGTTCTGAATTGTGAAGCTCTTTCACATTTTCCAGCACTTCTGACGCATCCCAAAGAAAAAATTAATAAGGTAACTGTAGAGACTTCACTCAATTGATAACTTTTGTATATTTGGCTTGGTGCTTTTGGGTTCCATGTAATGCAGTGTGATGGAAACTTGAGTAATTGAGCACTTATAGCAGTTTATGGCAGGAGCAGGCAGGGTGCTGAGTTTTTTCTTGAAGTTAACATCTGTAAAAAATCTCGAAGGAGCTGCAAACTTTTACTTGACAGGAATGTTGCTTCCCAATTCTTGTAATGGAATTTTTATGAAATTAAAACTTTATCTTAATTTTGGCTGTTGACTTAAAGTAAGAGTTCTTAATACGTGAAATGTCACTTTAATTAAACTGACTCTCTTGGAAGTGATGAAATAGAGATAATTGGATGTCTCTCTGAATGGAGTGTGTGTGATAAATAGAATTTAAACCAAATGAGACGGGGTGGGGGGTGGAGAATGTGTGTGCAGGTGCATGTATAAAAGAGGCTTTAAATGGGGGCACTGATAATGCAGTGCTGATTCCGGAGTGCATCTGAGGCATGTTGTTAATTTCTGGGGTGCCACTTTGCAACATTGCCAATGATTAAAGCCCAAAACAAGCCCACCAGGACAAGCCTAGGCATCCTATATCTCTAACAGGTTCGCTAATGAAAGTGATCCTGTGATCTGATCCAAGAGACTCAGGTGAATGAAGTGTGAGAATTTCTCAGCCTCATGTTGAGAGAAATTAGAGGTCTAAAGCGTTGGCATGCCAGATGAGTTGAGAGGAGTAAGGAAATTAAGGAGGAGTGGTGGAGGGTTTCTGTGAAGGGAGAAATTTATCAACTGTAAGATTGAAAAAAAAAAGTGATACTCAGAATATACTTAGAATTTTATGTGAAACTGCTTGTTATTTCTTGACTGAAGTTTGGATTCCCGCTTAAAAGAGGGGATGAAGGGGATGGAGCTTCTAATCATTGTTTAATATAAGAATTCAGATGCTGAACTAAAGCCAAGGACTATATATCAACTGTTGAGGGCCTCCTGGGGAAAAGATGTCTTACATGCTTTCCTAGGCACCTGCTGTTGGTTTTTGCTGGAAGGAGAGGGTCCTGAGCTTATGGACAGAGCAATCTCTAAGGGTCATTAACTTTACAGTGTTCTTAAAAAACCAAGCATTTAATAGGTATTGCGTTTTCTGGATGTTTGGCACTAAGAGAAGAAACAATATGAAGCTGGTAACATTGTCTTCTACCACTCATGTCTGGAAAACATGATGCTGTAACGCATTTTGGAGCTCATCTGGCCATCAGCTGAAAACTGCATTCATGCTCAGTCATGGAATCAATTACGATGGCTCCTCTGTAGCCTCGTGATTTTTTTTTTTGTCCCCAAATATTTTTTCCTTCTTAATCTGTGGATTTAGGAGTATTCAGTTGTAACTTGGTAACAATGAAAGACTGAAGACTCTTGTGGACTTCCTAGGGTGAAACTGTCTGCCGTTATCTGTGTGTCTGGGCTACCTACTTAGAATGTAAACATGACTGGCTTGTGTATAAGCTGCAAATCTGAAAATCAGAATCTTGGTGGAGTAGAAATAAAATTATACAGAAGAGTATCTGAATTAATAATTTCTCCCATCCTTTTATTTTGCAGGAAGCAGTGTGGTTCCTATCTAACATCACTGCAGGAAATCAGCAGCAAGTTCAGGCAGTAATAGATGCAAACCTTGTTCCAATGATAATACATCTTCTAGATAAGGTTTGATAACAAAGAGTTAATGTTTTGTTTCTGTAATTTGGGAAAGTCAGATTGGATTCCTTTGTTTCATATTTTACGTCATGCAGTAAATATTGGGGATGGGGGTAAACTACACCCGTGAGCATTTTTCATAGGTTGTAAGGTAAAATACATGACTGCTGATATTCTTATGCAAAGAGCTGTGAGATGGTGAATACCCAATGCATTCTGCAAAGGAAGCAGACCAGGGGAAGCTCCTTCTCATGTCCTTCTAAACTTCACTTAAATTCCTTTTCTCACTCTGTAAAGCGTGGGGGTAGAATCCTTTACTGTCATGCACAGTGCAAAGGGGTCTGAGTGGGAGCAGCTCTGAGTTAGTTCCCAACATTTTGCCAAAGCTTAAGGACTTTGTCCTTTTCCCCCCCGACATTATCTGGAAACATAAGGAATTGCTCAATATTCGCAGTTATTGACCTGTGTTGCTTTTCAATTGTTGGGTATTAGTGTCTTTTAAAATATTACTTCCCAACTACGTTGTCTTCCCAGGGATCTGCCTTGAGAGAAGGAAGGGTAGCTAAAAGCACATTTTCAAATGGGAACTATGCAACATTTCTATCTTTCAAACGTTTCCTACATTTTGCTTTATTCTTACTTGATTCTTTTCTTTCCTGAAGTCTGGAAGGAAGACACAGATGCCAGTCTTATGATGTGTTCAGCCATGCTTCAGTGTAGAGGCTGAAAAATTGTCTGTTCTTCTAAGTAACGTTACACCTGTTCACAAATAGTTCTATTAACTGCTGGTTTATTGGTCACTGAGAAGAGCTAGAGACCTTTCTCTTTAAATTTAGTAAGCAGACTTGAGTTGACTAACTTTATGCTGTAACTGTGTCTGCCTCTGTAGTGATTTATTAAAATTGATGCTTACTCCATATCTCTCACTGTAATATATGACGACTGTTGATAAGCAGTGTGAGAGTGGAGTACTACAGTTTTTGTTTACCTTGATGCAATCAAATCTCCCTTCCTCTGGAAGATCAATTTAAAAACATCCTTGGAGGGGAGTGATGATCCCTCTGTGAGCAGGCTCAAACTTCTATAGGATTTGTTAGTTAACCACCCTGCTTGCTGAAAACTGGTAGTAAACTCATGCAGAATGGTTTAATGGACACAAGCTTTTACTGCAATAATATGTAACAGAAAAACTGGAATGATTCTTTCTATTTGTTTGTATTTTTAGGGTGACTTTGGTACTCAGAAGGAAGCTGCTTGGGCAATAAGCAACTTAACAATCAGCGGAAGAAAAGACCAAGTAAGTCAAACCTTAAGAAAAGCATTCATTAGCTTTCTCAGGTGCATTTGAGAGACTACATCAGTCAATTGGTTTAAATGACCTCTGTGCCGGGATTATCCATGTCTGTATTCCTCCCTTGTTCAGTAACTCTTCCCTTTTCCACAAGGGATTTAAGAGTGAACTCGAGTAGTTGTTTCTGGAATGATGTGAGATTAAGAGTGTCAATGAAGGTTTAGATGGAAGCTCTTCTGTTAAGATGGCCTATAAGCTATGAGTGAGTGCATTCCAGCTCTCATGAGATTCTTGGTCATTAGACATCTTTCTTTTTATTTATTCCTCTGATGGATAAGAGTGTGACAATTCTAACGATAGTAGCCATTGAGTAGGATTTGTGGCACAGTTGGGGTGTTGGTGTCATTCCTCAAAGATGAGCTTGAAGCTCCTTGTCTAATAAAAAAAAAATTTACAATATCTACTACTCGTGTGTTCTAGACATAAAATACATAACATAATTCATAGATGTTAACTTTTCTGTGCTCCACAACAAGACTTTTCAAAAGTAACTGCCACAGAATACTCTTGCCTTGTTAGGTAATCGAGTGCTTTGACTTCATTAAACTTGCTTGTATAGGTGCTTGTGGTGCATTGGTTGCTTCTGCCACGCTTCTGATGTAACTGGTTTTTTTTTTCTCCCCTTAGGTGGCGTACTTAATTCAACAAAATGTAATTCCTCCCTTTTGCAACTTGCTGACAGTAAAAGACGCACAAGTTGTGCAAGTGGTTCTGGATGGACTAAGTAATATATTAAAAATGGCCGAAGATGAAGCGGAAACCATAGCCAATCTTATAGAAGAGTGTGGAGGTATTTCGATTAATATTTTGATACTGGTTCTTTTCAGAAACTGATGGTTTGTTTATATCTTGTAGGCTTTGTTGTGGAAGATGTTTTAAGCAACCTTTAAAAGTGACCTTGCCGTGCCTGTAAGGTGGATATACTTTTCCAAATTCATTAAGTTCATGATCAATGTAAAGGAATTTGGACAATGGAGATGAACTTTATTAGATGCACATTTTCTAACAGTCTGGTGTACTTAGAGCAGTTTGTGGGAATTCATCTGTTTGGTTTTTTTGGTTTTTTTTTGTATTTATTCCTCAATCTGTAATGTATTTCCTCAAACCTCTAAGAAGTTCTTATGCTTTGAGCATGCCAAATGACCCTAACAGCATCTTATTTGTAGTCACTCTATTCTGAGATCTGGTTTTAGTTACTTCGTATGATGAGGCCTGAAGGAGAGGAGGAGGAGCTTGTTTTGCCTGAAGTTAGCATTTTAATTCTGTTATCTCTTGTGTTTATTATAGGCCTGGAGAAAATTGAACAGCTACAAAATCATGAAAATGAAGACATCTACAAACTGGCATATGAGATCATTGATCAGTTCTTCTCTTCAGATGATGTAAGTGTGTCACAGCTCTGCAATCTGCTTGTGTGTGTAATTGTATTTATAAATATGGTTCAAGATAAAGGCGACGGCTCTGAGCTTGCTCTGTGGCATTTGGGTTTTCAGAGAAGGGTGAGCCCTTATTTGAACCTGTTGCATTTCTTGCCGTTATTCATGATGAAGTGTCTAAAGATCTGATGCCCAATTTAAGGCTCATCTCTAGGGATTAAAAAAACTGCTTTGAATAGTTCTCTTCACTGTTGGCTTGTAGTTGAGCTTGATGTTTCACACTTGATAAGGCTCCCTGCTGACTTGAGTACTGACTCTCTGAGATTCTGCTTCTCAAGAAACAAACTATTTTGAATATTTTAGTCATTTGGAGGTAGGATGTGTTGATCAAGAATGTTGTTTCCATTTTAAACCTGTAACATAAGTCAAAGGAATCATCATAAAGTTAATTGTGTATAATTGAAATACAATCACGTCAGTCTATTATGAAGTGAGAAGGTTTTCTACTTGGTTTAAGAATTTTCAGGAACAGATTACTGCATCCATCTGGTAACGTGGGTACTGCAGGTCAGCTGCTTAAATTGAAACTGCAGTTTTGGCTTAATTGTTACTTGATTTAATGGTACTGCTCTCTCAAGAACTGTGACAGTTATGAGCTGGCAACAAGGAGGATGCATGACTGGCAGGATAATTTGCTGGACCAAAAACTGCACAAACCAGAGAGACTGTTGGGTGCCAGGTAGCCTCCCTACTAAATACAAGCTAAAACATGTCGGCCTAAATGAGTTTGTCATTATAGCGCTTTTACTAAACTGGGGAGTAGAATGGGAAGACTTGATGTGAGGAAGTAGACTAGGGGAAGAGTTAGATGCTCTTTAGGATTGTCCAGCTCCATTTTAGTGAGGCTTTTGCATTTTTATTCCTACTGATAATGATCTTTCTGTTACAGATTGATGAAGATCCTAGCCTTGTTCCTGAAGCAATACAAGGCGGAACATTTGGTTTCAATTCATCTACCAATGTACCAGCAGAAGGGTTCCAGTTTTAGAGTGGTATTTTGGAAGTTAGGTACAATGCAGCACTGAATAAAAAAAAAAAGGTTTGATCCATCAATCTTGGCTCATGGGATCCGCTGCTGCATTAAATCGGGAAAGAAAATGTGAAGATTTCATTTGGAATCACAGAAAAGCCCAAATGAAGTCAAGATGGCGAGTGGGTGCGAGTGAGAATGAGTGGCAAAATGTAATGAAAAACTTCACACTGAATGCTTATTTAGATTGTTCAAAGATAAAGGGCTACAGGTCAAAGATCTCCAGTGCCTGAGAAGGAACAATGACTTACTAGAGCAATTGGGGGGAAATGCAGTGCTATCATCATCAAGCCTTGTAAGCATAAGAGAATAGGATGCCCATATAAGTCCAAGGAGAATGAGCCCAGGCCTTGCTATGAAGCACCGTGTGAATGGACAACATGGAATGAATGTCTGGACTCGATGCTGTGGAGCCAGGCTTGTGTTTCAAACGGGGCTCTTCAGTCCTGAAGCAGGCTCCTGGTCCTGGAGTGGCGTGTGTACGAGAGTATGGTTGTGATGCTGTATGTGAACGCATGCAAGCTTGATTCGCCTTCAGGGGGCTGATAATAAACCTAGTAAATCATCAAAATGAGTTCATAAGTGTTATCTTACACTGGACACACAAAGACCGGTTTAGCAGCAGACTCTGGTTTACTCCTGCAGCCTGTGTTTCTTTTTTTGTTTTTGTTTTTTTTTATTTTTCCCCTCTTATTTTTCTTTCAGTTATTTTTTATTTCTTTCCTGTATGGCTTATTAGTTGTTTGTAAAGTCAGAATTTCAGGAAGGCTTCCCTGTGCATTTGCACCAGATGAATGTTTGATGTTATGAAAAGCTTTCCATATCATCAAAACTAATTTGTAGATTTTTGCATGAAAAAAATCATACATTTCCCTTCGGGTAGACTGTGTTGCAGTACACAAGTTGCCATAATAGTAGGAAGCAGTAAAATGTGGTAATAAAATCTCATCCTTTTCATTTTCAAAGATAACATGACAACCTTTGCATGTGGTGATCTACAGCATAGTTCATTTTTAGATTTCGTTGAGTCCTGTAACCAAATGTTTCCGTTGTGGTAGGATACCGTGCTGTGTTTCAATGTTACTTGTTTTCAAACTTTGTTTTCTATGAAAATGATATGGAAACTTCTAAAAATGAAATTTGGTGCATATGTACTGCTGAATAAAGACCGAAAAAGAGGTGTGAATAGATGTACAAATCAAGTCATGGTTTGAACACCTTTAATATGCCTAATCCGATTGTTTTAGACTCTTTTTACCTTAGATGTAGGCAGCCATGAACAATCTATTTTGAGCCACTTTAGAGAGAAAACTTTGTATTTTTAAAACTTGCACAAAAAGGATGCAAGTGTTTTTATAATTGGAGTAATACCTCAGTTTTGAGGTTCTGCACACTAAATTAAAGGTGACGTTACAAATTTGTACAAAATGAACTCTTTATAAGGTGGCTCATTGTAGGAAATGCCGTGCCTTCCCCTTTGAGCACAAGTGTTGCATGAACAACAGTTTGCTATAATAAAACATACCAGATTAGCCACCATTAGCATCTATATCTACCTTGTGTTTTAAAATCGACTGGTAATTCTGAAACACTGTAGAATGGATAAAGATTATTTTGTGATCATAACTCTTTGTTGGACTAGAGTATTTTTGCAGCATTCCTTGTCATCAGAAACATGGTTAAAGTTTAAACTAGAAGCAGCGGAAACTAGCTTGTGAAATTTATCCAAGTAGAGTGCAGGCTAGGCTGTCTTGGGGAAATAAACATTAAAACTTGCAAAAGTGGTGCATTTGTCTTTTGTGTATGTGCTCTAGTTCTCATCCAAAGGTCAAGATGATGATTTGCAAGAAGTTACAACGAGATTTCTGAATCTCTTGTCACGAGCCAGATGTCAGTGTCAGGTGGCGAGTTACCTGAGCTTGAGGTAAATAACTTTTTTGGTATAAATATTAAGAAATAACTACCTATATACAAGGTCTGTATTCACTAAATAAACTAAGGATGCAAAATGTAGGGAATCCTTAGAGGAGGTGAAATGCTTAAACTGGTGGTTTTAAGGAAGTTACAATGCTATAAGTAAAATTAAATTTATTACTGACTTCACAGTGAAATATCTGTGAAGGTTGTACTGTAGAAAATTGGTTTATTGTTAGAACCCTTTCTTGTTAGGGGTAAGAGAACAGATGTTTGTATCGACTTTTATGTTTCAAAACAAACAAAACTCACAAAACACTAGGGCAAGGCCTGTGTTTTACTGCCAGTAAATGCCTCTTTTGGGGCCTTTCTGTGATGGGAAGTGCTGCAGCTGCAGTGCACGTTGCACTTTCTTCCGTGGTGGTTGGTGGTGAGTTTGGTGAGGTTTTTTTTAAATGAAAAATTGTCTTCATCTGCTTGCCAGCAGATCCTGTCACTATTCCACAATTTCCCAAAACGCAGACGGCTTGAGCTTCTCAGCCCCCACCGGGTGGCAGCATTCTGAGCGCTAGAGGAGAAAACAGAATCCTGGTTTTTCAATGCCTTTTTCCCCAAAATTGCAGTTTGGAGTAATGCAATTCATTACTTTGGGCAAACAGGAGTTGTCTGTGAGGAACAGGGGTCGTTTGGGAGGCTTGGAATACAAAGAAGAAATAAGGATTCCCTTTAGGAGTGCTAACGGGATTGTTAAGAGTTTGGAAAGTAAGAAGGCAGAGTTACAGCCTTGAGTTGCTGCAGGGGAAGTCACAAACCAGTTTCCTGCCTACACGGGAAGATGAATAAATTTCAGCCTCTGACTTCCCAGAGCAGTGGAATTGGGTCAGTGACAGAAGCAGCTCTGATGTTTCTGTTTTAACATCACACCTGTGGCATTGAGGCTGGTGTTCAGTAGCAGAACTGCTGCTCTGTGATGTTTAGGTTGTTTGGTGTTAACTCTTTGGTTGCTGTCCCTCAGTTCTGATAAAGGCAACCATGGATGCAGGTGTGAGGTTTTCCATTAATCTACTCTTTCTGGATTTTGAAGTAGAAAATTAGCTTTTCACCTGCAGTTGGAATTACATATATGTGGAAAAAGGCCTTTAAAATATTAATAGGACAAAAGCTAATCCATAGCATAAGCCACTTCAGGTACCGTTTTTGTTGTTGAACTCTATTGGAATCTTAGGATGGATGTGAGGGTTGCACTCACTGATGGAGCTAGGAGTTGTTTTTATATAGAGGGAAATGGTGTGCTGGAGCGAAAGGGAGAGCTCAAGAGAAGCTCATAGAATGGTTTAGGGTGGACCAGATCTTAAAGATCATCCAGTTCAACACTCCCTCTTTTCGGTAGGCCCCTTAAGTTCTAGAAGGATCCTAGGTCTTTCCCCCCATCAGGCTTTCTCCAGGCTGAACAAACCCAACTCTCCCAGCCTGTCCTCACAGGGAAGGTTCTCCAGCCCCCTGGTCATCACACTGGCCTCCTCTGGCCTCAGATTCATGTCCTTCCTGTGCTGTGGAATCCAGAACTGAACAGAGCACTCCAGGTGAGTTCTTTCTACTCCACTCTCAAAGGACAGAACTGTGTCCCTTGCCCAGCTGGTCGCACTTTGGGTGCAGCCCAGGACACATTCGGCTTTCTGGGCTGCAAACACACATTGCCAGGCCCTGTGAAGCTTCTCATCTACCAGCTCCCCCAGGTCCTTCTCCTGAGGACTTGCAAGTACGCAGGATGTTGCAGAAATTGCCAAATCACTTTTGCTGCTTTGTAACTGAGACTGTTTTCAGGTGTAGACTCTGCCACTTTTAACTATAAATGTTTCCTCAACTGTGCCTGTCACAGAATTACTGGCAGGAATTCTGGTCACAAGGCTGGAAACAATTACAGAAGTCCTGCATCTGGATCAAATAGACTTTATGCAAGGAAACTTAGTAGCATAAAATGTGTAAAGTTTACAAACTCTTCTTAATAGTAAGCTTTGGCTACTGCCAGAGCGAAACACAGGAGGCACAGAAAATTCATTTAAAAAGCTAGTAATGCTTCAATACCTACAGAATATTATGACTGGAAACTTAATATTGGTAAGGGAATTCCCATTTTTGCTTGTAAATCCCTTGAACTGGGGGTCCTGTATTTATTCTGCTGGGTTTCCTCCACAACTGAGGAAAATGGTTTTTTTGCAAGCCACTGTTAAAACTGTCCTATGTAAATACCTGTGCTGTACTTTTAAATGTCTATAAAACAACATGGAAAGCTGCTCTCACTGGAAAATGACAAATGGGGGCAACTCCAGCTGTTGGCTTCGTAGTTCAAGGGCAAGGCAGCTGGTCAACAGTCAGAATCTTAGAGTCACTAGGCTGGAAAAGACGTGAGATCATCAAGCCCAGCCCTGTACCTGTCAAACCGTATCCCTAAGCGTGGTGGCAAAGGCTTCATGTTGGCAACCCCAGATCATGGTATGAAGCAAGGTTGTCCTGCCTAGAACAGCAGTGTTTCAGATTAAATGTTGCTTCATCTTGGATTCCTAGTTATTTTAAAGTACATAAAAATAAACTGGGTCTAAAACAACAGATGTTCTCACTCTGAACTTCAGTTATTTATATTGTAAATTACTGTCAAAACTCCCTAGCTTGGTTGTGTTCTGTAGCTTTTCCCTTAAGGTTTTCCTCGTGTGTTGAGGGGAGGAAAGGATTGTAACAGTTGTAGTTGTGTATTAGGTGCTCCCAGGTTGAGTGCCTGTGCTATTCATACTCCTCCAGGCACCGTAGTCTACTAGGAGATCTTCTCTGTTGTTGCAGCGTCCTTAGTGTAGATCCTGGAGCAAAGCATCGATGGCCACCACCACAAAAATTAAGAGTGTGGATGAGCTGGAGAAGCATCTTCCAAGAAATATGAAGCAGCCTTAGACCTTCATGAGCCTGGGGAGAGGAGGGAGCGGAGCAGTCGGGTGCTGTGTTAGTGGGAGTCAGTCAACGATATGGCACGCTCAAAGGTGGGGAAGTTAGGAGAGGAGCTGGTCATTGCACTAACTGGTTTGACATTGAAGTTAAGGCAAAAATCTAAGTGCTTTGTGCAGACAGAGCAGGCCAGGAACAGTCAGGGGCAGGAGCGGAGCAGCTCCTCTGCAGTTACAGTGGTTTTCTGAAGATGACTATCCTGTCCTTTCTGCAGCTCCAGTGAAACGCGTTTTCTTTGGGAAGAGAACTCCTCTCCCTTAACGGTTCCTTTGGAGGGAATTACAGTCCTGGATTTACCAAAAACCAGCAGTGGTTAACACACATTTCTGTTAAACTGTATCCATTACACAGAGAAAACAGTGAAGGAGGGTTCCCACCACACATTCTTTAGTTTCTAACCGTGAGCAAAAGCTTAACTGATTACTTTTTAAGTGGAAGTGACATTCCCAGGACTCATAGTAACTTTATGTATAAAATAAAAACTCTTAAATTTATTTCCTATGAGAATTAATTTCATTTTCAGAAAATAATTAGGCAGCAGAGTACACTGGTTGTTCGGCTTCCCTTCATTATGGACATATTTCTTTAGTTTCAATGTCTGAAGCATCAGTTACAAATATGAAATTATTAACGTATTATTAATACATATTAATAATAGGTATTATTAATGTATATCCCTACAGAACTTAGTGTTGCCACTGTGGCCCATTGGAAGAGATCATAAAATCATAAAATATCCTCACTTGGAAGGCTCCCACAAGGATCAGTGAGTCCAACTCAAGGTTGAGGAGCTTGAAAACAAGAGATGACAAGAGTCAGAAGGCAGAGTGTTACATCCCTACCCACACACACGCATCATCCCTATAACAGACACGTGTCCTTACTGGAACCCATATAATGAAACATTACAGAACACTGATGACATTTAAAAGCAATTTGCTTACTTTAATACACACAGTAAAAAACAGGCATTTAAAAACAAATGCAGAACCCAAACAAAAAAGCCTACCTGCAGAACAGTAAAAGGCAGCTAGATACATAATTTGAAAAATTAAAAAAATTAAGGTCTGTATAGACTGTATAATTAAAAATGGAATTTTTCGAGGTTGGTTTTATTCAGAAGCTCAAATAAACACAAACCTGAAAGGCAAAAACCTCAAAGACAAATGTTGTTAGATCAAAATAAAGAGCAGCACTGAGAATCAGAGTTCTTCCCACTCTATTTTTCAGTTACCGCACATCCAAGAGCGCTGAGCTCCACCAGTCCTTTAGCTGCAATAACTTTGGGGTTTGTAGCCACGCTTTTTGTGCTATTGTGAGTCTTATAAATTCCAATTAGCCTGTCTGCGATCTCGAACATGTTGTTTCGCAGGGAGATGATGATAAACTGCGCGTTTTTCGTTTGTTCCTGTAACAGAAGTTATTTGTGTCAGCCCACAATGTTTCAAAAGCCCCATGTTCATAAGGTTTCTGCATTCAGGTTTAGGAACTCGAGAGCGCAGCACTATCACTTCTGTCATTCAACAGCTCCACAGGTGCTGAGGCCTGCGAGCTCCTGCTATCCATAACTGGCATGTGCACAACACGCTCCGGGCCCGGCTCTCAGCATGGAGCACTGTAATTTACTTCAGCAGGAGCTTCCTCCTTTTTTCCGTTACACGACTTGTTTGAGTGATTTCCATTGGACACATTGGTTCTTCCCAGAGCTGCAATTCACCAGTTGTAACACAAATGCCACCACTACAGCTGATTATTTTGGGAGAAGGATCTATATTTTAAAGAGGAAGTACTAGCAGCAAGGAGACGTGGAAATGTGGCACCTTTGGCAAAATCTAGCCCTCTTGAGACAGCTTTTGAAACTCTGCAGTCAGCATTTGGAGGGAAAAAACTTGTAAATCCTCTATTGCCTCATTTCAGGAAAGCATCAAACTTAGCAGCTTAGGAAAAATATGCAGAAACCAACATTCTAAGCACCTTTCTGGAAATTTGCTTAGTACAGAGTTTCCACTTAATTATTTGGAAATTATCATTCCAGATTTTTAAATCTGGCCATAACTGTATTACCACTTTGTCTTCTCTGGCAGAGAAGAAAATATCTTAGAAAAATTATACTATAATAGTTACTGTTAAATACTTACATATATGTAAAAGGCTACAATAGATACATTTTTGAAGTCAAGTGCTGCATCAATCTCATCCATAAAATAAAGCGGTGTTGGCTTATAATGATGAAGAGCGAAAACCAGAGCCAGGGAACTAAGAGTCTTCTCTCCTCCTGATAAATTAAATATCTTCTTCCAACTTTTCTTCGGAGGCCGAACACTGAAAGAAACGGGAGTTTGTAACTTATTTGTGTTCATGATGAAAATGAATACATCATGGTGAAAAGCAAGTCACACAACAGGAAGGAATTCTTGGAAGACATAGACACAAAGAAGCTGGACTAAAACCATGGATGAGCTGCTTGATTTTCTCAGTCCCCCACAGCTGAGACGTAGAGAACTGTGATATTTCTGTTCCCCGAGGAGTAACTCCCTGGACACATACACAGCCATGTGGCAAGCTGATGTTTGCCTGAATTCCAGCTACTCTAACACTCAGCTGCTCTCTGTAGGAACTGTGACACTTAAGTGACTGACACCATTCCCCAGGCAGAATGAAATGATTTGGGAATAAAAAAACCCTGAGAAATCACTTCAGCAAAGTCTGACTTCTGTCAGTTCCTTTTTTCTTCAGGAGAAATGAATCTGTTAAACAGGGCTACAAAGTTGTGGTTTCTTGGTCTTGGCTATATTTGCCAAGAGAAAAGACTGTCTCGGTTAGCTGATGATCAATGAAAATTTACTTAAAAAGCAGGTTGGAAAAAGGAATACAATAATCAAGAACTGCCGCAATGATACAAAGTACTTTGACAAACCTAAACACGACTCCCTCAGAGAAGGGATCCAGACTGTCCACAAGTTCTAATTCAGCATCCCCTCCCAAAGTCAGCATCTGGTAGTTTTCCTTCAGCTTATTTGTTATTACATTAAATCCTGCCATAAATTCATTCAGCCTTTGTTTCCTCAGATCTTCAAAAGCTTGTCTGAACTTATCTCTCTCATTGGTAATGTCATCCAGTTCAGCCACACGTTTCAAGTACAGTTCTTCCTGTAGAAAAAAACCCAGAAAGCGAGTTAAAACAAGCTGCATCCTTAATTTAGATTTTAAACCATTTTTCCTATTACTTGAAAATTCATTGTTTCCAAAATGGCTAACAGCCTTGACACAAAAGAACAAACCCAAACCATCTCTTTTTTCTCATCTCTTTATGTGCTGCTGATCTCTCTACACTGGAAAGCCAGTGTTAAAATAAAAATAAAATAAATAAATATTTAATCTGTTGAGAGGAGAAAATGATCCTGGTATCGTGTATCTGTCTAGGCTGGCAAGAGGAGCTGACCGTAAATAAACTTTCACAGAAGAAAGTTGTCCTTAACTGGCCATCTATGATATCAAAAATATAAAAGGTGAACCTAAGCTCCTATATGTGGTTTCCCCACTTGGCTAACTAGGAGCTAACAGGTATTCAGGAGGCAGCACCAGCACAGCCTGCAGAGAAGAAAGAGACAACTCACGGGTTCCATTTCAGTTTCCGAAAGAAAGGAACAAAAGACGAACAGGACCCCCTTTCCTTTGTATGCCTATAGATGAGATATTTTCTTTTGTCACCTCAATAAAAAGTGCATTTTTTATGCACTTCAAGTGCAGGATCCATTTGAGCAGTCAGCAAAAGAAAAAAGCACAAGTGAAGATTACGTACGTACTTCAGAAGCAGTGACATGAATCCTGTGCAAAGCCAAGTACTGGAAAGGAATAAGGCTGTCTGCGCAGTGCTCACCCTCGATGCAGGGTGTGCCATATTACTGCACTGGCAGGCAATACAACACCAAAAAGATGAATCCTACTCCTGCATGACAGTGCTTACCTTCTTCCTATATTCTGCTATTGCACCCAGGTTGGGTTTCATTTCTTGACACTGGGCTTCGAGAAGAGCTATCTGATTATTGATAGCATCTGGATCCTTGATAGCATCAAGCTCTTCTTGACTTAGTACTGGAAGTTCTTCAGGTGGTTTATCTTCTATGGGGTGCAGTGATAACTTTGACATCTACAATTCAAACCCAGTTATTAGACATCTTTTAGAGATCTCTTTTATTATCACACAAATGTGTTCTCAAAAGAAACATCTTCTCTATTAGTACAAACTGACACTTCCATTCTCAAAACATTCAATTTCACACAACTCCCTTTGAAAATAAGATGCAAATACCCTTTGATCCAATTATTCTGCTCCTGAATATTACATGCATCGTTATAAGGGAGATTTGACTGTAATAGGAGCAGTAGCAGATCACAAGGAAATCGGCTCTACCAATGCCACAGAACTTTAACAACTACACCCTTAATGCTTTGTGTGTTCAAGATTGAGAAGGTTCTGGTAGCAGCTTTGCTTACTGGGCAGCTGCCCCCATTTGCCTCACATTAACAAGGGCACCCTGCACTGCAAGACCATCTGCTGCTCTGGGTCCCTATCTCTTTTAATGATTTAAATATGAAGTAGAAATGGCATATCATAAAAAGGTATGTGAACCAGGCACCTAACTGGCCTTTCCTCTGAGCACACACCTGATTTTTGCTGTCTCCATTAACCAGGAAAGCCAAACAAGACCAACTCTCAGCATTACCTCTTGTTGACTCTGCACTTAACTGACCTATGGCCAGAAAAAGTCAGGATTCCCTTCAGAATTGTTTCCAGGAGAGTTAAAAGCCCTTCCCCAAAGCTCATCAGATGCTTTCGAAATTAAGCACAGACTGTCAGGCAGTCTTAGAACTGGCTTGTTCAGCAGAATTAAAGCAGTCAGAATGGCTGTGACAGCAAGCAGCACAGTCTGTGTAAAGAGACTGAGGCATTTGCCAGAGTGAAGGGTGCTAGCAGTCCTACTCAGACCCCAGCCCCAAGCCTGAGAAGCTGGGTGCTGCAGCACCTAGAGTCAGCAGTAATTCTTTGCTCCTGCTGGCTCCCATTTATTCAATGAGCTGGTGTGAGCAGCAGTTTCTGAAGAGCAGAGTTTCTTCCTGACCCCAAAGGAATTCCCATTGTCCCAATCATCTATAGTCAGGGAAAGGCAACTTGATATACCAAATGGACTACAAGTTTTAGGTGAAATGCCTTTAAGGAAAAGTCTTGCAGTTCGTAAAGAACAGCTCAGTGGACTCAGCACTGACAGTTACACATAACCCATGTTTCAGCTATCAACAGCAACTCGCTCCTTTCTGTGTCTCTCACCCATGAGGCTGCCTACTCCTTTAAAAACAGTTTTTAGTGTGTACAGAGAGGATATGCAGGCACAAAAAGTCTCCTGGCTGCTGTTTATGGCCTACTTATTTTTCGCTCATTGCTCTTAGTAGCTCATAAATAAAAACATATTGAAAGCTAGAAGCTAAACCATTTAATACCTAAATTGTCCACAATCTTGTATGCAAACCGGAAAGTAAAACACTGAAAAGTCATAAATTTCAGAGCCCTTTTTCATAGCATAAACACCAATAAACTAGGAGCTGAACACAAATTTTCTCCCATATTACCTGTTTTCTAACAACAGGCTAACATATTAATCTTTTGAGATCTCAGAGTTCAGATTTTAGGAACTAAACAATTTCCCTACCTCTTTTTTCCAGTATTTGATCTTTGATTGGTGTGCAGAAATATGACTATCAACCTGTTCAAGTTTCAGCTTAATATTAAGAGCCTCCTTTTGAAGTGCATGTTCATCATCTTGAATAGTTTTAATCTCCTCGAGCAAACTGCGATGCTCCTGTTGAGCTGCTGGCAATGCTGCCTGAACAGAAACAATAAAAAACGTGCATTAATTGGTTGCCTACAAAAACATTTTCTCAGGTTATAGATTTGGTTTCACTACATTATCCACAGCACTTGCTCTCCACAATCCTAAGTACTGATGTAAACAAATACATAATCTTGTATTTAGAGTAACCTGGTCCCTGAATTCTGGAACAACTGAAAATTTGCTGCAGTTTATATTTTCATTCCAGATCTGGATTAAACATGTCCTAGACTCGGATGTTTTTAGACAAAAGACAGTTTTAGAGAAAGACAGTCTGTAAGAAACAGTTTTATTTGGAAGAATGTCAGCTGTCCTGGTTGTTTTCACCCTCTCTCATATGCAGATCTAGATGGGGAACTGAAGTCCAACGTAACTGGGTAAAATCTATTTTCCAACAAAGGTTTTTAAACTGATAATATCTTCGGGGAAAGTTGGTTTAAGTTTCTTCTTAGCTTCAGTAAACTGGGTCAAGATACATTTCCAGGTAACTACATAAAAAAATACACCATTCCCTCGCCATCGCAGAATGTCACTCTGCAGCAGTACAACATTTGCGTAAGAATAGAAGGATATAACTAGGATATAATTCATCATCCCGATTTTACCTGAAGACCAGACAACTTTTTAGGACTGATTTAGCCTCATATCCTCCCCACCCCCTGCAACTATATTTGAAGGTCTGCTTTGATTAATGATTAATCAAAACTATTAGTTGTGTATGAATATATTGCGGAATACAGAAAAGAACATTCTTTGCCTTTTTATCCCCATGTGAATTTTTGAGGATGGGTAGTAACGTAACCGCAGAAAGAAAAGACACTCAAGACCAGCATTATCAAGTCTGAGGCTGAACTGCCAAGGTAGTTATGGTGGTTTAATTTTTTTTTTGTTTAAATAAAGGTACTATCAGCTAACGCAACCCCTTACTAGGCCTGCCTGGAATGTCTACAGAGGAAGGTTAACAGACATCAATGATTAGGACAACTCTGACACAAAAAAGCTGTTATCTGAGATTTATTTCACAGACTGGATCCTCTGTGAAGAAACACAATTAACATGCCACTTACTTCAGCTTTCTTGCAGTCTTCCATAACCTCAGCAGCTTTGTCTTCTAGCGTGGTCAGCTCTTCTGTTAAGTCTTTAATTTCTTTTTCATTCGCTGAAATTTCCTTTTCCGTCTGAAGAAGAGCCTCTTCAGATTTTTTCAGGTTTCTGAATGGGTACAGAGATGTTTGAATACCATGTGTGAGTGCAAATATGACATAAGACGATAAAGATCATACAACAGATGCTGACAACACTCAGACTCCTGGGATATCCAAATAAAACAAATTTGTCTTCCTAAAATGTATAGCAGAGAGGCCTAATGAAATGACTTAATTTGTTCTTTCAGAGACATTTTTGATATTTGTTCTAAGTAGTCACTATGAATTGATGTGCTAACATAGATAATATACCATATTTCATTTCCTGGCACACCTCATGTTAAAATCAGTTCCTTCAGATTTGAACTGCTCCCTGAATGGCAATTAAGTGCTATTTTGAATATTTATCCTGAAATATTGCATTTCAGTAACAGGCAAATATTAGCAGAAAAATCCTGTTTAAACGTGACTTTTAAACTGCCTATTAGAATCTACAAAACTTTTTCCCCTTTACCTAGCTCCTTAACAGAAGCAACATTTAGTATGAGACTTGCAAGTGAAAATTAAGATTTTAAGATCACAGGATTTTTAGCTATGGAGACTACTTAAAACAAGCAAATGTCCTGCAGGCACTGATGTCAACAGGCTAACATGATTCTCCTTGGTTAGGTTTCACTAAGCTTTATAGGTCTCTGATCCTTTGCCTGTAAAGCATGTTAATTAATAGAGATTAGAGTTCTTATTTAAGAACCAGTCTCAGTTTGAGGTAAATCAGTTTAGAGAAAAAGGTTATGACCTTTACCCTCTAAGTTTCCTGTAGCTATAAAGAGGTGAAAACCCATCTCCTCCAGCCTGACAAATTCCCCACTGAAGGGTTCAGCAGTAATGAAACACAAGCCGCAGTCATATACAACAGGATAAAAGTTTACTAGTGAGCACATCGATGCCTACTATACCTGTTTGCAGTCTTGGCTGCCACTTGGGCTTTCGTAATAGCTGAAGTACATTCATCTATTTCTTTGCTGATCTTATCAAGTTTGTCTTGCTGTGCTTTAAGTTTTTTATTATTGATCTCAATTATGAGGTTATGTAACCGTTTCACTTCATTTTCTATTTTCCCAGCTTTCTCAGCAAGGCAATCATAATCTGTCAATAAACAAAATAGAGTTAAAGTCCTTGTGCTGCCCCTAGAAACACCAGACTACACCAACACATCAAGAGTTAAGTGATAGAAAGCTTTGCTGCATTACTGTATTAAGAAGTGTTCTTTATAGTGTGAAAAAAGTTATTTGTTCATTTACTGTGGCAAAAAGAAAACCACCACCCACATCTTTCTGACACTATTATACTACCAAAACTGTTTTGGTGTAAGCTACTAAAAATCTTAACTAGAATACTTAATATATAGAGAGTACTTAAATACCTAAGAAGATATTCCAAAACTCATTCTTTGCATTTATTTAATGGGAAGATGCTCAAAGAGCATAAACTGTAAGATCCAGCCAGAAACTGTAGCTCTGTAGCTGGTATTACTACATAGTTACTATGCATGTTGAATAATCAGATAGCACACTCTGCCCTCAAGGAGATCAGTTGCCAGTAGTTTATAGTTAAAACTCAACAAAACCATCTCAAGTCGAACAGCTTTCAAAAATTAAACAACCTCAGTTGTTTAATTACACATTAGTTTTCTAAAGGCAAAACAAAAAAACCCACATTAAGTTTGATACAGACTTATAATTTCTTTTAGGGACAGAAGAGGTAAAGCAGAGGCTTGAAAGGTGGAAGGCATTCATCTCTCCACAGAAGAACCCAGGTTTGTGTCTGTCTGGTAGAAGTGTTAGAGGAGAGATTTATAACCATAGTGTGTTTAAAAAACTAAAGCATTCATACTCTCTTGATGCTAATCTGTTCAAAAGAGGCACAGAGGGAATCCACAGTAGTATGTATTCGTTTTCTTAAAATGCTATGAAAGTGGAATCATGGGGGAAGGGAACGATATTTTACTGTGGTCGTATTACTCCCTGAGCAAGAAATATAAAGAAGCATCCAAGGTTTACTTTAGTAATCCACCAATTTATTCAGAGAAACTGTTATTCAAGTTTTTAGAGTAAGCATCTTTCACAAAAAGAACACAACAGAATACAGGGTATTCCTTTTTAAGAGCCATGTAAGAGTCCAGAGTACAGCAAAAGCCTTTACTTGATTTTAATATCATCACCCTCCACGTTAACGTTCTGACCCCTAAATAAGCTTCATGATGAATCTGTACTTATCACAGCCATAAAAGTCTATCTGAATTAAAAAAAAAAAACCAACTAAAATTTATGTTTACTTTAGCATGACTGAAACATGAGCTTGAACAACTGCAAAAATAAAAACAGGTTTCACTCTCTAATCTCCAGAAGTACCCCCCTTAGAAGAGAAAAGGTTCCAAACCAAGACAGTACCGCACTGCTAATCTGAAAGAATGAAGCCACAACCATTCACTCCTGTATTAGTAAAAGAATATGACTACAATTTTTATCTATAATCCCCTGTCCACAAAATGTACCTTTTTTATAACTGTTAAGGGTTTTTTCCAATTCCTTCTGTTTGATTTTGTCTGGAGCAGCAGCAATTACATTTGCTTCAAGTTCCTTAACTTGGGTTTTTAGATGAATTTCTTGTTCAGAAAAACTCTACAGAGAACACAGCTGTGTTAGAATTCTGTGCTTTAAAAAGTCCTTTAATGCTAGCAATGACCGTTAAGCTGAGGCTGAAGAAGTTATGCCCCTGCACATTCATGAAGAAGCCAGATATTGCCTCAGTAAAAAACTTGCTCACCTGGATACTTGCTGTGTACTTTTCTAAAGTATTTCTCATTTCCCGAACATCCTGGTGCAGATTTTTTATGGCTTCTTCAAGCTGTAATTTCTCTTCTTCACACTGTACTGCTCTTTTAGAATTCTTCTGCAGTTGAGATTCCATTTTACTGATCTACACAAAAACAAGGTATTGTCATTTGTGTAGTGTTGCCACCACAAATCCACCACAGGATCCCATTCATGTGCTCGACAGTCTATGATCTCTTAAATCACAGGAACAGAGGGGAGTAAAAACTTGAGTTTGCTCTAACTGGACAGAATATGTAAGCTGACTGCTGAAAAGATCAATTGTAATGGCGAAAAACAAGAGGAGTAAGCATAAGAAAAAGTAAGCTGAATAATCCCATGACAAGATAGCTCGTAATGGAGAATAAAACTAGATTAAGCTTGAAAGGATTAAGTCAGAGTAATGAAGGCAGAAATGAAAAAAACACACAAGTAGAAGCTAGAAGCAATTTTCATTATAGTTCAGATTTGATGCTCATTGGTCTTCGTGAGGAGGTACCAACACTTCAATGTTTGACACCAGTTAAGCTGAATGGCAGATACTAGGCAAAAAGTCCATCCGCACTAAATAAAACTACAAACTAAAATCTAAAAGCAGTCAGAAGACTAAGCAAGCTGTATCTTGATATCCCAAAACACTCTTGAAATACAAATTTGAAGGAAAGCTCTGCCACTCCCTGACAAATCTTACAAGGACATAAAATGAAGGGGCAAATCTGTCTTTTCTCACTGCTGAAGTCTGTGCATACTGCTCTGCAGCTCCACAGTTCCTTATGATCAATATCCTCCATGTTCTCATCTCTATCTTCAATCAATTGTCAAAAACTAAATAATAGACATGGGATAGCTGGGTTTGAACAAAAGCACTTAAGAGCAATATAACCTATGCTAACCTTATGAACTTTAGCTTTATAAATCATTGTTAATGTATCTTTCATCACAGGCTGTTAGCTGCTCATGTTTATTTAAAAGGTCATAGCGCACACATGTATGAACTGCCAAAACATAAGGAACTTTGATGAAATTCCACTTTTAATTGAGATTATGTACTAACCTCTTCTTCTGAAACATCCATTACAACTGAAGCACCCATTCTGCCCTTCATGACTTTACCCCCACCACCAGTCATTGTTCCTAAAGTAAAAGCGACAACAAAGAAGTTAGCAAGCTAATTGTGCTTAGATATCTATACAGTGCTTCAAATATAATTGTAAGTTTTCACTTAAATACCTGACTGTTCAATGATTTGTCCTTGCAGTGTTACCACTCTCCATCTTTTATCTTTTTGGAATGCTACTCTGGTAGCTTCTTCCAAGCTGTTAGCTACTAGGGTGTCACGTAATGCAAAGTAAAAAGCCAGGCGAACCTTCCCATCTTCTACTCTCACCAGATCAAACAACCGAGGAATATTTTCAGGAGTTGGGATTTTTGCAATTTTTTTTTCCCATACAGTCATCTACACCAAAAAAGTAAAGAAATGTATGAGAGATTCCTTGGGATAAATTAAGAGGTAATTTCATTTTTCTAAGATATGTTAAGACTTCAAAGCAAATGCAATTAGCAGCAAAGCTTCTTTCCTTGGGGGATCTCTACTTATTTCCATAACAACTGAAGATTCACTGATAACTCAGTGTTCTCTTGCATAGTTTACAGTTACTCAATTACTTGGATTATTAAGTTTGCTAATTTGTTAAAAATATAAATATGAAAATACAAAAGACATCAAACATTTGTTTTATGCATATCGGTATCTAAAAACCTTTGTAACTCTCTGTAAGTAAATGTTAAAATTTACTAGCAGAATATTCTAGGGTACCAATAGCCTATTACAATGTTTCATATTTCAGCTTTATCTGCATTTAAACACATACAGCATAATATATTAATATACTACTATGTGTTTATACACAAGCAATATTAATACATTATACATATATATATATTAATACTGTGCACATCAGGGTAAATCAACAATTTGTTCTGCCAAACTGCTAGTACTTACTTTGTCCAGGGCTATAAATGTGGCAACTCCAATTCCACTTGCCTTTAAGAAATTCACACATGCCTGTGCGGTATCAATTGTATCAACAACAATGTTGTCTAAGGCACCACAACAGGATGAAATAGCAACATCGTACTTCTCATCGATAGCTCCCAAGTCTCCCTAACAAATGAGGGGGATAGGCACAAGTAAAGACATCATGAAATTTTATAAATTTCGAAGAAAAAAGAATTTGTACAGTTTCACATTAAGTTACACACAAGCAGCAAGATGTATTTTTTAAGTTTCACGGCAATTCTACCAAGTGTGGAGTTACCCACGGGTTCTGCCTACTGTGGCACCAAAAGGTAAAAAGCACCAGTCTATGATACTTCTGCAATATATACATATTGAGGAACCTCAACGATCTTTTATTTTACACCAACTCTACTGTTAAAATTGATAGCACCAGCCAAGTGAGGAATTCTGCCTTTCATTCAGTTGCATAAACACCATACTTCCTGTAAAGACTAAAAGTATAATATAAAAGCCTTTTAAATATTTACCAGTCTTCCATACAGTCCAGGAATATTTCCACATCTCTTCTGCTGAAGCAGAGCCTCAAGCACTTTTCCTCGACCGCGACTTTGTGCTAAAGAACTCTTGGCTTCTTCTACTTTTTGACGCAGATTTCGAACAAGATTCTTTGCACCTGATTCTTCTCTTCCCAGCTTCTCAAGCTCATTCTTTTTCTAATGGTCAAAAGACAGACATGATCTTAGCATCGTGAAAATGGCAGTATGCAGGGAGTCTTAGATTGATGATTGTGTAGGTAATGAAACCTGAAATGTAACTGAAAAGCAAAATAGCAAAAATTTACCAGAAGAAAGGCTGGTGTTTGGATATACTTCAGCTAGTGTTTAGTACACTTTGATACAAATAGGACAGATTATGAATTCATGAATCAGGCTTAGGACAAGGTAGTGGGATTTCTTTTCTTTGGAGAATGAGAAAGGAGCAAGAAGTGAAATTCAAAGAAGGCTTAGAAAACACAGCCATTTATTTATTTTAACATATCTCATGACGATATTTAAACTGATTTCCTTGCAAGAACAGGTAGGATTTAATTTCAGTGCTTAACATTAACCTTGGCTTAACCCATAAACTAAGTTTGAAATCAAATACTTATTTCACTAGTTAACTGAGGATTCAAATTGAGATTTTTAATGTTATTTAATTAGACATTGTCTTTGGTTTAATTTTACCAAAATTAGTGCTAAAAACAGAGTGGAACTTCGGGTTGTCTTTTGTAGCATTGTGTTGTAAATCAAGGAAATTATATATGAAAGTTAAGTCTCACCTCCTTTAATTCCTGTTCAGCTTGGGGTAATTTTATACCTATATCTTTGATAGCAGCTTTCCTTTCCTTAAGAGTTTCTGAAGTAGTCATCAGAGTCTCCTTTGCCTGATTTAACTGAGCCACAGCAGTATTATGACGGCTGAGATAGATGTCGAGTTCTGACTGGGCTACATCCATCTTTGAACGTGCTTCATTCACTGCTTTACTGAACTCCATGAGCTCCTTCTCTTTGCCCTACAAAATGAAAAATGTTACAACTGAAAACTGTGGGATTTATTACATCAACCACATAGCATGAAATAAAAAGAGGAAATATTTTGCAATATTTTGATGGGAGAAACTTAAAGTGTGTTTGAATAATGGAAGTGTAGAATCATTTAATACACATCTGAACAATATACTGGATGATGTGATCAGTATAAAAATCAAACAACTGTAAGAACAATATAGCTCTTGATTTCAAATTCAAAATAATTTCTCAGTTGTGCTCTACTGAACTAACACGACACAGTGTATTTGTCACATAAACCAGCACTTTAAAACTACCTTGTAAACATTGTAAACTATAAAAGCTATACACATCAGTTAATACAGTAAGCGTACTAAGTCAAAACAGTTCAAACCTCTTTTTCTTCCTGAATTCCTTGTGTTTCTTTCTTAAGATTATCCATAACCTGCTTGAGTTTTTCTTCTTCCTTCTCTTTTGTCTTTTCAAGAAGCTCTTTCTTCGACGTTGCTTCACTGATAGCTTGTTCGCTATTGTGAGGTATCTTTTTCAGTTCTTCTACCTACACAAGGAAAGGACTTTTAACTTTCTCCCTTAATGAAACAAAACAGTTTTGCCATATCTTTAAACTCTGCTTTTTAAGTGTTGCGTGGAAGTCAAAGGAAAGATAAGCCCACATGGTTTTGTAGGATAAGACATACTGTGGCCCTAGCAGGAGGCCAGGATTTTATTTGCAAGGTTTGTTCAGTTCTAGAGCCCATTCAGAGAGAAGCAAGCCATAGCAGTAAAAGAACACAGCTTTATGCATAAGAACTCAAGTCTCTGAATCACAATAAGGCTTAATTCCTAGACACCTACTTTCAGAAGTCCACTCTTGATCCAGAGTGATTTAAGGCCTATAACAAGTGGCAACAGCCAACTTGGAAAAATATATCAATTACATTAACTAGGGAAACAGGAAAAAACATATCTTGAAAAAGTAGTAATTATGAGAACATGCTATATTACTGTAATCTCAACAAACATGATAAAAAGATGCTTTTCAAGACATAAGACCTCCCACCCAAGTTGAGAAGCAACAGGAAACCTTTTGACTGTCTTTAGGCAGAAAACAGCCTGGTACTGCCAGCCAGTCTCCTGTGGTAAGGAAGTTGTGTGATGAGCAATGGTTTAAGGGAGAAAAATGTATTACTTGATTAAGTTTTGCAAACAAAACTCATAACTGATTTAAATGACATAAAATATCTGATTAAAAAAATTTAAAACATTTCTCCATCTTCTTTGTGGCAGAAAGTACAATTGGTCCTTTGCTATTTTACCCCAGCTACATATAGATGTTCTCATCTAGGGTAACCAATTTCTTCCAGTAAATCAAGTTGCAGTTCACACTACCTTTTCTTTGTCCTTTTGGAGTTGCTTCTCCAGTTTTTTAGCCTTGCTTTTGGCATGTTTTAGATTTTCCCTTACTTTAACATCCTGCAAATCCAACTGACTAAATTTTTCTTTATTTTCCTCTATGTACTTTGCAATTTTATTGAGTTTCCTAAAGGGAAAAAAAGAAAGAATCATCTGTTCCGTGCTCTATAAAAGGAACATCAGTAGAGCTTGGCTTAATACGTAAGCATATAGAATTTAAACCAGGACTACTCAGTTCTTGTGAAAAACAACACCCAATACTTACAATACTCACGGTATTTTCCCTGGGGAAGTAACATTTCATCAGAAAAAGATCAACTCATCAAGCAATAATAAACACATTTTCAGAAACGTAATTTTTCCTTTGATAGCATTTATAATTCACATCTCTCAAACAACTTTAGTACTATGATCTCAGAGGATGAGAAGGTTAATATTGCAGATGGACTGGGGATTAACACCCAGAAAAACGAATTTTAGGGAAACACAATTAATGAATAAGAGATTCATAAGGAAACCAGAGAAAAATACCCAACACCCATGCATTATGTCTGCATATCTAAAACCCCGAATCTCCCATTGTGATTCAAAAATCTCCCAACTATTTTTTGTACAGTCAACAGGAAAAAAGTATGTACTTTAAAAACCATCAGAAATCAGACATTTCCTTTTTGTAACTGTGAATATCACTCGTATTTCTCCAAGAGAAGCAACCTGCAGAACCAAATTAAACCAATGAGAAATTTCCTAGATGTAGTTTGTGCAATAGATAATTTAATCCATGACAGGGAACGTTCAGATATACCATATGGGACTCAGATCAACAGATAATTTAACATTTTGGTGGGAGAACTACTGAAAAACCCAGCTGTGCTCTCACTGTTTAATGACATCCCCATGCAACTACTGTATAGTTCTGGTCTCTCAGATGTTCCCCCCACGGCAACACTTCTTTTTCTGAAAATCCTGCTACTTAATACCACAAACACAGAACATATAGAAGACTGCACTCTTAGCTTTCAAGTCTCTAACCAAAGTACTTACTTTTCCAGTTCTTTTAAAATTGAATTCTTGGTTTTCATATCATTTGCAAGTTTAGTACTCTTCTCATTAATATCTTTTTTTCCTTCATTAATTTGTTCTTTCTGTATTTCCTCATCATTTACTCGTTTTTGGAGGTCATGGCTAGAAAAACAATTAAACCCCAAATTATTTTTTCCATAAAGCTAACATTCATAATGAATATATATTTCCAATCTTAAATGTAATGAAGTGATTATGTAAAGTAATAAATTCTAATATCCTTTATTGAGTAACCTTGCAATTTAGTACAAAACAGCAAGGAAGCCTAAAAATTTAAGACACTTCAGATGAAAACAGTCTTTTAAGTGACCTACTTTCTCATTTTAAGTATAAAGCTGTGAGATATTAATTTGCCAGACTACTTCACTTTGTAAAGAGCTGGCAAGCAGATTTTTGGCTTTGCTGGGGCTTCGGAGGGGGTATTTAAAGATTTTATGAAAATGGTCTGTATTTTAAAAATTGTAACCTCATAATGCTACTTGACTAATTTTGAAAGACTTGACAGGGCTGTTAAAAAAACACAAAATATTTCTGATTAGAGATATAGAAGCAGAGTTTACACTACCACTACCACATTCAAGCAAAATCAAAACTTTAGAGAAGTACTTACATATAGAACTGGCAGACACGATTCTTTTCTTTAAATATTCTGTTTTTCAAACAAAGAAATTCAATGGCTTTATTCTTGTCGGCTTCCAAGGCATCCTTTTCTTTTTCCACCATTTTAACTCTATTTAACTAGACAAAACAAGAGGTCAGAGCTGACTTCACTGCTAGTACTACAGAAGAACAGACCATGAGAAGAAAAACCCCAGACCCTTTGTAGCACGCGTGTCCTCTAAAGAGATGTGTGCAACAATTAACTCTACAAGGCAATTTAGCACTACAAGCTTTCAGAAATAACAGATCACTACTTCTGCACCAGAGACTGTAATTTTAGGGCAATTTGGGTCCTACAGATGCTAGGAACAGCTGAGGCAAGTCCAAGAAAATGTAGGTAAGAAATAAAGAGGAGATACACGCGGACAGTCTGAGTATGTTATTTTCTGTATCTCAACTTATGTCTACGCTCTTTTTAAGTTAACTCCTGCAATTGTGTGTCTTTCGTTTTTCTTCCCAGCCTTTAAAAAGGCTGCTACCTATTAAGGAATTACCATGGCAAATAATTGATTCTATTTAGTACTTTTAGAACTCAATATCTAATTAAAATGTTAGGAAAGCAAGTTCTGGAATAGCTCTACATAGATCAAATAACTAATTTCCTATATTTTGAGCCTCCTGATACAACTGTGTGCACATCACCTCACCAATGCTCTGCCACCCCTTTTTCTTAGCATATAAATTTAATTCCTTCTCCTATGTACTATTTAGCAACAGGAGTAAGGCAGATGTATCTGGATGCATTCAGATAATGATAACCCATTTTTTTAATTCAGTCAAAGGAGCATTTAATATATGCAGATATGATCAGTGTTCAGCAGCTAAAATTCTATACTCCAGCTCAAGCATTCAAACCTTTGCAAATTGAAAGCCAACAGCATTATTACTGTTTAAAAAGACTAACTGATGTTGATCACCCATTTCTTTTGTAACTGAAACAGCAGATGCAATCAAGAACCCAATTTCTCTGTAATTCTGCTCTTGCAGAGTAACAAATTTTAACCAAACCTCAATATTAATTTTTTTCTAAAGCATCCAATGAGAAACATTGCCAGTTTGTATTTTTTATTTAGAATTCAAACAAAACTTCTGAGACTCACCTTTTCTCCCCTCTGTTCATTTAAAATCTCTACCCTGCGACACAGAGTTTGGATAGGATCTTTTAGTCGTGCAGATCCTATTAAGTCTTCTAAGTATTCAAGCATGCCTTCATCATGTTCAGTCTGGCCTTTTGGTTTCATCATTGCGATTTGTTCAACTTCCCCCTTGGAAAAGAAAAGTTTGATGTTTTCTTTTCTTAATGTGTTTTATTTTCTAGAGGGAAGAGTCAGTGTTCTGAAAAAACACAAATTTCTTCGGAATGCAGCTATGTAGCCATATTCTAGCACTATAAAAAAACCAATAAAATAATGCAGTAATCAAGACTGACTATTCAGAATAGTGATACATTTGGGAAAAAGAGGATAAAAATGAATAGAAATTTCCTCCAAGGAACGCATGGTGGTGATGTGCATGAAAAACAGCATCTCTTCAGAAGCCAACATTCAGGTCTAAATAGTGCTTCATTTCTCTAAAGATTCAAAATGTATTTCCTCAACCTGAAAAAATAAGAGAATAAAGCATGCCCCCTAGGTCATGTAGCATCCAATAATATTAAGATAGCTTAATTGGGATTGAAGTCCTTGAAGAGGTCTATTTAGAAAACAGAAGGTCCATAAAATTATGTCTGATGAATGAACTGGACTTGTAATTCATACAGCTGAGACTTCCTTGTTGGAAAAAAAAAACCCAAACATTCCTTAACCATTAGGCTTCATTCATTAAATTTTTCTTTAGGTACAGCATCAACTTTAAAATTCTTAAGCTGAATAGTAACAATTAATGTTTTTAAGGTAATAATTAGGAATGATTAACCGAGGACTTTATTTTACTGATCCTATCATTAGCCAACAAAAAGCCCACTACAGTTGGGACAGAGTAGCACAAAATCTTTCCAAATACAGGTCATATTTTATAAATTACAGAGGCACATATCAGCAAATGAAAACATGAAAATGAATAAACACATATTAAAATGGTATCAGGAGGAAGAATAGATTTGATAGATGCTGCAAAAATAGAGAAAACTGAGTAACAATTATTCACCTTTCAAAAAGCCAGATAGTTAGGTACATTGCAAGTGACAATTTATTTGTAAAACAAAGAACCAGTAATGCAGAGCACGAGGACTGGCCTCTCTGACTGATTCTGAAATGCATGAAGGGCAGGATTTCTAGGCAAGCATTGTAAATCAGACCTGTAGCCAGCTGTGGAAGTTGAGGATAAGGTACTTCTGAACCTTAGCTAGGGAAGTTGTTAGAATGTTTTGCTGAACTCATTTCATCCTAGTACTCGGTATACAATGACACCTAGCGGCCCTGTGTTTTTCTTTCAATTCAATTTTCTTTCAATAAAAGTTCTGCAAATTTTGCCAAATAGGAACTAGTATTTATTAAGATAAGTCTTTCTGGCACATAATTCCTTTGTTAGAGTAAAACACAGAGGCAGAGGGTTTTTTTAAATTTAAAAATCTAGAAGTTTAATGCCTCTAAGCTTTTACTTGATAATTGCTGTTCCTAAAAAGGGTCCGCAGGTTTGACAAGAAAAAAAAAAAACACAGGAAAACCCAACACTAATTTTTATTTCTTAGGCATGTCAAAAAGCCAAACAATTAGCTTACCAATAATTGCAGTTGTTTTGTATACAATTCCAGTTACACATGCAAGTCTGATTTCTTTACAAAAAGCCACCTGAGACACTGGTTATGGGTAAGAAACTGTAACTTAAATTTCCCTGGAATGGCCACAAGTCTCTACTTTATTTCTTCTTGCATTAAAGCCTCTCCTCTGTTTACATCCAAGAAAAAACAAAATCACAGAAAACATACTTAATTCAGGAGCCAAGCATCAAGTCTAATAATTTTAATACGTTTATATACAAAAAAGTATGTGTCTATTACTGACAGCAACCATACATATTTACACATATATTTTTGTAGATGTATAGCCCTCACGTTAGGTGCTGCTGTAAACCACAAAACTCCTCCAGATTTAACACAAGTGCAGAAATTCTGGACAATCAATGTTTTTAGATGATCCAAGTATAATTAACATTCTTTAAATCACAGCCATCTCATAGAGATGATAATGCAGTTGTGAGAGTTCTCCATGGTTCACTAATGTAGTGGAATGTAACTATATTATGTTTAATGAAGTAGTAAAACTAATGAAATTTAATCCCATTGTATCCAATTTCATAATCTCATCAGTTAGAAATCAAGGGTTTGGTTGTCTACATGATAAATAAATACATCACCATATCACCAGAAATCACTGCTGACTTCAGTATTACTGCTTTCAGTTCCAGACTTAAATTTAATTCATACATGCATCCAATTACATTTTGATAACCTGAAGTGAACCGTGTACTGTTGAGAAGACAATGCATGTGAATGGCACTTGCAAGGTTGACTTATTGCCAGTTCCTCTACCACAGACAAGCAATTTTAGAAATACATATTCTTCATCTGATGTGAAGAGATGTAGATGGACTACCTACTTAAACTCTTGGATTCTTATGAAGAGCAAAAATGCAAACATTTAGAATATAGAAATAATTTAATAATAAGACTGTTAAGCATTATTTGATAATATAACTTGGAAAACAATATAAATATGAAATCTGTATAGTTCACCTTTATAGTTAAAAAACTAAAAGGTTTCCAGACACTTTAATTAATAAAGGAGACTGAAAAAGCTGTACTTGCTTTTCTTGCAAGTAGTCATGTCAATGATTAACAAGGGAAAAAAACATTTTACAACTCTGTATTCTGTTAAGACTTGATAGTCAGTTTAAGTATTTCCTAACTTTTAAGTGTACTTATTACTTGACGCGTTATTTGAATTATGCAAAACAAAACCAAATGCAAAAACCCCCAACTTTGCTCATTTATCTAGTAAAAAAATCTTTTGAGAGACGGACAGCATTTCTGAAAGTGAAACTAAGGCGGCAGCAGGCAGACATTTGTAGAACGGAACAAAACATGCTTGGGCATGCTTAACATAGTTGTCACACCTAAATTTAAAAAGACTCAGAACAGACCACCAGGAACTCTTTAATTATTTGCCTGTTAACTTCCTCTAGCTCACAGGCATGAAATCATACCAGGAGAAGAATCAATGTGTGTGGAAAAAAAAAAATAAATCCTCTATTTACTCAAGAAGACAAACAAAATGGATGTCAACACCAAGACACTGGAGACGCAGAGAGACAGCTCACAAAAAAAACAAAACACCCACAGATGTTAAGTAATCACTGCATGAAAAAGCATCCATTGAGTATTTTGGAAGTGCTCTAAACACAATGAAAGAGCCCTAAATGCAATTATTAACACAACTGTATCTTCTGCATTGCGTGTGAAGTCTTCTACATCACTGACATCATCACTGGGATGCCAGTACATCGCTAGGAATGGAGGTAAGTCAGTTCAAGCACCTAAATCACAGCTGCTACAGAATGCCTCAGTGTCCTTACCAGGACACAATTATTGGTATGTTCTAAGGAAGAACACAAGTTTATCTGTGGAGAAATTTCTAAGCAATAATGTTAACTGACAGCTGTGACAAATCATGAGAAACCTTGCTTGGCAGCAGGTTAAAAAGTTACAAAAAAGGGGCAAGATCCATTCTCATTTGAAAGCCACTTCCTCCAGCGAAAAATACCAGGAATAACTTCAAGGAACTTGGAAGCTGGAGATTCCGCTTTTCTTTGCACAGCCGAACTCTTGAGGAAGTGAATTTCAGTACCATGTTTAAGATACTTTCTAAACTTAAATTTTGCATAAGAAAAGAGCAAAAGCTTTAGAGTTAACTGTAAAGTCCTTGAAAAACCAGGGTAAGAATTGCTCACAATAAAATTAACCTTTTGAAACCAACGACTCAGTTGAGGACTACAAGGTCAGCATAAGCACAGGATGAAGCATCAGCACAAAATGCACCAGCAAGGTGTGCTTGGACTTGCATCTGCTATGTTCAAGCTCCATGAAGATGACTGATGAATCAACAGAAGCAGCGACACCATCAGCACCATGATACAAGGCTGCTGAGAAAAGGGTCTGTTCTGAGTTCTGTTCATTTCAATGGAAGTTATACTTGCATCCTCGAAAGCTTTCAGGAACTGTGTACATTTAACCTAAGGCATCTATCACGGAGAAAATTGCTCAATTCTCAGTATCTACATGGCATGCACACTCTTCTGCATTTGTGTTAGACTGAAATTCTCATTAGGACTAGTACATCTTTAAGGCAATTTACTTAAATATCCACACTCCATTGCTGCATGTAACTTGCTAGAGCAAATTGGTGAAGGGCAAGGATTTCACTTCTCCTGTAACCCTCAAAAAGTGGGACAATAAATGCCTAAACTCTTTTACCTAATTTCTTAGAGTTACTCCTATTTTCTCTAAAATTATACATTCACTTCTTAAAACAGCTGATCCTCTGAGAACAGAAAGCTTTTAATCTGAGTTTATCCAACGTTTTCAGGCACAGGATTTGAATTTTAAACAAGGTTATCAAACTGCTTGAGCAATTTATGCTGCCTTTCTACAACTCTTATCACTAGTCTTAAAACGGGACACTACATTTCACTTCTGCAGGTAACTCCTGTCCATTGCTCTTCGACACCAGTCAAATTCAAGGGTGGAATAATGCAACATCTGAGTAAAACATCTAAGTGAAATGAAATTTATATTCAGTTTTGCTCATGAGGAATCATTTTAAGGAAAATGCTGCCTACAAGAGACAATACTACATTGGGAAAATCCTGTGTTTATCAGCCCTGCGTGGCTGATGAACTTAGTGAGGTTCCACCTTAGAGGGCAGGACAACCTATTTGTCATAGTTTCCCACTTCAACTGTTGCAAGCAGAACACAAGAAAACTTCCGAACCCTTTGCAGAACCTTCCAACGTAGTTGATCAAGTGGATCCAGGCTTAAAAATCACACATTTGTCTATACTGGTAAATTAGACAAACCCTTTATGCAAGCTTTTCTTTTTGTTTACATTTTCTCCACCTTTGAGGTGCTGGGCAGGAGGAAAGCCTTCTTTCTTCAAGTTGTTCAAAGGTAGCCAATTACAAACAGGGAGCATCACCTGTAATATCCTGGATATTTTCCATTCGTAAGAGCTTTTCTGACATTTCAACATTCGGATTCCTCCCTCATACCTCAATGTCAAATTTACTTGGCTGTGGTTCTGCATCAATACACAGTATCTCCATTGCAGAATTCTTTTGTTACCAGCATTTGGAGTAATTGAAAAGAAAATAAGCCCAGCTACTACAATCTGCCCAATTTCTAATTCCTGCCTGTTAACAGAAGTGTTAAAGAATATTTGTAGAGAAAGATGTTGGCTGGGGTTATAGTCAGAGCAGATAATTCCCTTTGAGTTAAATTAAGCTATCACAAAATTTTAGATATGATGACTGTGGCTATAATTTTTGGTATTTTTAAGGCAATCGCAGCTTTTTCTAAAATTCAGAACACTATCTGACTAGTTGCAGTGTAACAGTAACATACTTCTGTTAACACACTAGCTTTTAAGGCTTTTATACACCCATAAAATGAAGTTTCGTTAATGGGTCCAAAATCTGAGTGACAGATGAGTACCAGCAGGCTATACTGTAATCCTGAGCACAGCCCATTACAATAATCGTGTAATTTCTTAATACTCTCAATATGTATATTTTATTTGTTTACCAAATTAACTGATTAAGTGAATTACAGTTTACAAATTCACAGTAGCCCACAATTCTCTTTCATATAAGTGATATGCAAATGTAGACAGTGCTCAGAACATCCTTTCATTTAACTTCGTCAAGCATCACAAGATCAATGGTGATATGCATGTATTAAAAAATGTTTATGCAAAGACATTTAACTTCAGATTAAAACAGGTGAAGCATGAATGTTTGATCCAAAAAAAGGGCTGAGTTATTAGGAAAACTCATCCCACATTGAACTTTGAAACAGTCAGGTTTTCTCTATATGCAACATGGGATCAACCTGCTTGTCCCTTAAGCACTGAACTGAAGCAAACAGTTGAGTTGCAGCCAGCATATCCAGAATGCTGAGGAAACAGTACTTGGCAGTTGTAACAGCCACCTCCAACTCAAATTTTTATTGAGGGTTACAGTAACCATAGGAAAAATCTGGGTTTTGTCCTACTAAAGAAAATCAGTCTTGATAAATCTAAACTATAACACAATTTCAATTCTTTTAACTTCTTAACATGGAAGACTGCACAGAACTGACCTGGCATAAGGCAAACTTGTCTTAATAAAATAATAGTAAAGTTTAGCATTTCTAATCTTATTTTCTAGAGCACAGCTGTATCTCAATTTCTTTCAAACGATGAAACATTTCTGCCAGAGCAAGGGGAATGAAGACGAGGCTTTGCAAGTATTTCACCAGCCAGCTACAGGAGTTGAAAATACAGTGCACACACTTTAGCATTACAAGCATAAGGAAGAGCATTGGCTTATACAGCCAGTAGAACGAAACCAGTGGCACTATGGATTTGCTTGAATGAGAAACCATATTAGAATATTTGGAATGTTTACTATAAATCTGGTTTTCTGTAGAGATTTAAAAGACAGAAAAGACAAGACTAATTTTGGGAAATTCCACATTTATTTTTCCCTTCCTTGGTCTTCTATTCTAACCCACTCCCGAATATCAACATTAGAACTAGCACTAATGCTAAATTACTACTAATATGGCTCAGACTTTTTTTGATGCAGCTCCAATTCTATGTGTTTAATAGAAATTGTAACTGCTGCAAAAGTCAATTGGGAGTAAAATTAGAGGAAAAGTAGCAATGATTACCAACATCTCACATCATTTGATAAGTGCTAGCTCAGAAATCGTATAATTCTCAGTTTCTGCATCTGACATGAGCTGCCTCCCAGAATTATTTTTCCTGGCTACTTTGTGCAACCAGTTTCTTGGTAATATACAGGCACCCAAACTGCCTTTTTTATCTTATATAAGCCAGTAGGCAGTAACATGAGACAAGACTTTCCATTTCCCTGTTCACTACTTGCACGGTTTTCAGCACCTCTCACATTTTTTTATATTGGATAAGCACAACAACACTCATACTTTACTTTTTTTCTGATTTACCAAAATCCTAAGTCTCACTTTTTAAGCAGGACTACAGTAAGAAGTAGCAAAAATAAGTGCTAAATTTATGAATCTTCATTTTTCCATAGCAGTAATTTCAATTTGACTTTCTTTGACAGCATGCCCATACTCCCCTCTTCATGTAAAGTTTTGACTATGAATTCTAATTCTACATACATACAGCCTTGGAAGCTACATGCATAAATACCCAGTATTCTTGTAACCTTGTTCCTCTGCTGTTGTTGTAAGCCACAATAGTTGTTTGGGGTTTTTTTCCAATTCCACGTTATTACTTAATACCTGCAATTATATCTCATTCTACCCTTCAATTTTACCAGATGGCAAACATACAAGGAGAGGAAAAAGTATCAAATACTCAGCTTCACACTCTGCCTTCCAAGTGTTATAAGCTAGGCTGGAAATCAAGGAAGTCAAGTAATTAATAAATGCACATACACAAACCTACACAGCCACTACACAGTCCAAAGATGAGAAAAAACTTAGAATTAGCCTGTTCTACAACACTGAGTTGTTTGCACAAAACTACTATTCTGTATTCTGGAAATAATTTAAAAGTAGCCTTTGTCAAGCTGTTTGCACATCTGTCTAATTTTAGAAGCTTTCTTAACTACATTCTTGCATTTAACACAAGAATACAAATTGAGTGCAAATCGAGAGGCACTTCAGAATCTAAAGTCAGTTATTGTCAAACTCAACCCACTATAACTTAAAATTAGTGGTACATTCTGAACTATTTAATTGATCATTTGCAATTTCACACTGTCCCTAGAAAAGTGCTTTTCTTTACTTTCCAAATTTCGTATTTTCCTGAACAAAGCTCAATAAATATTGGTTACAATGTTTTGTTGCAATTTGCAAAATAAAAGTCATACAAATTGCCAGCATAAGTTCTCTGATAATGTAATAAGATTCAATTTGAAAGTGTATATAGACAGATTAGCACATTTTCTCCTGCGCTGTACTCACTTCAGCATAAAGAGCAATATTTAAATAGCCAGTGAAATCAATTCTGTACTCTATGAATCAGTGTGAGGCTTCTATTTTTACATAATATTTTATTCAAGGAATTTGATTTTACTTAATTATATTACCATGCTTGCTTTAGTTCTTCCTACCACTACAGCTCAGCTGTCCTTGACCTTTCTAGAACAAACCGCTCTTCACCACCAATGCTGGCAGCAGAGACCTCCATTTATAATCCCAGTAGAGCTTTTCGGCTTGTACTCCACTCAGTGCTTTAGCTCAAATGTTGGTGTGCCTCATTAGGAAAGCAGACCTCAACAATTGGGAACTTCTGGCTTATCTCAAAGTGAGAAGAAAACCTGCTCTCCCTCATTTCCTCTCCAATACACTGAAAGAGCGACTCCTACATTATTTTCACTAAGCAGCAGGTGAAAATCTTGACTAGACTTCCTTTCTGGCAACGCAGTCTTGCCATAGGATAAGACTTAGAACATTACAAAATGCCATTCCAATTAGTTGTAAAAATACATAAGTATAAAATCACTACTTTTTTTATACTTGCTTCAGATCACGTGACAAGAAGTCTATCAAATACATTTAAGTGAATACTACTGTAATTAGTACAAAATTTACTTAAAACAATTTCAATTTGCTTCAAAGACAGTAGCTACTCTAAAGCAGATGGAAACCAACTCGCAGAGGTCTGCTTTCATGATACAGCCTTTTAGTACAACAGTAACTCCAAGTTTTGTGCCATTTGCAACCATTTTTACAATATTCATTTGCAAAGATGCTGAATGGCAGTTACCTGTGAAATTCTACTTCCCTTTTAAAAAGTTTAGATCAGCTATGCTTCTCTTACCTTGAAAGATTACAAAAGCCCATTTCAGCAGGCGTTCATGGTTGCTCTCCACAGCCAGTCTGCTTTGCTCCCAAGACATGCATACACAGTGATGCCCAGAACGGACATTCCTTTAAGTACTCCCCATTTATTCAATAATCCCTTAGAGGCAAACTAGACAGGAAAAAGATGCTGCGATTTTTTCTGGCCCCAAGGTTAACCTGTTCAGAGGAGTCACTATTGAGCAACAGCAAACATACCTACCTTTCAAGTTTTACCCACCCTGGTCAGAGCGCAGAACCCCACAGGTTTTCTGTATAAATACACTAATGTCCCAAGTCTTTCAAGAAAAGCTAAGTAATTTTATTTGGTGTCCCTTACAGATATACAAGTTACTGAAGCTGGGGGATTAGGTGTGGAAGACTGAAAAATATCAGCAAGATGCTAGATTTCACCACAGTATTTTACCACTTTATTTTTTATTTTTAAGTTACAAGATGCAATTTTTTTCCTGTTGCAGTTTCAGGCTGTGGCAAGCTCATTAAAAACATACTGAACAGTTGTCTATTCCTAGAGCACTAAAAACATACAGCAATTTATTAAAAACAAAATAGTAGTGTTAGAACTTAGGATGACAAAAATGACAAACTCCTCCTGCTAAGTGGAGGATACCCCATTTTAACCAAAACCATTTTTAAACAAGATTCTTTTCATATAGCTAGTTCAGGCCCAGAATTTGTAATATTTATAGAACTACTCAATTAGTCTTACATATTCTGTTTTTCCACAGGTGTTTTTTGGTAATGTTACTTACAGAAGTCACCAGTAGTTTGATTTTAATATTTTCAGGGTGGCATCAGCAGAAATAGCTACCCGCACACTGCCCTATCCAACTTCTACAACATTCTGTCTGGCCTAAGCTTTCAAATTTTATCCTAAATGGCACCAAAATCCACAACGTCAGAAGCAGACTGCAAAACCGGGCAGCAAAGTGGGGAGAAGCAGCTTAAAAAAGAAGGCAGCCTCCTAAAAAGAAAGTGTTTTCCACTAAGCAATACCAGATATGCTAGCAAGATATAATCAAGTACCTAAAGGTTTTGTTACTACATGTAGGACATGTTGACTTACAACTTTGTCTTTACTACTAACCAGGGAATGTTCTGTCACACACCAAAACCAGCATTCGATGCTCATTAATTAACATTTTGCTAAAAATATATTACAAGGGAAATATTTTAATTACACCCTCCTGACAGTCAAAATTAGAGACCTATAACTTAAAACAATAAATTATTCTGACTTGATACCAGGTTAAACTTAGTTTAGCTATAACAAGAGAAGAGAAAATCTAAATAAACCTGTTACTTATCCCTCCAATTTTAAATAACTTTATTTGAAAAGCATTAGGGGAAAAAGGCAATCCCTTGTGATAGCTGTTCACAGCCTCAGCCTTCTGATAAGGCCTCATTTACTTCTAACTATCATTTTTGGTATTTGGGTTTTGAAGTTCTGTTGTCACTGTGTGGAAAATATTGCTGCACTTCCCACCTGGAAAGTACTCAACTTCAAATCGCCACATCAGTAGATTTCACTTTAAAAAAGGCACAAAACCTTACATGCAAAGAGAAAGGACTTTGCCTCTCTTAGAAAGACTAAAGAAAGAGAGAAAACTACTAAAGTTTCCTCTGTCATTCATGATAATACACTATCCACAAACTAGTGAGATGGAAAAAATAACGGTGGGAACCATTGCTTTATGCCTTAATATAGGTTATGCCTCCTCATTATTTCACTCTGTACAGGTGAAAAGCATGAAACTCAGACCTTTTAGGAGAAGGTTAGTTCTCCTCATTAATTGTTTTCCAGGAAGTCATCAATGGGTGAACAAATCACATTTAGGGGTTAGAAATAAATAAAATAAATTTTTAAAATTTGGCAATGCTCCCTCCCAAATGTTCCCTTCCCCTCCTCTCAGCGGTAAAAGGGTGTGCTCTCTACTTTAGATATCGCTGCACCGTTTCTACCTGGCTTAAAATGTTTGACTCTGCATCCTTTCCCTTTTGGAAATTTTGCTAAAATGATACTTCAGAACAACTGTATAGAAAAAAAATAAGTGTGTTTACTACAGTTGTTTTGCTGGAGGTACTTTCCACTCCACCTTGACACAGAAAATGCAGGAATAAAGAGCTGGAGGGAATAATTAATTAGCATGGAGACTTCAAAACAGATATATCCTCTTTTTGTGGGTGTAGCTGTAAAAAAGGACTGCACAAAAAGGCTTGAGGAAGTGAAGCAAGCACAGCGACCTATCTAGACTTTTTTTTTAGAGGGGAACTGGAAGCTCCTTTGACATAAACAGGCCTAAAATAAACCCTACTGAAAATTTTCAAGACCATGGGAAGCTCCCAGTGTTCATTAATTTCCTAGACCATGATTCTTCAGACTAGATTTGGGACCTCTCACTAACAGCAGCGAAATAATTACAGATAATAGCAGATACAGTTATTCCATTGAGTTAATATTAAATATTTCCATCAAGTATTTTAACTCAATTTATATTTTAAGTAATCACTTGGCACATAGCAGAATTCTCTGCTATTATTTAAAAAAATAGCAAAAATAGCATGGTCCTCTTCAGTCTGTTTCAAACAGCAAACAGGTGCCAAGAAGCCTTATAATTCTGAGGTAAAAATGTGAATATAAATGATATTATACTGACAAATTCTTAATAATTTTTACTGTATGAGATGTAAACTAAATTTTTAAAAAATTACTTCAAGCTATGAGCCTGCCATTCTTTTAGTCTTCTACAATTGCTAAACAAGTGTAAACAAAAATTACATTTTTTGTGTTTTTTCTTGCACTTAATTGTTATGCACACTTGATTTTTATATACATACTTCTCCAGTAAAACCATGTCTACATATGATAACAGTACAATCATTCAGATTTAATATAGATGCACTTTTAGATAAAGCATAAACAAGTTGCTGAATCTCTGCTACGCTTAAGCAGCACAATAATATTGGGGTTTAAGGTTTATTTTACTACACCAATATTTACGTGCTGCTAGGGCGGAACAAGTATGACAATTCTTCTATTCATCCACATGTCAGGAACAATTTTTTTAATAGAAAAAATATTAGTAGCTTCAACTGTTTCTCTTCCTTAAATTTCTAAAGCAGCAAATAATGATTCGCATCTTTATTACAGCATGAAAACCATGATGTGCTGCTAGAGTACTTTAAGGCCTCAAATACAAGACTTACAACCTGGACAGGATTTTTTTTTTTCATAACTAACTGGAAATACAGCTTTACTGAAAATTGGTTTTATTCATATACCAACCTGTAAAATTAAGAACCTGTTATGGTCCAGATCAATTCCATGGCTTCGAAGAAGAACACCAACATCTTTGAAGGTCTTTTTTTTTCCATCGATGTGGTAGACAGAAGAATTATCTCTATAAGCAGTTCTGGATACACAAAAATTGCTGTTAGGAATGACTTCGTAATCATCTCCTTCCTGTTTTGAGGAAAAACAAAGACAGAAAAACAATTACTATATCACAGGTTTACCTCATTTCATAATTAAGCACAGAAGTTTTATTATGTTCAGGTTTTAGTTCAACCGCACTCAGGAGTCCAGAAGAAGTGGGAACTGCATATCTCAAAAAAGAGGAAAAAAACTAAAACAAAACTTGATAACCGGACAAAAAATACTCCAAATCATTTAAACAGAATAGCCTTCATATTCTTTTTGTCCCACCTCTAATACAAGCTATTGCTTTGAAAATACTTAATTTATTCTCTGTACCACTGCTTCAAATCACAAAGGAAAAGGCCTATTTCAAATTTAAAGTGGCTGTGCTATTCCACCCTTTAAATTCCAGATTAGGAAGTCCTGAATGACTTAAATACTGTTTGCATTTATACTCCCTTTTTTATAGTTCTAGGAAAAGCAGTTACTTTTGGCTGAGTAGTTCTAAAGAGAAACTGTAGAAGATAAAAATGCAAAACATTAAAGATGTGACAAAAATTACATCATCAGCTTCAAAAGATATCTTAGACTTACCTAAAAAGCAGCAACTAAAATAAAGCTGGTACTACACTTTAAAAAAAGTTAAAATTGATGCATGCCTCTTCTAAAGACTTAAACTGGCCTCCCACTTTCCCACATTAACCTCAAAAGTATTGATATCTAGCATATGCAGAAGTTTTTTACATTATAAAATCAGCTTCTAAACGTTAACACTAGGTCTAGTGAAAAAAAAAAAGAACAAATTTAATAATTTTTTTAATGTGGTTATTAATAATACAAACAAAAGATATGTGTGTATGTATATTAAGTCAAAGTAAAAATTACCTAGCTTTTAGAGTAGTTCCTCCAAAGGTGGATAAATTGCTACTTTATTAATACAGTTTTTGAAAGTTCAATGTACACTTCCCACTATTTTGACTGACCCCAAAACTCAACACTTGATAATTCAGCTAGAATGTGTCCACAAAAATTTAAATAAAGTAATAAAAATAAATTCCTTACAATTCCACTGTAACTGCAATAAATCAACAAAGGAATCCAGAAGTTTTTATCAGCACATGAAGTGGCAAAGCAAAATAAATATTTTTTTAAAATTTGTCTACATCTTCTTTATCATTCAAAGAAAATATCAGGTTCAAAAATATTTAGTGGTAGGATGTGAGGTCCCCAATTTTTGATGAAAAAACTGTTTTAAAATTGCAGGCATGTTTACAGTATATAAAGTGTAAATAAGAAAGTTTCAGGTTCATTATATATTTTTCTAAATTTTGTTAGCCTAAAATAGTTTAATTAGTTTGAAAAAATCTCGTTAAATAAATTTTATTTATTAAAATATATGCTTATATTATAAATTTAAGAATACATAACATGTCCAAACAGACTTACAAATTGTAGGGTTCTTATTAATTTCAGAAATAAAAACGATTTCTCTAAAATTATTAAATATTTCTAAATATTTCTAAATATTTTAAAAGTGGACATGCACCAAATATTAGTCTTGCAGAAAACAAAAAAAGAATCTCTACTAATATTTTAAGAGCTGCACTACTCAGAGGGATTTTTTTTTTAAGCTAATTAACTTTGAATTGATGTTTTACACCCCAAAAGTAAACTGCTCATGCTATGAAGTTTCCTCCAGCTCAAATTAAAATAACCAAATACTAAAAGTTTTCAAATACTTAAAGAAAAAAAATATCCCTACTGTTCTGGATACAACATACATACCTTGTCAATGATCTTTTGGAAGTGGACTTCCACAGTACAGCTCTGGATGTCCGTGTGTTCGTCAGAACTATGGATCAGCACAGAGAGCTTTTTGGATCTGATTTTTTGTGCTCGATACCCAAACACAAAAAGCATTGAATCAATGACATTGGATTTCCCACTGCCATTTGGCCCGATAATACATGAAAAACGCTGCATAATAGAGAGAAAAAAAAGGTATATTCAAAGGGAAATAGATCCTGGCCAGTGTACATCAGCCATTTCATTTGTGAACAGTTTAAAACACAATTGTTTCGAGTGCTTGAAACTGCAGACTATTTGATAGTCTAATTTCTACTGCCAAAGGTAAAGCAGTAAAACTTATAAGAAAAAAACCACCAACTCAGCTTTCTAAATTTTAACTTGTTAACTCAAAACGATACTGCATTCAGCAAGCATGTTCACAAGGAAAGTTTCATGATTAGCCACGTAAGTCTCTTGTGGGCACTAAAAAATATTCTCATTCTACAAACACACCCTTAAAAGTTCTCCAGTAAATGAAATAAAGAGAAAAGAGTGCTTTTTAAGGTTTACTGATAAATTAGAATTTTACAGTATCAGAAAGTTGCACTTAACTGTTTTTTCTACTGTCCAATAATGCAAATTTAGAATCTCACTATATAAGTAACTATAAAACTTAAAATATTTTTCAGTTATTTTGAGGTAAGCTTACATGAAAATACAGGAAGGAATACTAACAAACAGCGAAGCCTTACCTTCCTTTTAAAAATGCTTAAGGTAAAAGAAAGATACCTTATGAAAAGGTCCCAAGGTTTGCTCCCCTGCATAGGATTTGAAGTTCTGGTTTACAATATGAGTTATCATGAGACGAGGAGCACCAGCTTCATTGGTCATTGCTGGAGGTGGGGGAGGAGAGATGCTGCCCAAAATCTCTTCTAAACTTCGATTATCAAGCACCTCATTTGAGTCTGCTAAAAACCACCCAAAATAAACAGAAAGAAAAAGACTATAAGCTCTCAACAACCAGGCACCTCTTAGAATGTTCCACTGGACAAGCAAACATCATTTCTATATGAACCAAACCTATACATTTGCCTGTAATTATCAAAATAAGCTAAGTGGAATTAAAAATTCTTCGTTCCACAAACTGAATCTTGAAAGAGAGATACTAAAGATGTCCAATCTATTCACTAGTGGGGCTTGTTCTTTTATTATGTAATTCTTATTCTAACACACTTTAATAGGCACTCTGCAATTACAATAGCTACAACCGTCACAATAAGCCTACAAATCTGAAACAGGCAAAGTCTTTCTAATTAATAAGTGCAAAGCCACATTTCAAGCGTGCTCACAAGACACTCTGCAAGATTTGGGGATCGCTGCACAATGCTCTGAAAGCTGTAATGACAGCACAACTACTCTGCAAAGACAGGAAGTTTGTTACGAAAACAAACTGCCCCCCTGGATATCAGCTAATTGTGAGCACAGCAGCTTTTCAACAGTCACCAGCAACTTTTTCTTCAACTAGACAGTAGCTTTTGCCACCAATTTCAAGATGTTAATCCATTTGTCAAATACCTTGCCTTAATAACTGCATGTCTGGCTACCTAAAGAGACAACACACTCTTGTTTTTCCAGACCTTTTCAGTGAAAACTCAAGAAACTCAAGAAACAAACACTGCTTCATGAAAAAGAAAGTTAAATCATTTTAAGAGTTAAGTAAATTAACTTGACATTTATTCCATTCCAAGAAATCCCATACCATTAGGTGCATACAAATTTGGAAAATCTTGCTGTTGTACCACAATCTTAAATACAATATTACAGATCAGGAATATAAAATAGGTTTTATTAGGAGAAAGTCTACAAATTGCTTGTACTAAATCACTGGTCCAAACACTTAACTCTTTGCAATCCCTCTTTATCATTTTAAAAGCATTTTAAACTTGACAGGAGTGAAGGCTTTCAAAAATTCCTGTCTAGAAGAGAAAAGAGCAAGTCCTATCTGGAACAGTTGGTAAATTCAGCCAAACCTTGCTTCTAAACTGGCACAATCATCAAGTTTACACACCAGATCAACAATACACCGACCTACCTTCTGGAGACACTTCACCAAGCTGCTTGTTGCCTTCATTTTCCACTTCCATGTCACTGGTGGACTCCTCTAAGGGCTTTCTGCCTTTCCGTTGGGCTGCTGTAGAGGCTTTGGTGCTCTTACTTGGCATGAGCTCTGCTGGCTGTTTCCCTTCCATTCCAAGCAATCAAACTACTGAAGGGCTCTATCTCCTTTGCTAGCACAAACAAGAAAACCCCGTGATCTAAGCATCGAACTACAGTCCCCTAAGGAATATACCTACATGTTTGCCCAGATGTTTGACTAATTTAGAAACTAAAGACTAGAGCTATTTTGAAGACAAAAATCCAAATTTGAAACAAAATATAAATCTTAGCCTCCTAATGATATATTTTAAGATTCATCACACCCCACCCCACCCTCCGAAAACAACAAGCCGACCCTAATCAGTAGAACTGCATGAGTACCTTCCGAAAACTCCTACAGCCATGTTCAATGCTGTTACTATGCTCAGAGAAAGCAACCGTGATGCTGGGGGCAAAAGAGTTAAAGACACATTCACAATAACAAGCAGAGCAGCTTGAGTCTATACTCCTCAAGAAACACGCTTCACATATACATTTAAGACCTGAAACATATTTTACTTTCAACCATCCGTGCTGATTATGCATTTTATACAGACAGATAAACAAAAAGACCTGTGTAATTATAGCAAAGACTTGACTCTTAAACAGTTTAAATCAACACACTCATTTGGCTAAATACAACACAATCACTACTGCCAGCATTCAACATATAACAGAGAAAGCAAAACAAAATACCTTTATCTAGTTGCGATGTTGAAGTTAACTGATCAAGAACGAAACATTACAAAAGTTCATCAGCTGGCACTTAAGCACAGCTCCCAAAGAGTATAAATAGAAAGCAACCAAGAAGACAGACGACAGCAGGAGCAAAACTCTCTCCAAAGAGTCTAAATTGCAGCAAGTGGTGAAGTTAGCTCACAGAAAAACAGACATGAGAAAGTTTACTTCTCACAAGATAAAAAACTGACGTGGTTCGAAAGTCATCTTACAATTGGTGCCAATCATTTGACGTTTTCAGACCTACCCCCAGCCCACACTCTCATGAGAGTCCTTCATTTGGGACAATGGGGGAGGGGGAAAATGAGAGAACGAACTCATTTTAAGGCAATTTGAGTCTATGCCCCTGTTCAGAAGCGTTCCGCAATGGCTGTCTCAGACAATTGCAGCCTCTCTAAGTACAAGATTTTTTTTTTTCCCCCTCTCCAAAACTGCTCCACTCCAAATGAATTGTGCAATATAGACCTATTTACCTTACCAACCCTTCCCCCGGACACTTCATCAGAACGAACAAGCACAACTACTTGACCTCAGCTTCTAAATCTCGAGAATCCAGCTGCCACACACTCTGTAGCAAATTTAACGACTTCGTGCCCAGCCCCTCCCGAGAGGCAGCTCCAAGGTGTTAAAAGCATCCCTCGACATCTCCTGCCAAGGGCCGCTTTTGTTATAGGGATAGCGAAAAACAGAGTCAAGGGACGGACAGAAGGTCTTCCTCGTTAACAGCCGGTTACATCTGATAGCAATAACCTATGCCAGTGAAAAATTGTTGGCCTTCCTTTAATCCATCCGTTAACCTACATAGTCCAAGTGCACCCTTGCCACGGTCTTTCGAAGTCGTCATGGAACTGCTCAGTATTTCACTCTCATAGTTCAAGCATGAAAAGCGCAGGCAGAGCTAGTAGGGAGGGTCCCGGCTTTGTAAGCAGATTAAAATCGGGCCCCTGTGCTACCGAACCGTATTTCTGCACTTGCCCGTCCCAGCTGGGTCTATGGCTCACGGTCCCCAGAGGTCCCGGAGGGCACAGCGGGAAACCTAAGGCTTTTTCCCGCAGGATGCAGGGAAGCCTCTCTCACGCGCTCTCCTCAAACGCCTCTGCCTGCACCAGCCAGGACGGACAGACCGGGCAGGACCCCTCGGGAAGGGCCCTAGCCGGGAGAGATCCTCAGAGGCAAGGGGGAAAAGGGAGAAAAAGACTTTCGGAGGGTAAAAACAGGGAGGAAGAGCCCCCTCGGAAGCAAGAGGGGAAAAACGAGGAGGAAGAGCCCCCTCGGAAGCGAGAGGGGAAAAACGAGGAGGAAGAGCCCCCTCGGAAGCGAGAGAAAAGGGTGAGGAAAAGTCTCTCAGGGGTGAAGAAAAGGAGAAGGAAAAGCCCCTTCGGAATGAAAGGAAATAAGGGGAAGGAAAAGCTCCCTCAGAAGCAAAAGGGGAAAAGAAGAGGAAGAGCCCCTCGGGAGTGAGGGGGGAAAAAAGAGTGAGGAAAACATCTTCACAGGTGAGGGAACAAGGGGGAGAAAAAGACCCTCAGAGCTGAGAGGAAAAAAGAAGAGGAAAAGCAACTCGGAGGCAAGGGGAAAAAAAAAAGTAAAAGCTCCTCGGGGCAAAAGGGGGAAAGGGAGGAGGAAAAGTCTCTCAGTGGGGAGGGAAAAGGGGGAAGAAAAGCCCTTTGGGGACTAGAGAGAAAATGGGGAGGAAAAACCCTTTGTGGGCTAGAGAGAAAAAGAGGGAGAAAAAACCCTTTGGGGGCTAGAGAGAAAAAGTGGGAGGAAAAGCCCCTCGGAGGTAAGAAGAAAAGGGGGAGGAAAAGCCCGATGGGAGGGAAAAAGGGAGAAAAAGCCCTTCGGGGGGGGGGGGTGGTGGTAAGAGGGAGGGAAAAGCCCCTCGGGGGCGAGTTGGTGGGGAAAGAGGAAGGGAAAAGCCCCTTGGGGACGAGGGAGGTGGGGGGAAAGAGGGAGGGGAAAAACCCTCAGGGGCGAGGGGAAGAGGGAGGAAAAAGCCCTTGGGGGCGGGGGGGGAAGAGAGAGGAAAAAAAACTTGGGGGGGAGGTGGGGGGAAGAGGGAGGAAAAAACACTCAGGGGGCGAAAGGGGGAAAGAGAGAGAATAAAACTCTCAGGGTTGAGAGAAAAAATAAGAGGAAAAGATCCTCGGGGCGAGAGAAGAAAAGAGAAGAGGAAAAGTCTCTCAGGGATGAGGGAGAAGAAGGAGTAAAAGCCCCTCAGGAGCGAGACGTAAAAAGTGAACAAGAGCCCCTCAGGACTAAAAGGGAAAAAGAGAGAGGAAAAACCCCTCAGGGCTGAGAAGGAAAAAGAAAAGGAAAAGCTCCTCCAAGTTGAGGGAACGAGAGTGAGAAACAGCCCCTGGGGGCGAGAGAAGAGAAAAGGCAGGCAGAGCCCCTCGAGGGCGAGGGAAAAAGTGGGGGAAAGCGGCGCGGGGCAGAGCCCGCCGCCTACCCCCTCAGGTCTGGCGCCGCGCCCCGAGGCCGCCCCGACCGCCCGTGCCCCAGCTACAGCCGCCGCCACCACCTCCCCTGCGTGGTCCCCCCATCCCGCCGGGCCGCTACCTTGCACCCCGGAGCGGCGTCCGGCGCCGGAGGAGGCGGCGGCTCCGTGCGGCGCGGCGGCTCGGCCACTTCCACACTCGAAAATGGCGCCCAAACGGCGAACTCGAACCGAAATTCGTTAGAAAAAGGCGCGGTGCACGCTGGGAAGGGCGGGGGGCGGCGCTCGCGCCGGTTTGAAAGCGGCGCAAAAAGCCCCGCGCGCCGCCATCTTGTTTTCCGTTGCGGGGGCCGCGGGCGGGTGGAAAACCGGGAATAAAGCCCTTCCCGACGCGAAAAATGATGTTTTGTAGTTTTTCATGAGGGAGAATAAGGAAGGGAGAGGTTTACGGAGGCCGCGCGTGGAAAGGGTTTGTGTTCGTTTTCGAAGTAGGTCAGTGGGCGGCGCTTGGTTGGAGTGGAGGGGGAAGCGGGAAGCGGGAATGTGACATGGAATTGAATAAAAATTGCTGGGTTTATAGGATTTTAAGGCGCTGTTGGATGTTAATTCATTAACGGGCGGTGTCACCTGGTGTGGGAGGGACCGTGAGGTGGCGGTGGGGCGAAGAGGAGGAGGAGGAAGAAGGAGGAGGAGAAGGAGGAGGAGGAGGATTCTCGCGCGAAGTCGCCATAGAGACGGGGCCGCTGCGCCCGCCGCTCCTGGGGCTGCGCGGGGATAAGGAGAGGGAACTGGGATCATCTCGGGAACCGGGAACGGCTCGGGAAGGGGACGCTCTCCCCGGCGCAGGTAAAGGTGGGGGGAGTGGGATAACGATGATGATAACGGTGAGGCTTGATGTAAGAAGTAGATTGCAAAAAGTAGAGTATTTTGATTTCAAGTAGACTAAAGTTTCATCTAAGTAATTGTATTCTTTAACAGTGCGATGTAATGTCCCTCTGAGAGTGTGTTTGCATTTATACAGTATTTTTCCAAGCGCTGTTCATTCTTTGGAGATCATAGAATTACTGGGTTGGGAAAGACCTCTTAGATCATTGAGTCCAACCATTCACATCTGCCACTAAACCATGTCCCCGAGCATGACAACGTCTTCTGTTCAGTGTGATTTGTGCTGAACAGGTGCGTATTTTTTCCGTAACCATCTCTCTTTGCAGGCTTCCCTGTCTCAAACGTAGGGTCAGGCAGAGCTGACTCCACAGCTCCAAGTTAGCAGGAGATTCAACGGCTGTGAAGTTCATAATACCATTAAAACTGGACCCTGGAAGGTAATAACGCATGCAAAAGATTTGTGGGAATACTTATATGAGTGCCCCCCACTACAAGAAGGATTTTGAGGCTCTGGAGTGAGTCCAGAGAAGAGCAACGAAGCTGGTGAAGGGGCTAGAGAACAAGTCTTATGAGGAGCTGCTGAGAGAACTGGGGTTGTTTAGTCTTGAGAAGAGGAGGCTGAGGGGAAACCTTATTGCTCTCTACAACTACCCAAGAGGAGGTTGTGGAGAGCAGGGAGCTGGCCTCTTCTCCCAAGTGATAGGGGACAGGACAAGGGGGAATGGCCTCAAGCTGTGCCAGGAGAGGGTCAGGCTGGACATCAGGGAAAGCTTTTTCACAGAAAGGGTTGTCAGGCACTGAAACAGGCTGCCCAGGGAGGGGGTTGAGTCACCATCCCTGGAGGTGTTTAAAAGTCAGGTAGGTGAGGTGTTCAGGGACATGTTTTAGTGGCAGAAAGGAATGGTTAGACTCAATGATCCAAGAGGTCTTTTTCCTACCTGGTGATTCTATTATTCTATGCATGTAAGTAGGAAATACGTTCTGTCCTCAGCTCCTGTCTAGCTGCACACGATTGATGGAGATCACTCCCTCGCATTGCCCAGGTCTGATAAAGGGCGCTTGCTTTCTAAAACGAGTCTTAGTTTATTTGTCGGCATTTTTGGGAGCTGGTGCGACCGGAGAACGGGCTTTGCTGCCTGTGTGGTGGCCGTGGTTGCCCTTGGGGTTGGGGAGAGGACACAGATTGGGATCCAGGAGCCGCAGGTCCCTCTCGGCGGAGATACTGGTGCAGTGGGAGCGAGCCCCTGCCCCGCTATCCACCTCCTGCCCCTTCCCTCTTGCCCTCTGCCTTTCCCTCTTGCTCTCTGCCTTTTCCTCCCCTAGCTCTTGCTCGATCTCCCACTGCCGTCTCTGATCCTCATTGCAGCTCCGGAGGGGAAAGGGCTGAGTGGAGCGGGAAGCATGGGAGCCCGAGGCTGGGGGAAGCCGATCCAAACTCCCCGTGCCAGCAGAATTCCTCCTTATTGCCCCATCATTTTCAAAACTTGTAGTAAAGGCTTTCAACCAGCCTGCTGTTCCGTTCGTTGCAGACTTGTGATGTGGAGTGCGGTGCTGGGATGGGTGATGATGTGTAATTAATACCTGTCCAAGATCAGAGGCACCTGTGTAATGTTAGGGTGTGCGGTTTGCTGTTTAGGCACACGTAACGAGTGTTTAAGCTATTTTCAACAGTTATAATAAAGTTCTGTCCTTGTCTTTCAAAGTAATATAACAGAATTTGCAAGAATTTTGGGTGCTGGTGCAGAGGGAGCGGGGAGGGATTGCAAGCTGGAAGCTGACAATAGTGTCACGCTTGCTCTGAGAGATAAACAATTAAAAACTACCACGCAGTGACTGAAAAGGTGGGTTTAGCAATGTGTGATGTGTGCAGAAAGTAGTAGATGTGAGCGGTGCATCCAAGTAAACGTGAGGTATTCTTTTAAGCAGGAGAGATGGTTACATTAAAGCGGAGAATAAATCTTTAATACTGCTTTACTCCGTAGTATTTTTTTGCTGTATACAAACCTTACAGTTTGTTTGGTGATTTCGCATTAGAGATTTAGATTTAGCACAGAGAGTAGCCTTGCAGGTCATCAGCAGAAAATGTTGTGGTATATGCTGGACGAGTATATCCACGTGCTGAACAAGGATGTTGCTACCATGAAGGAGGCACAGACATGATCGAAAGGCTACTTTGAAAGTTTAATACAAACTTAAGCCCCTTTTAAGTGCCTTGATGAGATTCCCTATGTTCTTTTTGGATAAGAGTAGGAGAAGGAAATTAGATGTTCAAGTATGAGAGATATCATTAGTTAAAAACAACTATCATGTGTTTATCAATTAATGTAAAGTAGGGTTGAAAATAACTTATTTTATTCTTTGGCAACATAAAATTATGTTCTAGGACTATTATCCTTTTAATGCTTCTTAAATTCTGCATAGTAACTGTTTGAAACACAGTAGTTTTTGTGGTGAAAATAATTCCAGAAGATTAGAAGCCCACCCTGTGCATTGTCGTGCTCTCCTTGGAGCATACCTTCTGCTCCTTTCCTCTTACCCTCATTCCCTTTGTCGTAGAGGACAAAAAAGCTTTAACCTGGATCAGTGCCTTTATGCTGTCCAGCCAGAGACATGCCAAGGCTTTTGCTGCTACAGGAAAGGAGGAGATGAGAGGACCCCAGTGGACTGGGTTTGGAGTTACTGTGTTGCAGTGAAGTATCATGGACATTAAAAACAAGCCTAGGTGAAGCACTAAGATGTTTTATTATTTTTTCAGGGCAGGAATAATTTCTTAGTGTGGCTTTTTCCTCTAAATTTTCCCACAATGCTCATGCTAAGCATCGAGTTCCGTGTAAAGTTTGTGATTCCAGGTTTTCTCTTGCTACCTTCATGGCTGTTTAGCAGCACGAGAGAACGATAAAGTTTCAGCAAAACGTTCCTAGAGTTTATGCTCCACAATCAGATCAATATATGGTTGGGTACTGTACAAGCAGAATTCCCTTAAAACTCCCACCTGGTTTTGTGCTTATTTTCCACAGTCCTCATTTAATGTTACTTATTTCAAAACTTATTATTTTGGTGCTACTGTCTCCCTTTTTAATTTTGGTTTCTTAAATGTGTATGGGGTTTGTTTTATTACAGTTATACCTGCATATCTCTTTTTAATGCTTCATCCGAACAACTGAAATGAGACTGAAGACTTCACTTCTCAAGGAACCAAAACATATCCTTTCTCTTGGAACAAACTGTAGAATAGCATTGGAACTCTGAATTGACTCTTTTACAGAAAGGTTTTCTTTATCACGGCTGTCATAATAAAATATTTGTAAATTGCAGATGGCTTTTTTCTCTTTTTGTTTTCTTCAGCTTGCTATTGCAGGAAGCCTTTAAGGGTAACATTTTAAGAGATGTTGAACAATCTTAGAGCAAGACATACCCTTCATAAGCTATCAATGTTTTTCTAGAAAGTTTTGAGTTTTTCTCTCCATTCTTATATTTGTAGTGATAAGTTAAAAGCTTCCCCAGACAGTAAACAGGAGGAATAGTATATCTACTTGCCTATAATAAGACACACACTTAATGGATGTAAACAAAACTAATTTTCCTACTAATAAATTAGACACGTCAATGATCTATGTATGATGTTGTATTAATGAACTGACACTAAATGATAGTTGGATGTTCTGTACTTGCATTGTCCACTAAGACCCTTCTAGAGGAGTAACCCACTATTTCAGCTATGCTTAAATAAGCATGCCTCATAATAATTATATTGTTATGAGATGGCTTGCTTTATTTTTTTTTTGCTGAATTACTACCAGCTCTTCTCTTGAAACAAAAGAGCTAAGAAAGAATGAAGAATCTTTTTTTCTTTATATAAAACCTTACATTTAATCGTATCAAAATAATATTTCTGTATGGTTCCTTTGGTTCTATATAGCCTAGATGAGATATATTGTAAGCTTAATTTTAGTAATTAAAATTTTCAGCCTTCCTTAATTTAAATAAACATAAAGAATTAGTCAGCTGTGTGGGATGGACTACAGCAGACGAGCTATATTCCTGCAGTGATGATCACCAAGTAATGAAGTGGAACCTTTTAACAAGTGAGACTACTCCAGTAATGAAACTTCCAGATGATATTTATCCCATAGATCTTCACTGGTTTCCCAGAAGTATAGGTGGGAAGAAGCAGTCCCATGCTGACAGCTTTGTTCTAACAAGTTCTGATGGTAAGTGAATTTTAAAATATTTGTAATTTTATAGCACTTTGAGCTTACATCACTCAAATACGTGAAAAATTACTTACAGTTAAGTAGTCTGCAATCAAACCATTTCAAATACCTGAAAACCAGTTGCACTGGTGTAAGATTTAACAGTTGTTTAAAATTTAATACACTGTATTATAATTTTCTCTGATGCAACATTCTCTGACAGCAGATGTTTGGTTTTTTTTTTTTAATATAAGGTCAATTTACACCACCTTCTTTCAGTTTCATAAACCAATATCTTTAAATATGTCTGCACTATATGCCTACACAGATACTATATAGCTATAGTTATGAAAACTAAAGATGCTCAAGTTACTGAAATTGCATAACCATAATGTTTTGTATCAACGTAGTCCATTTCTTGGACATGTTGCAAGAGCATTTCTTGTCTCTAGCTTCTGTGGGGTCTTGAATATCCCTCTGAAGCTTCTACTTCTGGCTGTTGTCAGAGGTGTGAGACTCGTACATGTGTCCACTCTAGCCAGTCAAGTTTTGTTTCCTACAGATGTACTTGTATTCCCAGTTCCATGAAGAAATTTTAGGTAACTAGCTCTATTGTTATTTTACATCTATTATGAAGCAGTCCATACAGTTCAGGTCAGACTTTGTCTACTTTTTTCTCAGTACTGTAATGGGATTATGTTCCATGCCATGAGGAATTTTCTGTGCGTTATTTCCCCTTCTTTTTCTTCCTTCATCCCTTTTCTTTAAGGAAAAATATTTGGGCTGTCTTCTTGATCTAGTTTTTTCTTTGAACAAAATATGAAAAACAATAGTATAAAGAAATTTTCTTAACATGCCCTCATTTTATTTCTGTTACAAAAAAACTACCATGTGGAAACCCTGCAGTTTAGATGAGTGTTTCTTCCTGAACCTACCTGTAAAAGGGGTTGATCTTTTAAGAAAGCTGTTCATACCTTTGTATTTTATTCATTTGATAATGCTGTTGAAGGTTCCAGAATAAGTCAATTAAATTATCCTACTGTAGTAGTAATTATGTGCCACAAAGAAGCAGATTGCATCAACATACTAAACTTAGCTTGTATTTTCTTGTCAGTGGTCAAAGATCTTGGTGGTAAAGCTGTACTTCTGCACAAATGGCAGTGATGGGAATTTCTCAATACTGAACTGAAAGCAATATGCTGCTCGAAATCGCTGCCAGCTTTTTCAGGCAGAACAGATCATGGTCAATTGTTGTAGAGAGTTTCCATCAGGATAATAATGGCCATCTGCCCATGACCCTGTTGATAGCTTTCACAGGGACCTATTGATAGTTTTTAATGGGACTGATGGATAGATTCCAGCTAACTTCTGCCCGTGTTTTGTCCAGAACTTTGAATTTGTGGGTCTAGGATGTTTTCTTTGGTGGGGGGAACTTATTGTAGGCTTTTGGCTAGCGGCATAACAAGCTGCATTGGGAACAGAAGGTTTGTTACTAGGCATTAGCAGTGTGGAGCTGATGCATACAGTATGGCTTTCTGAATAGACGGAGAAATAGTATGTATTTGAAAAAGGTAGAAGAAATTAATTTCTTGCATGAAATTTTGGTGATTTCTCTGAGTTTTGGCAATAGTTGCACTTAAAAATTAGGAGGGCTGGGAGTTCAGCTCACAAACAGTGGTAGCCAAGCTTTCTTGAAAGTATTTACTACTTCCCAAAAAATAAGTACACTGAACTTACAGAACAAAAGCAGGGCGTGCTTAGGTCAGTGCTCAAAGGCCGATTCCCCATTGTTTTCTATGTATACATGAGGAGGGAACACAAGAAGTTCAACCAAGTACAGTCATAATTTTTGCAATACTTGGTGCTGAATTTTACTCTGAAATTTAGGCAGCTGGGTCAAATAACATACTGCTTGTAGAGCTTTTCAGGTGGAAATGGAAGCTTTTGTGAAAGCTGAAAGGAAGATCCATTTGTATCCATAAGTATTATATTTGTATTTCTAATGTCCTGTTTCTGTAAAGCTCCAAATCGCATGTGTAAATAGTGAGCAAAAGAACAATTGTAGTAAGTCAGACCTGGTAATTTATTCAGTCAGTTTTCCAGTAGTATTAAAATAGCATGGTAATATTTCCATGTTCTGCCTGAATAATGCTTTGCAGTTGATTGAAGAAATACATGAGGGCCACTACTGCCTTTGTGAAAAAGATGAGTTTTAAATCTCTGCCATGCAATTTTTCTCTTATTTTTATATTACTAAAAAAAATAATCATATTCATAGGTGTGTTTGGAGGGGTTCTAAGTCTTGAGTTTTTTTTCAGAAGTGTTAAATACTCAGTGTGTTGCAGGAACTGTGCATTTGGAAACATTTTATGTGAACCTGGTGCCAATTTAGGTACTGTATCTGTTCTTGAGTGTAATGTCTAGTAGATGTGTAGGAATAAAGATTCATGAATAACACCACATATAGGTAGGCCACAGAATCTTCTGCAGTATGCATGAAGACCTTTGCAAGACTATCAGTTAACTGCTGGAAGTTGGATTACTTTAAGTGCTGCAAGTCAATAGAAGAGATTTAAAGTGAGGGATTCCTGTAGTTTAGCAGATTATTTTTCTTGTTGCTCAAGATTGTAGCTGGGTGTGACCAACGAATTTTAAACCAGTCCTTCAGTGTCGGTCTGCATTTTCCTCAGTAAGACTTCTGCGTTCGTTTGCTTATAACTTTTATCAAACTTTTTTTTTCTAATCTGAAGTTATCATCCCAGGATTCTAGCTAACATTGAAGTACTTTATAAAGATTTCAACTACAAGACATCATAAGAAGGAGGTCAGGAAATATGCTTTCCCCTCTGTGTCAGTAAAAAAATTAAACATTACTGCATGAGAAAAAAATTCTGTGAAACCTGGAAATGATCACATAGTTATATCTCTGTTAGAATTTGTGTGTAGTTGATAGACTCTCAGTTCTATCATTGCCCAACTTTTGGAGATCAGCTGGATTAACTTTCTCTTTCGTTTAATGCAGCTGTTTCTTGCTTGTGTCTGTCTTGCTTGTGTCTTGTTGTGTCTATCTTTGCCAACTGCAGTGCAGTGAGGGTTTTGTTTGTTTTCTTTTTACATATGTGTAGGCCCTTCAAACATCCCTAAGGCTTATCTTGATGGCTGTGTAGCTGGGATGTCTTGTCTGATCAAAGTCTGCAATCCACTAACTTTCCTTGTTTCCCAACATCACACATCCTGTAGTTCTTCAAGCCAGTCCAGTGATCAGTCGTTAGATAATTTTGTATTGTTTAGTGAGTTGAGTTTGTATTCAGCCCTTGCATTCCTTGTGGACATCAGGGGCCTTTGTTGTTATTCCTACTGTTAATTTGAATGCTACTGTTTTGCTAGCACAGGATAGTGCAAAGTAGGACTGAGTTTTGCTGGATGAATTTCTCTTAAAAATAAATGGTTTGTGGTTGTTACAGAGCAGTAAATTCTCTGCAGAAGGAAAATAATGTGATATTGTGGAAGGAAGATTGGATGTAATTTCCATCTAAGTGAACAGAGTAAATCTCAATTTGTTTATAAGTTTATAGTGTGCTAAATGCAAACAAAACCGGATGAAGGAATCAGCCTAGGAACTCTTTTATTTCCTTGAAGCTCTGTTCTCTAAGAAAGCGGTGGGATTTCCCCTGTCAGTGTTGTAGGGGGTTGGCTGGCAGGTAATCAGAAATTTTGGAGCTCCTTGGTGGGTTTTATGGCAAGAGGCAGCTATGTAATGGGAAAATGCCTACTGAGGGGGCAGCTGTAGAACGGGCTGCAAGCATTTTGCACTGGGAGGAGTTGTTCTGCTTGCCCTTGATGAAGAGAAACATTGAGCTGAGGTCCCTTCTCAGGCAGTGTAGAGTACTGGAACAAAAGCTGATTTAGTTTGCTGTTATATATGGAATGAGTTATTTTTGCCATAATTGCTCACAAGTCACAAAACATGGTGTGTTCAGGTTTTGTTTTGCACCAGTTAGTACTTCTTTCTTGTAGGGATTTTTACCTAATTAACTGTTATTAGAACTAAGGGATAAGCTGTTAGCATTGATCAGTAAATTCATTCCGAACATTCAATTTCTGGAACACTCTTCATGAGGTACATTTGTCAAAAATGAGTTTGTTTTGATTTTTTTCTGGGTTTTTTTTTTCAATGAAGTCAAAATACAAAACAGTGCTAAACTAATTTGTGAAAGAGTCAATTGAGATAAAAACTTAGCGTTGAAAATGTCCAAGTTTTTAACTTCTAGTGTAACTCAGCACTTTCAATAGAGAGAATTTATCTTGTAAAGATTATTTTTTTTTGCATATGCAATTGAATTACTGCATGGTAAGAGTGTGAACAAGCTTGGTTGCTTAATTCCTATTTTCTAAAAACTTTACATTTAAAATTCTGTTATCTATTACTTATGTAGAGTGCTTTATGTGTCAAGCCTGCAATTTTCATGCAACAGCTATATCATCTCTTTGATAAGCATTCCTGGAAATTTGCTGAATCCAATGGAAATGGAGTATAACATCTTTACAGGGTTGCATTAATTCCTGGTTGAACTCCAGATGTTTGTGAAATTAGAGCAAATGTAAAGTTAATCCTCTTGGGTTTTCTTCTGAGTTGCATCTTTTGTGGGATATTGTTATTTTATTTCCTACTTACATTGATCTTGTTGCATTTTTACAAAAATAAGGAATATGTTCACCTTTAAACTGCTTATTAAGCACAAATTATAATTGAATAGACCTATTTTTTCAACTTTTTGTGTTATTGATAATTTTACATTGGGTCAGCATTTAAGAGTCTATGAGAAAAGTAATGAACAAAACATACATGTTTTATATTCTGTATATGAATAGGCTGCTAATCTCCTATTTGAAATTCTTCCAAAACTGGAGAGTCACTTTAAGACTAAAGACAGCGTCTGGCTTCAGTACATAATAAAAATAAAGGAACAGTATTTTACAAATCTAAGATCAAATTGAATCACTCCTATCTACTCCAAGCATATAGCTAAAATTTTCCTTTTCTTAATTGTGTATAAGGCAGTAAGTTCTAATTTGAAGCCTCTCCTACCTCAATGTTAAGTTGAAGAACAGAAGGCAGAGAAATCCATCACAACGTTGCTTTTGGAGCAACCTCTGTGTATGAATGCAGTGAAAAAAGCAGTGTCTAATGAGTCACATCGTTTGACTGTCATCAGTTGTAAATTCACATGTTGGAAAAGTAAAAAAGTTGCAGAAGTAAAGATGGTATCCATGAAAACTTGAATCAGCCCTGTTCTGCATAAGTATTATGATACAGGTTTTAAATGCATGATCACATTTTTTCCAGATGAATTCTGCCTTAATGCCTAAGGTAGACCTGCTTTTATATGAAACTGTATTCTCTCCTGCTATGCTACAATTTACTGTTTCACTGTTTGAAGAACCCGTTGTGAAAGCTTGTGAAGTGGGAAAGGATGCAAAAGATGGATAAAAGAGTTGAATGTTTCCCTGTACAACAGGATTTTATCCTGTATTCTGTGACATGGCCTATTGTTTGCCTGATAATGTGATCTAATCCAAAGTATTCAGTTGCTTGCTGACTGTCTGTTCTTTCATTTTAATTTTTTTTTTTTTTCATATGTGTTGGGGACCTTGTATTGAGGTCTTGCACATTTTGCCTGGGACAGCGGCAGCTGTTGTTTCAATATATAAAACGTCACAGTTCTTTATACCTCTAAAGAAGAAGTTCTGAATATTTCAGATTGGATACTGAAAGTTGATGGAGGCTTTTGAGATTGATATATGTGTGTCTTAGCTCCTGATTTGCAAAGTTCCTTTTCTTTTTGCCAAGAGAAATTAATGAAATATGTTTCTAATGGCTATGAAGAGCTAAGCCACTTAATGGTGGGGTTGGCATGAGGGCGTTTGTAATCCTGTGATCAGAATAGGCTTAAGTATTCTGCAATAAAAAAGGTCTTGTCTACGTGTTGAGCAACTACACTACCCATTGAATAAGGCAGGTGATCAGAAAATAAAACATGTTTTTTTACTGTATTATTTTAAAACCAGAAAAGGCCATTTTGACTATTTCATCAGAGAAAGTAGCATTTAGCTTTGGAATTCCTGTGAATACAAATTATAATCTTAGACCTGAAAGATGTTTTAGGAAATAACTGGTGCATTAATTATATAAAGTATGTTTTATAGTGCAAAATAAAACATGGGAACCAGGACACAATAAAAGTAGTTCTGAGCTCCTGGCAGTGCAGGTTGCCTAAATTTTATCATCTTGGCTACTGTGATTTGAATCTGGATTTAGCGTGGTGGTGTCCTGTGTTTTTACCTTCTACGCAGTTTGTAGTGAATTCTGTTACCATTTGCCTGCACATATTGGTCTTGATAATATGGTCCTTCATTGAAATAGTCAGGTGGTACTCAGTTTCTGGTTCGGTGTCATCAGGTGTGGCCTGTTTTGTAATTCATTTCCCAAGCAGGATATTATTAATGGAAAAATTATCCCATGTGAAGTGACAGAGCATTTGCACACACTTAGTGTAAGTTACCTGTGTACTGTTTATCTTGGAGAGTACTGGTCACTCTGGAAATTGCTTGTAGTGGCTCACTGACAGATTAGATAAAATAATTTTAAAAGAATTCTTGTTTTAAAGTAGTTAATTTGAATCACTGAACTGTTCTAAGCCATGCATTTGTTCTGCCACATGTTTCCAAGTCTTCCTTTGTCTGCTCTTTGGTCCAGTTTAAATTTGATCTTCCTGGATTTAAGCAACATCCCTCATTTGGAAAGAAAGACTTCCTCATGCCTCTGTTGAAATCATTAGTAGCTTTGTTTTTGGCTCCTGTGAATTTCCATAACAGCTCCATAATGCAAGCAATAATACTTCCTCAGAGCAACACACTCGCTGATGGTCAGATTGTTCTAGCTTTTCCATTATCCTTTTGGTGTTGAGTGATTTTTCAGATCTTAACAAAGAAAACACAAGGGCTCTTCAGGGTTGTGGTGTATATACCTCTGTTTGTTAGCCCTCAGACAATGAAATAACAGCAGGCGGTTGTGTCCCCAGAGAAATGTGCAAACCTTAGAGGGACTTAAGAAAAATGAATAGGGAAAACATACATTATACATACCAAAAGGGAAAAAAAACCTGCTAAACCAATGTCGTAGCTACTTTACAAGTTCTGCAAGAGCTCGTTTGTTTAGGCTAATCATGGTTGTGAACAGTGTAATTGCATGTTTTGTTCTTTTTTGTTATTGTTACCTTCATCATCTTTTGTGTCAGTATTTTTAACAAAGATGATGCCGTTACAGTTGTAAATAATGATTTGCAAAATTAGATACACTATTTCTATCTTGAACTTTTTTGTTTAGGGAAGTTCCACTTAATTTCAAAATTAGGAAGAGTAGAGAAAAGTGTAGAAGCCCACTCTGGAGCTGTACTTGCGGGAAGGTGGAATTACGAAGGAACGGCACTGGTTACAGGTAAGCATTCTTAAAGTGATGAAGTGTTTTGAAAACTAAAACAACAGAAGAGCTCTTTCAAAATAAAGCCTTTTGGGTTTTTTTTTAATATACAAAGTGTACGTGCCATCATGAAGAAAGGGTATGAAATCTATGAAAAATGCTTTCAATACAATGTGTTGAATGTAAGTACTTAATGGGATAAATACAACAGAAGATTTTGTAAAAATAATTTAACCCTTGGCATATGTTTAAAAGATGTAATCGCAGATTTCATAGTTCATATTGTAGTTCCCTTGCATTCAAATGAATAAAACCAAGTCTATTAAGTGTTCACACACTGGTCTAGCCTGAAATTCTTGTGAGGTAGGGGAAATGGACACAAAAAATTAACAATATAAGGAAAGTTAGCTATAATGAGCGACTTTTTTATGTCTTCATTATCACTGGGGTTATTATCACCTTGTTTGACAGAAGCTAATTTTGCGCTATTTGATTAATTCTGTTTTAGAAGGATGTTGTATATTTTAATACAAGCTCTATCCTAAAGCAGTATACTTGACTTTTTTTTTCTTATTTATTCCAAGATAGCTTGATAAGTTGGTACGTTTGTATCCCTGCACATGACATTTGAGGCTTTTTAGCCAGCAAAGTTTACTGAGGTCTCATGAGTGACTGGAATGTTGCCGTGCTTCTCTTTCTTAATTATTAGGAGCAGTGTAGGTCCAGCTCTGGTCTAGCTCTATTCTCCATTGAGGCTGGGAGAGTGATCTCCCGGTGCCTGCATCTCTGCATGTCTTTTTGTCCTAAATCCTTTGGTAATTAGTTGCTTTTGGCATTTTTGTCAAAAACTTCTATCTTGATGTTAAGGGGAAGCTAATTAAATTTCCTGTGATAGACTTCTCCTTTATGGGATTTCTGTTGGTGTCAGAATTTTCTGCAGCCTCCTGTTGATCCAGCACAGCTGATTTCTTTGGACAAATTCCAACTCAGTCCAGAAGTATTGAAGATAATTTTGGATCTGCTTATTTCCAGACTCAGTCTGACTCTAAAATGCTGCTTCAAGGAACTCTGGCATGTTCCTCTGAAATCCCAGAGGGGTACAAATATTGTTCTTTTTAAAGACGGATTTGCCTCAGGAAATTCTCCAAAGAAAAAGGCAAAATTCCCTTTTCGGTCTCCTTTTCTTTTATTGTTTTTGAAGGACTGCATGACACTTACGGGGAGTATGGGAATTCATCACTATATCCAAACGGTGTACACTGAGTAGGTCATCTACTCTTGTACCGCAACTGTACCTTGAGGAAGAGTGAATCATTGCTGATGCTTTATCTGTCAAAATATTCTTTATGGTTCTATTTTAACAATATCAAATAAGATTGTTAAAATTTTTTTGTTATGCTTTTTAAACACTTAAAAGCTACATAGACCAGATATAAAAACCTGAAATCTGGTAAGGAAGTTACTTTTGAATGGAAGAATGGCATTAAGCGTCCAGGTGCACGTTTTTCCTCTTTAATTCAATCTGGGAGGCCTAAATGAAGGCCCAGAGCTGTATGTCTTAAATATGATAGCACACTAGGAAGTCTGTGCTCTTAATGCAGACACAACTATGCCGTATAGTGTATAAGAACTTAATGTTTAATAAGTAAACCAAGTTTCTTGGTAACATGCAGTTATGTTATGAAATTTAAGCCTTCCAAACGGAGCCTTCAGTTATCTTCAGTTTCACCATTTATCAAGTGTGAAGCCTCCAGATTAATGCATAAAATCTGCTCCTGCTCTCTTCAGACTCCTCAGAGACTCATTTAATCAGTCTCTGGGCTGTTGAACTGTAAATAGATGAAAAATACCAGCAATGCTGTATCGAAAATACAGAACTTACGATACTTAAATAGGGGTAGACTTTCTCTTCCCAGCAGCAGCTTCAGATAGCACTGTAGGGATTTTCGGGAGAGGAAGAGAGTTGTTGATTAAAGCAGAACAACAGTCTTAAATATTTTTTCCTGAATATACTATCTGGGTATATGTTAGGAAGACTACGTAAACAGTATTTACCTGTAAGAAGACCTGGACTTATTTTAATGCTGGATAAATACAAGTACCATGTTTGTAAGACTTACTGCATCTAAGTTGACATTTCTGTGATAACTTTACAGTTGGTGAAGATGGCCAAGTGAAAATCTGGTCTAAAACTGGAATGCTGAGATCCACTTTAGCTCAGCTAGGTAAGTTAATTTTGTTGAATTTCCATTAGAACTTTATAATTTGGGGTGTTATGAAATATATTTAAATATAAGACCCTAAATCTGGCAGTAATGGTTTGTTTAAGGATTTTAAGGTCTAGGTAAACTTAATTCATAGTTGAATACAGGGGGAAATGGATCTTTAATAAGATGGTTATCTAAAAAAAAAAGCAAACCAAAAACCCCAACTCCTTCAAATTAGTATTATTGCAACATTTTTAGACAATAGTTTCAGTTCCACCCTAAGGATTCTGGAGAGGCTAAAGAATTAAAAATAAAACCATCCAGTTTTTAATACCAAACCACAGACTTTTACGGTGAAACTAAAAATAAAAATCTCTTAAAGCATTGCAAGAGTGCCTGAAAGATGCAAAGTACCTGTAGGTTAGTTCCTCTGAACTTCAAAACTTGTAACAATGCTTTGTTCATCTATGTAACCCAATGACTATTCTAGTATATTTAAACAGTCCTGCCAAAGTGAAACAATCCCTATGGTTAAGGTCTTTGTTGAACTGGGGCCTTGGAGACCTAACCTTGATCTTAGCTTTGTAACTACAGTTTTATGCAGTCTAGAGCATTCCAGTTATTTGTATTTAAGTTGATTTAAAATCATGTTATTATAAAGTGCAGCAGTATAAGCTGCAAATAGAATACATAGTTACAGAAATGCTGTTTGATATTTTTAAAATGCTATTTTTATAATCATAATTTCTAATATTTTGTACTATTTCAGTGAAGATACTGAGCTAGATTTTGTTTTTCAGACTTCATACATTGAGATCATGTGACCTTTTGATATTTTTTAAGAAACCACATGCACCTGGGGTTGGGTTAAATGTCAGACCCTTATCTCTTTCTAAAACAAATTATCTAAATTCTTTCAACCTGTTGAAGGCATTTTAACCACAGGAGTGAATGCAAAATGTATTTCAATTCTGTTAAGGAAGTTCATAGTCAGATGTAATGTTTTTTCATGCTTACAATGTAAAAAGATAAGCCAACTGAACTATAATTTTTGAAAGAAAAGTAAAGGTTGAATCACACGCTCTTCCCTGTTTCTCAGCTGATGTGTTTCAGGGGTGTTTTTTGCTTAACGGTGTTTGCTTGAGGTTTGATGCAGCTTATAAATGAAGAGATATGTTCTAGTTTGAAATATGCCATCAGAATTTATTTATTTAATTTTTTTTTAGTTTCTGGTACAGTATAAAAATATAGTTGAGTCCTTGTGTCATAATTATCTTGTATTTGCATCTTAAGATAAGACCCTGTGAGGCTCCTAACCCATTTAAACTTAAGATTTACAAGATCGGATTAATGCAGATCCCTCTGATATCTACTGACATACCTGGGATCAGGATAGGATTCTGCAGAAATTATGTTAAGAGGCATGTTGTGTTTAAGCTGATTTTTAACTTCCTTTATCATCTCCTTGAGAAATGGAAGGTTTCCCATTGCTAACATTCTTTCTACTCATTCCATTCTTTGTATTAGAAATAAATTTTCAAACTCTTATCTTTGTATAATAGTCCACATGCCTATTCTATCTTTGGATTTTTATTCACTGCAAAAACATGAACATACGTTTTTCCCTTTTTTAGCTTTTTCAGTACTTTATATGGAGTGCTCTAGCTGTGTGTCCTTCCATTGTGTTGATGCATGGAATAACAGTAGTGTGACCCCATAGTGTCTATTGCATCCAGCCTCAAGCTGTAACATTGCTGCCATGGCTGCATTGTTCTTTGAGCCTGGTCTCACTTCTTCATCCTTACATTATACTAATGTTCTTCCTTCTGTTCCTTCCTTTCCTTAAACTGGAAGCTTTTTTAAAAACTGCTGTATTTGCAGTCCTTTGGGTTTCCAGCTGTCTTGGTGCCCTGATATGTTTTGATTTGGCTCTCTCTCTGGTGTATGTTGGTAACTCACAGGATTATGGTTAAAGGAGGATTTCTCTGTGTACTCTGAGGTTTATACATTGCAGCATGACACTGCACTCATCGTATCTTTGGAGAGAGCCACGCAATTATGAAGAGCAGGAACTATAGAAGTATTATACAGTATTATACAATATTAAGTGTTGAAGGGCCATATGTGAAAGAAAAGATGGCTCAGCATGAATTTTTACAGTGTTTTTTAGACACTGAGACTAAGATTGTTTGAGATGAAGTCTGTAGTATCAGTAGTGCTACCTGTACCAATGGAGTCCTTTGCAGGCCAAGCATCTGGTCAGGAGGACGCATGCTGAGTCCACAGTTGCACAGCCGCTCTCAAAATCTTTGTTTCAGATTGCTACTGCTGAGGTTCATAAACCACTGACTCCTTAACCTTTAAAGCCCTCTGCTGAGTTAAAGGTATTGGTCGAACTGAAAATTCAGTAGAATGAAAGTGTGACTTCCTCACTACAATCAAGATTATTCTGCAGCACCATTTCTTTAGCTTGTCCCACTAGTGAAGCTGACAGCTTTCCTGATAACTTTACTCTTACTTCAAGGTCTGAGAATCTTCAGGGCAAGCAACCAAGCCTCGTGGATCCACCCTAAATAGAGAACCTCGTTGCTAGAGAACCTGTATCCCTTTTTCCAGTTGAGATGGGAGTAATTCCTTGTGGGAAAGTAGCATTGTATTTCACATCCACAGGGTGGCTGTACTTCTTGTGCCATGAAAACTTACTTTTGTTCAGAGCATTTGATTTAGGACATCACCATGACCTTTACAAAAATACATATATGTTGTTGCAGACCAAGTTAGTGCTCTTCATGAATTTTTTGATTCTCGGTGAAGCTGTGATTTCCATTATAAAAGGATGACACTTGCTCAAACATGATTGTCCACAGACTTACAGTTTCTGTGCCACACATTTTACCAGTTTACTTCAAATGGGTTTCCAATTCTTCAGGTGATTTCTGTGACCTTTCTTTAAGGTTTAATTTGACATTTAGTACTCTTATAACCATATTTTTCTTAACTACTTATCTTTTGGCCCTGCTGATCTTCTGATCTTCCAGTGGCAATATGCTGAGTAAGCACAAAGGGGTAATATCACAGAATCATAGAATGGTTTGAGTTGGAAAGGAACCTTAAAGATCATTCAGTTCCACCCCCTGCCATGGGCAGGGACACCTCTCACTGGACCAGGCTGCTCAAGGCCCCAATCAACCTGCCCTTGAACACCTCCAGGGAGGGGGCAGCAACAGCTTCCATGGGCAACCTGTGCCAGTGCCTCACCAATAATATGTATAGTTGGTGTATAGGATGCCTTTTTGCTTAATTGAAGCAAAATCACAAGAGCTGCAGTATAAACAGTTTTATTACAATATTTTTATTGTGAAGTAGAACTTAATTTTTAAGGCACAACTGTATGCCACATGCAGCTTCTGTTCTTGTCCTGCCACAGAGAGACATAAAGTTGTCTGAATTAATGTTTCTACTCCTGTAAGAGTAAGAAGTCTCACACAGAGTGACTGTTGTAATAACCGAAGTATCTGCTGTGGCTGAAAGAGTCAGTGATTGCTCTATCCCCCCCTGCTCTCAACCCTAGCTTTCTCTGCTGTATGCATTGGCCACAGAAGTGACTCAATGGGGATTAACATCTGCTGGTAGAGCACCGAGATGTGAAGAAGCCCACCCTGTGTGCTTAATGCTGATGTTCCTTCTTTGAACCCTCTCTTCAGATCTCACCTTCTCTCCTTCACTCGCTTCTTTTCTTAGAGGGTATTTTTTTCCTGAAACTGTTTATCACCAATGCAATTCATTGCAGTTTGTCTGTTCTGCTGATTTTTTCTTTCCACAGCAATGCAATGTGTTGGCAGTCTTTTCCTAACCAAGTTCTTGTTAAGTGCAGAAGGAAATGAGTTAACTTAGCTCCTGCTGTTAAGCCCTGGAAATTGTGGTTAAGTAGTCAGCCATCATAAAAAAGTTAAACATTTGGTTTAAATATAAAAGTCTTCTGATTGTTAAATCAGGATCAGAGCAGGACAAAAATTAGTTTATTTAGAATTTCTGTACAGCTGGTGACAGAATTTATGTCATTTTCAACATAAATTGCTGCCGGTAGGAAAATAGCTAGTGCTAGGTTTACTTAATATATGTTGTATGTTTCTGTAAGTGGTCTCCTGTAATGGTTGATGAGTTAAAGAAAATTACATCATTCTGTATTTATAAGTAGCATAAAATAAATGCCTTCCTAAAAGAAAATATGCAAAGTACAAAAATGTTCAGGAGTGATGACACCAGGTCTCAGTTTAGAGTTTGAATATTGAATGCTCAAATGAAGTTTAGTGTGCTGAATTGATGTGGCCATAATAAAATCAGGTTTGTGTTAAGAAACAGAATTCAAAGGCTTAAGAGGTAAGGTACTAGATGATGTTAGGACAGTTGATATAGCAGTTCAAGTACTTAAATATCTAAATCTCATCAAAATGTTCCCATAAAAAGATATTCCTCGGTCATACTTTGAAATGGAACTTAATATGCCAAAATTGTCTTTGAAAATTTTATCTAGTAAGAACATTTCTTAAGCCTTTTGGGGTTTTTCATTACCATAAATGATAGATGTATATAAAGTGGTTTATTTGCTCAGTTTTAATTAATTCGATCAGTAGATATTGGTCAACGTCATAGTCAGTGGTCTCCATGTTGGATTTAATGTATCGTGGGTATTCTGGCAAACGAGTCTGCAGGGATTTCAAGGTAAACATGAAATGGTTCTGCAGGTATTTGTTGAAAGTGTGTACAAACTATACAGAGAGCAATATCTCAAGATTCAACAGCTGACTATTGAAAACTGAGCTCGGGGACTGATCAATTGGGAAGAGTCAGCATTTTAGTACTGAACGAAAGATACCACCATACAGATAGACCTTAAAAGTAAATTTGCCACGAAAGGCTTTGTCTCATATAATAGAGGAAATAGTACAAATGCAAAGGGCAGCAAAAATCTTTGCAGTGTCCTGGTTGACCGTGAGTCAGGGGATCAGCACATCAAGGTGAGAGCGGAGCACCTTAAAAATGAAAGGTGACCCAGAGGTGAAGAGGACAATCTCCTCTTAATTTGCTCAACTGTATCTCAGAATAAATCGGTCAGGTTTTTACTTTTAAGAGTGGGGGAGCAAAACCAGTTGGGAATATGTACATGAGGTTCAGTGAAGCTGAAGAAACAAAATTGTCTAGTTGTGAAGATGATTGACTGCACAAGAAGAAGAAAGTTGGTGATTTTAATTCTTCCAGACATGGTTTTAGAGAAAGCATGAAGTGAAGAAAAAAAGAGGTGTCAGTTTCTGTATAATTTGAAAAGTCATAAGGAGTTTTTTTACTCTTCCTTTCTGTCTACAGGAACACCGGTGTACTCAGTAGCCTGGGGGCCTGATTCAGAAAAAGTTCTTTATACTTCAGGGAAGCATCTGAATATTAAACCTCTTCAGCCAAATGCTAAAGTGTTGCAGGTATCATTGATGTATTAAGCTTGTCTCACACTTCATGTGAAGCTTTGCCGAACATAATGTGCTAAAATTGCCCCCCAACACTTCTAGGTTTTTTTGAGAATAAGGAGATTGTTAATTTCTCTAAATAAAGAATTCTTGACAATTTCTGCTGTAGATATTCTTCAGGCATGTGATTAAGCATTTCCCTTTTCATAAATAAACCAAGATTCCGAAGTCTTTCCTTATTCATTTCTTGCAAAAGGGCAGAAAGATACAGAAGCAATTGTTTAGAACATGCTTTTAGTGCCTCTTGTTATGCCCATTCTGGCTTGTTCAGGCCATATTTAATTTATTTTCCTGCAGAAGAGATGACGTCTGTGCATTTGTACTGTTGGGAAACCTGATCTATGTTGGAATGTATGAACGCTAGTTAATGCTGAATGACAAATATTAAAAATAGAAGTTGTCAGGCTTGCTGCATCTATGTTTCTTTTTCCATTTCAGTGGAAAGCCCACGATGGACTTATTTTAAAAACTGACTGGAACTCAGTTAATGATCTTATTCTTTCTGCAGGTGAAGATTGTAAATATAAGGTGAGTGCTAGTTAACTTTTTAGGGGAAACTAAATGACCTGAAGAGCTACTGGGAATTCTGGTGTTTTCTAGTTGTAATAATACTTGGAAGCTGAACTGAGAAGTCTTTCAGTTCTCAAGAAAACTTGTTATCCCAAGTTGTGTTATTTGTAAGTACATCTTGCTTTGTCTAGTAGCTTCAAATTAGAAATGTTTTCTTTAAATAGGGCAGAATGAAAATAGCTAAAATTCAAGTGAAACAAACTCTGAAAGAAAAAGATGTAGAAATATAGAAATGATAACTTGAAATACTATAAGCTATGACATGTACAGAAAAAAATAGTGATGTATAAAAGCAGAAGAGATAAAGCTAATGTTTTCCATTCCAGGAGCATTAGGGAATCCCTTAGAAATTTTTTTGGTTAGAATATTCTATATCCAAAATGGAAAGCCCATATTTTATTTCTTCCCTTTAGAATGAACTTACATTTAGTTGTATCATATGTTGGTTCTATCATCCCATGCATGTGCAATGGCTGTGATTAAATAGTACGCAATTAGAAAATAAGAAAATAATACCAAAGTGTTAAAATCAAATTACTTCACTCTCTGAATTGGTTCCTGATATTCTGTTGATTCCAATCAGTGAGAATATCTCTTTGGTCTGGAAATCTGCAGGGGTGCCTCACGCTGTTGGGAAATGAGTGCAAACAAAATAAGCCTTGTGATTATTTACAGGCTTCACAGTAATTTGCAGGAAATAAATTATTTTGAACTAATGACTTCTATACAGAATAACGTAACACTTGCCAAGCTGCAAAGCAAAGTCTACTGCATTAAGCAAACCAATATTGATTAGAAACAACCCTTAATGAAAAATGAACTATAATATACATGATTCTTCCAATTACACAAAAAGGCACTGAAATAACTTTGAGATTTTATTTCTGCAACCTCTGTGATCATGAGGGAAAATGACAGCTCTAGAATCAGTAAAGGTATGTCCAAACTGTGTTCATGTAGGTATATATTTAATATTTTTAAAAGGTTTGGGACAGTTACGGACGTCTGCTGTACAGCTCGCAGCCCCATGAATATCCTATAACATCCGTTGCCTGGGCTGCGGATGGAGAATTATTTGCTGTGGGGTCTTTTCATACTTTGCGTCTGTGTGATAGAACTGGGGTAAGTAACAAATCTGACAAATAGCAAATACGGAATTGTCCAAATGCATTGATAGTACAGTAAATATTCCTGAGGATATCTGTGCACAGGTGGGTATTTCTGGTAGTAATAACTAGTCATGACTTCCAGCTCCTTTGTCCTGGGTGCATCTAAGATACTGCCTGCTTGATCTGCTTAGCTGCATTTCTAAATATGCTTTGAGTTGAATACAGTTTTTTTATAATATTTTGCCTTTCAGGACATTACATTTTTCTATGTGTTTTTTAGCTTTTTTCCTTAACAACAATAAGAGTTTACAAGCATTTCTTGCAAGGCCATCATAAAATGCAGCTATTAACCACAAAAAGAAAGGAGTGAGTAACAGTAACTTAGAACTATGTCCCCTTTTTTTTTACCTGAAGCTTTATTGTGAGTTTGTTGTTGATGGCATAGGACTTTTTTCAGCTTGGTCTCCAATTAAAATGAATTTGTTGCAGTTTCATCTGCCTTCACTGGTATTCTGTTAGCCCAGAGCACAGATGGACCCAATTGTCCCTGTGGATTTCCTATGGTTCTACAGCATTCTGTTCAGATTCAAGTTGCATCAAACCTTGCTGCTTTGGGACTTTTATTGTCACATGCTCTACCTCTTTCTGCATTGTGTTTGTTGCTCTTTTGTACAGCTTGGGAAAACAGCACTTGCTGTAGTGTTCTTGGGCATCTTCAGTAGAGCCTGGTTCTCCTTTCTTTTCTGTGTGTTTCAAGTATTTGTATGTTCATGAAGAAAAGCCTTTAAAAATCATATGAGAGGGGGGATGCAGGATAAGATCTTTGAGTCTTCATATTTCACTTTCTATACTGACTCTGGTTTCAGTGATCTTTACTTACAAAAGTAAGTGTCAGCTAGGCATTAAATTTGAAGTCGGGATTGCTTCTGTTTTCTGTGAATCTTCCTCTTGCTTTGAAAAATTTGTACTGCTGCTTAATCTGTATAAGTAAAATTTGGGAATAAGTATCTCGAAGGAAAACAAAAATACTGACATGCAATTTTCCTTTGGAAAGTATTAATTTTTTTATTTAATATATAAGTTGTTTTATTTTGATATCTACATTTGTGGGATTTTTGTGTTAAGGAGATTTGTATTACCTGTGTGTTACAAGCGTGCTAGAAAACTAGAAGAGTAAAGTAGTGAGTGGAGTTGGAGCCTAAGGTATGAAGTTGTGCAAAAGATTGGGATACCACTCACATAGGTAAAAAGATATTGAAGCAGGTTTAAAGGGTAGCGAAATAAAGAAGGTAGTTTCTGTCTCTTTGGTACAGGGCTGGAGAGTAGATTGCAATTTCCATTACATAATGTTTTCCATAACTGAAATTATTTTTAAAAGATTTGTCTGGCTTTATTTTGTTCAAAATTGGATGCTATTTCTTTTTGCAGAAGAGAATGGATAAATTGTCTCTGTGCACGCGGTCGTAAAGATTGTGCAGTTATGCCTCAGCTGTTAGAGGATGGGACACTCAGGTAGTTGTTAAGTGGCTACATCACCATTGGGGACATCTTTTCTCCTCCCTGGCATTGTTCTGTTTTGGTTAATCTTATAGGTAGGCATTTGGGGTGAGATTGTGTCATCATCATTACCAGCTCGGTGTGCGTACCTCTTGCTTTCCTTAGAAGGTCCTTTATGATTGCCTGAAAGCTTTTGTTCCTAGGCAAGATGGACAGGAAGATTTTTCTCCATTTAATATGCCACTTCACTCCACTGAAAATGTAATTAAAGCAGTAATCTACCCTGACAGTTGCCTTTCCATCTCCCTGTACAAATAAGCTTTTGTAGAAATGTTTATATACATATACCATATTTCACTTGATGGAGCCAAATAAGGTATATTTGTATAAAGCCATTTCTATTAGTATAATTACATCTGTGTTGGACTACTACATTATGTAACCTACATCAGTTTAAACAATCAGATTAGCCATTAGTGTTTTCTTCTCAAAACATCTCTTTAAACCATGCCCTCTTCTTTCGCAACCACTTTTTGTCTCCTTTTTGAGTACTTGCTGTATCAGCAAGTAGAAAATGGAAATAGATATGTATTTTGCACTCAATACAGAATTATGCCTTAAAGTGGCAAAGACTGGTGCAGTGCAAAAGGAAGAAAAATACTAGGATTATTTTTATGCTGCCCTGTGTGATGTCTTATAGCATATAGCTTTTGTTTCTGATCCCCAGGGCCTTACTGTTTGTCTTGCTAGATATTATATAATATAATTCACTCTAAATACGGTTCCAATTCCTAAAAAAACAGTAGTTTTTAAGTCAGCAATTAAGGTTGAACAATGCAGATAGGTTTATTTTTTTCATAAAATTAAGGGGTTTTTACCTGTTTTATTACTGAATTCTTAAAGAAACAAAGACATATACAGTAGCTCATGCCAGATGCTTTTTTCTGTTTTGCAGCTAGCAATGATAATTTATCTTCCAAAGTCATGATTTTTCGTGTAAGTTTCTTTCCTGACATTAAATGTAAATAGTCACTAAAGAACTAGCTTTGCTAGTATTGAGGGGAAAGGAAGAATGATTCGCATACCACCAGAGTGATGGAGTTTGAAGAGAACCAGACCTGGCTTTTACTGGTCAACATAGACATTTTTATTATGTCTGATGTAATGGAGCTGTGTTGGCAAATTGCTCCTCAGGGAGCCATCAGGCGATATATATATCATTAACTCTTCTCTAGCATATGTGTTCAGTTTGGGGACATAATTAAATTAAATTCTGTTAGTGTATGTTCTTTTCTCCTTTGCTTTCAACCTGGATACTTTGTTCTAGCAGCTTCATGTTAATAAAGAAAGCTACAAATATTATAACAACTTTTAGAAGTTTTGTTTCTTCCTTTAAAAATCACTTGTGCTTTGATATGATTATGTACCTAGAAGAAATTGTTATAGCTATTCTATGGAATACCAAACAAAATATATTTAAGGTTGAACTTTGTGTGCTATAATGATCATTATTCCTGTAGCTAAGATTTTGAAGTACATATATTGAAATTTAAAGCTGTATGCGTTGATGGATAGACTTTAGCCTTCTTGGTGCTCACAGCTTTTCAGAATCTAATCACTTGGATGGAGGGCAGTGCTTAAAAAGTTCATTTATGTAAGCTATTTCCTGTGGCTCTGCATGCTTCCCTTGACATTACTGATCAGGTCAAAATATTTATACAGTAAGAGATGGTAAGAATGACTGAAATTCACTGATTTCCTCTTTCCCCACTCCACTCCCACATAAGTATCTTAGAAAATGGACCATACCCATCTGCTCCAAAGACAGGTTGCTTTCCCAGTGCCTTGGAGAGCATAGGAAAATTGCTGAAAAAACTTTGAATGTGATGAAATGAATCCTTTTAAAATTACCAACAAAAGTTAACAGAAATGGACTTCAAATTTATATTTTAATAATGCTGAATGTATTTATGTGCTTATTTTTGGGAAGCCTTTTAGATTTTCTTCCATTAGTGATTTATTTGCCTTTACTGGGGATTGATCAGCATATTCTCCAAACTCTTTTTTATTACAGAATGAATTATGGCCATTTTGCTAGACTGTTAGTTTGCATATTTGCCTGATTATGTTGTTTGTGGCTTCTTCTATTCCATAGCTTGCTCCATGGAATGTCTAATCTTGCTAGAAATTCTATAAAAATCATTTGGAAAACATAATAACATTTGGGGAATATTGTTAATATCTATAAAAAATAAAGGAATACATTCTGCAAGTCTAACAAATACTCCTCGCCCACCCCACCACCTTATTTAAAAAAAGTATGAGTATGGTGCTATGTCAAGAAAATGTCAAGCTCTGGTATGTTTCTATTCAACTTTTTCTCAAAAAAGATACGAGCTTGAACTTACTGAAAGTTGATTACGTTAATTTACTGCCCAGAGTTAGTCATATGTTAAATAGTTAGCAGGTTTTTTCTTTGTTGTTTTTTTCTTTTTTTTTAAACTGTCCCCAAATAAGGTAAAAAAAAAGCATTTATGAATTTTGAATCTGCAGTGTAACAGGTATCTACAGAGAGAAACTTTGAAAAGAATTTAAGTGTTTAGCATTAAAACCATGATTTTCGTTCAGGACATTTAATCGTGTGACTATTGTAAAATTACTGTAATTTAGCCTCTAAATCAACATTAGATATTAGATAATTATAAAAGAGATAGCAAGAGTTTGAAAGTGAATCTACACAATGTGTGTGTTTATGTATTATTCTGATAGTGCTGAATTGTCCTAAACTAGAGCACTATTAAAACCCCTACCAAATCTGTTTTCTATAGAGTTACAATGAGCTTTGATCACATTACATTTAGTTTTAGTCTTGCTTCACAGTGATACATGCTTGGCAGCATAACAAAAATAAGTCTTTTTTTGCACTGTCTCTATTTCATCTACCTTTATTAACAGTCATTATTGTGAATTTTTTGTAGCTCAATAAAAGAAAAAATATTACAGATGGGTTTCCCATGGAGTTATGTTGTTTACCAATGCTTTCCAAGTTGGCATATTTTAATTTATTGGAATGGGCTAATGTAATTTCTGGAAGCAAATGAAAACATGGATCATATAGGGAGATAATAATCTGTTTAAAGAACTATATCAATGTTTAGTTTCTAAGGTTAAGAATTTAAATGGGACAGTTTATCATATTTTTTATTCTTGCATCTAATAATTGTGCAAGTGTGCTTGGATTTCAGGAGAATTTAAACATCCTCGGTTTGGCTTTGTTCGTCTAATGGGCAGCTTAAGATACCTCACCTTGGGGTCGTGGCTTAGTTATTGATAATTCACATTGCTTACTGGGGTCAAGTCCAAGAAATGTTTAGGGCAGCAACTGGAATCCTTCATAATTAGGTACTTCAGTAGTTGTGTCGAGGGTAGGTTCTCCTCTTTGGGTAAATTGCCCTGTATTCACATGCAGCACTGAATTTCCTTATCTCCAGTTACACATATTGCCTCTGATTTGTAGAATCTTTTTGTGGATTCCTGTATTGTAGGAACTGAAAGCCTAATAAGTTGTCTTAGATTGTAAAAAACCATTATATTTTATATTCAGTAAAATATGTAGAAAGAGGGGACATTTATAGATATATTCACACATATATTCCCACAAGCTAATTCCATATACCTGTGCGTATTCGGGTGTTTCTAATGTATGGATTTGCTTTGGATAATTAATTTTTATACTCTTATACGATCCAATTTGCTTTCGATTACATCAGAAAATTAATAGTCTTTCTGATGAGAAGCTTCTGGGTAGTTTGCAGTGCAGTGTCAGTTCATCGCTCAGAAGTGGTGAGAGCTGATTACCAACTATTAATGGACGTTCACACTTTGATATATTTTCATGTCAGCTACCCCTGCACTAATGTGAAATGCCCTGTGGGGCACAAGGGAAACTGAGCCTTCGCTTAGTAGGAAATAATAAATAGAAGTTCTCAGTTATTAGGACCTGAAGCTTTCTGTGTCAGACTTGGATTGGAGATTGGTTCTAGCACACTCAGCTTATTTTCTGTTTGTCCATTCTGCCTTCTGATTCCTGGAGTGTGTTGTGGGAGCAATTGCACGTTTTCTTTCCATAAACAAAGGCAAAATAATGGGCAAGGACTATTATTAAGGTCAGTGGATTAGATATGTTATGTAGATTCTGACGTCATGAGGAGGTTCAACAGCATCAACTTCAGTTCTGTGTTGTCAGCATTCCCTGTCCAACACTCCACATGCTGGTAAAGAGAGATGAAACAGACACCAGCCACGGACAGTCAAGTGTCCTTTGCTCAGCTGACATCAGTATTGCTCTTATAATTTAAAATTTAAGAATATATCTTCCTTCACTACATTTTTTCAAAATACTTATGCTGTGGTAATATGTGGATAACCATTCTTAATGTGTTGTATTCAGTCCAGAAATAACTAGATCCTTCATACTGAGTTTTGGAGCATCAATGTCATGCGTGTGAAAGACTGTCTTTGTCCCTGGGACATAGAGTTCTCTGAATCCGCTCACTGAAATAGTTTCACTGACACCTCCAGAGCCTACTCAATTCCCAAGTCTTTGTGCGAGTCGAAGTATTCGATGACTGCGGTACTTAATCTCTTTTACTACATTGTGCAGTCAGAAAAGGGAAGCTTGAGTTATTGCTTTTACGTATTTCTTTAATATAATTTAACTTCTATAACTGCTGTTTTTGTTCTGGAGAGAGTTTGTTGAATTCAATGAAAAATTAATTAACACAGGAAAAGTATGAACTAAGCAGTAATACCCAAGTGTAATACTGCAGCTAAAGTTAGAACAGCATTCATACATTTATTCATATAGGTACGTTCTTACCCTTTTTCTTTTTTTAAGTCAGTGTATCTAGGAAATACAAAACAGCTATTTCAGTTGTTTCAGTTGTCCTTGTCTTACAAATGGAGAAGTCAATGATTTTTATTAAAACATTTTGTGTACATGATAAATATACCAGACATCTTCAGGGGCTGTGAATCATTGGAGTGGTCTGAACTATACTGACAGCTTTCAAAAAATAGCTGGGAAATAAAACTTTAATTTCTTTACTTCTTAAAAAAAAATAGGTTGTAATCTGGAAATATTTCAACCACTTGGAAAAAAAAGACTTCTGGTTTAAAAAGAAACAGTAATTTTGGAAATACATCCTCTCAGAGCTACAATGTATATGAAAGTGGCACCAAAGCCACACTCTCCAAGCTCCTTAAAACTGGTTCTTAGTTGATGGTTTGATGCCTCTTTGTTGTTCATTCTGACTGATGGGTGATTCTTGATCTAAGGGAAATGACCTTAGAAACGGCCTTGTCTGTTTGGGAGGATCCCAATATTCAGTTTTGAAATCGTACTTCTTCAAACTGTTCTCAGATAGATCACATCTGGCCAGCTGTGAAAAATATGTCTCAGATGTAGGATGTGTAGAGCATTCTCTGAGTGTGCTTGGTACGATCATTTGTCCTGCAACCTCCAGAGCTTACTCATATACCATATAAGGATGTCAGACATAGTTAAATATTATGCTCTTAATTACAATGGAGTGTTTCATACAGAACTCATCCCGTTGAGACAGAGTAGGTTGTGGACTTCCCTCCAAAAATTGCAATCACCTTCCCCAACTGCAGCTCATGTAGGCGTGTTTGTGAGCCAAGAGGCATGGAAGCTGAAGCCTTAAAATTGAATGCTTGAAATTGGAGATTTGGTCAGTGCTGACACAGTCTTTCGCTCACCCTTATGTGCATAGACAGGCAAAGAGCCTTCACTCAGAAGGTCATCTGATGGTGTTCTGCAAATCATAGCACAACTGGGAGGTTGAATTTCTTCCCACTGCGTTCTCTTGCCTGTCAAATATTTAAGTTTATTTTACTGTTATTTTTGTGAGTTCATTTCTTATAAGTCATATGAAGACTTTGTGTGAAGGACTTCGTGTGTCTTGGGTTTTATGTGTACTGCAAAAGAAATCAGAATATGAAATGTGTTAGAAACATTAGGTGAGACAGTTGGAAGAAAATACTCTCCTTTGGTAAAACATCACATATCCCAAAGTCATGAGAACATATTGTCTACATGTGACTTCAATCACATTTTTTCTGACTGATTCGATTCTTAAGATTTCAAATATATCTGAATATTCAGGTAAGGTCTTCAATTGCTAAGTTTGTTAAAATGTTATGTTATACAGTTCTGAAGAGGCTATAGTTGACATTCGTTTCTCATTTTAAAATCTGGTTTAATGTCTTCCTAAAAGTCCATTAAAAAGTTATTTCATTTGTTGTCGTCCACTTTGAGGGGAACATTTGTTGGAGGTATGAGATGATTTGTATGAATTGTATTTCTGAGGTGCAAGAGAGAGAAAACAAGTGTCTGGGCCTGAAAATTCTGGGGCTTTTTTGCAAGAATGTAATAATAATCGCGCTCAACTTTAGAGGAGTTTCATACATAAGGCTGGGGATATTTAAGAATAAAGTTCCTCATTGCAGGAGATTTAAATATTGAGAAGGAACAAAATTAGGTTTAGTACTAAATGTAAGCTTCTCTCTTAGGTACGTTCATGCCATGGATCAGAAGGAAAAAAAACAAATGCTCGTTTTAAGACCTGTATTTGTGCTATGGAGAATTTATAGTTTTGGTTTTTGCAATGCTAACAGAAAGTATGAAAACGGCAGGGGGAGGTCAAAGGATAAGAACTCGTGCTGTTTTGTTAAATCACTTACTTTGCCTGCGCATCCCTGCTGCACTGGAACAGGCGATTCCGGGGAGCACATGGGCAGGATGGGGGGCAGAGTGCAAGAAATTAAAATGTTTAATGCAGCTTACATGCTGTTGCTAGAGAGTTTAAAGCTCTTTTATGTAAGTTTGTATTAAAAGCATCTTTTAGCAGCCAGCCCATGGTTTGTGAAGTGCTGAATGGTGTCTGTTGTGGAAGGTGTTTGCCGGAGGCAGAAGCCTGTGTCCCAGTCCCTGCTGCGTATTGCGCTCACCCCTGCGTTCACAGCTTCCTCCTGTCCCAATAATTGGGGGCCTCCTTTTAAAATCCAACAAACCAAACAGGTAACTCTGTTTTGATAGATATTAATTATGTAAAGCAGTAATAGGAGGTGAAGGTAAATGTTAGCCTCAGTACCATAGATGTGTTCCTTAGATCTAAATCTTCCCACCTTGCAAAACCCAGTTGGCAGCAAAATTTACAATACCTTTTTGCCTATTATTTGAAATTCTAGCCACACAGGAGAGCGGCTACACTTTTGAGCATAAGAGTAAGACCTGTACCTTGTGCCATTAAGCTGTGATACTCCTCGGTGAGCACCTCTTGGTCTGAAATGATGGCAGCACCCAGGGTTCTCTCTGGTTCTCTCCAAAGCTAGGCCAGCTATCACTGCTTCGCTCGCAGTAGCAATCCAATTTTTTTGGTTTTATTGCAGGCGTAACAACTGAAAACGTAATAGATCCTTCCCCTGGACAGTAAAAACAGAGACTAGAGAAAAGGGTAGGCGTGGCGTTGAATTTTTTTTTGTGTTGGGAGGAGAAGAGTATACAGGCATTGCCTTCAGAGCTTTTATGTCCCTTGTGGTGGAAGCATGGAGAGAAGCAGCACCAGAGCTTTGAGTTCTCTGTGTGCTGGCATAGGAGTGCCTTGTTTACACCAACTGATGTTGCCCAGGCCTTGCTGTTTCTGTATTCAGGAGCTGCTGTCACCACAGCTTAAACCAAGTACATCACACCTAAGACCACGACCTGTTGCACGCATGTAACCATATAATGGTTTCAAAGTACCTCCACTCATTTTTTTAGGTAATGTTTGCTTGGACTTGAATGGCTAGGGATACTTTAAATGTATTGTGACTGGATAACTTTTACCTAATCTGCTTCAAGCATTGTGACATTTTTCTTCTCTGCCATACCTGATGGTTTTCCTGTTTGTATTCCTGTTCTTCAAGAATCTGACATTTAATCTCTTCGGTTTGCTTATTCAGGCTGTAGTGAAAAGTTAGTTCATTGATGTTTCTTAAAAAACTATAACCCTGTAACTCTGTATGTTACACTAAAACATTTCCAAAAAGTACAGAAAAATTAAGAGTTATTTTCTCTTTTTCTGCAAGTGGTCTTATGCTTTAGAGAAGCCAAACACTGGCAGCATATATAATATCGCTTGGTCTGTTGATGGCACTCAACTAGCCGGAGCATGTGGAAATGGACATGTCATTTTTGCCCATGTCGTGGAGCAACGCTGGGAGTGGAAGAACTTTGAAATAACGTTAATTAAGAGGAGAACCATGGAGGTAACCTTCACAGTTCCAAGCTGTTCTGATTGATAGCTTTCTAAGGCTTTTTTTAATACAAAATTGGAATTTTTAATAATCGACAAAACATTATCCCTGGTTTTTTTCTGTGTATATAGGACTGCAAATGTTTTAAGATCATAAAATGACCAGACTTAGCAAATGGTGTAAATAATTATCAGTTGCACAGCAGATCAGGTCCATGTCAACCGACCCGTACCACCAGATGGACCAGAATTACTTAAATCAGAAGTACTTTATCCTCCAGAAAAAATGCAAAGCTCATTTGAAGAGCATCTGAAATTAGCTATGGGAGGCCACTTACGAGAGAGAGATAACTTCAAGTGCAATTAAAATGTGCAATACAAATACATTGGCCTAAACCAAAGCATCATAATAAATAGTATTACAGTAACTCAGCAAACATGAAGCTGCATAATTAAGTGTAGATAATATAGAGGAGCTTTCTTTATCTTATCTCCATTCATGAGGCACTGATGCACTTTGTAATAGCTTGTGCTTTAATAGGGTTTACTGTATCCCTGTCTGTGATGAATGTTGCTGTCTTGGGCTATTTCCAGATAAATTTGGTTACTGGCTATAATTGTAAAGAGTTGTAATGTACTTTTCTGCACCACATATTGTGTTACAGCCTAGATTCAGATCTTCCAAAGCTACAGAAATTTGTCATATATCATATAACATACATGAGGTACCTGCGTGGTGCTTCCAGCTGAGTACTGAGCAATAGGCATTGACCTCGGTGGGAGCTGCCAAGTCTCAGCTCTGCTGGAAATGAAACAGGCCCCTGCATGTGGTTTCTGGAGCTTAAGTTTAGGATCCTTCTTTTGAAAAATCTTGGCCTGAGTCCACATTTAGGTTACCAAATATCTGGAAATTAATACAAAAGTATGAATTTTTACCTTCTAATTTCTCCTCTGTGTTCCCAGACACTGACTCACAACATTCGCTTTCTGAACACTGGGATAATAGATGATTTCCATTCTTACAAATTTTCCAAATTACACGTTTGATATTGGACATGAGGCCAGTCTTTTCAATATCAAAGTCAAGTTCCTAAATTCCTAATTAGGCTTTCAAATGATTTTTTGGTCTTGGTTCTTTAATGTTGGATATATAATTGGGAAAAGTAACAACAGAAATGCTGAATTACAAATTGGTCTGGTGGGTGGGATAACATGAGTCAGTGTCTGGGAACACAGAAAACAAATTAGCAGGTAAAAATTCATATTTCTTCTTTCATTCCCAGACATCAACTCGTAACAGATGGGCTTTATGAATAATCTCCAGGATGTTTGAATATGCAAACAACAGAGGAAGTATAGCTAACCCTGAATAGGAACTATTTTTTATTATTTTATAGTGATTTTCTTTTATTCCTATAAATTTATATAGGAAAATATTGCCTACAAGAAAGTTCTAGATGTATTCTTTTTTTTCTGAGTACAACAATGGCTAAGTTAATAATCAACATATCACTGTGGTAAACATAGCAATTAATAAGTCTTTGGAAGTGATTTCTAGGCTGTTGTAATAATTGAGTTCATCCCTTGTTTTGCAATTGGTTGCATAATGGAAAAAAATCAAAAAGCAGTTACCACCCTCGGAATGGTGACATCTTAAAAAAGCAACAATTAAGAAAATCAGAAACAAACAAACAAACCTGTTGTAAGACATTTCCTTAGATTTTAGCTGCCAGAAATGTTTGAGCTCAGAAATCTGTGCTGATTACAGACTGTGATTTTATTGAAATGTCCTTTGAGCAGATTTTCACAGAAATGGCAAAGGCACTGCCTGCTCACCAAGGCTGTCTCCTAAATTTCCTTTACTTTGGAGTGTGGTAGCATTAAAATATAAGCTAGATCTATTCAGCACCTACACAACATATTTTTATCCAAATCTTGGATATTGCTGAATTGTTTTGATGGGGTCATGATGGCATCACTGAAGTATTACATTTCAAAAGTTTAAATAACCAGCAACTGAACACTGAGTCTTAAAATGGGAACTTTCAGACATCCTTGGACTCAGATGATTTTCTTATGTATTATACTGCACTTATCTTTTGTCTTCCAAGTACGCATTAATTACTCCTTTCTTTTAAGGAACTCTGTCCAACTCTTCAGTAATTACTCATTGTTTATTCAGAGTTTAGAGAACCTTTGAGTTTTAAGTTTTCACTAGTGCTGTGAAAGTGCTAGTTCCCACATAGATATATGTTCTTCTGCTAATGGCATAATAGTATCAGCTTGTCTTTATAATAAGAAAGAATATAATATTTCACTAGTGTAATTTTCATTTTGGTTATTGTTGTTTTATTTAACCAATGTTTTCTTTTGATTAGGTGCACAATGTTATTAACGATGCAGTAGATTTGTTGGAATTCCGTGACAGGGTTATTAAAGCCTCTTTAAACTATGGGCATTTGGTTGTTTCAACTTCTCTTCAGTGTTACGTGTTTTCGTAAGTAATACATATCCATGAAGCTTTCTGAAGTTTATCTAACAGTTGTGAGAGTAGCAGAAGCTTTATTTGAAGTACAGTAGTTATTTTTAACTAATTTAAATATTCTGTGAAACCTAGCATCGTCTAAAACGTGATGTGTGGGAGTATAGTTGCCCTTCCCCTGCCATCCTTTCTTTCAGCTTCATGCTGGTGCCCTGGCTGTTCATTTTCCTACAGCAGTTTGGGGCAGGCTTTCTTTTCATCTGGAGGCAGCAGAATGGTGCCTGGATGCAAGTCTATTTGTGCCTCCATCTAGGGACTCCTCTTGCTGATACTGCTTCTGTAGTGCCTTTATTTTGGAATAGAATAGGAATGACTCAAGCCTGCATCGTGTTTTAAGAACACGGTACTCTGTTTCAGATGCTGAAATTTATAGTTTACTCCTAAAGGCTTTTATCTGTTCAGCAGGGTGGCTAATGCTGAATAATAATGCAACCTGTAGTAGGGCACACATGAGAGGGACTCTATCCTGCCTGCAGATCACTGTAAAAGAGTTGAACCCAAATTCAGTAATATTGGAAAAATATTTATTTCATATGAACACAATTTTGCTGTTAACTAAGACTCCTAGAGCAGCTGCTGCTAGTGAGAAGGGGTGCAAAAGTGAAGGCAGAAGTGTTTTTGGATTATGCTGCATAGTTATTGCTGTTACTTGGCTTCTAAAATGCTACTTTCCTTTTGAAAACCTCCCTTTTTAGGAACATTATATGATTCAAATGTGTGCTTTACCTAGTGTATTCAACTTTGTATTTGCAGTAACGTATGAAGATTAGAGGTTTTAATGAATGTTTAACTTTTTCTTTTCAGTACAAAGAACTGGAATACCCCACTGATATTTGACCTGAAGGAAGGAACAGTTAGTTTGATTCTACAAGCGGAAAGGTAGCTTAATGCTTGTGATGCTCACTGGTAGATGTGAACATGCATCTCCTAAAACTTTGTTGCATAACATAAGCTCTTACTGAAATATCAGAAGTAGACAAGAACCATACAGTGTTGTTAAGTAGCAGGTAAAGGGTTAGCTGGTTATATTTGCCATAGGTCTGTGATGGTGGTAGTGAATCTTTTAATATATTGAGGATGTTTATACTTTTATTTATGGAAGAAAGTAGAACTTCTGACATTGCACTTAGCATCTGGGTTTTGTGATGTTTTATATTGCTTTTTTGATTGGGAATATGTTTTATATAAGTGATCTTTGGTCTCAAATTTTTATTAAAAACATTGTTAGATGTGCCAAATTTAAAGAAATAGTTGCATTTTCCTTGCAAGAAATTACTAATTTATCTCAGTTTAAGAAAATTTTAATCTGTATTTCCTGAAAATTGCTTGTCAAAGATCTTTATGTGTGCTTTTGTAGAAAGGGAGTCTTTCAAAGGACTAAGAACAGGAACAGGAGTAAAAAAAATTTGAGTTTTGAATGTAGTCTTAATTCTCTTGGGCAAATACTGTCAGACAACTATTTCAGCATAGTGCAGCACACAGCTCACTGCGTTTTTGAGTGCCCCAGACTCTTCATGAGATGCCATATGTACATACATAAGAAACAGCTTTAATGCTTACAGCTAGCTTTGATAGGATATTACCTGTATCATTTTCTTCATTTCAACTAGATAATAATGAAAAGCAAATACAAGACATTTGTAATGAACTGCTCACCATATATTACAATGCAGGCCTTCAGTAAAAAATAACTTATTTGCAGGAACACTTTGCAAAATTTTATACAGAATATAAATTGTTCCACGTAACAATAACAGTTTTGTAAGTACAGTGTCTACACTCAATAGACACAAACCACATCCATAAACAAAATGCCAGTTAGAATCTCAGCTGGGGGCAATCTCAGGAGCTGTAGGGCTTAAATGTTATAATATCTATAACAGGTAAAATCATAATGATTCCAGGTCATAAATAATTCTCATGGAAAAAGATAACATTCACATTAAAACTGAAATTTTCCACGCGGAGCTTTATGAATATCAGCTTTGAAATGTAAGGGATGGAAGTGCTGTAGTTTAACAGAAAACAGTCGCAGGGTGTTACACCTTCAAATTGTTGAAACTGCCATCGTGCTTTTCTGTGTTATTTAGTGATTTACATTTTCATTGGTGTTTTTTTCTTTTTGTAGGCATTTTCTTCTTGTAGATGGTGGTGGACTTTATTTATATTCATATGAAGGAAGATTAATTTCCTCTCCAAAATTTCCAGGAATGAGAACAGACATCTTGAGTGCCCAGACAGTTTCTCTGAGTAATGATACTCTAGCAGTAAAAGACAAAGCTGATGAAAAGGGTAAGTTCTCAGTTCTAATAGCTCCATGGTTGCTAATAATTCATGATGAAGTTTTCAACTTCTTTGCATTTAACTGTGCTTAGCATAGTTATGGTAAAAAAGAAAGCATACAGCATAAACAGTTTATCTGTTATATAAATTAAAGATAACACTGTAAGTACTAGTTTGCAAAAAATATATGAATGGATAGGTGAAAAGTTGCATCTTATTTCTGATCTTTTCTCTTTTATTGTGTGTCTGTTTTTATATTACACAAGTGTACGTATGTTTATTTATATATTGCTTAAGATGAGTAACACAGAGACTTTATTGCCTTATTGATACCTTGATGCAGTTAGAATAAAAACAAGTATTTTACACAAATTGAGGTGATAAAGAAAATTCATCCAAAAGTACTGACTGCTCTCTATATGCATGTGCATTTAAGATTTTGGTGGTAAGCTCGCTCCCTTGCCCCTTTCTCCTGCCAATTTTCCTAAACAAACTGAAGAACATCTCCATCTCCCAAACATTTGATTAGTGTCCTGAAAATCTTGTCAACTTGCATACAGGCTCTCTTCATCAAAACGGTAATTTACAGAGGCTGGGTTTTTGGCTGCGTTCTTCAAGATAAGCTCTCCACATGATCCTGCTGATAGGAGCTTCCATCAAGGCAATGAGTAGGGGTGGGTTTTTTTGTTTTTTAGATATGAGCCCCACTAGTACTGGTGAAAAGCCTTGCAATATGCAGGCACATGGGAAAACAGATCCTTAGCACAGGGAACCGTGGCTTATCTAGGCCTGTTTATTCTTCTTGACTCACCCCAGCAGAAGCTTTTTTTTTTTTCTTTTGCCCTGTTTTGAAGGCAGGTCTGTTTTTCATAATACACTGCATTATAGAAATATCTAAGATAGCTCAGTTTGGTAGAGGAAGCTCTTTATACATCGTAGCGTGGAGCTCTCTGCAAGCTAATTTAGTCCAAAACAGTGAGAGATAAGTTGCTGTGCTTCAGTGTTGTTACTCGGATGTCCTTCCTCTTTCAGTAATCTAGAAAAATAGGTTTGTACCTCTGCACTTACAGTTCCTCTTCAGTCTCTAATGAAGGTGGAAGAGGGAGGTGAACCTGTGCTCAAAAGGGAACTGCTGGCCCTAGAAGCAGTTATTCCATGATAATAGAACATGTGTGTTGTACACAGAGTAGCTCTTCTCTTGCTCTGGATTCTCAAAGTGAGAGAAAGCCTTTTGTTTAGTTTTTCTGATTTTTATATATATATATGTATATATATAAGATACATTTCAGGTTCTGAATGATTGTAAAATGATGTGGAGTTTTTCTAGATGGGGGAGGAGAAAACCCAAAACAACCCCAAACTTAGTTTCTTAAGCAACTTAGTAAGCATTGTAGATTAATGAAAAATTAAGCAATTTTACTTGACAATTAAGTACAGTAGTTTGCTTTAAAACACTCTTAATCACACTTCCTATAGCCAATATAGGGCCAGTAGGATAGGCTTGTATAGCTTGATCAAAATAAATTGCATACAGGGAGCCATGCATAAAAGTGAGAAAAACACCTCTTCTCAGGAACAACTAGTTTTCTTTCATATGTTTAGCCAGCTGCCAAGAACAATGCTTGTGCAAAACCCTTTCTTTTCCTCCTCTGCAAACTCAACCAGTGCTTTCTGAACACCTGCTCTTACAGTTTGTTTTATTTCTGCCTGTCTAACCATTGACCTCAAACCAACATCCTGTGTCCTGGTTAAAGAAATGCACAGCAGGATTAGCATGTTAACATCGCCATCCTTTGGAATGAAGGTGTATGTTCATATTATATTTTATACTGACAGGTAATGGGTTGAAACCACAGGTGGGATGTGTGACTGAACATCTGAAATGTTTGTCACGTCTGTGTTTTCCTTGAACTAACGTGGAACCATGTGCTTTAAATTACAGCTGGTGTTCCTTATGTTAGTGTTTTCTCTAGATTTGAACACTCTACCTGCATCTGTCTGAATTCATGTGTGTATTCATAGGCCATATATAAAGCATATATGAATGGGTTTTGAATACATATGGCTGTGTGTGTCATTCCTGTATACAGAGAAAGAAAGAAAGCAAAACTTTAGGTTTAGGCAAGTTGCAAATCTGAGTCTTCACTGACTATCCCAGGAATACAGATGATGTAGAAGCTGGCAGAGGGAGTTGAAGAGGGCTTTTGTTCTCTTTTTTTGAGGGTGAGACAAGGAGCGAGTGGAAAAGATGGATTTTTGGTAAAGATTGCAAGAATTATATATAAAATCCAAGTGTATTTGCATAAAGAAGGCAGAAGCCCTAAACTGTTCTGGGAGAAAATACGCCTAGGGGCCACTGTATGAAGAATTCAAAATAGAAGAGATTATTAACAAAATAGAGAAAGCTTCTGAAGAATGTTTTACCCAGTAGTTCAAAGGACAGTTTTCTATATATCTGATACTAATTCCTTTAGGAAAATACATCAGTCAATGGTATCACTTCCTAAACTTTCATATTCATCAGAATTGCGGGTTAAGATTGAGAACATCTATCAGATAGTCTTGGTAACATTCATTTATTCAGATTGCAGGGTACATACTTACATCAGGTCGAACTCGATGTCATTTCTGTCAGTAACCGTTTGAGTTGTGATAGGAAATAGAACATTAGTTTTCCTCAATTCTCTGCCAGTCCATGATATCATCTTTCAATGGCCGTCGATGCTCTGGAATTAATGATATTTGAGAGTTTTCACAGGTTCCAATTGCAAAATGAGGCTGTGCCTCCTAAGCTCAGTGGACTGTGACAGCTACGTTTCCCGAACTGTAAGATTCTTTTGTCACCAGAGTGTGAAAGTCCCTGGTAAATCTAGCACACAGTAATAAGTATCCACTTGTGGTAAATTATACACTGAAAATCAATGGAACTGCTTGAAAAGCCTATGAAAAACTATTGCTTTTAACTAATAAACCATTTATTTTCTTTTCTTCAGTTATTTACATATTTGAAGCTTTATCTGGAAAGCCACTGGGTGATGGAAAGCCTCTAACCCATAAGGTAAGGTGAAGGATATAATGTCTTTTTTATTATACTTTGAAATTAAGAATCAATACTGGGTTTAGTAACCTAATAAAGGTTTACAATCTTCATAGAAAGGAGCCTGACAGCTCTAGCTGACTCTCATAAAAATCAGATCCATCATGCAGTGTCGATGTACACAGAGATATACTGCAAGTTGTGATCAGTTACTGCTGTTGATTTCCCATGCATATAAGAGTTTGAAACTATGAGTAAATAGTTTTAGTATGCAGTAGAACAGATCAACTGAGTTTCCTTTGTGCGTTCTCCAAAGCAACTTTTGTTAGTGCCGACCTGTCGTTAATGTTGAAGAACCTCAGCGAAAAGCTGTCTGTCTTCACACTGAGCTTTTGCTGGTTTTGCCTCAAAAAATGATTACCTGAACTGCATTTTACTTTTCTTGACTCTTTTTATATGCAACAAAAGCAAAATTAGGCTGCTGCTTTGGAGAGAGGAGTAAACCTTCATCTTTTAGGCAGCTTTTGCTCCGGGACTGCCATTTGTATTCTGTACTTCTGTGATAAATTCCCAAACTGCTGACTCTTCTCATTGCAGTTTCATTTTAATCTGCATGAAATTCCATTTATGTAATGCTTCATTCAACAGAGAAGACACACAAAGTGTCTATGCAGTCCAATTCTTCAAGACTCTTTAGTAAAGCATTTGTTTGTTTGACTATCACATGATTTCTGTGATATGAATCTCCAAAATAAAAATCAGATATCTTCTTTTTCCTTTTCAGACGGAAATTGTGGAGATTGCCTTGGACCAGAAAGGACTTACCAGTGAAAGAAAAATAGCTTTTATTGATAAGAACAGAGATCTTTACATTACTTCAGTTAAACGATTCGGAAAAGAACAGAAGATTGTCAAAATAGGTAAGAGAAATTCAAAGTAATGTTTACATGCTAGCAGGCAAATAGACTTTTATGTAGCACAAGCAACAAAATTTTGCTTTTTAATGAATAGCAAAATTGGGTTTCTAAAACATTAGAAATAGTCCGGTGGCTTTCCTAAGATAGTGGTAGAAACAATTTTAGTGCATTGTATTTAAATTCTGATAATGTTTATATAGGTTACATGTAAAGCAGTTGTTAATGTTTAAGCACTTGTTATTGCATTCCAGAGGAAGCAGCTAAGAGGATATTGGAGAAGGAGGTATTCCCAGAATGATTCACTGCAGAATCTTGCAGACGTTTTTCTTGCAAGTGCCAACTCTTTAAGTTCGTATTTTTAATTAAAAGTATAAATGCTGTAGGCAGAGGCACAATACAGTAACTGCAAAGAGTGCAGTCTAACCATTATGTTAATTTAGATCTCCAGTCTCAAAACTAAGTCCCAAAATCATTACTCTGAAAAGAATTTAATTTCAGGAAGAGAGAACTGATTTTAGCTGAAAGTTTGTAAGTTGTTACCTTAAAACCAGGGGGTTAAATCCAGTCCTTTTAAAACAAACTAAGAATAACTAGTAACTACCCTTTTACTGCAGTTTGAGAAATGTACCTTTATTTGAAGTTTCTGATGCAAATGCATATTATTCTGTTATCTTCAAATTAAGGGACAATGGTTCAAACTTTGGCTTGGAATGACACATCTAACATTCTTTGTGGGATTCAAGATGCCCGTTTTACAGTCTGGTACTACGCCAACACAGTCTATGTAGATAAAGATCTTTTGCCAAAAACTCTGTATGAAAAAGATGCAAGGTAATATATCCTTTTTGATCAAAATAATATTATTATATATTTTAAGTAGCTTGTTCATTCTTTAAAGAATTGTGTTAATTTTAGAAGTTGAAGTAGAAGCCAGGGTTGCAACTTATAAAATTATTTTTGTATTACTGCTTCTTGACTAGGAAAAGAGGAAAAAGCATTTTATAAGGTATATCATAAAGTTTGAAGTTGAAATGCTGATGCACAGTTTAAATGAGAATAGCATATAGAATAGCATCTTGATGCAAAAGTAAAATTTCTCGATTAATAAAAAGTAATATTTCTTGAGAATTATTGCTATAGGTGTTTGTAAAACAAAAAGCAAACAAGATCTGTTTAAAGTATCTGTTGGAAATTAAAATTATCAAGCTATTAGGTGGCAGATAATATCTCTCTAGCTCAGCATGTATACATTGTGATATGCAATGCTTGATAAAGAATACCTGCATTCCTTATTTCACTCTAAGAGCTATGGGAGCTCAAATATTTTTTACTGAAAAATGTATTTAATTATTTTTGCACAAATACCCAGTTTACATTTGCCTCACAGCCAGTGAATGTGTGTAACTATAATTTTACTTTCAGAGAACATTGCAACTACCTCTTGGATGTAACTTGAATAACCAAGTACTTGGATTTTCATGTGCACTGAAAATGAGACATAATCATGTTGTAATTTTGAAACAAAGATTTCTTTAAATTTCTTATGTTCTTTTCAGTAAGAAAGAAGTGAACATTAACCTACCTTTCTTTTTCTACCCAGTGAATTTAGCAAAAATCCCCAGATTGTACATTTTGTGGGAAATAAAGTCACAATTAGAAGAGCAGACGGCTCACTTACTCACCTTAATGTTTCACCTTATCCTGCAATTCTTCATGAATATGTTAGTAGCTCGAAATGGGATGATGCTGTCAGATTGTGTCGCTTTGTCAAGGTAAATGCTAACTATCGGGAGCACTTGCATAGAATTTCACTGTAATATTTATGCTTTTAAGTATTAGTTTAATAATGATAATTGCATATCAGATGTTACGTCTTATTTCCATTCTGATTATTTTGGGGCTGATCATGAGAAGGGATGCAATTTTCATACTTGCATAATATACAGAATTTCATAATTTTCATTATACATAATAAAAATTCTTGGTTTTATTACACCAAAGTCCAGATGGATTGAACACAGGTACTCACAGAGGTTAGTAAATAAGCTTAAGTTTTCAGGACTGTGCCTTAATATAACTGATTAGAAATGATCTGCTTTTCCACATGCAGTTGCCTAGTATTTCTTCATCTTTTATTTCACTTGTTTTTGTTTTTGTTTCCTTTGCTTGCTTTTGTCTGTATGTAGGCAACAGCAACAGATGAGGTGAGTCTGGCAGTCTTTAAAGCAGACAGACCCCCAAACCCTGTTTCCTTTCCTCCAGTTACTCCTAGAAAAGAGTTTAGCACGTTCGTATGATTACTGTGACCTTAAACGTGTATTTAAAACATGTTTATACTTGCATTATTAAATCAATACACTTCCAGATAATTTGGGTTGTAATCTGGTTTTTATTTTGCTTGTTACCCCTTTAACAGTAGTCTTTGAGTCCACAGTTTGGCAGTGGGAACTGGGATTTCAGTTTTTAAATACAGTATGATTTTATCTTTTTTTGTGCAATCTAAATGCATCATCTTTAAAAATAAAATATCTATATCAGATGATAATATTCATAATATTGTTTGTTTCTGATTAACACGAAGGTTTCCTAATTCAAGCAGATTTTTTTGTCAAACTTCTCGTACATCCTCTTCATTCTTATGAGTAGAGTGATCCAATGATTTTAATCATACTTAAAAGGAAAAACGTTTAAACTTTTTAGTGCTTTTTTAAAAATCCCAATATAGGTATTTTTTTTCATTGTCCATTTTTTATGAACTCTTCCTCATTAGTCTGTGTCTTTCATCAAATGAGGAAGATCTTCCAAGAAAATTGTAACAAAATCTTTATTTTCACTATGAAGAGTAGTCACACCACCTGGTTTTAAGCATCCCATGTTAGGTACCCAGGTCTCAGTCTTTGGAGGCTTCTTCTTTCCTTGGATTACAAGAGAAAGGTTTTGTCTTGAATGTAAGGTGATTTAAACAGGCCTAAACCTGATGGTGTGAATATCTGATCTATCTAACAATTTCTTTGGGCTGAGGGATAACCTGGAATACCCTTACACTGAGATAGAGAGTCATCACAGCCAGTCTGGCCTTGAGTGCTTTGTTTTTCTTTCATGATTCCTGAAATCTTCATGGAGATGCAGGGCTATTTTGTTGATTTGGGGAACCCAGGTAAACAGCTCAAAATGTTTCCAATCAATAATAAGAAAGTGGACTGTCTTTCTGAGGGAAGAGAGACCAGCAAGACCTATTGGTGAAAAACTCCTGGGAATTTGGTCTCTTGAATAATTTCAGGCTGCGTGTTTAGCATTTTATCACCTCATTTTCTAAATAATAGGGAAATAGGGAGACAACGCAACAAAGGTTTTACTAACATTGGATTCTCTGAATAATTTTAATTCTCCTAAGTTACAGACTACCAGCAGGAAAGTTTATCTTGTCCTGAATTGTGGTGTAGAGTAGGAACACGTGGCCAGAGTAGGAACACGTGCAGGGGTGGTGATAGTGAAACCACAGCCTTAGGCTAAATTGCTGTATTTCATTGGCTTCGGCAGGTCTTATCAGTCTTGTTTTACAGAAAAGCAATTGTGAGGCAGGGCGTGGGAATGTGTATAGAGCATAATCAGTGTAGGTTTTTATTCTGATTTAAATCAATAGTAATCCTGTGCTACTTCTAAAACCCTATTTGGATTGCAAAATGTTTAATTTCAAATTTGTTATGGAACATATTTAACAAAAAAATGAAACCCCACTTCATTCCTACAGTGCACATGAGCTAACGAGTGCATTCAAAATTGTGTTTTTCTGTCTGAACTAGAGTTTTCAGATGTGGTAGCCTAAACTATGTTAACAACTATATTTTAGTAATATATCTTTGTCATAAAGTTGTCAGGTTTGAAAAGGGAATACATCAAAATGTCAGGATCTTCTAAATGCTTTTCTGAGTTAGTGGTTTCCATAAGGTTGTGTAAAAAAAATAAATGCCAAAGTCATGAAAACGGAAAACAATTTTTACCACTAAGTTTTTCTAATTCTGAATTCTAAGCAAAAAAAATGTACTGAAAATACCATAAAGAAGACTGAAATTTGAAGTTTTCATTTACTTTTCAGCAGGTTCATTGTTTTACAGTCAAGTCTTTTTTCCTTTCTCTTTCATTTGTAGTACATTTATGATAAATGTACAGTTACTGTGATAGTCAGCATCATGGTTCCAGTACAGTTATTTATGAAACCATCATTTTTATAATGAAGGAGTTCTGAGAAACAGTAGTGACTTTCTAATAAGAGACCTAGACCACAGTGCTTAAATTGCAGACTGAGAAGTGTTGCGGTGTTACACGTTATTTTCAGGACTTGTACTTTCTTTGAGAAGTCATTTTTATCATGATAAGAAATATTTGAAGTTTTAGAAGTTGCGTTTTTTTTCGTCAAATTGCAGGATCAAACTATGTGGGCATGTTTAGCTGCTATGGCAGTTGCCAACAAAGAGATGGCTACAGCAGAAATCGCCTATGCATCAATTGGTGAGGTAAGAAAACTGATTGATTTGCAGTTAAATTGTTGCAAAACTCATTTTATTAATTAATTTCCCTTATTAAACTATTGTACGTCTCATTAACAGATCGACAAAGTTCAGTATATCAAGTCCATCAAAGATCTTCCATCAAAAGAGTCAAGGATGGCTCATATACTGCTGCTCAGTGGAGACACCCAAGAAGCTGAAACCCTGCTTCTCCAAAGAGGCCTTATTTATCAAGCTATTCAAGTCAACATTAATCTTTACAACTGGGATAGGTAATATTTCTTCAAACATAGTATGTTTACAAGCAGTCTTACTGAGGTAACCTGTAAATTATTTAGATCAGTTCTTTTATTGCAGATACTTAGCTAATTTCCTATCTATAATTGCCTAGAGCTGAAAAAAAGATGGATTAAATCATATCCTAACAATACCCAAAGAAGTAACTGGTTTTCTGTCTTATTTAGGAGATACAAGTGTTCTGCAATAGAAGCCCCAAACATACTTGGAAGCATTTTTAAATAGCATTTGGCTTTTTCATTATTGTTAATGCAGGAAAGTCATTAGTGATACCTCAGACTTTGTGACCCTCAAAGAATTAAGGCTGTTTTGAAATGTCTTGTTGCTAAAATTAGATATGTGGCTATTTAGACTCCCAGCACTGTGTAGGTGGATGAAATATGAATTAGGCCTGAGAAAACACAGTAGGAATTTCACCTTTAAACAAAAACCCACGTTTTCTAGCAGAATCTTCTGAGGCCATTTATTACTAATTTCTCTGCTGTTATACTCATATCGCTGTGGGCAAAAAGTTGTTTTTCCCTCACATGTCTGTGTTTTTTATTACGTTGCCTAATGTGTATCATCTAAAAACCTTTTATATCAAACGTAAGTATTCCGCATGCCATTGAGAAGAAAACAGATTTGATAGTAATCCAATGGCTAATTTTTCCCACCTGTAGAGTATTTGTAAATGATGTGCGCCATACACCATAAATGTGTGTTATAGCACTGCTCAGAAGTGATTCTTAACTATAATAAAGTTATTTAAAATTAATTTTTTTGCCCCTTTATATTGAGAGTGCTATTGTGAGAGCTATTTGGCTTAACTTCCTTGAAATAAAAAGTCTCTTATTGTCAAACTCCAACGATGTGATGAGATTGTCAACAGAAATAATTGTTGGATGTTTTTCATAGCATGCATTGTAAAGCGGACAGTCATCTTCTCTGGCTACTTTTAACCTCCTGTGGCTGATACGAACGTAAAACTGCTTGGCACTATAGATTAGGAATCTTTGCCTGCAGCCTAAACGCTTTTAAGCGTATCATTTTGCAAACCCGCAGTGATTGTAGTTGTGCCAGAGAGTTTATATAGCCTAACAAGCCCATTTCTATTTTATTCCAGGGCTCTAGAACTAGCAGTAAAGCACAAGACACATGTTGACACGGTCCTGGCTTATCGACAAAAGTTCCTAGAGGATTTTGGTAAAAAAGAAACGAACAAAAGATTTTTGCAGTATGCGGAAGGTGTAAGTATTCCTCAGAATTATTCCTACAACTTTAGTTCATCATGCTCTTTGTAGTAAGTTTGGGAAGGTGGGGGAGTTGCTCTTGCATTTTCCTTCTTTGGTTCAAATGTGGACACAAATCTTAAGATTATAGATCTGAGTACAAGTTCATAGCTTGATGTGTGGCTACTTGGCTAGTAATAGTTGTGCATATGTTTCATTTGAAGGCACAGATATGGAATGTATATATTTAGTATCTGGCAGGGGTTATACAAATGAAGGCACAGTTGTTTTCTATAAACAGGGAGCTAAACGTTCTTATGGTTGAACCTCTTAAAATGGTACCTCTTAAAATGCCATTAAAATGTTGAAGACATTTATGGATAGCAACAATAACAAACTTCGGAGGTACCCAGATATATTAAGAGTGAACTACAAACCATTCTGCCAAATACAATACATAGCTAAATATACAATTTCATCAAACCTCTGGAAACCCCCTCCGTCATCATTTCAATTTATTAGCATTTCACAGGCCTTAAAGACTGAGGTCAGATCTTACAGTTCATAAGCTACAGTATCTTGCATTCCACTGGAGGAATACTTCATGTGTCTTTTATGAGAGACACCACAAGTGCACCTTAGACAGCAATTTCACTTCCTGCTGTTTCCCTCACTCTATATACGCATTCTGAGAGTGAAACTATAAAAAGAGATATGTACTTCGACTGTGTTAGATCCTGTCACCCACTGTAGCTGATGGATCAAGAAACACATCTGAGCTGTTAGTTCAGATCCTTTAATTGAACAGAGCCCATTACCCTTTCAATAAAGCTTGATTTCTAATGTAAGTCATTACCTTTTAGCACTTCTAAAGATGTCTCATTTCCTAAACAAGAATAAAAATCTGCACAATATCTAGCCACACAACGAACTATTCTGCAAAATACAGAAAAATACCAGAACAGATTCTGAGCACTCATCATGCAGCAATTGCAGCTGCTTATGTTGGAAGCATGTCTTCTACATGCTTTAAATCCATTATTGATACTTCTGAAAGAGACTTTTTAGGTACCACTGTCCTATCTTTAAATCATCAAGAAAGCTGTATTTTCTGGAGGGGTTCCTAACCAATAACACCTTCTCAGTGGCAAGATGTGAGCAGAGCATTGTGAGTGGAGCCTGTTTCACCTTCCACTTGAAACTTGGGTCTCAGACAGGAGAAGGTTCCTGGAGTAAATAAGTCTGTGAGCTGTATTCTGCATCCATGTTCAGGCGATGATGTCTGCTGGATCAGAAACTGAAAAGGAACCTATTTAATGAAGTGGATTTTAAGCTCATGGCTATGGTGGTAGCTAACTTCTTAATGCAGCCTGTTAGACTCATATAGCAAAGTCAGCAGGAAATGTTAAGGGCATCAAAGAGAAAAGGAAGATTTTGTGCAGCTATTCCTTCTCAGGGAAAAAAAAAAGGGGTCTCACTTTACCTCTCACCACCTAAAACTCCTTCAGGCTTAAGCAGGGAGTTCTTAAGTTTTGTTTCTATACTGCAGCTGAGACCACTGACGTGCAATCAGATATGGAATCTAAACAATGTGCTTAGTTGTTATATCTCACATCTTTATATATAAGGTATTAGGAACCTAATGTGTATACTGAGTATCCATATCTTGGCAGTTACTCAGTGTCACTGGCACGGGCTGTTGGCTTTGCTGGCAAGTAGCTCTGTGGGCTAGATGGCAGAATTAGCCCTGTCCGTGGTATGTTTAGCATCTGCATGACATCTGTTAAAGCAAACACATTCTTTAATCTTAGAGTCTCGTAAAGATTTCAGTCATCAGATCCAAAGCACCTGGATCTAGTATTCGCACCCTGAATTGAGGGATTAACCTTTTCACATGGGAACGTGGGTACTGCAGTTACATCTCCCCTCACAGAGATTCTTCCTTGTTATTTCATGGCTTAGTTATCAGAATAACGGCTACTCTGAAAATTCCCTATGCAGCAGTTGAGATTTTTTTTCCCATCCCATCCTTGGCAGTTTTAATTCTCCAGCAACAAAACTGAACTCCTCAATGACATTTTTGCCCAGTTTTTGGGCATGTTTTTGTAGTCATCAGATGCACCAGGATCCATTCTTCCTTGTCAAGCATTTTTTGAAATAGAAGTACCATGGATACTGTCCTATATCTACTGTTCCACTGGTATAGAGTACAGCCAGAAGATGACGATTCTCTGCAGCTGGAGAAATGCCAAGATAAAGCTAAAACGTTTATTGATGTCAAAGACAAATTTCAGTCAGAAATCTGATTTCTCTTCTATCAGATAACTAGTGTAATGTGCTATCAGTTTACTTGGTGGATTTTAGGTGCAGTCAAAAGACATCACTGCATCTATTATTGATCAAGGGCTGTATTTTCAGTAATAGGACACAGATGTCATTACATTTAAATTAGATGCAAGTTGATCCAAGTTATTTTCGTATTTTAATGTTGGGATTTTTTTGCCAGGCACAATGAGATGTATTAGTATTTGTTAAAATGCATCAAGCTTGTTTTATTTTAAAGGTGGTATCTCGGTTTGTTAGAACTCAACTGTGTCTTCATACATTCCATTTGTAGCTGTCACACACAAAGAACTGTCACTTCATAGTTGTAACTTCAGATTTTCTTGATAGCGAATACCTATCTGTTTGACCTCTCTATATCATGTTACTTGTCCTCTGCATACTCACTTTTCTGTTTTTACAGCTGGAAGTTGATTGGAATAAAATCAAAGCCAAAATAGAGATGGAAATTGCTAAAGAAAGAGAACGAGCAGCAGTGAGTCCTGCAGTGAGAGCTAGTGTAACTGTACAGCAATAACTGCTGTTTGGTCACCTTAATAAGTGCTCCTGAATGTTTTGTACTGGCATATTTTGACAAAGATAAATAAAACATTGTGGAGAACGGGAGTGAGGATTGGTGTAGTTCTTGTTAACTGTTGGATGACACGCAGAATTATTTATTCACTACAATCTCATTTTTGAGCTGGGTTTGTGTTCTGATGCCCTAGCTCCAGTGAGGAGCTACATTGTAGTCCATAGTACATCTATGATAAAAAAAAGGGAAATTGACTGTTTTTTCATAAGTGACTTTTAAATTTTCTTTGCCATTAAACTAATATAATCTTTGTTGCCTCTAATTAAGTACCGATTTTGCTGTTTAAGCACCTAGTTAATTAGTTTGGTTATTTCCACAACCACAGGGACTTCTGTAAAGACTTGTATAAATTGGCCTGAATCAAATTTAGCAACCTAAGTGTTGAAAACTTAAAAAGGATCTTACACCTATAAAGTACAAAAGAATATTTCACTCAGTTACAGTAACACATATTTCTGCTAGTACACGTGTACTAGCAAGTTCTTTAATAGACAATTTCAGATCACTTCAACATTTCAGGTTTGTCACTGTAGCAAACTTTTCAGCAATAAATGGTATTTTCTGAGAATGTAAATTATTTAAAATATCAAATGTGCTTCGAATTTTGTTTGAAGTAGCAGACAGTGTTATTGGTTGGTTTTGTACCATCTAGCATGTATGACTGACAAGAATATTGAAAGCTTCCATAAGGTTAAAATATCATTCTCATTTAATATAAGGAAGAGCTTTCCACACATTTTTATTGAAAACATTGGTTCCATGTTTGCGTTATATTTTCCATTGTTTTACATATGACAGTGGCTGCATACATTAGACATTCTTTGCAGAAGGTCCTTTGCATTATAAATACATGAGCAGGTTATTCATAACTGACATTGTATAATATGTATCTTTCAAATGTTTCTATTAAAATGTTAAATGTCTGTTTATCTGAGAAATTTTTTCTGGTTTGTAAGTCATTATATGACACTTTGCATAGTTAATAAATTTCTTCATAAAAACAAATAATGGGGGTTTTAACCGTATCTAATGTGATGCGTTAGGTGATCTCCATTGATTTACCTGACTGCTAAATAAAACAATTTTGATGCAGTTTATTCAAAGCTCTGCAGTACTCTAGTGTACTGACATGTGGCAAAGTGAACACCTTCACCTTCCATTGACTTGCAGAAAGCGCTTACTAGTTCCAGAACTTAGCTCAAAATATCACTAATGGCAACTGTTTAATGTTAAATTTATGAAGCCTGGCTCAGATCTCTAATGCAATGTAAGTGGTTTTTGAAGACCAGTCTGGTGGTGATACAGAGTTCAGGGTCTCTGCTCAATCTTGCTTTTTTTATTCTGGGGCCGGTTGGAAGTACAGCAGAGGCAGCAGATTCACTCGGCTTCTTAAAAATGCCTGCTGTAACAATTAACCATTGCAAAAATGAGCTAAAACAGTGGCATGGATACTGCGTTTGCAAAGCAGCTGACTGACCTTCAGGCTGATGTCAATGTCATTCACAGCAAGTGGTACCGCAGCACTTCAAGCTGGATCTCTGTGTCCCCGTATTAATGAGAAGTGTTGTGTTTCTAGGTGATGGGAAAAGTGGTTCAGATCTGAGGCCAAAGCACCATAAAGCCCTGGAGGTATTTATTACAGCTCAGATCTACTTTTTCCCATGCATGATCAGTCCTGAATTACACTTTGTGCTGTGCCTGTTTCTCTTAAATAGAACAAAGAATAAAAAACCAAAGAGAACTAAACATTTTGGAAAAACACTGTTTATTTTCACCAGGTACTAAGTACGCAGGTAGCCTGGTACAATTCCAGCCTTGAGTGTGAAATCTAAATTTCAGAATATCCTAGGAAAATAGCATTCTTAATATGCCTTCCCTGGGATTTTTGCAGGGTTTTTACATAGCACAATTGCAATTTAACAACTGCTGTCTGACCAAGATATTTTTGTGCTAGTTTGTCTGGGGGTTTTAAAGTTCTTCATTGCATTTATCTGTACCTGTTTTCAGTCATTTTCAATAGTTCATTTAATGAAATCTATTAGGTAAAAGGAAGTACCAGAAGGATGCAGATTTTTCAGGTGTGTTTATAACAAGCCATTTCTGAGGCATTCAGATAAGATTTGCATATTAGCAAGTGCAAGGTAAGACCAAAAGTACTTTCACTCTACTTGTTTTTGTGTCCCATTACCTCAGTATCCAAACCCTGATTTAAAACCTTCTGGAGCTGTAAATGCAATAGCTGGTTGCTTCCTGGTTGCATTATTATCTAGTGCAAGAATATTGACTCTTCAATGATTTAAGAATATCTATTTTAAAAATAGATAATGCCCTATTTAATTATTGAGTATTTAATTTAAAACATCATAAACCTATTTAAGATGTAGGGAATAATACAACTGAAACGTAATTGTTTCAGTTACTGTTGTGGTGGATCAGTTATTCAAATAACCCCAATTTTGCCATAGCAGGATGGGTGTTGTAGTTCATACGCTTCAGTTCTTTGTGACCTTGGCCACAGTGGGTTCTCTCTCTTTATAAGAAGTGAGGTACAAATGGATATGTGAAAAATGTATCTTTAAGTGATGAGTGTTTAGAAGCCATAAGTGAATTAGGAAGACTATATACTGAAAAAATGTGTGCATTATGTGTGCAAATGTGTGCAATTCTGTCCTTTAAACTCTCAAACTGTACAAACATCACACTTGGCTCTCCTTGCATGTAAAAATAGGCAGGTTTTGGTTTTTTCCTGTTCTAGCAGTGTAAAATGGAACAAACCAAACTAATCTGTTAGTGTAAATCAGCATCCTACCCTGCTTTAGAGGACAGACATTTTCACATCCTCACCTTTGTGCATCGCACATCATCTGCTCGGCAACAGGCAGAGGCTGCAGTCTGTTCCCACTGGGCAGTTTATTCATGGTCCACAGCTGCCACCACACCTTTCTCGGAGAAATTACTGGTGGGTGCCAGTGGGGATTGCAATGAAGAGCAGTGAAGGTGGCATTTTAGAAACATCCTTTCTGATTTGACAAGAAAAAAATTGGAAGTACTTCCTTAATCTTGCTTCACACCACAATTTAACTATCATTTTGGCTCCAATTATTCCAGGTAATGTAAATGGTTAAAGAAACCTCTTCCATTTTTACCTCTGTTTTTTATGGTTTGCATATTTTTAATAATTAAAAAAAAGGAAAAATATTTTTTGTGTTCTGGTATTTAAGACAGCAAGACTTTGAGATCGGCATTTGTTGAACTTTATCCTTTGGAGCTGGAACAAGATGAAGCTTTCAATCACCTGACCTGAAAACTTCATTTCACAATTCTGTCGAGGCTTTTCCTTCTTCAAGAAAGCAAGTGTTCATCTCTACAAGATTCTGTGTATAAGATGATGTTAGGTCTATCCCACTTCTACTAGAGGCGAGAAACTGTATCAGAAGCATCTCTGAGGGAGATGAGAGGTAGCAGCAGGCAAGGAGCGGTGTTTGAGTGTGGCTGGGAGATTTGATTCTGTTTGTGGCTTTGTTGTGGCCTCTTTTCTCTTGGCTGCAGTTGGGAGTAATGTATTTAGCAATGTTGTAGAGCTGGGGTTTAGATTCTGAGAAGTTAATGTACTTAATGCATGCAGACAGCAGAAAGGCTGGTGGATCATCACTTTAAAGGATTTCAACCCCCAAACCAATAACCATTAATAAATGTCATGGCACTTTGTGAAGATGATCAGTACTGCTCTTCCCTATTGACAGCCAAGTTCACTTGTTCATGGTCTCCAGCAGACTTTTTCCAGCTCTTCAGCCAAGCCCTACCTACCAATCCAGATAGCTCTAAAGAGACCATCCTCATCCCTGCTAGAAGCTGGGGTAGCTGGTGAGGGCTGCTGAAAAGCCAAAGAATCCATTTGCAAAGCAAACTATAAGGTTCAGCTGTGCAGCTCTTGTAGCATCTAACAGAAACTACCCCAATCCCACCTGACGGAGATTTTGGAGTCAGGAGTTCAGTGAGATGCGTGTATGCAGCAAGCGGGGCTGGGGAGGGAGCTGCACGAGGTCCACCTTGAGCTGCAGGGGGATTTCAGCCAAACCCATCAACCTGCATTCCATTAAAAGGTAAAATTCACTGTTGTAGATAACAAAAGTTGTCCCATGATCCTCTGAGAACTGGTCTTTGCTATTTCTTCAGAAGGTACATGGGTTTTCTTGAATAGTGAATGGAAATACTGATGGTAAGAAGGCGGGGGGGAAGAAAGAAGCACGATTCGTTGAATTATAATGTGTCAGTACTTCTAGTTCCAAAAGAAGCAAAAAAGGAACCAAAAAGTTGGTGTTACACTGACAGAGTGAGTCTTAGGAATGGCAAATGCCTCGAAGCTGTGAAATACTCTGCTTTTCAAGCAGTAAAGCAATTTGAAAGCTCAATCATACTGGCTTGAAGCCAGCCTTGACATGATTTTTTGGCCATATCCAGCAAATCTGCCTGAAAAGTAACGTAAGCCCAGCGTGTTTGGTTTGGGCCTACTGACTGAAATGGTGAATTCCTTTACAGCTTAACTTTTAAGAAAAAATTAACTGGGAATTTTATTCATTTCTAAACTAAAGACATCGTTTTGGCAAAATATGAAGTTACTGCATTGCCAGAATGACACCCCTTCTGGCAGCTACAAGCTTTTGAAGCCGGCAGGGCTAAACATTAGGCTTAACCATGATAGGAGCAACTCACAAATATGCCATTAAAGACTGGAAAAAGTGTGGAGAAATGGGAAAAAATACTGGGAAATCAGAGTAATCTGCCTGGTGATGGAGCTGCCCTTAGCCTAGTAAGAAGAAAAGCATGCGCATGATGATGGAGGACGCTGACCCTGCTTCTTAAAAATGTAAATAAAGTAGGAGACATCTTCTCTTTGAGCTCTCATTAAGTGATTGGAGTGTGCAGGCATCAGACAAATAAACAATTGCAAATGATTACTCTTTCAGGAATTACATTTTTGGGGGTAGGCACATCTGAAATGAATGCTCAGTGAAGAACTCGGTTGTTCATCGTTTTTTCCAAATCTCTTATGACTCATCCTGCTTTCATTCCAGATGTTAAGCCATGTTTTTTTGTATAATTTAACCAACCTGTATTCATTTCTGTTCAAAATAGAACATAGTAAGTTCTGGGTGAGTGCAAAATAGATATGTGTGATGATTTTACTGTTTCAGTTGTTGGATGGTTTATATTGATGACTGTAGGGATTAGGTCAGCCAGTTGCTCTTCTGTTTTGCTCATCCATAGAAATAAGAATGTACAATAAAAAAAAAACCAAAAAACCCAAACAAACAAGGACAGCTGCCATTTAATAACAAGGAAGTGTAAGTTATATTTTATTCTGCAAATTAATATCAATACAATCAATTACAAGGAGAATCTAGGGTTGATTATTATGTATCTAGAAACAAAAGCAAGGTAGAAAATATTTTGGAAAGAGTTATCCCCAACAACAAACATGGAAGGAAAAAAAGGTGAAAATAGGTACTAATGACTGTAAAATACACGATGGACGTGGCCAAGACTTAAAAAAGGCGTCTGTATGTGCTGCCCTTGATGGACCATGGACAGTTGAGCTGGACTCCCAGTACTAACTCAACGAGTATAGGAGACTAAACCTTTCCCTTCTGTTTTCCTCTTCTGTTTCCTTTGGATTGGAAGCTTGTAGCATTCTGGGTTTTGAGAGTTCCTAGGTGGTATCAGCCCTGCAGTTGACTGCACGTGATTGTAAAAGAGGGCACCAAAGGCTGCAGCTCTGCCCACAGGGGCAGGTTTCCAGCGGTTTGCTTAGAAAACGTAGAGCTGAGGGTGTGTAAATGATGAAAATCATTGCAGAAGCAGATGTGAAATTCTGTTTGGTGTGCACAGGAGAGCCCAAGCAGGACTTAGCCGTTTGCTTGTGCTGTGAAAAGGAACGAATTTCATTTACGTTGCAGCACGGTGTCCTGGGAAGGCTGTTTGGCTCATTACAGTTGTATTGTTTTCAGTTGCCTTATCCTTTTCAGAATAGTCTAAGTTACAAATAACCAATAACGGAAAAGCTAGAAGCTTTCTAAAAAAAATATAATTCTCGGTTATATCGCCTAGAGACAAGGGGGAAGATGGGAGGGGGACAATTTATTGCTTTTTTATATTTAAGGATTGATATTAAACAGAGAAATTTTGAGACATCCATTTCTTTATTTTTGTGAGAGCAGATATATCCCTTGTCACTTTGATTCAGCATCTGCAAAATCAGCTGACTCCAGAAATGCTGTTGCATTATAATTGTTGATCTGAATATGTATGTGATTTAAATTGCAGTGGCTATTACATTACCTGTGTAATAGGTATTGTTTGTGCACTGATGATTGTGTGCTGAGCATTACGTTAATATAAAGAGAGCACAACGATTATAAATTGAGCATTTATCACAATCATCTGGCTATCGTCTTCTCCTGGGATCAAATCTTTGTCTCCCCATTGAATTTGACGTGCTGATGTGTCCTCTGCACTGATATTTTACTCTGTGGGGTATGGGGGAAAGCTAGGGAGAAGAAAGGGCTTTGTGAATTGATCGTATGTAAGAATCTATATTTCTGAAGTATATTTTTATTGATCCAATTCAGTCACTGGTTGCCCCATGCTATAAAATTTAAAATACTGAAATGCAAGCTGTTAGTTTGAATTCAGGTACCTTCACCCTACTGTAAATATTTCAAAAGAGAACTCGGATGGTTTGATATCTTCAGGGAGATGGAGGGATATGTTCTTCCTCTGCACAGAGCCAGGCAATATGCCTGTAACAATTAAGCGAAATGGATGTACAAAGGATAACATCTTTAATTACTTCTGTGTCTTTTGTGAAGGATCTGCAAGAATTTTTCTCTTTACGTAAAGAAATAACTGTGGTAGTTGTAATCTTGCAGTTTGGAAATATTCTAAATAAGCATTTGGGTTTTCTTTGAGGCTAAACAGATATGCCTTTAAAAGAGGTAGGAGAGAGGGCTTGTATCAGCATCTCCATAGCATCCTCGGTTCTGCCCCAAGCACTGACCTCAACCTAGAAAAAAAAAGATATTTTACGTGGTCTTAGGGCACAAACCTGTTTCAGTCTTGTGGGAGAGCTCAGGTGAAGCTTGTGGTGATTGGATAGAAAGCAGTGATCAATTAGTAGTTTAGGACAAAGTTAGATACTCCCATCAAATTCAATTGCAACATCGGTGAGGATGGAGATGCTTTCTGCCCTTCGTTGGTGTTAGTAACGTGCCTTGTTCATGTAAAGTTTTCTAGTGAAACACATTGATAGAACATCATTTTTTCAGGCAGACACAAGCACAGGCAATTCAAGCCTCTCCGTGAAATCTGTGGATCTGTGGGTGCTTCACAGGAGTGAAGATTTTATAACCACTCCTGGTTGGAATGGGGATATGAAAAGGCAGGCTGGGCAACTTGAGGTTTTTCCTGGTTTTTAGGAAGACTCGGCATTATTCTATAAAAAAAGCCTAATTCAATCCCAGTAAAATTAGGGTTGCCACTTCAACTAGATATGGGGGGGTTTACGCAGCATTTGGGAACATCTTTCTTTCTCAGCATTTTTACTTCTAACATAGAAACGTGTAAAAGCCACAGCAAGGAATATTTCAAATGTCAAATGCCCATGTCAATACCTACATCCATGTCTATGTTTGATGTATAGCTGAACCCCTGGTTCCGCAGCGTGACGAACAGCTCTCTTGCACCTAAAATAATTTGCTGACTTTGCCTGTGAGGGGAGGAGGGATATCTCATGCTCGCTCTTGTTGTGAGCCCTGCGGCTGCGACCCACAGAGAGCGATAACTGGATTTGGGGTGGGTTTATGTGCAGGAGACCTGGCAGTGGTCAGCACCAAGGTCTGGTGTGGCCTGCACTGGGTTAGGCCATTCATTTCTCTTAGAGCAAAAGAGATCCTAGGTCATCTCAAGTGAAATAAAAAGCACAGGACCAGAAGGGGCTAATATTTTATTACCAAGCTTTGGAGACTGCTCTCCTCTGTTTTCCTCGCTGACAAAGGAAAGGCCATGCAGAACCCCTGCATGATGCCAAGCCTGGTCTTGCACCTCCCCTGCCACCCATGGGTGCAGGAGGTGTGAGGGTTGTTCTGTCAGGCCAGCTTTGTCCGGTTGTGTCCATGCAGAATCTGAGCACAGTCTCCTGGTCCTTCCACAGACAAGCGAACCCGGCACTCCCAGCACGCACAAACTCACAGCACGTGCCCAGGCAAGGGGAGCTGAGGATGCTGTACCAAACCGTAACCAGCTCTTTCCATCAACCTATGTTGTCGTACTGGAGGTGAGGTAATAGTACTGGAGGCAATGTCGCCAAGTCAGCTTCCTACTGGACATTTCCCTTTTCTTAACCAGCCCCCACTGAGGCTCTAGGGCTGAGCAGTGGTCTCTGGCCGGCACGCTGCCCAACCCACGCTCCTGGGAGGGCTGAGCAGGAGGAGTTCCCAAGGCTGCCAGTCCCTCCAGGCCTGTGGCATGTTCCTCTGGAGAGCTTCGGTGTCCTGCAGGCTGTCCCACTGGGAACACCAGCACGTGCTTCCCAGGCAAAGTAGCACATCCATCTGTGGGCCCTGGCATCCTGCAGCCCATCCGCACTGGGAACCCTGCGCATCCTTTCTGCAGTCCATGCTGTTCAGCGAGCCATCACACCGCAGGCCCTGGCAGACGGCCTTCCTAGGGGATGGGGTCCACAATATCCCTCCAGGGAAACCCAGTGTGTCCCTCCTAGAGATTTCTGTGTCAGGCATCGCATCCCTCCTGGGGTCCGCTGTGTGTTCTGGAGACATCCAGCATCGCATCCCTCCTGGGAACTGCTGCCTGTATCTCCAGGACTGTCCAGTATCCTATGTTCCCTGGGTCTCCAGCATTGCATCCCTCCTGGGGACTGCTGTCTGTCCCTCCAGAGATATCCAGCATCTTGCCACCCCAGGGTCCCCACCATCATTTGCCTCCTGGGAACAGCTGCCTGTCTCCAGGGTCATCCAGTACCTTCTCTTTCCAGGATCCCCAGCATCGGATCCCTCCCAGGATCATCCAGCATCCCCTTTCCCCGGGGTCCTCGGCATTGCATCCCTCCCGGGGACATCCAGTATCCTTTCCTTCCAGGATCCCCTGCATCGAATCCCTCCTGAGGACACCCAGCATCCCGCATCCCCGGTGTCCTCGGCATCGCATGCCTCCAGGAACATCCAATATCCCGCATCTCCGGGGTCCCCGGCATTGCATCTCTCCTGAGGACGCCCAACGTCCCGCATCCCCGCGGTGCCCAGCATTGAATCCCTCCAGGGACACCCAGCATCCCGCATCCCTGAGGTCCCCAGCATCGCATCCCTCCAGGGACATCCCGCATCCCCGGCATCCTCGGCATCGCATCCCTCCCGGGGACGCCCAGCATCCTGCATCCCCGATGTCCTCGGCATCGCATCCCTCCAGGAACATCCAATATCCCGCATCTCCGGGGTCCCCGGCATTGCATCTCTCCTGAGGACGCCCAACGTCCCGCATCCCCGCAGTGCCCAGCATTGAATCCCTCCAGGAACACCCAGCATCCCGCATCCCTGAGATCCCCAGCATCGCATCCCTCCAGGGACATCCCGCATCCCCAGTGTCCTCGGCATCGCATCCCTCCCGGGGACATCCCGCATCCCCGGCGTCCTCGGCGTCGCATCCCTCCCGGGGACATCCAGTATCCCGCATCCCCGGGGTCCTCGGCGTCGCATCCCTCCCGGGGACATCCAGCATCCCGCATCCCCGGCGTCCTCGGCATCGCATCCCTCCCGGGGACGCCCAGCATCCCGCATCCCCGTTCCCCCCCCCGGCGCTGGGTGTCACCCGCAGCGCCCCGCGTCGCCCTGCCCTTCGCCGGGGGGGCAGCGCTGCGCCTCCTCGTAGCTGGGCAGGTGCTTCACCTCCTCGTAGCGCGGCAGCGGCGGCAGCTGGAGGGCGGCGGGGGGCTCGGGGGCGGCGGGCGGCGGGCGGGGGGCTGCGGGCGGGGCGCGGGGGGCGTGCGGGGCCCGGCGGCGGGGCGGGGGGCAGGCGCGGCGGCGGAGGGCGCAGCCCGCGGCCACCAGCGCCAGGAGGACGAGCAGAGCCGCCAGCCTCCTCGCCAGCCACCGCGCCCGGGGGAGCCAGGGGGGCTCCGCATCCCGGCCCGGCCCGGCCCCGCCGCACCCCGCCCGGCCACACGCCATCCGAGCCCCGGGGATGGGCTGGTAACACCAACCCACCCCCCCCACCACCACCACCACCAGCGCCCCCTCCGGGCCCGGCTCGGGGTTTTATCGGCGCTGGATGGGGTTTTTCATCCCTGATGATGAAAAATTGATGGAGCCATTTGGCGGCGGTTCACGGGCTAATGGGGCGTCGGTGCGGGATGCGGCGCGGGGCCAGGAGCGGGCGCTGAGCAGGGAGCTGCGCCCCATCCCGGCCTCGGGGCCCGGACACCCCAGCGGCACCCCAGGTGTGCCCCAAAAGTCACCCCTGAGCCAGAATGTGTCTTGCTGCAAGTAGGAACAGGATCCCTGACCAGGGATAGTCGGTACGTAGGAACATGGGGATGAGTGGTACCCAAGGGCACGAGGACAAGCAGCACCTGAGGATGCAGGGAGGAGTGGTACCCAAGGATACGAGGATGAGCAATACCCGAGGATTCTGGGATGAACAGTACCTAAGGATACAAGGATACAGTGTCCCCGTACTCAGCACTGGTGAGGCTGTGCCTTGGATCCTGTGTTCAGCTCTGGGCCCCTCACCACAAGAAGGATGTTGAGGCTCTGGAACGAGTCCAGAGAAGAGCAACAAAGCTGGTGAAGGGGCTGGAGAACAGGCCTTATGAGGAGCGGCTGAGAGAGCTGGGGGTGTTTAGCCTGGAGAAGAGGAGGCTGAGGGGAGACCTCATTGCTCTCTCCAACTCCCTGAAAGGAGGTTGTGGAGAGGAGGGAGCTGGGCTCTTCTCCCAAGTGACAGGGGACAGGACGAGAGGGAATGGCCTCAAGCTCCGCCAGGGGAGGGTCAGACTGGATATCAGGAAAAACTTTTCACAGAAAGGGTCATCAGGCACTGGCAGAGTCTGCCCAGGGAGGAGATTGAGCCATCATCCTTGGAGGTGTTTAAAAGACGGGTACACGAGGTGCTGAGGGACGTGGTTTAGTGTTTGATAGGAATGGTTGGACTCGATGATCCAAGAGGTCTTTTCCAACCTGGTGACTCTGTGATTCTATGATGAGCGACACCTGGGATGTGGGGATGAACAGTACCTAAGGATACAAGGATGAGCAGTACCCGAGGACATGGGTATGAACCTGATGATGTGGAGATGAGTGATACCCAAGGGATGCCTGCAAGGAAGCAGGCATAACTTGTACTCGAGAATGCAGGGATGAGTGATACCCAAAGATGAAGGCATAAAAAGTACCTGAGGACAGAGAGATGAGTGGTACCCAAGCGCGTGGTGGTGAGCCGTACCCAGGGACATGAGGATCTGTGATACCTGAGCCCTGAGCAATCCATAGAAGGGGAAATGCAAGGTGCACAGCCTACCACTGATTTTGGCACTTACAAAGGACAGCTGCAGTGTTGGAGCAGGCAATGACAGGCTGGATCCCTGGTCCCTGAGCAAGGCACAGATGATAGTGAGACCTTCATTCCTCCTTTCTGTTGTTTTTTATTCCTACCATTAAGATTTCACAAATTTTCACCTACTGGCAAGGCCAGGGGGTCCCTGTGTCACCCAGCAATGACCATTGCCCACCTTTCTGGGGATCCAATCCATGACTTTATTTGGCTTCCATAATTACAGACCCTTGGCTGCACTGTTTCCTGATTACCCTCAGCTCAGTTGCAAAACTCCTCAGGCAACCGGGAGAGGAGAGGAAGGTCTAATCTAGTCATGGAAAAACTTACTAATATGAAACATTGCAAAAAATGACCAGTACTTTTCTGCTTGGTTTCCTTTTAGGTGATGATGCCAAATCTGATACGCAGCAGCAACCAACCTACGTGACGGTCACGTGTAATGTATTCGTTTCCTTTGCCCTGTTTACTCGACCTGGGGTGATTTTGTTCCTGATATCTGTAAGGGATACTCCTGCTGTCATCCCCACGTGGGGGTAATTCACGCTGATTGTATCTATTACAGATTTTGTGGTGCTCAGGAAGAAAGATGAGCAGAAAAGATTCTCAGCGGTGATAGAGCATTGGGCAGCCTTGGCATAAAAATAGTCTGAAAGGAAGGAGGGGGTCAATGGTCCTGGGCTTCCGGCAAACAGCGAGAAACCACAGTTTCTTTCTGTATCTTCAGGGGTTTATTCTGCATACATTTCATTACTTTGTTGGGCATTTCTGCCCGCAGAAGGGCGCTGGAGCAGGGAACTGGGGGAAAGATGAGCTTCAGGCATGGGGCTGAGGCAGGAGGGGGGCAGCACGGGGACACAACCCTGGCTCCGACTTCTCTTGGACCAACCTGCTCGGGCAGTGCTGGCTCTGCCACCTGGCACAAGGAGGTGGCCCTGGGGACGCTGGCCCTGTGCTTCAGGAGTGCAGGATTGGGGATGCTGAGCACCGGCACCCCACCACGCCGGGGGGCTGAATTTGCTCTAGAATATTAACAACAACCAACATAATAATTTTAAGACAAATACGACAGTGAGTAAACAGCAGGGCGCCCGTCAAGGCCTGCCTATCCATTAATAAAGTGCCACATTTTAACAACATTTCTGATAAGCTGTAACTCCGCAAGCAGAGCGCTATGAAATATTAAAGCCTGTTGATAGCTCATTAAAGGTAACATTCTGGCTGGCCCTCCAGCATGTGCTGCAGCCTGGGCTTCGGTGCTCAGCCTGCACAAGGGGCTGAAGATTAGCTCTGTGCCCCATCAGAAAAGGAAAACTAAAGGGAACAGGGCGCTGCGACAGCCAGAAGAAATAAGAGCTAAAACCCTGGTATGCAGCTATACTCACTCCAGCAGCCCCTGCTCCAACAGCTCCACACTTGGCTTGGGAAAATGAGGAAATATTAGCTCCTGGAGTGGGGGTCAGGGCCAGGGGACTCATCTCTTCTGGCTCAGTGGCTGCATGGGGATGCTTGCAGCCTTCCTGGGGCAGCTATGAGTGAAGACACTGCATCCCCTGGGGGTTTGGGGGCTTCAGGGGGGTTTGAGGGTAGCCAGGTCTGCTCCTATTTGGGCTTTTAGAAAGGTACAGAATGTGTCTTCTGCTCATCTGTAGGTTCTGTGTGGGTAAGTTGGGCAGGCTTGGGTAATTGGTTCCATCAGCAGTAACTGGATGGCATCAAAAAAAATCATGGAATGGCTATAAATTGGAGGGGGAAAGATTTAGTGTAGATATTAGGAAGAAATTCTCCACAATGAGGGTGGGGAAGGGCTGGCCCAGTTTGCCCAGGGAAGCTGTGGATGCTCCCTCCCTGGAGGTGTTCAGGGCCAGGCTGGATGGGACTTTGAGCAGCCTGTCCCAGTGGAAGGTGTCCCTGCCCATGGCAGAGGGGTGGAGCTGGATGATCTTTAAGGTCCCTTCCAACCCAAACCATTCTGATTCTATGATAATTGGTGTCACCCATGTCAGTGATGCAGCTGTAGGCAGCTGCAGGTGCTAATGAGGATGAGGGGCAGGTATTTTAGCGTGGCTGCTCTGCTGAGGGCCAGCACGGTGTGAGGACTGCTCACTTGCTCCTGAGAGAGAGAGGGAACAGGGCTGCAGCCACCCCTGGGACCCTGAGTGGCCCTGGGGCTCCCATCACCAGGCAAGGAGCTGGACTGGCTGAGGAGGCGGCAGCACTAGGGCAGTGAAAACTGGGATGCAACAGCCTCCTGGTCAGCTCCCTGAGGAGCAGCCCTCTCCTCCTCCACATGCAGGACCTCAAAAGGGCAAACAACACCCACCTGCAGCCTGGATGACCCCAGGCGATGGTCCAGCTGGGGACCGTAAGGGGGTTCTGACTCACTTGAGGCAAGGACGGGGGCGGCAGAAGCTCCTGCAAGAAATGCTGAGAGTGGGGGCCACGTGTGGTGAATCACCACATCTTTGGGAAGAGATTCTGTGGGCCTGACGGTGCCGGTGATGTGGATTCATGTCATGGTCCCCCAGGTGCCACTGGCAGCACAGGGCGGCAGCTCTCTGAGTTGATGCTCAAACTTCAAAGCAGCCAGGAGAATCTGGGCTTCAAACCTCATCATGCGCCTTGTAATTCTCTTAAACAAGCCTACAACCAGTTAACAGCATCTATATTAAAGCTCAAATTCAGCTGTTTAAACCTTTATGCTGTTCCATGCACAGAAAGCTTCTAGCAAATCGATGCTGTCAGCTACTGAAGTGTGGCAAGAGCCCCTGCGTGCCGGAGCTATCCTGGTGTGCTCCGAGAGGTTTCTTCTGGTTAGATCAAAACTTAGTTGCCTTTTTTCCCGGTTGACTGACTCTTCAAATGCCAGGCTTGTTCATCTTCTTGCAAGTTTTTTTTTTTTTTCTTACAGGGATGGGAGTAAATAGTAAAGCAAAGCATTGTTTCTGTTAGCAGCAGCATCACTTTTGGGCAGTTCAAGGTGCTTTCCATACTGCCATGACATTTTTCACTGATGAACGAGAAATGAAATTCCACATGAGATGGTCTAGGTGTTCATCAGAATTAATCTTGAAAACTGTCACATTGCTGTAACGTGAATTCCTTTAATTACATAACCACAAATGCCTCAATCACTAAACCCTCTGCATCCATAGCCTCTTTAGATCTCAAAAACTCAAGTAACACCCTGGTTACTGCACTTGGGAGCAAGAGCTACAAATCAGGCACAGGCTCAGCCATCGCTCAGCAGCTTCTTGGCCCACCACCTGCATCGTGGTCTTCCCATCACCACTCCAGTGCCACCACCATTCCATGGCCACAAGCACTCATCCAGAGCCAGGAAGGGTCACACACAGGGGAACCCCCCCCGACCATGGGGTAAGAGAAGAAACAGTTTTCTGGGAAGCTACCTGAAGGTGGGGAACTGAAAAGCCAGGGCACATTGTCACAGGTATGAGTTTCCCAGCAAAAGGGATGGCATAAGTTTGGTTGTGAGAACTTCTGCATGAATTTGATTTCATTAATGTGTTTTTACATTTATATTTTATATTTATATTTTTATGTGCATTTACTTATATTTTTTAATGTTAAAGCAGAATATGAGCATGGGTGAAGATGGGAAAGTCTTGTTAATTCCAACAACCCTCCTATTTCATTCTTCTTCCTCCTCCTCTAAATGCTGGTGAAGACCTTTGTGGCAGCCCAGGGTGGTCTGGGCTTAGAGCCAGTGCTGTTCCCAAGACTGCAAGGAGCTTTTTTCTGGACCCCAAGGATGATAAAGCACTGGGGCAGCACCAGGTGTCAGAGAGCATGAATAAATCATAGTTAGCAGCCGCATCGTGCCTCCCTCATCCTGAAATCTGCTCTTTTTACAAGCTCTGAGAAACCCACTTCGCGACTGCCCAGAGTCTCAGGCAAAATCCAAGGCTGCTGAGCGGTTTCTGGGAAGGAGCTTTAGAAGCTGTTTTTCTCCAGTTTTGCAGGGGAGGCACAACTATCGATCCTGCAAATGACCCCTGCAGGAATACATCGATTCCTTTGGAGCAGCAAATCATTAAATACTTGACTTCTAGATCTTTCAAATGGTGCCAAAGAGCTGACCTGGCAAACAAAAAAAAATCATTTTCTAGTGCATATAATTATCCCTGCAATCATTAACATCACCATAACTCTGAATTCACTTTTATGGAAGTTTGCTGCCTAGAATGCTGCTTCATAGATGCTGTACGTAGAATGATGCTTCACATGCCTTTTCTTTTCTCTTATATGTTTTCCCCAAAAGTGCAGGAAAACTAATTGGAAAAACATAACGAAGCTGAGATTTCTCATTTGGGGCAAGGCTGAAATCCTCGCATGTGTTAAGAAGTATTTTCTAATGGGAATAATGCTGTGGATTCATGGAGGGAAGCGCAGCTTTGGATGATGATCTGGACTGTAGATAGAAGCAAGCTGAGCCTTGCAGCTTCAATTATATCATCACATCTAGTAGACGCAAACCAAACGGTTGAAGCTTTTGTAGGAATGACGGAGCAAATTGCTGCTGCCTTGGAGGATGCACAGGTATTTCACATTGAATTTTGGCCTCTGCTACAGCCCTTCTGCAACTGTTCCTCTCGTGGTCCCTAAATCAGTAAATGCGATGCCGTGAGGGTGGGTGAGGCTGTAACTTGGGGAGGGGGTAGCTGGCAGTGACATAGTGTGAAGGCGCTGCAGCAGCAGTGGTCACTCTCTCCGTCTTCACAACCGTCATCCAAAATGAAGAACAAATAGTTCTTAGTGTTTCTTTAACAATTGCTAAAGGAGCCCTTAAGAAAGCCCATCCTCAGCGAGCTTGGAACACTGCTCATGGAAAGCTCAATGTTGCTTGAATTAAACACACAAAGCCGAGATCTATTGCTTCATGTTTTTGAGCACATCTGTAACTGCATAAAGGCTTAGGAAACAAGGAGATGACTCTGCATATGTAAAAAAAAAAAATAAAAAAATTACCTCACAGCTCAGAAATCCCTACTGCCAGCAAATATTTGCTGTTAGACTGTTAAAAGCAGGGAAAGTGAGAGGCTGCAACACCCCTGCATGACTCTGATTCCTTCCTGGGCTCAGTTAGTTCTTCTTTCAACAATTTTGGATGCTCTCCAGAAATTATATGTATTTTCTTCAAATAAAAAAAAAAAGGTGGAAACATCAGAGGGCGATTACATTGATATCAAGTGCGTTGTCAGCCTTCCCAGAATCCATGTCACAGTTAACATTCCATTTTATTCCTTCTATTAAAAAAAAGTATTAGAAAGATTGGATTGTACTTGTTCTACCCTCGTTCTCCCTTTGCAATAATTCCTCGCAATTTGGACTTGAAATCTTTGACTCCATGGAAAGGAGAATTCATCTGGTGAATTTTGGCTGAGGCTTCTAATGTTACAAATAATGACCATCTCTTCATATAACATCCGTATAATATGGATTCTTTGCTCCAAGGGCTGTTTTTCTTCTGAATCAAATTCTATTAATTTCTAAAAATGATTCCAGGATTACGACCTTGATCCGATACCATCCTTAAGCACATATTTAATTTCAAGCCTGCCACGGCAGTAAGACCCCTTGGGACCAGCTGGTGGCTGCAGGCGGAGAGGAGGCTGGATGGCCAGCGTGCTCTGGATGGATGTGTTGGCAGCTAAACACAGAAATGCTGAAATATATTAAAATGCAGTAACAACCGAAAGGCAATAAAGGGCAATTTGTCACAGTTGGAAGGTTCATTGCAGTGGTCTGGAATAACCAAAAAACTATTTTTTAAGATTTTTTTTACAGGGGGCAACATTTTTCCAAGCCGCGGCCCTCGTTAGTCATGCCATTTCTCAAGAGGCTGCCATGATCCAGTCATGAATTTCTGAGATGATTTCATCTCACTGTTATTTACAACTTAGCCCAAAAGCTCAGACTCTTCCTATTATTTGTGGTTAAATATAGCAACGGATTCTTTCCCATTCCTTTTTCTCTCGGAGCAGTTTTTCTGCCACCCACACGAATCGCATGAGTCAGGAGCTGTTCCCAGCTGGCCGGGACCTCGACGGCTGCCTTCGTGCATCCCCAGCTCACCCTGAGCATCAGGAGGTGAAATAATGTCTGTCTGCTTGCAACTGGGGCAAAGCCAGGGATGCTCACCCCACGCCCCGGGGATGTGAAGGGATGTTCCTCCCTTCCATCAGCTCCTGCATCCTGAATGGGATCATCCTGGCTGCATCCCAGATTCTTTTCTTCCATCCCACGGAGGAAATTTCAGGTGACCCCACTTTTCCTGCAACCTGCCCCGAGGATCAGAAGTCACCAGGAGCCGAGTGCAGAGAGGGAGCACTGTCCCACTAAAAACCCTCTCCCATCCCCCTCTCACTCTTCTGTCTGAAGATGCTTTGATTTTACTAAACTAATCATTTCCCACCCCGGTTTTGCCAGCACCAGCCTGAATTCCCTGGATCCCCTGTGCATGAGGCTCAGGCTGCAGCTGGAGCGATTTTGCTGGGGATAAACCCAACAGACACCCCAAACGAGGCTGGTCAGGGCATCCTCTGAGCAGCGGGGTCAGTATCTTGTTAAAAAGGAAAACAGGGAGAAAAAACCTGCCAGCATTTTTCCTGGAAAGGGAGTTATGGCTGTGCCAGGGCAGACGAGGGGCTACACGCCTGCCAGGGAAGCATCTCATAGCACTGCTCATCCAAAGAAGCCCCATGTGCATCGCTTAGGAAAAACGTAAGAGGGAGGGATGAGGATGCTGAGGTTGGGAGGGCAGCGTGGGGGCGGCAGCTGCTGGGGGAGGGTAAAGGGACAGGGGAGGTTTGACCCTGCTATTTTTAACTGTGGCGTTTACACGCTGTAAATAGCCGTAAATAACCGTGCCGGCCTCGGAGGAGGCACAGCAAACAGGAAAGGCCCCAGCATGGCTCACCCCTAGGTCCACTCTTTGGGCTTGGGGGGTCCTGCTGGCCACCGACTCAGCTTGGCTTTGATGGGTCACTTGTCAGCAACCCCCAGACTGGTGGGTCTGGATGCAAAAAAGCAAATATTCAACATTAGGAAATGAGGTGTGTGGGTCCCATCAAGCCAAAACAAGATTTGCCGTGTCCTCCCCACCACTGAGCCAGCCCCAGCTTTTGGCACAGGCTGGATTTATTTGTCCAAGTCGCATCTGCAGGAGCTGACATTTGAGTTCTGAGAGTCAAGATAAAAATATGGACAATGTATCATGGTTTTGCTGTTGAAAGAAGAAACCCCAGCCACAACACCTACCCAGGTGGCTGCTGCAGAGCTCAGACCCACCAAGGCTGGGAGTAGAGTGTGGGATGCGGAGCTCAGGCATGGATGAGGAGCAGGGGCTGCAGAGCTGGGATGGGTGACAGCCCCAGGCCCCCCTAGTTCCACAGAAATCAACCCAAACCAAACAAATGCAAAAAAAAAGAGAAAAATCTGCAGTGACTCTCGGTGGAGCCCAAGGCTGTGGGTGCTGGCGCCTCCAGGAAGAGACACCACAGCTAACTGATACCGGAGAGATTACATTGCTGGCTAATTCTCCAAGGACTGAATCAGTTACATTGTTTTTGATTCTTACATCACTTCCACAAATGTAATAGTCCCACGAGCAGTTGGGTTGCTACAGATAAATGTCTTGGGTGATTCTTAGCATCCCCAGGGCCAGCTTGGAGCCACAGGTCCAGACGCATCGTGTCAGCACCTACGCGATGGGATTTACTAGTCGTACCGACTGCTGTTGTTGAGGTTGTCACTCCCTGCTAGGCAGAGAGGTTGGAGGGATGTCCCCATATATGGAGGACCACCAGATAGAGCAGATGGCCCATTCCTGCTGTCATCAGATTGGCATCACTGCTCTGGCTCTTTCTGCATCTTTTCCAGCTGACGGCTGCGTCATCTCCTTTTCTGATTCCCCCACCATGCCACGGAGAGTGATCTCTGTGAATTTACAATGTTCCCATCTGCAGGTAGTTGTCCCCTGGTCCTGGCTGTTCCCTGGAGCACAAAAAAGAATGTCACTGCCATAGGCACCACAACGCCTTTTGCAAAGCCCAGCACTTACTACTGAAGGCAATATTTTAAACGGAAACCTGTATTTCAGTGTATTACAGGCTTTATCCCCCCACATCTCTTTGCTCTGTAATTAACTCATTGCCTTTTTTTAGAGCCATTATTTAACGTCTCTCCTATTGATTTGCTACCTAACTGGTAACACTGCTAATTTGCTAACCCTTGTCAGCGCTGTCTTAGCCTGGTGCTAATGGGTGCCTCATCAGTTTGGATGTGCTGAATAGCACTGGAGACCCCAGCTCCCATCTACACAAACATTTCCAAAGCAGCTCAGACTCTCAGTGCTCCCAGCAGCCAGCAAGATGAAGCCCTGTTAGTAAATAGTCTCCCTGGGGCATCTCTGAGGGCTTCCTGGGCTGGTTCTGGTTGGGGCTGTGGTTTAAGCAAACACACGCAGGTAACATCGTTGTGTCCCAGGTTTCCCTGTGAGGGTTTGGGGTGGAAAACTGGGCTGGGGGTGCAGGCAGCAAGGGTGCCCCCCCATCACCTCACCCTCAGAGAACATGACATATTTATTTTTTCATAAATGGACACAAATAGATGTAAGGAACAAGATTTTCAGTGAGTAATAGAGTTTAGCGTAAAATATGTTGGATGATCTCAACACCAGCTAGAATTGCTGTAATTATTCTGGTGTCGAGGAGGGGGATTTTCTGGCCCTGCTTTGTACGCTTGGTCCTTGTGAAGCACTGATTTTCGATGTCTCCTATGCCAACAGCTTTATGGCATTGAGACCTGAATTATCATCTGCTCAGGTGACGGAACAGGGCAAGCTTTTAATTCTGACCACACCGGGTAGCTTTCTGAAATACCAGTGTTTTAAAGCATTTTTGACAATTAAATGGCATTGATTTCATTTTAACAAAAAAAGCCACAGCATACTTTGATGGGAGAGGAGACCTGCGTAGTCAGGAGCACTGGGGTATCACTTGGGTTATGGAGATTATCAAGCACCATCCCTGAACAGCTTTTTCTAAGCAGATGGAAAGCTCAAAGTGCACAGTTCATGTGCAACATGAGTCTGCAGGGTTAATAGGATAAAAAGAAGGGATTCAGATGTGAGATTCTGAGCCCAGAGCATCCTTCTCCTTCCCTGTGCTGTGCACTGTATCTCAGCAAGTGCTTCAGTGCAGATGAATTGCCGCCTCCTGCTTTTTCTCTCATGCCTTGGGGATCCAGTGTGTAAAGCAGAATGGAGTGAATACAGTGAATACCCAGCAAACAGAGGTGGCTTAATTGTGAGCCACAGGTGTTCACCAGTTTCTGTGTAGCAGGAACTCTAGCAACACATCTCTGGCCTTTTCACCTCGAAGGAGAAGATGGCTGTTTGTAATTCTCTAAGTGACGACACAACATCACAAGTGGTGATATATGTGTGATGCTTTCATTTACAGCTTCCAGACAAAAGCCTGTCTGCAGAGAAGTCAGTGGAAATTAAAACCAGCTAATGCCTGTATATTATACAAAGGCCTGTACGCAATTAGGAAATCAGAAATAAAGCAGGATGCAGATGGAGGCGCTGGGAACTGTCTCCCCTGTGACTATGATTGGATTTTTTTGAGCTAAAATCCAGAATTTTTTTTTAATGGCTGTGACGTGTCACCCCGCCTGTGGGTCCCTGGGTGTCATTTTGAGAGGAAACACTGATTTTCTGACCACCACCTCCTCAAACTGCGTTGTGCCCTTTTATATTTACTGAAGAGGCTAACGCATTTCTGAGGCTAAAACTCATTTTCATTTCCTGGCTCTGCTCAGCTCGCCTGCCTTTTTTGCCTCATGGCCAGGATTTGTGTCTGTCCTTTCTGTCACATCCAGCCGTTCCCTCTTGTTTCCTTCCTCTCTTTCCGGACTCGCAGTCGTCCTCTCTCCTTACTTGCCCTTTTACTGATGGACCAGCCTATCTCCGCCTTTTATTTAAGAAAAAACACCCCCTTACACACATGCAATGTAGGAAAAAAAAAAAGCCTCTTAATGCATCTGCATTTATTTCCAAGTAGCATCTTCTGCAGCAGGAGAGGGTGTGTAGACCCAAGCCCGCATCGGCAGTGCTGGAGTGACACAGCACTGTGGCGTTTCCAGAGCCAGATCACCAGGAACTGTGCTTTTTAACTTAAATATTTTTAGTTTTAAGAAATACAAAGCTTCGCAAAGGTCTAGCTGTCAAGAAAGTGAGTGTGAGATTGATTTATGGAACGCTGGGGCATATGTAGTGTTGTATTTATACATGTTCTATACACGCTGCGTAAGATTTAGCCAAAAAATCTACTCTAACAGAAAAATTAAGTGCTGGAAATTGAATAAAAACTGTATCTGCAAACCCCACAATATAGTGCCCTGGGAACTGCCTGAGCGATGAAGTAAAAGTGCAGAGGGCTTTCCAATGAGCCCCTTCATACTTTGAGGACGCGATTAAACAGCCCCACGTAGTCAATTCAGAGGCAGCCGGGCACTGACTGCTCTGTAATGCGGTTGCCCCCGCAGAAAAATATTAATTTAATAGGTCTTTTTTGGTGAGGAAAGAGCCCCTTCCCTCCCCAGTGAGACGTTGCTGCCACCTGCAGGAGGATTTTGGTGCCGGTAACGACCCCAAAACGACGCTGGGAATCATAGAATCATAGAATCACCAGGTTGGAAGAGACCCACCGGATCATCAAGTCCAACCATTCCTATCAAACACTAAACCATGTCCCTCAGCACCTCGTCCACCCGTCCCTTAAACCCCTCCAGGGAAGGTGACTCAACCGCCTCCCTGGGCAGCCTGTTCCAGTGCCCAATGACCCTTTCTGTGAAGAATTTTTTCCTAATGTCCAGCCCAAACCTCCCCTGGTGGAGCTTGAGGCCATTCCCTCTCATCCTGTCCCCTGTCACTTGGGAGAAGAGCCCAGCTCCCTCCTCTCTACAACCTCCTTTCAGGGAGTTATAGGGCACAATGAGGTCTCCCCTCAGCCTCCTCTTCTCCAGGCTAAGAAAGTGCTGATGTGGGCAGAGGGAAAGTCCCAGGTAAAGGGGTTTAGGAGCCAGAGGCACCCAGCCCTGGGCAGCACCCATCTCCAACCACAGCACCTCCAACAATTCGTCCTGCTGCCCCAACTGACCAGGCAAGGCAGGAGCTCCCTCCTCTTCCTCCCCTTCCTCTTTATTGTAGAATCGTAGAATGGTTTGTGTTGGAAGGGACCTTAATAACCATCCAGTTCCACCCCCCTGCCATGGACAGGGTCACCACCCACTGGATCAGGTTGCTCAAAGTCCCATTGAACCTCGTGTTGAGCACCTCGAGTGATGGGGCACCCACAGCTTACAACCTGTGCCACTGCCTCACCACCTTCACTGTGAAAAATTTCTTCCCAATGTCTAATCTAAATCTTCCCCCTCCAATTTAAAGCTGTCATCCTCCCCATCCCCTTCCAGGTGCTGGTATTCACATCTCTGTCCCTTTGCAGCAGATGCTGGGGGGTGGCCAGCCACATCAGAGACGGACTGAAGTTTTGTAAGAGTCTGGGGAGTGACAGTCTGGGGATCCTGTTAGCATAATTAATGTTATTAATTAATTAATGTTATCCTGTTAGCATAATTAATGTTATCTGGGGGTGTTTAGCCTGGAGAAGAGAAGACTGAGGGGAGACCTCATTGCTCTCTACAACTACCTGAAAGGAGGTTGTGGAGAGGAGGGAGCTGGGCTCTTCTCCCAAATGACAAGGGACAGGATGAGAGGGAATGGCCTCAAGCTCCACCAGGGGAGGTTTGGGCTGAACGTTAGGAAAAAAATTTTCACAGAAAGGGTCATTGGGCCCTGGAACAGGCTGCCCAGGGAGGGGGTTGATTCACCTTCCCTGGAGGTGTTTAAGGGACGGGTGGATGAGGTGCTGAGGGACATGGTTTAGTGATTGATGGGAATGGTTGGACTCGATGATCTGGTGGGTCTTTTCCAACCTGGTGATTCTATGATTGATTCTATTATTCTATTTACTCTCCATCACAGCACCCTGTTTGGGGCACAGGGTGGCAGCGTGCACGGCTCTGGCCGTGCTGGGCTGGCAGAGCTGCCGCAGGGAACGGCAACACCATGGTTGTTTCTACAAAGGTTGGTCCAAGGCATCCCCCCCATCACCCAGGACCACCAGACCTGATCCCGGCTCTGGAGGGCTTCGTTCCCCTGCTTCACCTCCTACCAGCTTCTCCCTGCTGGAGCAGAAATCCACGATCCTATCACCCATGGAGGTGTCAGATAAGTAAATGTAATAGCAGCAAGCTATAGGAAAACACTTAGGGGATTGTTTCACTTTGAATCAAAAAATGTTGCTGCCGTATATAATGGCACCGAGGAGGAATCTGTAGCAACTGGAAACTTAAGAGTATTAAAATTGATCCCTTCCCTTCAGCGGGAGGACTTAATTCTGCCTCTATCAATAACTAATGGTCCTGCAGCTGCAGGAAGAGCTTGTTTAACTTGAGGATTGAGCAAGAGCTGGAGAGAAAAAAAATCTTATTTCATAATAATGAATAACGGCCTGGCCCGTGCTCAGGGGAAGCTGGCGACGGGGTTCCGAGGCGAGCTGTTTAGCAGGGGCATGAGGGCATGTAGGAATAAGAGCCAGGCTTTGGAAGACTGACAAGACGCTGCCCCTGCAATTTGAACACAGCTAATTCCACGCTTAAGCTAATTGCAAAGGGATCGCCTGCAAAGTACGTGACTCATTTGTCATTTGAATGAAAAGATCTCAATTTGCTGACAAAGGGGATTTAGCTGTACAGTGTTATGCACTGTCTCAAGCTAACAATTACGGCCCACATTTTAACTTTGGCACAGGGTACTGTCACAAATTCTTGTAGGAATATGTGAATAGCTATTCTTTGAATACATTCAACTAAATCCTCTCACTTTGCATACATTTTAATGATCCCATACATGGCTGGAACACACACACTGTTGTACTGGGATGGTGCAGAGCCAACTGAAACCAGCAAATACAACTGGTTGCTGATTTAGCTTAAAAAATATAGGTCCACTGAGCACTGGAAATCCTGCAGCCTTGTGACTTAGTGTTTTCATGGCTGGTTTGGGCAGAAACATACCTGGGATCATGAAGCTGATTGTTCAGAAGGATTTATATACTTCATGCCTCTTTCTTGCTTTCTGTAAGTATCCTGGCAAATGTATTAGTCACCCAAATACTACCCAAAAAGCTAATTTGTAGAATCCTCTAAGTAACAACAACAACAATGTGTCATTATAAACTTCTCTGCTGAAAACTCTTCTTCTGAATACCCTGGTTGAACTTGGTGAGGGAGAAAGAAATGAGAGTTCTTCTCCATGTTTCACTCCTTAGACAAATTATTATTTTGGTACAGGTACTGTATTTGTATGATTTATCCTCATTTGTAATACTGGGAAGTCTTTTGTGGAAGTGATGTTGCACACTCCTTGCCTGCTAACTTGGACAAAAACGGGGCTTGAGGGATGTACCTGCAGCTGGGGGGGAGTTGTAGGAGGGTGAAAATGCTCTGGGTGGCTCTGGATGGCTGCATTCAAGGGTGCCCCACCTGAATTGCTCAAGCAGAGATTGATTTTTAGATGAGGAGCACCTCGCACCATTGGAAAAATCCAAAGGTATCTCAGACTCCACACCATGAATCCTCTGCGGAGGCTTGGATGGCTGCTCATGGTGGTTTCCCCCAGCAGACCTCAGTGACGGGGAACTCAACGTGGAGGAGAGGCATGAGAACCCTGTGGTGCAGCCAGTAAGAACTTGTCCTGAGGTGCAGTCCAACTTTCTCTTTCTGCTGAAAGAACTATCTTGTCAAGTGTCATGAAAGCTACCCATAAATTGCTATTGGTTCTATCCCTGTCCTTGAAAGAAAGATGATTTATGCTTCAGGAAGCTGAATTCAGGCTTTGCTTCACCACTGCATGGCTCCAGTTGAAACTGGTAAAGGGTTGCTACTGCAAAACTGGACCAGTATTTGCTGGTGTGGAATCAGACCCTCGAAGGAAAAGACTTAATTTGAGTATTTTGGACCAAGCGATACAGCTGCTGTGTCTCTACAAACAATGTGCGCTGGGTTGGTCCTGCCCTGGGATAATTTATGAATACTTTGTGTTGGCACAGTTATCAGGATGTTGATTGCTTGAGCACATTTCTTCACCTCAGCTTGAGGATGTCTGGAAAAAGTCAGGAAAATAATGGTTCAGGACAGCTGCCCTTAGCAAGCTCGGAGTGGCTGTCAAGGGATGCGGCTGGAAAAGACAAAACAACCAGACCAAAGCCTCTGCATCACAAAGCCGTCTTCCGTTTCTCATTTCTCTTCTGCCTTGCTTTTTTTTCTTGTTTACTTTCCATTGTGTCCTATTGTAGGCACTTATTTTCACTTAGAAACTCGTGTCGTTGTTCCATAAACTTTTTTTTTGCCTCCTTTATTTTGTTCCAGGCTGGATTCCCTGGGTGCCTGGCCTGGCAGCAGGGTGTTGCTTGCAAGGGGATTTCCTTCTGTGACTTTGCTGGTCTTTTCATCTCAGCCTCAACTCCCTTTTATTTCTTGCAGTGTTTCGCATTAAACGGCTTTTTTATTTGGTTGAGTTTCGGTCACAGTTTTACAAACACTCTTTGCAGCCCAAGCACTGGAGCTTGTTCCCCCGAGCTCTGTGCGTGTATTTTCCTGGGGATATGGATTCTCCAGAACTGTTCGGGGATATGGATTCTGCAGAACTGCTGGGCAGCATGGGGCTGGCAGAACGTGGTGGCAGCCAGGGGCTGCGGCTGGATGCACAGGGGAGAGGAGGGTGCTCCTGATGCCAAATCCTGCTCGCTCATACCCAGTGCGGGAGGATACGGCAGCTGAGCACCTAAAAGGCGCTTGGAATACAATTTTGAGACTATGTTTACTTATATACTTAGGCTTGTTTATAGAGCTTATCTTTTTTTTTCTGATATGTGCCCTAGGAAGACACACAAAGGGTGACTCTGTACCCTGTGCCCAGGAGCTGCTGTGGGGGAAGCAATGGTGAGATTTGGGCTGGGGCCAGATGAGCTTTTGTCATAAGAGGAATAGCTGTAAAACAAACACTTCCAAAACACCCCCTTCCCAAAGGTCTTAGCTCATCTGTGCACAAAGCAAGATGACTTTGGATGTTTCCTGTCTGGTGCGTTCCGCTGGGAGGCAGCAGGGCAGGGGTGGAGAGTGAGGATGTGCAAGGGTGTGCAAGGGTTTCCTGGTCTGGAGCCTGCCTGGAGGTCTGGAAATCCCTGTCCTAGTCGGACACCAGCCCTCGTCCAGGCTTGGCAGGCTCTCACAGGTACGTTTTACTGCCTTGCATAGGTGAACATGGTCTACTGGCACTGTTAAGGTTTGCTGCATTGATAGGGGGTACCTTAGGTGTTCCTGTAGCACTTTACTACAAAAGCACTTCTGATGGAGAAGCTTATATTACTTTTTATAAAAAAAATAAAAAAAAAATACAGGTTTGGGTTGGTTCCCTCCCCTCCCCTCCCCTCCCCTCTCCTCTCTCGCGCCGCCCCTCCCCTATTCTATTCTATTCTATTCTATTCTATTCTATTCTATTCTATTCTATTCTATTCTATTCTATTCTATTGATATATAATACTTAATATTACGAGAGCAGCCCTACGGAGAAGGACTTGGGGGTGCTGATGGATATGAGGATGGGCTGAGAGAGTTGGGGTTGTTCAGCCTGGAGAAGAGAAGGCTCTGGGGAGACCTGAGAGCAGCTTCTAGTACCTGAAGGGGCTACAGGAAAGCTGGGGAGTGACTTTTTACAAGGTCATGGAGTGATAGGACAAGGGAGGATGGCTTTAAATTAGAAGGGGGAAGATTTAGATTAGACATTAGGAAGAACTAAGGAACTGTGTTCCTTGAAAGTTAGACAGAACGTCCCTCTGACACAGCATATTTTCTTTAAAACAGCTTTTTTTTCCAGACGCTTCATTCCTTGAAGAGGATAACACCTTGTGTTCAGTGTGATCTGTGCTGAACAGATGTGTTTTTCTCTGGAATCACCTGTTAGAGGTTTTCTTTCTGCTCAAAGGTAAGATCAAGCGGAGAACTGGAGCCAGCTCCAATTCAGCAAGAGTTCTCACTGTTGTGAAGCTCATAATAACATTAAAATTAGACCCTTTGAAGTAACAGAATGTGCATAAGATTTCAGGGAAGATTTATACACATGCAAGTGTATTTGAGCAACAAAGCTGGTGAAGGGGCTGGAGAACAGGCCTTATGAGGAGCGGCTGAGAGAGCTGGGGGTGTTTAGCCTGGAGAAGAAGAGGCTGAGGGGAGACCTCATTGCTCTCTCCAACTCCCTGAAAGGAGGTTGTGGAGAGGAGGGAGCTGGGCTCTTCTCCCAAGGGACAGGGGACAGGACGAGAGGGAATGGCCTCAAGCTCCACCAGGGGAGGTTTAGGCTGAACATTAGTAAAAAAAATTTCACAGAAAGGGTCATTGGGCACTGGAACAGGCTGCCCAGGGAGGGGGTTGGGTCACCTTCCCTGGAGGTGTTTAAGGCACGGGTGGACGAGGCACTGAGGGACATGGTTTAGTGTTTGATAGGAATGGTTGGACTCGATGATCCAGCGGGTCTCCTCCAACCTGGTGATTCTGTGATTCTGTGATTCTATGATTGGTGGAGATCGCTCCCTCGTGTTGCCCAGGCCTGATAACCGGGGCTCGCTTTCTAAAACCCCCAAACGAGTCTTAGAGAGTTCTATCCGCCGTTGTTTTCGGTGTCAGCACGTGACCGGGACGCGCCGTTCGCGCCAAGACCCACGCGGGGGGCGTGGCCTCTGGGCGCAGGGGGGCGTGGTTTGTGGGTGATGGGCGTGGCGGGTGTTATGTGGGCGTGGTTTAAGCGCGCAGGGGGCGTGGTTTGAGGACGGGGCGTGGTCTCTGTCTCGGGGGCGTGGCCTCCTCGGGACCGCCCCCCCGTTTAGCTGGAGGCGCGCGCGCTCCCGCGCTCCTGCCGCGATGTCGCGCCGCGGGCCGGACCCCAGCAGGTGAGCAGGGACGGGAGGGGTCGGGGTGTGCCCCCCCTGAGCCCCTAGCGCCTCCCGACCGCCCTGCCTTCCCAGCCTCTCCCCGTCTGCATCCCTCCCAGTATCCTCACCTTCCCCCCTCCCCAGTATCCTCACCTTCCCCCCTCCCCAGCATCCTCACCATCCCCCCCCAGCATCCTCCGCATCCCTCCCCCACCCCAGCATCCTCCGCATCCCTCCCCCCCCGGCATCCTCACCATCCCCCCCCGGCATCCTCACCGTCCCCCCCCCCCCCCGGCATCCTCACCGTCCCCCCCCCCCCCCGGCATCCTCACCGTCCCCCCCCCCCCGGCATCCTCACCGTCCCCCCCCCCCGGCATCCTCACCGTCCCCCCCCCCCGGCATCCTCACCGTCCCCCCCCCCCGGCATCCTCACCGTCCCCCCCCCCCCGGCATCCTCACCGTCCCCCCCCCCCGGCATCCTCACCGTCCCCCCCCCCCGGCATCCTCACCGTCAACCCCCCCGGCACCCTCACCGTCCCCCCCCCAGCATCCTCCCCAGCATCCTCCCAGCACCATCCCCACCCTCATTCCCCCCGCCCCATCTGCATCCCCCACCATCCTTCTGCCTCCTCCATCCCCCGCCCCCCGCCTTTCTCCACCTTGCTGGACCCCAGCGAAGCGCGGAGTCCAGTCTCCTTCCCCCCCACCCGCCTCCCCGACCTCGAAAAGCTGTTTTGGGGCGGGGGGGGGGGGGGGCTGCACCTGCAGCGGGGGCGTCCCGAGCCCTCCCAGCGCCTGGACCCGCCTCCCCGCTCCCGGGGCCGCGCTCAGCATCCTCCGCTCCGCAAACAAAAGCGCTCGGCGAGCCAGCGCCGCTCCCGCCCCGCTGAACCGCGGGCAACAGGCGGCAGCTGGGGCTCCTGAGGAACCAGCCTTGTTTATCTTTCCTTCTGAAGCTGTAATCGGCCGGCCGAGCCCCCCCCCCGCTTTGCTTTTCCCTTCCCCAGGGGCTGGGAGTCAACATCGCAACAGCTTTCGCTGGGCAAGGGGTGAAGAATTGGTTTTCTTCCTCGCTGTAATGAGCTCTGGGCAATAAGTTCTTATGCTGGGGTATTTTTCGGTCCTGCTTCTCTCTTCCAGGGCGAGGGTTTTAGATGAGGAGGAGGGAAATGCAGCTGTGAGGGGGTAGGAGCCTGCTGCAGGCGAGCCAGCACTTGGAAGGGTTGCACAAACAGCGCTCGCTTGGCTCACGTGCTGCCTCTGGGATCCAGGCTTTGTCCAAGCCAAAACGTACATTTCATTTTTTTTAAGCTTTTTTTTTTTTAAAGCGTGACCCCTGTTGTGTAATTTCGCCTTCGTGCCCGCTGTCAAACCTTGCCAAGTTTCTAAGTTTCCTGTGTGCCTGAGTGCCTGCAGCGCTCTTTTCCCTGCCTTTGAGAAACTTTTAGAGCTCCAGGCTCCGTGGGAGCATCCCCGTGCAGCCACCTGCCCTGCCACGCTTCTCCCAGGTTCCACCTTGCTTGCATCGCTTCACCTGCTACCTCAGCTATAGATAAGGGGGCTTATTTTGCTGCCTCTACTATCACCGCTTATTTGTTTCGGCTTTTTTTGAGTTTGTGTTTGAGCTGCCCCAGCATGAATAGTCACAGCTCTGAGCCTTGCAGTGATGCCCACTCACCCTGGTGCCCCCCCGTGCTGCTGGGTGCACCCCAGGTTGCTCAGGCCTGGAGCAGATGGGCTGTGGATGGACAGTGACAGCCCAGGACGGTCAAAATCAGCCTCCTGAGCTGAGCTGCTGAAGAGCCATGGCTTGGCTTTGCCATGGCCGGCATCCCTTGGCATCACCAGGGTGGCACCAAAACCCCTACCTGCTTCCAGGGAGCAAGGAGATAAATGCTCTTTCTCTATTCCAGGTGGCTGCTGGCAGGTTAGAGTGGCTGAGGTACTTGCTTGTGCCACCACAGCGAAGGAGAGCTCGTTGTCACCTGCTGGTTTATGGGAACTGCACCCCGAGTGATTCCTTTCCTCAGCAGCAGCTTTTGTGGTGGTTATTCAGTGAGGCTGCTGGAGTGACTTTATGGAGCTTTGTGGAGCTCCCTGGAAAGGTTTCCAGACCCAATCTTTATCCACAAATCATAGAATCACCAGGTTGGAAAAGACCCACCGGATCATCAAGTCCAACCATTCCTATCAAACACTAACCCATGTCCCTCAGCGCCTCGTCCACCCATCCCTTAAACCCCTCCAGGGAAGGCGACTCAACCCCCTCCCTGGGCAGCCTGTTCCAGGGCCCAATGACCCTTTCTGTGAAAAATTTTTCCTAATGTCCAGCCTAAACCTCCCCTGGTGGAGCTTGAGGCCATTCCCTCTTGTCCTGTCCCCTGTCCCTTGGGAGAAGAGCCCAGCTCCCTCCTCTCCACAACCTCCTTTCAGGTAGTTATAGAGAGCAATGAGGTCTCCCCTCAGCCTCCTCTTCTCCAGGATAAACACCCCCAGCTCTCTCAGCTGTTCCTCATAAGGCCTGTTCTCCAGCCCCCTCACCAGCTTTGTCGCTCACCTTTCCCCTTTTCAGGAGTGAATGGAGACTGAAATTTGGTTGCCACAGGTCACAAATGGGTGATGGGATGTGTTGCACTTATCTGCCATGGCTCAGCCACCGTGTTCTTATGAACTTTGTGCCTTGCTGAAGAGGACAGGCACCTGGCACGCGCAGGGCGCTTTGCAGAAGTGCCCATGAAAAATGTGCAGCAGAGCCAGGGCCATGGGTGACGTTAGAGAAAATTAATTTTTGATCACCATCACCCATCCTAAATGATTTCTGATTCCCTGGCCAAAGCCAGGGGGTGATGCCAGTGGGCAGGGAGGTGGGTAAATGCCTGCTTGTGTGGAGGTGCAGCAAAGGACTGATGGATTTGCTCATGTATTTCTCATTTTGCCTTCCAGCAACTGCGAGTCCTTCTCTTCAGATGAAAAAGGTACAGTAATTCTGTGAAATACAATACTTTAAAGGGGTTTGTTATGATAAATGCCCATTCTTCGGAATGGAAATGGCAATTTTATAACTGCTGGCTTTAAAAAATGTGGTGTAATGCCTTAATGGATACGAGTCTTGATTTTTTTATATTGATTTTTCAAATTCATATTCCTTTGCTGTTTATCTCCTTCCGCTGACCTGCATAGTACAAAAATGTCAAGAAAAGAGTTGTTGTTTTCAAGCTTATATCCTGCAACTGCTTTTCTCTTGCAGACGTGGCGGCCAGCGGTGCAGAGGGAGAGAGCTCAGTTGAGGAGCACCCAGCAGGTGAGCACACAGGTGGTTGAGGGTTTCTGTGGCATGGGATGGGCTGGCCTTGCACCCATTGTTCCCCCTCCCTGTGATAAAACTGCAGTGTAGGTACTGCTGCAGCTCCTCAGGTCATTTGCTTTGCAATACTGGTTTCTCTTCAGCTTATGTTTGATGAAATAAGTTATTAAAGCCAGGTGTAGCGCATCCATCCCCATGAGTCATATCACTGGTGAGACACACCAGCTCCAACCAGTGCTTCTCCCACCTCACGAGCATGTCCCAGGGAACCATCATTTAGCTGGGTCAGCTGGGATGTGCCATGAGTGATGCTTCAGAATAGTCCCAGGTTGTATAAAACATTAAAATTGAGCATCTTGAACATCACATGTACCCTTCACAAGGGCCTGGGTGACACCAGTCTCCTCTGATGCTGGCATTTGATGCTCTGATGCTCCTCTCTGCCTGAGTATTTTCTTCTACCCTGTTACCTGTCTTGCTGATCAGCCTGATGTATTTAAACTCCTAGATATACCATTTTCTTTACCTGTGGCATTGCTTTATTTCATTCTGCTGGTGACTCATGGGGTGTAATTTTGTTAAGGAGATGATGGTTCCGAAAGCAGCTCCAGCAGCAGCTCAGAAGAGGAGTCAGGTGAGCATTGCATTGTGATTTATGTATTTTCTCCCTTTTATAAATGTACATTCAATTTAAAGCAGCTGCTTTTCATGGTAATAGTCTTAGGGTAATGGTATAAGATTATTAATTCAGTGATTGGATGTGGACAAGCAAAATGATGTTTTTGTAAGCAAACGATTTTCTAGCTGTTTAGAGCAGAGCAATAATACAGGAGCAGCAGCTAATGTTGCTTTAGCCTCACAGACACAATACATGCAGATGTTTTTACACCACAGTAGTTATCCAAACACCAAGAGGCTATAAATCTGCTTAAAAGTTGGCAGCAGAAGTGGCAAAACAGGATGGACAGGAAAAGAATTAAAGGAAGCGTTTGCTGCTGATGAAAAGCCTGCGGGTTTGCACTTACACGGGTTACACCACCAGCAGTTTATTCTGGTTTCATGCAAGATTGATAGTCTCTAGTTTAATAATTACAGAGCTTTTTCTCATCAGATGCGGAGGAGTCGGATGGAAGAAGGTCGGGTAAGTGTGCTTGTGTTTTGTTCCTTTTACCCGCCCTGCGAGGCGTGAGGGCGCCAACGCAGACAAGTGATACACAAGGGTAGTGAGATGCAATGGCAAGAGAGTGATTTAGTGCTGGCTCAGCCATCCCCTCCTTGTCTTTTGGTAAAACTACTTGCTAGAGAGCACAGCCAGGAGGCGGGGGCTGCGTAGGGTGCATGTGTGGGGTGCACTTGCCCCTTCTGTATGCAAACAGAGCCTGGCACGGGGCTGTGGATGCAGGGAGATGCTGGAGGAAGCTGAGGCAGCCTTCCTCACGCGCGCTGCGTGTAACCCCAGGTCGCTGCAACGCCGCTGCAGCTTGAGGACTGAAATAGCATCGCGATGGGACGGGAGCCAAACGTGCTGGCGGGTGTTTGCCTGATGTTTTCCAGACTGTTCGCTGCAGCAATGCTTTTTTCTACCTCTCCCACATCTGCCTGTCCAAGAGGGTGTTGATGTCCCAGGGTGACTCTGGGACAGCCTGGCTGGATTCCCTGCTTGCAGGGAGGGGTGGGGAGGAGGAGCAAGCAGCACAGCGCCTGTGCCCCCGCCTGCTGACAGCCAACTGGTCCTTGTCACAACAGCTCTGCCGCTTGGCTGCAGCAAAATCCACCCTTCGAGCTAAAAGCTTTTGCCTGGTGTGTCAGCTCTGCTTGCTCTCTGTTGTGTTGAGAGTTAGTAAGGAGGATTCAGGCACTTTTAAATCATTTTACTGACAAATACACCGCAAATAGTGTGGTTACCTGCTCACTGGGAAGCACTGTTGCCAGCTTCCATGCTGGCTGGGTGAACTTTGTACTCAGCACAATGAGACTTATCCTGGGTTTGAACCTTTTTTTAACCCCTGTGAAAATTTCCAGTAATTTGGGCGATGTATGAGCTTTTGACAAATGTTGTATCCCGATGTTCAGCTTCGTCCCCAAGCTGTGTGAAGCAAATATGCATCTAAGAACTTAATTTTAGGCATATTCTCCACAGAGTTTTGTGAACATAGGTAAATTAAATTGGTGAGTTGTCCTTGCTGAATATGGGAGCAGAAACCTGCTGGGGGGATGAGATATTTGCTGCAATCTTCTTTCTTGTAGATGAGGAACAAGAGGAGAAGGAATTGCTACCACGCTGCAATGAATCAGGTAGTAACAGATCTCTTGAGGTTTGTGTTTTTTTTACTGAGCACTTAATTACTTTGCCTTTAATGAGCTGATTTTCCTGTTTTCCCATTAGGAGCGAACTGTCCGACACCATGTGAGCACTGCAGAAATGAGAATGTACGTGTGAAAAACCCAACCTGCATATTTCGTATGAGATAATCTGCAAATTGTAACTCTGCTCTCTCATCACCTTTTAATGTGTATTTTAACATGTGTTTAAAAATATCTGTTTGTAGGACCAGAAGGAGCAAGTGACCCCAAGGAGACTTGCTGGAGGACAACACGTGTATGTATTTTTAGTATAATGGGTATGCATTTATATTTTTCTCTTCAAGATACTACTCTCTTCAATTTGAGTGGGAAAAAGACTAATTTGCTACAGAAATACATCTGTAGTTATAACAGATGACCCCAAATCCTTAAAAATAAACAATATAGAGCAGCTGCCTGTGCTGCCTGCAGGTTCTGGTCAAAAAAACCTCTTAGGATGGCTTAATGCTTGCCTCATCTCACAGCAGTAGTTAAATTAACATCAGGCACTTTTTTCATGCTTTTTTTTTTAAGTCTGGACACATATGAGGGGTCTTGCCCTGCTTCACATTAATTCTCATCCTCCCCACTTGCACTGACTTAGCCTTTTTCATTGGATACCAGCCTTCTGCACCCTCTCTCTGTCTTAGAAGTTGTCGTCTGAGTGTGATGTTGGTGTTGTCCATGTACAATGTTGATATCGGTGAGTGATGTTGGCTCTGATGTTGATGGGAACTGGGCTGAGCCCTTCATGTAAAAGCAGCTGCTTTGTTTGCAGGAAATGGTATGCAAAACATTCATTACAGCTATTTTGCATGCACTGCCAGCCCGTTTTTTTACACTCTGGTAACGGTTTAAACAGAGAGGCGAGAAGAAAAAAATGTGGCTTCTGTGCTATTCAGATAAAGTGTTCTGTGCTTGTTGGGAAGGGAGTTTCTCTGTTATCCTGTGCAAGCCATATTTTTATATTATTTATTAGGCAGTGGGAAGTAAACTAACTGGGTTGCTCTTGCCCATGGCAGGGTGCAGCTGGATGCAGAGGGCACCTACCAGTGCAGCCTTACAGGCTTGATTTTTGAGGTAACAGGGGCCGTCAAAATCACATATTCCCTCTTATCCTGGAGCAAATACGCCAACCTCGTGAAAAAGCCATGGATCGTGGGCGGCCCCCTCTTCGACGTGTGCTGCGATTCGACCTCTGCTCTCACCTCCATCCAGTTTCCCCATTCCCTCTGCCTCGGAGGTGAGTGCTGGCCACTGGCCTGGAGGGTGCAGAGGGTGCCAGCTCCCGGGTGCAGGAGGTGCTGAAACAGCCCTTTGTCCCCCGCAGATCATGGTGCTGGGATGGCCTTCAAGGTTTTGCACATCAAAGGTGAAGGTGCAGCCATCGAGCCTTCCGCCGACTACTCGGCCTCGCATGTGAAATGGATGGTGAGCTCGCTCTCGCCGGTGGGACCGCTCATCCAGAGCCAGGAGCCAGTGCAGTACCATGGCGCCGTCATCCTCTACAAAGTCGTTGATGAGCATCCCTCATTATCCTTTCGGGTGTATGTGGCTACAAACAACGACTCCTTTATAAAGGTATGGCTTGTGTTGGGGTGTAGGGTGAGAAGATGTAGAAATACCAGCAGGGTTGGCTACAGGGGTGCTACAGGGAGGATGGGTTGTGGCAAGAGATGCTCTTCTTTTTCCCTAGTGTTTGCTTGCCAGGCTCTGGAGGTAGATATATAGAGTCATAGAATCGCTAGGTTGGAAAAGACCCATCGGATCATCGAGTCCAACCATTCCTATCAAACACTAAACCATGCCCCTCAGCACCTCATCCACCCATCCCTTAAACACCTCCAGGGAAGGTGACTCACCTGTTCCAGTGCCCAATGACCCTTTCCGTGAAAAATTTTTTCCTAATGTTCAGCCTGAACCTCCCCTGGTGGAGCTTGAGGCCATTCCCTCTCGTCCTGTCCCCTGTCCCCTGGGAGAAGAGGCCAGCACCCTCCTCTCTACAACCTCCTTTCAGGTAGTTGTAGAGAGCAATGAGGTCTCCCCTCAGCCTCCTCTTCTCCAGGCTAAACACCCCCAGCTCTCTCAGCTGTTCCTCATAGATATATATAGATACGTAAATAATGAGACTTCTGTACTGAAAAAGTCTGCCAAGTTAGGATATGAGATTTAAGGAATTGTGTGAGCCCACATGTTCACTTGCAAGCTGCTACAGAAAAGAAACACATCAGAAACCTGTTTGCCACCAAAATCCATGGAGCTCAGGGCTTACACCTGAAAGAGCTTTTTGTACTCTCATCTATTCCCCCAACAATATGTTGGCAAACACTAGGAGAGGACAGCAACGAATAACCTTGCTTTTATTGAGGAGGCAAACTCTTCTTTCTTTTGATAACTCCACCCATGTAGCACAATAGCTGAAGAAGTTTATTTGATGTTTTTTGAGTGCACAGCTCTGTGAAGTTTGCTGTGTGGAACAAGTTGTAGCCATTTCATTGAGCTGGGGACAGAGAAAAGCCTAAGGGGCCACATTAGCACAGGTTTTAAATGTTAATTCCTTTCCTGAGGCAAGTAATATTTAAATAGTATTTTTAAATTTTAGGATATCTCAAGAGCTGTAAAACATTCAAATAAGAAATTCATTAAAATTGACAAGCCCCCTGTATGCCAAAAATTACTACAGAAAGGAAAGAGATACAGACTAGTTTGTGAACCAGAAGCTGAAGTAACTCCAGAGGTAAGTCCCTTACACAACCCTCGTTTCATGCATTGCAGCTGGATTAGAAATGTGGTACAAAATGACATTTACTGTACGCTCCTGCATTTGCATTAAAGGGCATTTATGACACTCGTTTTCCATGGCCGCAAAATGCATTTGCCTCTTGGAGACTTAAAATTTTGGGATCCAATCCTGACACCTAAAGTCAACAGCAAAACTCCGGGCAGATTGGAATTTGGCTCGTATCTGTGCCAACAGCCAAGAACCCCCTCTTTAGTTTATGTTTTGGTTAAATGTTTATTTTTAACATATTTACATTCTATAGGAAATTGAATTTGTTGATGGATCTCTCTTGAAACTGAAAAGTTACATTGAAGTCTATTTGGAGAAACCTGACGACTTCACCATGTCTTTGGTTGAGCTGGAGTCTGATGCAACTGTATGGAAAGCAAAATTAAGAGAGAGTGAGTCTTGGGTCTTGCACTACTCGTTTTTTCCTGCTGAAAAGGTGCAGGAATTGGGATATAATTCAGCCTTTAGATGCACCTAAATCCCTGCTGTTGAAGTTGTGAGGCTTGGAGCTGGAAGCGATAAAACACAAAGAGCTCTGGGAGGTCACGTAGTGGATGTTGCAGTAACCTGCAGGATCCCTTATGAGCAAACGGACCCTGGGGGCTGTGTGGCGTGATGCTCTGCTTTAGTTTTAGTTACTGGGAATAACGTGTAATCTTTTGCATATTATAGCTGGCGTGCTGCAGCACGTTGGATAAAAAGGGAAAAATCATCTCATTATGTGAAATCTTAGCTCAGCAGCCAGAATTCAGCCAGCAGCTTGGTTTTGTGCCTGGGAATTGTTGGATGTAGGGCATAACGATGGGAATTCCTACCTCACCTTTTGTTTCCTCTGAAAACTCTTTAACAGGTGACTGGATACATTATGATCACAACAAAAACGAGCAGAAAAGAAGCACAGTCAGTAAGTTACTTCGAAGATAAATTGGGGTTGCTTGTTTTCTGTGTGCCTCAGTCACTGTCGTAGGTCGAGTGGTACTAAAGAAGTAATGTCACCTCTCACTTGCTTCTTAGGTGTCAAAAAACGGAAACCAGCCCTCAGCATTTTGGAAGAAGATGAGTTTTGTAGCAAAAAGCAGAAAACTGGCAATGCTGCAGGTAAAGCAGTTCTGTGTTATTTAAAATAACAGGTTTGGGTTAGCGGTTTTTTTTTTTGTATCCCATGAAATGAACCTGAGCTGACTGTTTTGAAGACTTGCACGAGTCTGAGCAGGAATTACAGAAGGGAAAGTGCTGCTTTTATAGGTGCAGAACTGGTACCGGCAGTTGTATGCTTTGATACACTGGCAATCATTCAGTATGTAAATCCAGCTGGTGATAAATCCAGCCGGAGGCCAGTGACAAGTGGGGTTCCCCAGGGCTCAGTGCTGGGTCCAGCCCTGTTCAATGTCTTTATCAATGACCTGGATGAAGGCATCGAGTGCACCCTTAGCAAGTTTGCGGACGACACTAAGCTGGGTGGAAGTGTCGATCTGCTGGAGGGTCGGGAGGCTCCAAAGGGATCTGAACAGGCTGGACCGCTGGGCAGAGTCCAATGGCATGAGGTTTAACAAGGCCAAATGCCGGGTCCTGCACTTGGGGCACAACAACCCTGTGCAGTGCTACAGACTAGGAGAAGTATGTCTAGAAAGCTGCCTGGAGGAGAGGGACCTGGGGGTGTTGGTTGACAGCGACTGACCATGAGCCAGCAGTGGCCCAGGGGGCCAAGAAGTCCAACGGCATCTTGGCTTGGATCAGAAACGGCGTGACCAGCAGGTCCAGGGAGGTTATTCTCCCTCTGGACTCGGCACTGGTGAGACCGCTTCTCGAATCCTGTGTTCAGTTCTGGGCCCCTCACCACAAGAAGGATGTTGAGGCTCTGGAGCGAGTCCAGAGAAGAGCAACAAAGCTGGTGAGGGGGCTGGAGAACAGGCCTTATGAGGAACGGCTGAGAGAGCTGGGGGTGTTTAGCCTGGAGAAGAGGAGGCTGAGGGGAGACCTCATTGCTCTCTACAACTACCTGAAAGGAGGTTGTGGAGAGGAGGGAGCTGGGCTCTTCTCCCAAGTGACAGGGGACAGGACGAGAGGGAATGGCCTCAAGCTCCACCAGGGGAGGTTTAGGCTGGACATTAGGAAAAAATATTTCCCATAAAGGGTCACTGGGCACTGGCAGAGGCTGCCCAGGGAGGTGTTTAAGTCACCTTCCCTGGAGGGGTTTAAGGCACGGGTGGATGAGGTGCTAAGGGACATGGTTTAGTGATTGATGGGAATGGTTGGACTCGATGATTAGGTGGGTCTCTTCCAACCTGGTTATTCTATGATTCTAAATGGGGTAAGCCAGCTAGTAAATTTGCTGTATAAGGTCATCTAAAATGGTATTGTCTTCTAAGACTGGGCCATTGTGGCTGCTTTTGAAAGAGGTTTCCACTACATAGAATCATAGAATAGTTTGGGTTGGAAGGGGCCTTAAAGGTCATCTAGTTCCAACCCCTCTGGGCAGGGACACGTCCCACTAGATCAGGCTGCCCATATCCTCTGAGCTGTAACAGGCTGAGGTTTTCTGAAAAAAAAAACAACAAAACCAAAAGCAAAACAAAACAATATCGGCTCCTGTTTGTTGCTGAGATGTGGTGTCCTCATGGTCAGAAATGCTTGGGGTCTGGGAGCTCTGACCCCAAATCTACCCATTTACTGATGGTCACTTGGGAAAAAATATGGAAGAAATAATGTTAGTTCATAAATAATGAATAAAAATTAGCAAATGTAGCTGTGTAGGTGTTTATTTATGGGTGCGTGTAGCCACCAGAGGGAGAGCTTCCATGCCACAAAACCTCTGATTCATGTGTAAATGGTGACACTGAGGAGAAAAGCAGCTCAGTCCCTGTAACCATGCGGGCTGAGGCTTCTGAGCTGTTGAAATTAGTGGAAGAACACAGAGCAGATGTAGGTTTTTGAGAAAAACTGGCACCTAAACTTGTTATGACGTAGCGAGTACTTCATGTTATCAGTCTCAAAATCTGTGTGACCTAACATGCAGCTCATACAGTTTTTCTGCTGGATGAATAACTGTTTATAAATGGAAAGTAAATCCTTCACAGCAGCCAGCATGCAATCAGATGTTGTTCCCTTCACGGGCCAGGCTTTTCAGTCCTTCAGGTGTTTTTCTCCAGTGCTTGGCTCTCTCCTTGCTGGATAACCTGAATAGTAAGATCACCTTGCTCATATGTTGTTGGCCACGCACAGAACTAAGAGGATCATTTAGTTACAAGGCTAATGGGAAGAGCAGTGTTGAATCTGATTTTTGTCCTGTGTCTTTTCAGATGGAATTGAAACAAGAATCTTAACTGATCAACAGCTGATGGTGATTGCAAAATTGTTCGGTAGGCAGTGGAGAGAAATTGCCATTGAATGTCTTCAGATGGAAATGAAAGACATTGAGCAGATTCAGGCAACAGAGGAAGAAGTTAATATGCAAAAATTTCTGATGTTAAGCAAGTGGAGAGACAGAGAGCAAAACAGTGGAACTGCAGAAACTTTGTACAGAAGTCTCCAGGAAAAAGCGTCCTATGAGATACTGCAAGCCCTACAAGGTATCGCCTTCCCATTATATTTATTTAATTATATCATGGTGTTTCAGATATATTTGAAGAATTTGCATCAGAGAGTTTAGCAAATACTTAGTACATGTTTCACTACGTAGGTCAAAATTGTCTCTCTTCTGATAATAAGCGCGACTTTCTTTCTTGTGGCATTTTTCTACTTCCCTTCAGAAACTGATATAAACTGAATAATATTTTTGCACTGACTGTGCTGAGATTACTCTCGGCGTGACCTAACCGTCACGGCCACGCCATCAGCATTATATACCCAAACCAATCCCTGATTTTCTCAGGGAGTCCAAAGAAGAGATGTTTGGGTCTTTATACTCTTATGTATTTTAGGAATGGTTAATTAACACCTTCCCCTGACGGATGACTTAACGGTTCGGTCCTGCAGACATTCGTGTGTGTATGTATTTCCTTACTGCCCACGGGTGCTCCCACTCGTTTCTGGGGGGGCTTCTTACCAAAATTATTCGGTGGGCTGAGAACTTGGTCAGCCAAAGGGAACCTTTCTCAAAAACTAAATATATTTTTTTCTGGAATGGGCAAAATTCTCTTCTCTCTTAATTCTCCCTAAAATTAACACGGCTGCAAAGAGTGGAGAGCTGCTCACGCTCCCTCACTCATCTGACCCTCAAAAACCTCTCTGCACCATCGCGTTGTGCTCTGTCATAGGTTTTTCATACACATATTCAACTTGAATATTGCAGTAACTTGTAGAGATCAGATAAAGCGTGTGTGTTTGTGCCTGTTCCTTTCCTCAGGTTTCTCGGCTCGATGCTGAGCTGGTGAAGTTGGAGCTGGAAGGAGCATGGTGGGAGCTACCCCGGTTATGCTGCTCTGGGATCTTCCTGAGATTCAGGAAGGAAGGTGCAAGGCATCATCACTCAGTGGAACGTTTAGGCAAGATCTTCGCAAGAAATCTGAATGAAATTTTATGCAGCTATAAGCACACTTAAGACTTTCAGGAGCAATTACTCACGCGGTGGATCCCGACGTTGTGGCTGAGAGTGCTGGACTTCACAGACGGGGAATGCCGATGCTGCCACCCAGCTGTGTCTCCTTTGAGCCAACCTTAAATAGATGAACACTGGAAGAAGCCAGTTTACCTTGTTCAGGTAGATGATCGTCGTCTGGAAATGTTTTTATTTACATCAGGGAAAGAGGGAGAAAAGTAATGCAGAAACTTTCATCCTCTTAAAAAAAATTGAACTGCCAAAATCATGAGGTACGTTGTATTTCTCACGGATGCCGAAGATCAGGGAAGAGTAATCCTAAACTTCCAGATAAATTCCTTTACATAATCACTGTATATGTACGTAATTACTGTATATATTCGTGTACTTTCAGTCCTTGTTAAGCTGTGGTTCTGTTTTCTAAAACCCGAAGACTGGTTTCATGGGAACACCACTACAAACTCTAGGAAGCTTTGAATTTTCCCTGGGAATTTCTTCTTCGCTCTTTTCTCTATAGTCTGTCTCAATTTTCATGAGATATTTTTTTTTTATGTTGTAAATCTTATTTTTTTTTTGTATTATAAACTTTTTATACTTTTTTTTTACTTGATTAATTTTAACTTGAATAGAATTAGGTGCTGAAACTAAAATGGGAGAAGCCAAAATCTTTGTGAAGGATGTTGCTCTGTTCACAATGCAGGTACTACAGCATTGGGAAAGATCTGGAAGTAATATTATTTGCAGAAGAGAGCAGTGATCCGGGATAGGAGATTGTCTTGTTTTTAAAGACACTGGATTCTCTTGATAACTTTCTTCTGTGTATGTTTATGAAAGGAAAAGCATACTTTTAAAAAAATAAGGATTAAAAAGGAAACATTTACAATATTGATGTATGATTTTTGGATTTTTTAACAACCCAACCCTTGATGCTCCACTGCTATGTACATCCCAGCAAGTGGATGAGGTAAAAGGATGTGCTGGTGCCCAGGATCTCTTGGTCTTTTTCTGCCAGTGGGGACTTTAGGTAGAAAATGCTGCGGGAGGCAGGGAGGCTCGTGTAGGGCTCTCCATCCCCAGGCAGATCTGCCCTTGGCTGTTGTCTCGGGGGCAAGCCGGAGGGAAGTTGCCATCAGGGAGACCTTTAAGATACTGGATAGAAAACAAAGCTCTACTACAATCCTCAGAAGTAGAAACCAATAAATTGAAGCTGGAAATAAGATTCTTGTTTGTAATAATGAGGATAACTGGATGGCATTGCAGCTGGTCAAGAGAGATTATAAGGTCTTCAGCCTTCAGGTTCTTTAAATCGAAACCAAGAACCTTTTAAAAAATGTATATTGTATTTCTGTGGTCTTTGTACAGATCTCGCAGGCAGAAAGAATGAAAACATTACAGTTGCATAAGGACATCAAGCATGGAGGCGAGTATTTGATAGGAATGGTTGGACTCAATGATCCAGTGGGTCTCTTCCAACCTGGTGATTCTATGATTCTATGATTTTGCTTTTATGTTACGACTTGGTCTATGTTGTGGGTGGTCTGTGAGAGCTGGGACCATGGCTCTGTTTCCATTAAAAGACCTTGGGAATGTGTACAAGATTTCTTGTTAAAGGTTGGTGTGGTTTGCTGGTAATGCCTTTATTTGGGGAAGAGGGGACAGAATGAGGACAGCAGCTTTCCCCTCGGTGTCTAGAAGAGCTGGGGGTTCCACCAGCCCCTCAGCACCAAAGGCGGCTGCTTGAGGGTCCCCAAAGAGATGAGAGGCCAGAGCTTGGAGAACCCAAGGAAGGGGAGAGAACTGAAGAGCCAGGAGCTTACAGGGTGACAGGAGGCAGTGGAGGCTGGTTGGGAGATGGCCAAGGTCTCTGCTCAGTTGAGGACAGAGGGTCAAAGAGGGGTGGATGCATTCGGATGGGCTGGCTTATGCGTTGCAGGCAGGAATCAGGAAGATAATCATCCCAGCATCTTTCCCAGCCTTCAAAGCTCTGCATAAATCCTTGCCTCACTGCAACAAACAATTTGACCATTGATTTTGGTGGGGCCAGGATTTCACCCCGGAAACTATGTAACCAGCTGGAAAATCACTCTCAGTGAGGATGAAAGCAAGTGGGCTGCTTTGAGGGCTCAGTACGAGAGGAAATCCACAAGAAACACGTCCTTTGTAAGAAGAGAGAAAGAGGATTTTAAAATGTGATACCAGTGCTGGGCATTACAATGATACAATGGACACCAGCAGCAAGTATATTAAGGTATGATGTTACCATATTGATTCATGTTATAAGGCATGGAAGAAAAAAGTCAGCACACTTTTAATGTAAACTTTAATTTTATTAGGCAATAAATAGAATAAATAAGGATTATAATAATAAATAGATGATTACAAATATGTTTCAATTTCTGAAAATTATGCTTGAATAAATAAGACAGTTAAGATGAGTTACAGTTAAGTGTTTGGTGATTTGAGAACATTTTAGGACTACAACGTAGCTTATTTTCTAGAAATCTAGAAGTTTAACATGATAACTTAAAAGGCACTGACAACAGCTTGTTAAAATATGATTTATAAGAAACTCTGTGAAATGTTATCCTCACAGTTACTAAAAAGCCCCCAACCACCTTGCAGGGCATTGACTCCACTGTTTTCTCTCTAAAATATCCTTAAGTTAAATTTATACGTCGAGTGCTGGCGGGTTTGGAGCTTACAGCGAGCTCTCCAGAGAGTTCAGGTAGTTCATCATCCTGTTGATGGTGACTGTGCGGATTCGGAAGGCATGAAGGATGCTGCAGAGCCTCATCCTCTCCTTGAAGGACAGTGGTCCTGCACCTGCTGGCAGCTGTGAAATGCTCTTGGTGCTGCTGTTCAGGGCCTGGGAAGAGGTAGGGGCGTTACAAACCATCACCATAAAGTGGCTAAAACAAAAACCTCTTTAGATTTTTTTCCACCCTGAGTGGTAAATGACAAGACTTGGACATAAGAATGCATTCTCATCAATGAAAAGATTGAAATATTTAATAATACAGTTCGTGGATTTAGAATGAAATTTGAAATATTTAATGATATAATTAATGGACTTAGGATGTGCAGCTGTACTTCCCTCAAGGCAAAAATGTCCTTTCATGAACAAAGGCTCTTTCTGTCCAGGGATAAAGACACTTTTTTAATAATGAGCCTGTCCCTGGCTTGGTCTAGCGATCCCTCAGACTGGGCTTATTTGCCCATGGCCAGAATCTCCAGTCTGTTGGGAGATGCTGTGCCAATACAAAAGCAATTAACTTTATTGTTTTTAATTAGCTTTTGTTAAACAAGCAGACAAACTAACTTTTAGTACCTATTCCCTCTACTCACTGATTATATTTATCAAAGTTCAGTACACCCTATCCCATATTCCGTATATCAGGTGTGTTGTATTTCAGTATTTGGGAGAGAAATAAAGTAAAAAGGAGAGTAAAAGGGATATAGCTCTTGTTCTGAGTTCTTGGCAGCCCTGTAGGAATTGGCAGAAAAATCCTATCCCCCATCTCTTTAGGAGAGCAGAGCAGTGTGAAAAGAGGGCTGCTAAGGAGCCAGATGCCTCAGTCCTGATGTCTTGACCATATTGGCAAGGCAAAAATACAAAGTGAGACACATAATTCATAGGAATCAAGTCACTTCTACAAAAACCAGTAACAGACAATTGTTTAAATTACCACATTCAAGAAAGTTCACTGTTTAATGACTACAGAATGGAGCAAATTGGACTAAAAACTCTGGTTTCAGATAGAAAGAGTAAAAAGGAGCGTGGCAGAAAAGCTTACCTTCATCATTTCATCAATAGCTTCCAGCACCTCTTGATCATTGAGGTTCCTCAGCTCTGCCCTGTAGGCATTCAGATCCTCACAGATGCCCTGCAGGCATTTACTCTGCAAAAGTCAGAATTATTAGGAAATGTGGGAATCTGTTGTTAAATACTTTAAACATGCGCCAAGCAAAAGAAGGGATTCTTTTGGGAAACCTTGTAGCTTACCATATCAAAAGTAGATTTTTCCAGTACTGGACAGTTTCCAGTCTGCAAATTAAAGAAGAAATGAGACATGGTGATTTTGTGGAAGTGTGAATTATATGGCTGTTCAATGAAAATATGATGCTGAAACTTGATATATATTTATTTTTTTTTAATTTATTTCACCTCTGGATCCTCAGATGTGCAAGCTTTTATCGTGTTGATTCGATTCTTAGTGATATCTTCAAGATCAACCTCTTCAAGAGTACATTCAAATCCCAGGATGCTGGAATTCTGCATTAAAAAGGGAATAAAAGAGGGTCATAGGCTCAGCTTCTCTGTACCGTATGTATATAGTTAAATACACACAATTATATGCCCCACAGCTGTCTGCTTAGCTGAATGCAGGGAATGAGGCGGTGAGGACTATGGTTAAGTACGAAAGCTGCCCAGTAGACTAAGAGACTGAAATGCATGTGGCTGTTGTGTTTAATGGGAATAAGCTCAGGCGCTGCACAGAATTTGTTTTATGTGTTGGTGCAAATTGCACTGCCTCCATTACTTTAAATTATTCTCTCAGATGTTCAATCTATTGAGAACTTTATATTGCTGTAGTTTCGAATGTAAAGTATCTCTTAGAAAGCAAAAAATAATGAATACCATCTGCACAGACATTTAACAGTCCTCACTGACCCACTGCAAGTGTGGAAAAACACACCTGCTTAGAAGTGGGTTTTTTTGTGATTCTGAGATGCAGCTTGCAACAACATCAGGGAATTCTAGTAAGAAAAAAAAAATCTCCTTGGCACTCCTGTCTGGGACCCAACGACAACATAGGGAGCAAGTATTTTCTGAGCCCTGTAGCAGCCTTAGAGGAAGTTTGTTCAAAATGCAAGTGCTCAAATCAGCTGCTCTTGTGCTGCCAGAGCCTCTAACGATGTGTGTCTTTCTGTTGTGGTCAGTGAACAAGGGTTGAGAAAGATACGTGACCAAAGCTGCAACCCAAAAATGCTGGTCAGGGGAGGAATGAAAGAAAAGACCAAGTATAGAGTCTTAAAGGGAGCCTACAGAGAGCATTCGCTTGCCTGGGTACCATCACCGCCCCGTCACTGCCTGCCTGGGTACGCTCACCAACCCTTCACCGCCCTCCTGGATACCATCACTGCTCCATCACCACCCTCCTGAGTCCCCTCACCAACCCATCAATGCCCTATCACTGCCCTCCTGGGTACCATCACCAGCCCATCACAGCCGTCCTGGGTTCCCCTCACCAACAGCTCACCACTCCATCACCGCCCTCCTGGGTCCCCTCACCACCCCATCACCATCCTTCTGGGTACCATTCCCACCCCATAACCTCCTGCCTGGGTCCCCTTGCTGCTCCCTCACCTCCTCCCTGGGTACCATTCCCACCCCATCACCTCCTCCCTGGGTACCATTCCCACCCCATCACCTCCTCCCTGGGTACCATTCCCATTCCATTACGTCCTCCCTGGGTCCCCTCACTGCTCCAGCAATTCCTTGCTGCTACATCACCTCCTCCCTGGGTACCATTCCCACTCCATCACCTCCTCCCTGGGCACCATTCCCACTCCATCACCTCCTCCCTGGGCACCATTCCCACTCCATCACCTCCTCCCTGGGTATCATCTGCACTCCGTCACCTCTTCTCTGGGTCCCCTTGCTGCTCCATCAATTCCTTGCTGCTCCATCACCTCCTCCCTGGGCACCATCCCCACTTCATCACCTCCTCCCTGGGCACCATCCCCACCCCATCACCTCGTCCCTGGGTCCCCTCGCTGCTCCATCACTTTCTTGCTGCTATATCACCTCCTCCCTGTGTACCATCCCCACTCCATCACCTCCTTCCAGGGTCCTCTTGCTTCTCCTTCACCCACTCCCTGGGTACCATTCTGACTCCCTCACCTCCTCCCTGGGTTCCCTCGCTGCTTCATCATGTCCTCCCTAAGTACCATCCCCACTCCATCACCTCCTTCCAAGGTCCCCTCGCTGCTCCACCACCTCCTCCCTGGGTACCATCCCCACTCCATCACCTATTCTCTGGGTCCCCTTGCTGCTCCATCACTTCCTTGCTGCTGCATCACCTCCTCCCTGGGTACCATCCCCACCCCATCACCTCCTCCCTGGGTACCATTCCCACCCCATCATCTCCTGCCTGGGTACCATCCCCACTCCATCACCTCCCTGGGTCCCCTCGCTGCTCCACCACCTCCTCCCTGGGTACCATCCCCACTCCATCACCTATTCTCTGGGTCCCCTTGCTGCTCCATCACTTCCTTGCTGCTCCATCACCTCCTCCCTGGGTACCATCCCCACTCCATCACCTCCTCCCTAGGTACCATCCCCACTCCATCACCTATTCTCTGGGTCCCCTTGCTGCTCCATCACTTCCTTGCTGCTCCATCACCTCCTCCCTGGGTACCATTCCCACCCCATCACCTCCTCCCTGGGTACCATTCCCACCCCATCACCTCCTCCCTGGGTACCATCCCCACTCCATCACCTCCCTGGGTACCACTCCCACTCCATTACATCCTCCCTGGGTCCCCTCGCTGCTCCATCACCTCCTCCCTGGGTACCATCCCCACTCCATCACCTCCTCCCTGGGTCCCCTCGCTGCTCCATCACCTCCTCCCTGGGTACCATCCCCACTCCATCACCTCCTCCCTGGGTACCATCCCCACCCCATCACCTCCTTCCAAGGTCCCCTCGCTGCTCCACCACCTCCTCCCTGGGTACCATCCCCACTCCATCACCTATTCTCTGGGTCCCCTTGCTGCTCCATCACTTCCTTGCTGCTCCATCACCTCCTCCCTGGGTACCATTCCCACCCCATCACCTCCTGCCTGGGTACCATCCCCACTCCATCACCTCCCTGGGTACCATTCCCATTCCATTACGTCCTCCCTGGGTCCCCTCGCTGCTCCATCACCTCCTCCCTGGGTACCATCCCCACCCCATCACCTCCTCCCTGGGTCCCCTTGCTGCTCCATCACTTCCTTGCTGCTCCATCACCTCCTTCCTGGGTACCATCCCCACTCCATCACCTCCTGCCTGGGTACCATCCCCACCCCATCACCTCCTTCCAAGGTCCCCTCGCTGCTCCACCACCTCCTCCCTGGGTACCATCCCCACTCTGTCACCTATTCTCTGGGTCCCCTTGCTGCTCCATCACCTCCTCCCTGGGTACCATCCCCACCCCATCACCTCCTGCCTGGGTACCATTCCCACTCCATCACCTCCTCCCTGGGTACCATACCCACCCCATCACCTCCTCCCTGGGTACCATCCCCACCCCATCACCTCCTCCCTGGGTCCCCTTGCTGCTCCATCACCTCCTTCCTGGGTAGCATCCCCACTCCATCACCTCCTCCCTGGGTACCATCCCCACTCCGTCACCTATTCTCTGGGTCCCCTTGCTGCTCCATCACTTCCTTGCTGCTCCATCACCTCCTCCCTGGGTACCATCCCCACCCCACCACCTCCTCCCTGGGTCCCCTTGCTGCTCCATCACTTCCTTGCTGCTCCATCACCTTCTCCCTGGGTACCATCCCCACCCCATCACCTCCCGGGCTCCCACCGCCGTTCCACCCCCGCGCTGTCCGCTGCCCCCCAGCCCCCTCCAGACCTGCAGCCGCCGTAGGGAGGCGCTGGCCGCCTCCAGCATCCCCCGGGGGGCGCTGAGCGCCGCTGGGTTCCCGTGTGCGGGGGGCGGCGGGGGCCGGGCTCGGCCCGGGGGCAGCAGGGCGAGCGCCAGGCAGAGCGCGGGCAGCAGCGCCCCGCAGTACCGCCTGTGGCCGCCGGGGGGCGCCGCCCGCCCGCCGCCGCCTTGCTCCATCGCCGCCGCTCGGGACGCGCTGCCGGGGCCGCCGGGGCCCGCGCGGCTCTTATAGGGGCGGCGGGAGCGGGAGTTCCCCCTCCTCTCCTCGCTTTTCCTCCTCTCTCCTCTCCTTTCCAGCAGCCCTCACTCATCCCGAGAGCGCTGGGGCGCGCCGGAAATCCCGGCCCCGGGGGTGGGTGTCCCGGCTGAGGATGCTGGGGGCACCGGGGGAGCCTTTTCTTCAGGAGTTTTCCCTTCGCCCGCAGGGAGATGCTGGAAAAACAGGAGTTACCCAAAGGATGGGTACGGGTCCGGCGTGAAAATCCAGAGACTGACCTTACAGTAGCTCCGGAGGGGAGAGAAAAGGTGGTGGGAGTAGGACACACACAAAATCACAGAATCATTAGGTTGGAAAAGACCCAGTGGATCGTTGAGTCCAAGCATCCCTATCAAAGTCCAACCATCCCTATCAAAATCCAACCATCCTTATCAAAATCCAACCATCCTTATCAAAATCCAACCATCCCTATCAAAGTCCAACCATCCCTATCAAAGTCCAACCATCCCTATCAAAGTCCAACCATCCCTATCAAAATCCAACCATCCCTATCTGACCCGTTGCATGAGGCTCAACTCAATCGCTCCTCCCAATAACAGCGGGTATGTGCTCAAATCTAGGCATTTTCTTAATTAAGAAACATCAGCGTGCAAGAGTGAACAGTGAGTTGACACGAAGTTTCTTGTGTTCTCAGTTTTTTCCATCAGCAATAGAAATTTTTCAGCTATAGACTAAGGCTGATAGTGAACAGATCCCAAAGATGAGTTGGTGCTCAAAGGAGCCCATTTCTCTGTTGGTAGAAGATGCGAAAGCACAAATAGACAGGACAAGAGGGAATGGCCTCAAGCTCCGCCAGGGGAGGTTCAGGCTGGACATCAGGAAAAAATTTTTCGTGGAAAGGGTGATTGGTCCCTGGCAGAGGCTGCCCAGGGAGGGGGTTGAGTCACCTTCCCTGGAGGGGTTTAAGGGACGGGTGGATGAGGTGCTGAGGGACATGGGTTAGCGATTGATGGGAATGGTTGGACTCCATGATCCAGTGGGTTCTTTCCAACCTGGTGATTCTATGATTCTGTGAAATGACAGATATCCTCAACAGCCTTTCAGAAAATGAACTGCAGAATTGCTTTGAACTTTGGCAGCATCACATGCAGCCGTGTGTCAGCTTAGAAGGGAACTCTTGTGAAGGTGATCAGAGTTTATTTTCTTAATTTGTTAAACAGAAAGAGTTACGGACATTCTTGGGGTGTTTATTTTGTGTCAGACCTCATATAACACACAGAGCACCTCCCATCCAAGGACAGGCTGAGAAAGTTGGGGCTGTTCAACCTGGAGAAGACTCCAAGGAGACCTTAGAGTGACCTTCCAGTACCTCAAGGGGCTACAAGAAAGCTGGGGAGGGATTATTCACAAAGGCTTGGAGGGATAGGATGAGGGGCAATGGGTATAAACTGGAGAAGGACAGATTTAGACTAGAAATAAGGAGGAATTTCTTCATGATGAGGGTGGTGAGGCACAGGCACAGGTTGCCCAGGGAAGCTGTGGCTGCCCCATCCCTGGAGGGGTTCAAGGCCAGGCTGGATGGGCCTTAGGCAGCCTGATCTAGTTGGCGGTGTCTCTGCCCGTGGCAGGGGGGTTGGAACTGGAAGATCTTCAAGGTCCCTTCCAACCCAAACTATTCTATGATTCTACGATCATACTACGGTAAGTCCTTTCCATTCCCATTCTTTATTGTTAAAATCTATAATGATGAGATGTCATTAAGGACAAATACATGAAAACCTGCCTGGAAACTTGCTTTTTTCTGATATGCTTGGTATAATTGACAACTATTTCAGTAGTTCATATTGCATGTGACTATTCGTAGCCTGGCCCAAAGGCCATAGAAAGGTTTTCTATCCACTGGGTTTCCTGTGAAGTCAATGGGAGTTTTGCTATCACCTTGGGAGGGAGCAGGATGAATCAAGACTTTTATATTGCATTTTCAGGTTCTTTTTATTTTAATTGACATGTTATTTCCCATAAGAAGGCTGTGGTGTGCCTAGAGACTGTCTTTGCTACAATACCAGCGCTGCATAATTTTCCAATTTCGATGTGTGTTTTCCATTTCTGCACCAGTCATTAGGCTGTGGGCTGTGGTTTTACTTTTGTGTAGGAGACTCTTTTCTTTCTGACACAGAAGTGAAAGACGCCTTTGGCATATGCTTGCATGCGTGTTCTTGAAAAGGTCTCAATTCAGCTTTCCAGGTTTCTTTGCCCAGTGCTCAGTCGTAGCACTGACCTCAGCAGCAGGGCATGAAGTTTCTCTTCAGGCAGGGCACTGACATGCATTTTGGGCAACAGCTGCTTGTTTGTGGCGTTCCTGTGCCACCTTTAGGCTTATAGTGGAATGTTAGAGTTCTTCATCTGAAAGGAGGAGTATTTAGCTCAAATATCTGCAGAGTTCTCTGAGTGCAGCTGTTATCTCAAGGGAGCTGTGCTTGGAGGTGCCTCTTCTCAATGGTCTCACGGTGCAGGAGAGAGGTTGTTCCTTCCTGCTGCTGAGCCCTAGCTCCCAGAGGGATTTCCTTGTGACCCAAGGCAGCGAGCTGTGGGAAAAAGTGGGGTTAGAGGGCATCCAGCATGGGCTGTGGAAAGCTGGCTGGGATGGCAAGAGGATCTTCCTGGAGAATTCACCACAAATACCTCCAGCAGCCCCCATCTGTAGGGGACTGGAAAATACAGGCTACGCAAGTAGGGCAGCCATGCAAGTAGGACACTTCTGACGGTGTAAAACCCTGAGATATACTTTGCTTTCTTCAGTGATTTCTATCTCTGTTGATATATGGCTCACAAATGTTTTGCAAGTAGTGTCCTGTTGTTGCAAAGGTGTTTCCAAAGCAAGAATGCTTTCTTGGTCAATGCTCCCTCAGGCCAGTGGTTTTTACTGAAACATGTGGTGGGTTTTCTTTGCTGATAAAATGGAATATGTCCTAGTAATGGTGAATGTGTTTTTTTCCTGGTAAAAGAAGACATAATTGAACGTTGCTATATTTGCTTTTTACAAATAGGAAGAATTTCCTTGATTATTTATAAAGAACCATGGCTGAATGATACCGTTGTCACCACTCATTTATTTTCCCAGTAACATATGAAAATGAAGTCCTTGCCGTGCTGGTCTGCTGAAGATCCTTGTACACCTATTGCAGGCTGGGAGGTGATAAATCCAGAGACCTGTCGAAACTCCAGCACTTGTAATCACACCGTGTTGACCCAAATCCCCCAGAAGTAGCAATCCCACAGGTGAGTTGCTGGGGCAGATGCTGAACATGATGTTAACACAGTGGTTGTGCTGGTTTGAACGGGTGGTAAGTTGAGCCTGGCCAGTTTCTGCTCCTTTTGCCTGATTTGTACCACATCTATATTGTCTCCCCGACTGTATTTGCCTTTCGATCACGGACTGAATGCAACCGTACTCGTGTCAGACGCTTTTTATTTAGGTTTGTGTCAAAGCAAAGTCTAAGATGTTAGCTGCTGGGCCCTAGCAATGAGGTAATAAATACTTAATGATTCATTTATCTGAGGCAGATGTTACATCTGTTTTGCATTCCTAACCTCATTCATCCTCTCAAAGCATCCTGGATTTGACCAGGCTTGACTCTGAATGCGCTGCGATAATTACAGTGCGTGGTCTGCTCTTTGAGCAGCCCCGTGTCTGTCTGATTTCCTTAGGGCAAGTGCGGTCTCGTGGCCAGCCCAGAGGAGGGGGAAGCAATGCAGCTCATCACTGGTGCTGCGGTCACAGGGCTGGTCCAGCCTCTGGCACTTACCTGCAAAATGGGAATAACTGTAGATCTATGGCTTTGATGTCCCTTAGTGGTTATATACAGCCTGACATCTAATATTAATATTATTTTAGGGGGCTAGATGTAGTAATATTTTCAATGACAGCAACATCCAAAAGTAAAAAGCAAGATCTTTTGAAACTGAGAAATCCATGCCTTTTTATTGCATATGGTGTCTGGATCTCAGGTATCCAGCTCATCAGGTAAGTGGAGGGTTATACAAGCAGAGCGATGCATTTGTTATTAAAGCAACAAAGTTAGAGATGTATCAGGTACACGTTTAGAAACACAGTGCAGTAATTGCATACCATAGCCTATTAAAACTGGTAGAAGTTGTATGATTTTCACAAGAAAATGTAATTCCACTGGCTTTATTTCAGACATAAATCGTTCTTGCTGAAATTAACCTCCAGAGAAAAATAAGAACCATTTTGGGTCTGGCTATAAAACTGTACCATGATTGTAGTGGAAACTGGATGAAACTGTATTCTTGGCTATACTGCACTCAATGAAAACAATGCTTAAAAATCCTTTTTGAAAAAGAAAGGAAAACCAATAACAATAAAGAAACCCAATTAGAAAAAACCAAAACCCCAACCGCCCTCAGTTCAGTTTAGTTTTGAGGACAATTTATGCAAGTGATGAGAAACTGGATCTTCTCCAGCCACACTGTTCTAAAAAACTGGGAGGTTCCTGGAAATGCATGTTGATATGAGGCACGGCGATGCAAGCCTTTTGTTTCGGTCTCGGCTTGCCTTCTCTCCCCTTTTATAGAATAGAATCATAGAATGGTTTGGGTTGGAAAAGACCTCTAGAATCATTGAATCCAGCCATTGATCCACTAGATCATGTCCCAAGTACGACATCTTCTTGTCTTTCAAACACCTCCAGGGATGGTGACTCAACCACCTCCCTGGGCAGCCTCTGCCAGTGTTTGACAACTCTTTCAGTAAAGAAATTCCTGCTAACATCCAACCTAAATCCCTAAATCTAATTTACAAATGCCAATCTAATTTTTCTCTTCATAGTTGCTCTCCAAGTCTAAGCTAAATGAAGACCAACTTGGTTTTAGAGTGAGCTACGTATGAAGAGCCACGAACATCACACACCATCCTGTGCATCACCAGCCCTGTGAAATGGGTGGTAAGGGATATTTCCTAACTGAGCCTCCAACTGTGGGATGTAATTTCTCCTGTAAAATGTCAAATTACATGAATTTTCTTCAGCAGCACACCAGCTACCCAACCCTTCATGAAGGTCGTGTATCAGCTTGTAGCATATCTTCCATGGAAAAAGACGGCCTATTTGTTGGAGATTTCTATTCCTTGTAACCATAATCACATGTAATTACGCAATAATTATATATATATATACACACACGTATAAAATTAAAGCTGCAGTATGATTATGTCACAAGTAGGCTGATAGTTAATTGTAGATAGATGCTACATAAAAAACCTGCAAAGGCTTTGTGGAATAAGATTTCTGCAAGCTTCAGTAAATAAAATTAATTTTTATATTATTTACTGCTCTCAGAACACATGGAACATTATTCACCACTCTCAGAACATATAATTGATAATTGATTTGCTCCTGAATAATTTTTTTGTGGAAGATCTGGGGTCAGATGTCTCACAAAAATAGCCTCACTGACAGAAGCATTGCTTCTGATTAATATTGGGAATTGATGGGTTTGTTTTAAAATGGGAAAACAAAGACTTGAAACCTGCCTGGTGGTTTTTTGGCGGTTGGTGCTTATTCATTGAGGAATCCCCTGAAATACGTAACTCTAAGCATGTCCTGAAGTTTCATTGATTTGAAAGCTAAAGTCACATAATTAAACGTTATTCCTGAGTCAAAGTGGCTTTCCCTAACCTGCAAGTTCCCTAACTCATAAGATCCTGGGTGTTAATCACCTGCAGCTCCTGGCTTTCCTGTCTTCCAGCCATCGCTGCAGTTTTTATGGTTTTCCCCATGACCTTGCCTGTACGGCAGCATCTCTGCTCTTTGCTGCAGGTTTCTGGCCAGTGGCTTTCATGTGACAGCCTGACAGTTTTGTGTCCTTGGGTGATAAACCGAATGGGGGACTCCCAAATTCAGTGGATGTTACTTGCAGGCTCCACTCCAAAGCTTGAATCCAAATACCAGGATACAGTCTTTTCTGGGAAAGGGACAGAGCTGATTGTCACTGCTGGATAGATGCTGGAGCTCCCTTAAAAGCACACAGGTATTTTGAATGGTTACATTTTGGACAGGTAACTCCTCACACTGAAATAGGAGGATTGTTTGTAGAGCATCCTAGAATGCGGAGCAAAAGGAAGGCTTTTTCTGAATCAATGTATACCTGAGACAAGACAAGAGTTATGCTTTTTTATTCCCAATTTTTTTGTAGTAGCTTTCTCAGTTGTATTTAGGGGCTGATTTCCCCCGTAATCAGCCAGCTGTGTTTACTGTAAGGTTAACTGTGAAGGTTTCTTTTAAAGGAACATTAACCCAAGGCTCTGCATTGTCATTTTAAGGGACTGCCATCCTTAGGTTGTGATGCTTTACAGAAAATAAGAGATGTGGACAAACTCCAGGACCACTTACCTGCAGAAACAGGGTGGGTGATGTGAGTAAAACTCTTTTTTTGTCTTAATGTTTTATGGCATTGATAGAATTTAAAGCTTCTGTGAGGACCTTCACGAGGGTGGCTGGTGCTATAGTGCAGAGGGGCAGGGAGGGCTCGGCACCAAGGATCAGGGCATCATGTCAGCCCCCTGGTCCCACTGTCAGAACAAGGAGCAGTGGTGCCTCTCCTCTTCATCACCCTGGGACCTTAGGATCCCCACGGGATCCTGCCCTGCCCTCCTTGCCCTGAAAACACCCGGGTGAGTAACGCGACTGGTGTCAGCGGTGCCTGTGGTTTCATGTGTGGGGAGGGAGCGCTGGCCTCAGCCGAGCACATCACTGCCAGCACTTTCGTTCTCGCTTTCTGTTTACACCCACTGCAGCGTTTCTCATAGCTAGGTGCTTTTTTATTGTTCTTTCATGCATCTCTTTTACCTCCTGCCTATGGGTGGAGAAGCTTTCACTGGTACAGGTGCTGTGGCTCTGGCCTGATGGGCAGACAGGAGGTCAGTTGTGGTGGAAGAAAGGGATGACTGTATTTTTGCTTTCTTCTTGCTGGTTTTGTATTTGCCATTTCACTTGGTTGTACACCCAGGGAAAAAAAAAAAAGGAGCATTGACATTGGTTGACTAGGAGATGCATCAGCACGTTGTGTTTTTGCATTTCTTTATGCAACAAGATTGTCTGAATCACATTAATGATTGAAGAAGTAGGATGAGGAAAGTGTCCATGGTTTTGGTGCTGAGCCAGCCAATGATGCAATACCCGAGAACACTTGCTGAGATGAACGGGTCACAGTCTCGAGTGTTGGAGATACCCGGAGAGCTGCTGGCATGACTCATGGTTAGAGTATTCCCCGATGAGAGAGGCAATGAAGCTCCGGGCCCAAGAATAGGAATTTGGTAGGACTTATTTGAGCACCCGTACCCCTGGGGAATGCCCTGCCCAGGGTTGTACACTGGGGTGAAGAACACTGGGTTGTGCTGCACGGATGGGAGGGAGAACATCACTGGCTCCCCATGCTGCTCCTCCCCCAAGTTAAGAGTTCTCCTGGCAGATAGTTTCTATACAGAGGCACATTAAATTTTTTTATATCTTGATGGGCTTAGAAAAATTGCAAAAACTGTTTCAATGAAATGATGCCCTGACCGAAACAGGATTGGACCGATAAGGGGCATGGTTTAGTGTTTGACAGGAATGGTTGGACTCGATGATCCGGTGGGTCTCTTCCAACTTGGTTATTCTATGATTCTATGATTATACCCCCAAGGGCTTTGTGGGAAGGGTGAGAAAGGGAACAGTTGTTCCATTAAAGCACTCATTAGAAGAAAATAATGTCTATTCATGGGCAAAACCCAGCACCTGCCATATCACAGGGTGATATCACAGGCAACATGTACTGGAGGGATGGCCTGAACTCTGCAATTGTCACTAGGAGGGGCCAGAGCAGCCCATGTGCTTGTAGGAATGAGGATTACATATGTGGGAAGAGTGTGAATAAAGCACAATTACCTGTGTGAGCAAGTGCTGCTGGACTTCCAGCTTTCAGTACCACAAATATTTGCTTGCTCCCGCAAACTTCCTTGCTCCATGTGCTGAGTCCATAGGGAAGATGACCACCTCAAGGCAAAACAGCCTCCATCTCTTTAGATTGTCCCAGATGAGAACGTTAAAAATACTTGCAGCAGCTGCTCTGTTTTCGGATTACAGATTGCCTCCTTCTCAGAAAGGAAAGGGGAAGGACTGCAAAAAGCCTTTGAATCAGATGTTCAAGGGCATCGGGTGCAGTTCTCCAGGAGCACAGGGGAGTAGGGCTTTGCTGTGCCTATGTGGAAAGACTGGGAAGCATGAAACAGGTATGAATCCTAACAAGGAACATGTGAAAGCCATCCCAGAAAAAGCTTTTTCATTTAACTGCCACCAGCTGGGATGTGTATTCTCTCCTGGAACAGCTTTAAACTGCTGTGGGTTTGGGGAGCCGGTTGGTGTGAGCTCCTGGCACGGGGTGGGTGATAGAAGCCCTGCAGCACATTCACACTGATTTTCTTTTGCTGGCTTTCACAATATAGGAACAAGGGTCTCTGCAGGTGGGTTAATGACACATTTCACATCTTGACAAAGAAAATCTGATGGTCCTGAGTCCAGCATCTGCCTTTGCGTGCCTGGACCCTCTCACGGTGTGCGTGCTGAGTGCGAGGAAGGGCTGTGGCTATAGCTCTGCTAACTGCGATGGGGAAAATCTGGGTTTCACAACCGAGACTTAAGAGACTTAATTTTGAAATTATTTTTAATGTAGATGTAACAACTTTTAATTTAATTTAAAAATCATTAAAATAGATTTTTTTTTTTCTGGAATTTGTTTGATTAGAGCAGGAACAAAACTTCACGTTTAAACTGAAGCTGAATTTTTTATATGTAGGTTATTTCCAGTTCTTTTCCTGGATTCTGTGTGGTTGCTCAGGGTGGAAAACTCCTCATCAGGTCCTGGGAACCCGCACATGTTGGCCCACTCCTGCCAGCAAACGTGGTAAGCTGCATTTTTCCCATGTGCAAAGAAAGCAAAAAGAAGCCCCAGGGATGGCTGTGGGGCAGGCTGTGCTGTGCTGTCTTGTTAGGTAGAATAATCCCTAATTTCCATGGGCTCAGCTGCACTATAGAGCCTGGGGACAAGCATCTACATGTGATATGGGGACACAGACAGCCCTTTGCTGATGATCTGCTGCTTCACTGCAGATTGAGGAGCAGCTACTGCCCTGGAGGGTTCACCCTCAGCAGTGATGACGTGAAGCCTCATTGATCATGGTCCTGTTGATGAGGATGCTGAGACAGGGTTGTGACAAAGCCCTCTCCCTCAAAGGCCAGGAGGAGTTGCAGTCGTGGTACTCCACATCCAGGGAGTCCTATGCTCATGCATATTGGGTTTCATTTATTTATTTTTCTTGGTTATGTCATGATTCTTCCCTTGAGGTCATCTTGAGCTTCTATTATCTTGCTGTAGACTGGCATGTGTATGTCACCTCCTATGCACAGCTGGCTGTCTAATACATCCTATGAAGCCCTAAATAGCAAGGAGCAAAGAATTTGCAGCTAACCCTGGTTGACATCTGGGTCCTCCTGTGCTGAAAGAGGAAGCTGCTGCTCGTAAAGAAACTTGCTGAGTGCAGAAGTGTGGGGCAGCCCTGCATCCCACAGTGGGAGATCTCCAGGGCTGGGCTCAGACGTCACCCTAAGAACATCCTGCAGAGGGGGACCGGTGTGCTGGGAAATGGGTCACAGCTGAGGTAGAGAATGGGATTTAGACAGGGAGGAACAGTGACTGGGCGAGGGACACCAGAAGAGCTGATACTTTCAGGTATTTTCCTCCTGTGCTAAGGTGGAACGGGCTGCTCTGCCAGTCCCAGCACTAGGGCAGCCCCAGCTCATCAACTACCTTGTTATTGCTAGCACAGAGGTAGCATGGAGAGGAGAAATGTGTGGTAGCATGGAGAGGAGAAATGTGTGGTAGCAGGGTAAATAAGTCTTCAGCAGTTCCCAGGAATCTGCCCATGGTTTTGACTAAGAAAAAGATTGCAATACTGGATTTTATACAGAGTACCGAAACCTCAGTGGGGTCACTTGAAAGACCATGCACTGGCTACTGTGAACTGAGGACTCAGTGGAGCCTGCAACAGTCAATCTTGCTTCTCCATGCAGATGGGACCTGTGGCACTCCCAGGTGATGTCCTTCCCTTGGAGAAGGCACTGAGAATCCTCAGAGGGGGTTGCTGTCCTTTTTCTCTCCAGACCAATACAGCAGGAAGGTGCAGGATGGTTGTCTGACACAGTGTTATGATCCTTTCCCCACTCCCAGAAATCTCCGTGTGGTTTTGGAGTTGCAGAGCCCCTCACCAGCTTTTATTCTTGCTTTGGGGTGATTTGTCCCCCACAGCTGTGAGTGCCAGTTACTCTGGCAAAGCTTCCTAGGTGTCCGATAGGAGTTTTCCAACCTAGTGGCTCCCTGGTGGTGTCAGCCCTACCTCTGTGGTGGTTTGAGGCCAATACCTGGGAAAATTCCTCCTCCCACAGCTCTGACAGCAGGTTCACTGACGGGCAGTGGGAGGAGAGCTGAACCAGCTGCCTGGAAATGTTTGCTGCCCGCAGGTTGTCAGCTCAGGAGATCCACACAAAACCCTGTAATTCCCTTTTTTTTTTCAGGCAGCTTGTAGCTATTTCACTTTTCTTTTGAAGGCATGTTTCTTCCCCAAACATGCTGTCATTAGGAAGCCAAAGGGTAGGTGGGTACGGCAACGACCAGCGTGATGGCCAGGTTCTGCTGCCAGGCTTTCAGGGCAATTGCTCCATCAACAATCGAGCCAGCATCCTAGTTTGATTTCAAATACTAAAAATGATGAGCTAGAAGAGGCTGTGGTGGGTCAGAACCTTTTGCATCACTGAGAGCTGCGATTTTGCATTGATCCTTTTTGCTCTCCACCGTCAAAAGACTTGAAACAATTTCAATCGTATTTTACCACTAAGAAGGAGCTGATTGTTGATTTAAGTGAAGAAGGAACGTCTAATCCTCCTGAATGTGACCAAGGAAAGATGCTTTAGCGTAAGACTTGGTACTTGCTGCCAAAGCACCCAGTGGCTTTGCTGCTGGTGGCCCTGCCTGGCATGCAGGATGTCCCTGGTCACCTCTGGGGCAGTAGGTGGAGGCCAAAGAATCCTGGATGCATGGGTTTCACTTTGCTTTACAATAAGAAGGAAGAGAAACTCCTTCGGAGCAGGCATAGGCTTCTGCAGGGAAGCGAGTGCAGACCGTAAGCCTCCCCCGCCAATGGCTTTTCCTTGGGGATCACCTCTGTAAAGCTGAGCCTCTCTTGGATCTCCAGAAGGGTGGGTTTGCATGAAATAGGTAAAACCCAACCCCTCTGTGCTAAATGCCTTCCCCAGGGGGTGTGCAAAGCAATGGGGAATGTTCCCAAGAGGGCTGGGTGCAGGGAACCTGCAGGCAGTGTGACCCACCACCCCAACCCTTTTTGTCTGAATTTATATGACTTAAATCTTGTAAGTTCATCAGCGCTTCTCCTTTGAAAGATGCAAAAAGCACAGCAAAAGGCTGTATCTGTGCTCTGCCGTGATTTTACATACTTGCAGTGCATGGAGGTACCTGTGTGCCCAGCAAGATGACGTGCAGCATGCCCTGTGCACAGCGAGCATTTCTCCTCCTTGGCCGGGAGCTGCTGGGCAGGTTCAGAAAAACAAGGAGAAAAAACTTAACGGGGGGACACAAGCTTCAAGATTTGATTGAGAGGAAGCATTTGTTTCATAAAGCACGTTTCTGTTCCCAAGGGTTGCTTCAATCAGCACAATGTTATCTCAGACAGCAGAATTAGATTTTTTTTTTTTTTTTCAATGTAACATTTCATCCTTTTCAAGCACAGGTGAGTATAGGACCAAAGGACAGAGTCGAAAAATTAAGAGACATAATGTTGTGAGATCAGCTGAAAGCAGGCAAGGAAAAACAAGTGGATTTTCCCTGATGACAGGGACTGGGTGAGGAAGAGCAGTGTGTCAAGTGACAGGGACAGGACATGGCATGCCGAGAAGCAGTTCCTTCCCTGCCCAGCAGCATGAAAGTAAGAACGGGGTAAAACCAGTTGCAACAGCTAAAAAACAAGCTCCAAAATTCTTTCCAAGATGCACAAAACTGTGACTGTCCTTGCTCCAAGGGTCTGTGAGGAATCGCAGTGCCTGGATCTCCACGGGACAAGGACCTGCTGCAGGTAACGTGCTGGAGGTGAGCCCAGCGGTACCCAGGGGTTTGGCACCGTGGTGATGCAGGCAGGGAGAAGGGGGTCATATGGATTTCATGCATGTGCTACCCCGTGTTCCCTTGGTGCCAGCTGGCAATGCCAGCTGGAGGAGATGACACGCATTTGCAGCCGTTTATCACAGCTCTGCAGCCTTTCTTTATTCCCCCCAGGCTGTGAATTATATATGGGCTTGCTGGAGACCCACTGAGCTCTGGAATCAGGCTAACGCTGGTGCACATTCGCTTGTCCAGTGGGTCCAATACATCCCTTTCCTTTAGCTTTTGAACATTTTCTCCAAATGAACACCTTTTTTCTTCCTCCAATTATAGGAGAGGGGCACTGGGCATGGGGCTGCTTCAGGCACCCAAAGGCTGGATGCTGAATCCTGGTCCCCTGGGTGGTGTAGTGGCCGCTGTCAAAACAGAAGCTGTTTTATTACTATCCCTGCTGAGCTCACGCCCTGAAAGCAACTTTCTGACTGAAAGCCCTTTGAGTCTTCTTGGGGGAATTCAGCTCTGGTGTTGTAGTACTGATACTGGGAGTCCTGACTGGAACCATGTAAATGCCCCATTCACTGAAGAAAAGTATCAAATGAAAGCAAAAAACGAAAAAAAAAAATCAAGGCAGAACAATTCCTCCCCTCCCCAAATTCTCCCCATGGATCAGGCTCCCAAAAATCCCTCACTGTGAGAAGCAGCAATTCCCACTGGATATATGGAATAAAGTACGGCCAAGGGTGGTTGGTATAGCAAGGGCAGTAGGTTGATTGATGTGGGGAGCTTGCGGGACACCAGCCCCATGTGTTTGCAGGGTGGGTAGGTGATTTTGCTGACTGCATCAGGTATTTTTGGTGACTTCTTGTCTTGGGAGGTACTTTTCCTATTGCACACAGTGAACGGCAGGCAGCCTGCAGATGGAAAACACTGCAAGGTCTAGCATCCGATATGAAAGAGTTTGGTGTTTCAAGGGGACAAGGGGAGGAAGAACTAAAAAACCCACCCAAGAGGGTACAGGATGCTTGGGAAAGGGGACCGATACACAGAAATACATAGGTGACAAAATATATATTGCTCTTGATAGGGTGGCAGCAGCAGCTCAGAAACCACAGAACACCGTTCTCTCTTAAAAATGTAATTTAATCCATTAATTCCATAGCATTGCCATCATACACACCAGCACGACACCTCGGTACACAGGACAGAGCCAAGGAGATGCAGTTACCCAGAAACACGCTTTTTTTTTTTAAAAAAAAAAAACCAACAACCCAACCCCCTAAGGATGTAAGGGGGAAAAAACAGCGGTAGGTGACTGGACTAACTAGTTCTCTTCAGCAAGTTAAAGGCACTTAGCAAGGGAACAAAACTCCAGCCTACCCAGGCGGCCTCACCCTGGTGCCCCACAGGCAAGGTTCTGGCAGGGGCGATGCCGGGATGATGCTGGGGGCGGCTGGGGAGGGCACGGGATTTCCCGGGAGCACCCGGGGGCTTTCTTGCTTTCTTTCTTTATTCTTTTAAAGCTGAGAGAAAACTTTTAGTATCTGGGGCTTTTGCTGTTCACGCATTAAATCCAGCGGCAGGCACCTCCTTACCAATCACTAAAAAAGCTGCTTCTGGTGGTGGCACCAGCTCCGCACTCTACGGGGATGATTTTGGCCTCAGAGCACTGCAAATATTTTACAAAGCAGAAATATAAAACCCCACAGGTCTCTCCATGTGCAGGTAACAGCATCAAGCCAACCAAGAGCTACAGTGATAATAACACTCCCGATACATATATATTTTTTTTTCTGCATAGATTAAAAAAAAAATAACAAAATAAGAGGAGCTTATATCATGCCTGGTCTGCAGGCAAGGGCTCGCCAGCCCAATATATCCCTGCATCTTTCTGCAAAAGCCAGGGGCAGGCATAGCTCCCTGATGGGGACATTGCCCAGCAGGGACACGACCCCCACGAGGGCTGTGGGACAGGGTCTGTCCACGGGGAACCCTGCAAACAACTCCTGGAAAATGAAAAACAACCCTAAGTCAAACCAACTCCCCCCTCCCAGCCCCATCAAACCCCGCTGAGGGCTGGCGCTTCCCTAACCTGCAGTTTCTGAGAAAAGAGGGAGGGGAAAAAGTCATTTTATAAAATACATTCTTGGCAGGGAATGAAATTTTAATGCAGCTCATGCTTTTCTGAAAACACCCTGAATAAGTCATTAGCCAGACCCTTCGCTAAGATGGATCTGCCCCCAAAGAAAAAGGAATAAAAATGTAAAAAGCTGGTGCACGTGACATGCGTGTCTGCTGCTGGCTACGGCCGGGCAGCCTTAGGAAGGCGATGGCTAAGCTGTTTCAGCATTAAATCAAATAAATGAGAGAGGGAGACAGACCTATTAGTCTCCCCGTGTCCCTCCCTTCCTGCATGCGCAGAGAAGGACACGTCCAGCACTCGGCTGATGAACGCAGCTACTAACGGGGAGCCCAGCCCAAAGGCAGAGAGGTGAGTAATTACCATATATAATACATATAATCTGCTGCTTAGATTTTTAACATATAATTTTTTTTATTTCTGACATTGGTGAGTCATTTAAATATTTAGCCCAGACAATAAAATATAAAAAAAACATCTACAGTATGTGCCTGCTGATTCTAACAATAGTCACAATATTAGGGCCCAGTGAATGTTATTATATAAGAATCTCTGAAGTCCATGTCATACATTATGAACTTTATGAACATTATGAACTTAGAACTTACAAATAAATAACTCTACAAAAATCCTGTCTTCTCTCCATAATTTCATGTGATCGGCAACAAAAAAAAGGCTCTTTCTGGTGATGACAAAGTAGAAATTGCACATTTAGTTCGAGGCATACATTACTGGTGCATCACCAAAGTCAACCACTAGGCAACAAAAAGACGTATCATATGAAACAATTTTTTTCATTTTTATTTTACATATTTATATGTAAAACTTACTTTCAAGGTAACTCTCTGAATTCAACCAAATGTTAATAGCACATCTAAAAATGAATGTCAGGTAGTCAACATTCACAAAATGTTGAAAACTGATTAAAATATACATATTACTGAAAGCTACAACTTCACTACGAGGCAGGCATGTATTTTTTTTTTGACTTGTATAGCACCGTCAAGTACAGTTTCTTTATTTTAAAACTACAGTGAAGAATAAAAAAGTAGTCAATGGTAAAATATCATTCAACTGAAAACCTCTAAACAAACAAAAATAAAGTTAAGCTACCCTCTCTTCTCACCCATGATTTATAATGTTATAAGTACTGTACATTTTTTGTAATAATATTATTAAAATGCCTGATATTTAGTGGCACGAGTAAAAAAATTAAAATAAATTAAGAAGCAGAGGCCAATCACCGGACATAAAGCTTCAGACATGGTCAATGACTAACACTGGTTTTCGTGTGCGCCACTGTGGACATCAGCGTTTGGACACAGAGAAGCAAAATGAAGTCTCGCTCGAGCTCTGCTCCCGGGCTCCAGGGTTCATTTTGCCGGCATCTTCTCTGCCATGTGCTTCTGCTGACTTTCCGCGTGTCTGGGGGGAGGAAAGATGCCACGTTATTCATCACGCCGAGGGGAGGTGGAAACACAAACCACCGAGCCAGCATCTACATCTGCATCAAAAAGAACATTTTCCATAGGATGTGCAGACTCTGCCCAGGGTCCTTCCCAGAAGGAGGGGCCAGGAGGTAGGCAAAGGGGAGAGGAAACTCTTCTCTGGAGTGGGTTTGGGTCAGCTGGGCTCATTTCTTCCTCTCCTGCAGGGATGGCCTGTACATTCATCCCCAAACAATGCCGGGATGGGAAGAGCCGGTGCCCCCTCCATAAGCCAAAGCCCCCACCATCCCAATCAGCTTCTAAATAAATTTCATTTACTAAAGTGCCATCTAGGAAGCAAAGTGTTTCCCAAAGCACACAAGAGAGAAGCAGATGCGAGGTGGTGTTGGTGCTTCCCTGCTGACCCAGCTCCCTACCCCCAAGCTCAAATTTCCCCCTTTCATCACTTGCCCTTTGGTAAAGGATCAATGATGGTGTCTTGCAAGACTCAGGAGTGACAACCCACCTGCTTGTCCCTGGGGTCACTATCCCCTGGGCAGCATGAGACCTGTTCCTCAAATCCCTTATGGCCACCCCAGCTGGCGGAAACTTTTTCCAGACAGAGCATCATCAAATCTCAACCAGCTGCTATGCAGCACCACGATGTTTTAAAATAGAAACAAATCCAGGTCATATTTTTTGCAAGCTTAATGCTTCAGTTTTAAAACTAGTGCACTGACAATAACCAGTGCATTGTCTTTTTCAGCTTCTTTTTTTTTCCCCAAAGCTTTCAGTACTTGTTAATGCTTCTGCAGTGCACCACTAGATATTGTCCAAAGGAAAACGCCTCTTAAGCCTTGCCACCTAGGAGATGTGAATCCTTTAGGAAACCCACCTATATTCTGTAAGGCTTTCCATTTCATCAGTTATTGAACATTAATATCTGAGAGATCCACAAATTCTCACGCCAGCCAAGTTTTCCTAATACTGGACACAGACCAGCCCTCACTCATCTCAGTGAGAGGGGTGGGGTGAGATGGGAGCTGCTTGGATTTTCTTCAGATGCACTTGGGGGGTTTGCAGTGTCACTCCTTCCCAGGCTCTTTTCAGGCTTTGGAAAGGGAAATACCAGTTCAAGAGCATGCACCAACACTTGCTCTTGAAAGCTGCTGACGATCTCCCAAACCCAACTGCCTTGATTCCTTGTTTTGGGGGAGAGAGCAGCGTCCTGCTCAGCCCTTACCTTTGATGGCAAAAGCTTTAGTACTGAAATTCTGAGACAAGAAAATGCCTACACGCTGCTGCTGGTGAGCTGGCACCTGTGAGGAGAGAGAAATACCCTGAGGAGCCTCCTTCACCTGGTCAGATCCTCGATATCCACCAGCATGGCGTCCTGCTCTGTGTGCAGCTCATCCCGAATAAGCAGCAGCTGCACCAGCTCCTCGTTCAAGCCTGGTGCGGGAGAGAAAGGGAGTTAGTTTGTTGCATCTCGGGGAACTCCAGTTTAGGACCTGTACATCATCCTTCCCCACCATGTTACACATAAGCTGGCATGGAGAACCAGGAGGGATTTTACTGGAGGATGCACACAAAGCCAAAGAGATGCACAGTGTTTTCTAGGATAAACCATAACCCCCTTGCCACTGCATGCAAGCACTCCCTCTCTTAAAATAGCTCGATGCAGCAGCAAAAATAAAGATGAATTTCTCAATGCTTGGAGACCCACTGGTTCAGCTTTTTCTTTTTTTGTGGGTGATTACCCTGAGCAAGAAACTACCTGCAGAAAATGGCCAAGCTGATTGCCCAGGCAGCCTCAGGTTTAGCTTTTTAACTCCCTGCAGCAATGCCAACCTGTCCTGGTTTGAAGTTACTGTTGGATTATTGCTGTGGCTGTGTCAAAGTGTAAGGAAGAAAAAGACAATGAAAAAGACCTCACAAAAATTGAACCTAGAGGCACGGGCTCCCCTGAAGCTGTATCTGCCCATCACTCACGGCCAGAGCTGGTGTTTAGACTGTTTAAATACAGATATACTGATTTAATGCCTCTTCAGTTTGGGAAGCAAGCTCAGTGTAAATGATGTTAATGCTTACTCTCCCCATACTTGGGTGCTTTCTGAAGGGAGGCTAAATAACGAGCTCTTTTTTTTTTTTTTCAGCACAAAATAACAAATCACAACTTACTGGCACAGCTCTGCATCCTCAGCAGGGCTGCTTCCAGAAGGGATGCCAATTAACCAACACAGGTAGGGACGGAGCAGTGCAGCAGCCCCTAGACAACCTTTTTTGTTTTGACCTACAGCCACTAGAGAATTCTACCCCATAGCAGAGCGCCACAAGATGACACAGCCATAAAGCCACGAATGGCAGGTGTTTCCAGGACAAGCGTATTTCCAAACAATGTTTGTACCCCACCAAGTTTGAAGTTACAAGTAGAACATTAGGTGCTGGTGCAATTCAATAAACCTCTTCTCTTATGGAGCCAAGTGAGCGCTTTAGAAGAAACTGAAAAAAGGAAAGAAAAAGGCTGAAGCAGCCAAACCTGTAGAAAACTCAAACCTCTGTGGTGTGCCTCGTCCATATATATTCATGTTATTATACATTTATCGACATTTCTATGCATATCCTCGAGAACTGTTCTTAATTAAATGAGACATATCAAAGTATAATCAAACAAGGATCACTTACTTTCTATCTGCGAGTGGAGATCATTGACTATCACTTGTAGCTGCCCAATAGTCATGTCCCTTAGATCAGTGGGTTTTAAACTTCTCTTCATTAGGCATTCGCTTATATGAGGCATATGTGGCAGCTGAAAAGAAATTTTCAATTTTGTTATTGTTTGCTTCAAATTGTTTGTATTCCTGAACAGGGGGAGTTTGCATTGCATTGCTCCCTCTCACAAGCTTGCACCAAGGACCACACTGAGAGTAACAAAATGAGATGAGGCATCTACAAAACACTTGACCCAAGTCTTCAGATTTACCAGCATCAGTGATGGATTGAGGCAAGAGGAGGCAAGGGCTGTGGCAAGCAGGGTTCTACCACGGCAGGACTGCTCTGGGATGGAATGAGCTAAGGCCTAGAGGAGGAGCAGCATCATGCAAGCCTCAAAGCATTAACAACCTTCACGCTTCATCATGTCATTCTGTGCATCCATCCCGCTCCTGTAACATCCTGGATAAGACGACCCTTCAACTTCTGACTGATATTTCCTATCTCCACTGTTCCTCTGAACATCTATGAGTAACGTAAGCAAGCACTGTTGGCCTGTGTACGTTTCTTGACAAGCAAAAGCAAACAGCAAAAGGGTTGGCATTACCCCCACATGCCATCCCACAGCCCCCACTTACAAGATCCGCTACCGGTGATTTCTTCCTGTTCTGCTTTTCCACCTCAACCTGCATTTTGGCCATGGGCTTTGCCATAGCCAAGGCCATTTTAGCTTCAGCTTGGAGTTTCTTTTGTCTGGTGAGGAAATCCATGTCATCGAGGGACTCTGACTCTTCCTCCGTTGTGTCTCTGTCAGAATAGGACGAGCTCTGCTTGCTCTAGGAAAGCAGAATGAAACCATTACAGCCCCATCACCCCAACTGTGCCACAGCAAAGAAGTTTGTTTATCTATTTGCACTTACAAGTGGTATCATTTCTACAGAAAAGGTGAAAAGCACAGATTATTTTCTTAATTTAATCCACAAGATAATCCTTAAAAAATCAGAGCAACTCCCAGATAGGTCCCCTTGACTATTAATAGCAACTCAAGCACTTCAAGGAAAGAGGAGCTAACCAGATCAATAGGTATTGAAGGGACAGACTGGTTAAGCTGGAGGAAAACATCTGGGGCCTCTCCTTTATAGTCACAAAGGAAAAGAGGAGAGGAAAGCTGGTGGGAGCTGATATCACTTCATTTCCATTACTGCCCTGATCATTATCAGAGCCAAAAAGAAAAGGAGGAAGGAAGGAGGAAGGAACACCTTCACATGAAGGCATTTGCTCTACAGGAGCTCTGTGCTAGCCAGGGGCAATTTGCTACGTCCCCTTTGGCATCTTGCATTTCTTTTTATTGATGGCTGCTGCTGCTGCTGCTCTGGGGTTTAGCACTCTCTATTTTCATGTGATCAGCTCTTTATCAGCTTCCATTATGGATGCTCTATACTTTGCATGGTCCAGAGCCTCCGTGGGATGGGTTCTCAGACCTACCATGGGTGACAACGGCGTGTCCAGGCTGGTTTCTGTCTTGCTGTCATCGGCATCACTGTCCTTGTCACTGCCGCTGTCATTCACGAAGCAAATCTGCAGGTTCATCCCACTTTGTAATCTGCGAGGAGAAAGGGAGAGGTGACGTCGCAGCCCCTCACACCAGCAACCCACAGCTCTCTCTGTCACACTGATGGGTTGTGGGGGCAAGATGCACTATCAGCAGCCGGTCATTTGCGCGTTGTCCTCATTTTGTATTGGCCTCAGGAAAATATAAATGTCTTCACTTTTTTTTCCAAGAAGATGATCATCCCCCACCCAAAAGCTGAGCCAAGACCACCAGCCCGTGGCCGAAGGGCACGGTCAAGCTCCTGCTGCTGCCCAGGGCTCCCAGTTATGAGCAGCAGCTAGCGGTGGGACTAGAAACTCAGCAGCTAGTGGTGGGACTAGAAACTCAGCAGCTGGTTGACAATAATGCTTCTACCACCATCTACTGAAGAACTCTGGAACTGCTCACACCGCAGAGCCTTTGTCATCATGGGTGGCTCATATTATTACATTAAAAAAAAATTACATATACACAATATATATAGATAATATTGTATATGATACTGTTATATTGTATGAAATAATGTTTAAACGATTGAAAATATTTATTCAGAAGGGTAATATGCCTGCTTGTGGCCAAGAGGCACTACTGTACTGCGAAAGGTGGTTGCTGTGTTTGCTGAAGCCTGCCAGCCCTCTGCACCATCACCCGATTTGGACAGGTTAAGGCCACCCAATTCACCTTCCTGGGAATGATCTTCTCGGATGTAGTGGCTCAAGGCAGAGGCAACAGGCAACCCAGCACAGGCTGAGACAGGGAAAAGCACTTCTACAGGTGAAAGCATCCAGGCTTTGGCTCAAACAACAATTATCCCCCAAAGCCACTGCAGAGCAGGTCATCAGCCAGGTAACGCACATTTCACTCACGCTGGCTGATGCCAATGGAAGACTGCGGCAAATCAAGCTCCAGGTGGATCCCACAGCTCCCTGTGCCCAAACCAGCCTCTGACAGCAAACAAGGGAATGGATTTTTTTGGACAAAGGGGTGTCTGTGAAAGCCCGTGCTGATGATTTCATTGTGGAGCAGCTCTACAGCCACCAGCTGAGCCCATGCGCCCCAGGCGCTCCAGGACAAATTTGCCCACCTGACACTAGGGATAGGCTGTTTGCCTCCTATAAAATGTGCTCAATCTTTGCTTATCTTCCAAATTCAATAAAAATTAAGCCCAGAAACTAGAGATTCCTTGGGTAAACTATCAGTCTTCTTGGTACACTCTACCCTATCATTACTTGCTGAAGATGGGGCAAACTCCCCTACATGTTCTGCTCCCTCATTCCCAGCGTGGGGGGCTTATATTGGTATTTATAGACAGTAAACTCTTATTTTCCTTTTATTTTAGTAGCATTTCTCCATGACCACCATATAACAGACAGTATTAATAATTCCATGCAAGCTTCTAAGCCGTGGTGGACAGACAAAGATACGCAGGCCAGGGAGCAGGATGCACCCTCAGCTCAGCTCAACATTGCATCACCCAGAAATGACAAGTCAAGTTTAAAATGTGGGTCTATGACCCCCATGCCTTTCAAAAGCATGACACCAACACCTAAACTCCAGCAATTTATGCTCCTCTATTTCATACGGAAGCATGAAAATTAGAGCAATGGTCCTGCAAAGGTTCTGTAGGTCCTGTAACACACACTGTGCAACACTAATGCTTTGCCTGGACTATGAATATTAACAAAACGCCAAAGTGCTCAGGTACAGCTGGTAATTTCTCATGGCACAGCTGCCAAACCCTGCCGCGCAGCGTTAATTAGACCCACACTATAATTACAAGATAGCGGCTCCTGGTTTAGCTGTAACTACACAGAGCAAAACTGTTTTCCCTTTCAAATGACTTGCAGTTCAATTTAATTTCACAATCGTACCTCTCTAGCGTAATAACAGGATTCCTCCTGGTTTCATGCCTCTCTAAGACTCTTTTCTTCTCCCACACCATGGCAACAGGTAGATACTCAATCCCAATGGGAGAGGTGCTCAATGCTTTCCAGGTGCCATGGGTTACTCCCAGTAGCTGAAGATAAACAACCCTTTCTGGAGTATATTTGATGTAGAAATTTTCAAAGCAAGAATACATGAGGTACCTGTGCTATGCAACATGCCAGCCTCAAGGAAGGAGCCACATCCAGTGAACACAGCCGACACAGAGCATGTGGATGCAGGGGGGAGGCATGGAGCCACGTTAAAGCTCATTTTTCCTGTTCTCTGGTGCTTTCTGTGTGTGAGATTAATTGCAGCCTTGACTGCTCGCCGCTGCCCTGCTGTCACCAGGGCTAGCTATCAACATCAGATCTGCTTCCAACGGGCTGCCACCTCCCGAGCCGCTGAAGGAAAATGCGTTCACAAACTTCTGTTTTCTCCACCAGCTGTCACCACGCTGCTTGACTCAGGACTGGGAGGACTATGGGACCATCCTCGAGCCCTGCCTGCTTCGGACATTCATATCCAGCTTTACTCCAGGCATTCAGACACTAAAATCCTCAGTATTTTGCAACTCAACATAAAGAAATCCTTGGGAAAAAAAACCAAACAAACTATTTTCCTGACAATAACCCCAGCTGCGTATTCATGATACATCCACCACTGTTCTCGGTCTGCTCAAGGCCAAAGGGAATGCTCAGTTCAGGGCAGAGATTTTAAATGAACACCCGAAGGAAATCCAACTCGAGAAACTTCAGCTCATTTGCTTCATCCCCATAGCATCCAAATATCTCTTTTGTACAGTTTTAAACTAATACCTTAGCCTATTACTTACAATTTTTTATGTAACATACAACAATTGCATTTGGATCATAAGACGTTGTTCTAAAATATGGAGAACACACGACTACAGCTGCAAGTTAAAACTGAGGGATCCTCTAAAGGGCAGGTCTCAGGACATCCCACTGGAGGAATCTCACACTTTCCACCCTTCCACGAGGTTTTGGGCCGCAGGGCCACTTGGCTTACCGGGAGGAGAGGCTCGGCTTGCCGCTCTTGCTGCAGCTGGTGTAGAGTCCCGGGCCATCGTCGAAGAAACTGCCCAGAGCCAACTTCTGCCTGATGGACTCTCGCTCATTTTTCTGGGCCTGAAAGGGAAGGATGAAGCTGCCAGTCAAGTCAACGTGCAGGAAGGAGCGGTGTCCAACCACTACGCTCAGGATGCTCAGCATCCCCCAAGACATCTCTCACACTTGGGTGGAGCACATAGCCCATCCCAACAGGGGAGCACATCTGCATCTTGTTCCACATACAGAGATATATCTCTGTATCGATACATCTGTACATCCACATGTCTGATATATACCTAACACATACACTGATATAGAATCATAGAATAACCAGGTTGGAAGAGACCCACCGGATCATCGAGTCCAACCATTCCTATCAAACACTAAACCATCTGCACCTATATCCATTTACAGCCACCTAGACCACACTTGAACCATTAGCATCTTCTGCTTCCCTAAGCAGCCTCCAAAACCACACAACCCTTCTCATAAACATGCTTAGAGATGTATTTTTAACCATTGCCATCAAATTATCCAGTTTTAAAAATGTATTTTTATATATAGATATATATTTAATAACGGTAAGCCACAAAGTGATTTGAAATTGATCACTGATCAATGATTTTGGAGATGACTGTACAATCCACATGCAATAAATGAAAATCGCAGATCTAGATTCAAAATTAGCATCAGTACTACCCCAGTGTCTGTCACTAATAGATTATCTGCCAACACTGAAAAATTCATACAAGGCGGAAAGTTATTGACAGAAGGAACATTCTGAAGGCCTCAAACATTTCATTTTAAAGTAACACATAATACCCAATCAAGACTACACTACAGAAGAAAACATAGGCAACCACGGGCTGCTACCACGGTGTTAATTAATACGGTTGTGCTTCCCATATTTCACATAACTAAAAATATATCACATTTTTTGATACAAGGAAGTGAGATATAACAAAGTGCAATTTATTAACTTAAAATAGCTAAGAATTTAACTCCAGCTCCAAGTGATCACATATATTAAATCACTACACTTCCCATTATATTGTCAATTCCTTACCCAAATACGTACTGCATTTGTAACCTAAGTCCTCTTATTTAATATATTTAAACTAATCCCCATAGCATCAAGTGGTATCAAGTTTCTGGGTTCAGCTCCTGGCTTTTGAAGTTCTACTGAGACCACCCAGCCATATTTTTCTATTTTGTTTCTTCGGGTTTCTGTAATTGATGCCTCAGACACATGGAGGCAGTTAGATTTAGAAATAAAAATAGCCAGCCCTGCCGGTGAAGGTAGTGCAGTGAAAAAAATATGTAAAAATAAGCAGGAAACATGTTTTTAACGGATGGAAAGCAGAAACAGGGTTGCCTGTGCTGGTTCCTTTCACTGCCCATCTCACGATGCATGCGGGAATCTCCCCTGCAACTGCCAGCTGCATCCCTCGGAGCATCAGTATTTCATGAAGTTACGGATATTTATCTTCCCCCTTCTTCCAGTTCAGATGATCTTCTTCCCCACCTTTCCATCTACTTCTGATCTTCCTTGCGTCCCTACAGAACTCAGGAGCCCAAAGTGTATCTCCACCTCCTTCCATCCAGCCAGGACAACACATTCCAGCCTCTGGGATGGCTCCCTTTCCCAGCAGCACACCCACCTACACAGTCTGTGCTGAAAACTACTCTTTGCACTAAAATACACAGGCATATAGGCACACGTTCCCATATTTACCCCTTTCAGACAGGACTGCGTCTCCATATGTCTTTAAATTTTGCTCCATTTCCCACTGAGACAGCAGCTGCTCCCAGTTTGAAATCTGTACATTTAATCAATGCGCAATTTGTTTTCTCCACCAGGTCATTACTGAGGAGACTAAATAACACTGCTCCCAGGACTGAGCTCAGAATATCCCATTTTATAAACCAGACACAGGCTAATGACCATAAATAAATCATTATTTGTTATTATAAAATAGGGAACAGTTACTAAGAAATGTAATATACCTAAGGGAACTGGACTTAGGCTTTAGATAAATTACTTAACAGCTACAGTATAAATCCTGAGTTGGGTATGAAAATTAGAAATAGAGAAGGAAAATGGCAAGTTATTTTTTTTTTATTATGAAATATAGTTACGTGGTATATAAAAATAATGGAACAAATACTCCAAATGCAACGGTGCTAGCAAGAAAAATATAAATTCATGTTATTGAAATGTGTTATTTTGACACTGAATCAAAAACTATATGTATTTCTGATAGAGGGGTCTGCCGTAGAGCTGAAGCCTGGCTCAGACAATTACTTTGAACAGAAGGCTGCTTTTTATTTTTAAGTTTTGTGCGGATGTTTTCCTTCTTACTGCTGACCTCCCAATTCAGAAGGTCAGTAGCTACCTTTGTTTAAGTACACGAATAAAACCACAATGTCAGGTTATGACCATGACTGCCTACATGCAAAACACTTGACACAACTGTTCCAACAAAGGCAAATTGCCAGGAGAGGCTCAGTCTTTCTCCACTGCAGACTCAGCACGCTGTTTCCCAGCCCCATTGCCCGCTGTAATTATAGCTGTTTTTAATTCTACTGCAATCATCTTGCCGGTGTTTGCAGATTATACACAACCACTTACGCTTTCTACCACCTGCCTCCAACACGTGCCGGCACCCAGCCCATCCCCGACACACTGCGGCACCTCAAGAGCATCCCCTCCCCATTTTTGGTTGAAAGCCTGAATTTCATAGAATCATAGAATAACCAGGTTGGAAAAGACCCACCCAACCATCGAGTCCAACCATTCCCATCAAACACTAAACCATGCCCCTCAGCACCTCGTCCACCCGTCCCTTAAACCCCTCCAGGGAAGGTGACTCAACCCCCTCCCTGGGCAGCCTGTTCCAATATTTATCCAATATACACCTTCTTCCCATCCCTGGGGCGCCCCTGATGCTGGGGGCTTTGCCTGACCAACTCGATACTGTGTGGAGAGTGGATGCCATGTCAGCGGGCATAAGATATCTGCAATTTTCTAGGAAACCAAGCAAAGTCCATACCCTGTTATTTGTGTCACTTAAAAACCGGCAGCTAGACTGCTCTTTTCACCACGTACCACCCCATCCTATTTAGCAAGCAGGCACTAGCAGCCTTTAGGTCATTGCAGACACCACCTGATCCAGCACGTAAAATTGCACATGGAAGATTTATTTGTCGTTGAGGTAGAGCAGCGATTTGCCAGGCTCTGAGACCTTCCAGCTCCTAATAATGGCTGGTGACTGCACTTTGGGAGTCGCACCGATCGCTACCAAACCCAGACTGAATACCAGGCATGCTTCGCTAATGTGCTGCGTGCTTGGAGAGGGAAGAATCTAATAACACAGTGAATTACAGACGAACAGGTGCCAGCGACACTTCAGCAGGACCCTGTCTCAGCCAAGCAACGCCACGGCTACGCAATGAGAGGGGTTAAAAAACACACTAGGGCTGGATGCTGGGGCAGTCCACCAGCATCAAACAGGGTGCAGAGCCTGTGCCTGGCCCCGGCTGAGAGCGACAGGCCACGGCCAGGCCACTGAGGCTATTTTTGCCGGGGTCTGTCATTACCAGCCATGGACAATTACTATATTTAAAGTTCCAGACCCATAGGCGCACCTTATTTTATCTCTGTAAAGCACAAGGGGTATTATAGGCTTTACAAACAGAAATCGTAACCACAGAGAATTTGTTTTTCTCTCCTTTTTCTTCACAGGGGATTTGCTAGTAAATGCAAAATCAAGTCAAACGTACATACCTCAAGCCATGTGGCAAATTGCCTAAAACTCCAGGGGTCTCGAGGTATGAGAACACGTTTGGAAACATCTCTTTACATTTTCTATATCATAAAGTGATACAGAAATGCAGAGGGAGGCAGGTTTGCTGCCCCCACCAGCACATTAAACACGACCGAGCGCTTCCCTGCTCCAGCACCCAAAGCTCAGCACCCTGGGGAGGGTGCAGGGCAGCATTTTGACCTGTCTCCCTCCTGTCAAGAGGGCAACTGTCGGCAGACAAAAGGCTCGTTTTCATCCCTTACCTTTTTATAACTCCCCTCCCCGTCTGGTGCGGCTGCTTTTCTGATGACGTCACCCATGCCATCACCCTCCAGACTCATCTCCTTCGCTCCTGGGTCCTCACGTGGCCGGCCCAACGCTCCTGCCGGGGCATCTCAGTCCTTCCTCGGCTCCTCAATTGGTACCACAGGATCAAGTGCTCACCCTTAGAGCCAAGACCTGCGACACTCCAGCGTCTCCCGGCTTGGGTGCTTCCCCGGCCCCTCTCGCCTCCCAGCTGCTCTGGAGCACCTTGCTTTTCCCTAATAAAGTCAACGGCAGCGCTGGAGCCCTGGCCAGCTGATGAGAGGGAGGCAAGGGCTGCACGGGCCAGGGAAGCCGCGTTCTCCTCCAGCCACTGCCAGCACTGGATAAAAATAGCCCCGAGCCCTCGCTGGCTACACAAGGGCAAGAAAAAACCCGGTGTCTGATGTCAAAATCCAAGCCTGGCAGCATAGTCACGGCTATAGAGGCAGAAAGAAGGGGCTTTCTCCTGGGATTTTCATGGTGGGAGTTATCCTAATGAAATCTGAGCGGTTGGAGGAGGTGCCTATAGATCAGGGCAGAGCTGGAGTGGTCCTCAGTCCTCACACGGCTGCTCAAGGATGGGCAGTCACAGCAATGTCAGCCACAAGATTATTTTTTTTCACTCTTTACACAAAAAACACCAGAAAGTACCCCAAGAGGCTAGTTCTTTGCTAAACCAGCTTCTTAAGGTGCAAAAAAAAAGTTTTCTAGAAATCAACCAAGAGGTCAAAAAGGTGTCTGGTCTTAACCTGCCACCTGTTTCGTGGACGTACCCCAGCCCTGGCTCCTGAGGGGTTCTGCAGCCCCCAAACCTGCACCACTTGCAGCTCCAGCTCATGCCTCCAGCAGTTCTGCCTGGAAATCCAGGCTTCCCAGACACAGACCCAGCTCCCCAATCCTGCTCGGGCCTTGCTAAGGTCTCATCCATGTTGCACCCAACCCAGTGTGCAATGTTTGCTCTGGACCAGCTGCGGGTGGGCAGTGAGAGGCAGAGATCCCATGCTTGATGCACTCATTTCTATAAGAAATCCTTAGAAAGATGGGATTTGCACCACAATTTCTCAGTGATCCTCAAAACATGGCACATCAGCAACAATTGTGCTGATTTCTGGGATGTCACAACTATGCTGCATGGGTAATTTTAATAGCACTACAAAGTTTACATGTTTAAATTATACATCCAAGCAATGATGACATCATTTAACCTAAAATAAATTTTCTAGTTAGAGGACCGGCTCTAGTGACATACAAATTATGCATCATAGCATCACTCTGAAGTTTCAGGAACAAACAGTAATAATAAACATGATTGTTTAATTCCATTTTTGTCCCCGGATGCTGCTTTGTAAGTGTAATTCCCAAATGACACAAAGTCATTCTCTGGATATTTCATTATTTTTAGTTCCCCTCCGCCGCTGACTCATTGTGTCCTTTCCTGCTGGTGCTAAATTAACTTCCTCTCCCAGCCGTGGGGATGGATCCTGACACAATAAATCTGAGAAAAAAAAAATTATCCCATAGCCCAAGAGGAAGGATGTGGTGGCCAGGGACTGGGGGCTGAGCCTGCCACTTGTTACACGCTTCCCCTCCAATTCGGGACATGTCACTGCATCCCCCTGCCCTCGTCCATAGGAGAGGGATGTTCCCACACCCCGTCTCTGGCCAGCTGAGATGAGGTGCCCAAGCCGGGTCCTACCGTGCTTGTGGTACCCAACGTGCAGGGTGGGGATGCTGAGCAATTGCATGCTACATGCGAGCCGCTCCTCTGCAAACTGACATCAAGATCATCCCAAAGGGTAGGAAGCGACATAGTTTAATGAAAATTTATTTAGCAGCTTTTATCCACACTTTTTAAGATATTTTATCCTCCATTCCAGTTTCGGGCCAGCTCACCTCTGCCCTGCCCTCTGAGCGGCGATGCTCTAGGATCAGCCTGACGGGAGGCATCCCCTGAGCAGATTCCACAGAGCTGGTCTCAGCCTCCCAGAGATAAAGCCACCTCCAGCAGCTGCCTCGTTATAAGCAACAGAGGAAAATCAAACCTGGTTAAGAAACACAGCTGGGAGCCCCTGCATCCCTGTAACCATCACTGGAGGGCACATCGAGGTGTCCTCCTTGGTGGCCAGGACCAGAACCAACCCTGCAGTCCTGGGAGGGGCATCTCCTCATGAACAGAGAAAAGACAAATTTGAACTCTGGGTACCCAAAACACAAGACAGGTTAATTTTGTGGTTGTCTCAGCACAGGGACAAACCCCTCTGGTGTTCAGCCCCTTCCCTGCATGATGCACAAGGCCATGGCAGGCAGACAGGCAGCACTGCCCGACAAACACCAGCAACTGTCCCCCTGGCAACCAGCCTCCAAACACACACATCTATTGTATGTAGAGAGTTTAAACAAACAAAAAAAGCAATGATGAGGGCTATGCTGCCAGGTACACTCCATGCTGGCACTGCTGGCAAGGACTCTTGGCACATCTGATCGCATCAGAAGGAAAGTGGCCTCCATGGCCACAGCTCCTAGAGTGGCCAATGGCAACGCTGGCACGGGAAGAGGTAGCCCCTGCCACCTTGGCCCAATTTGCTTTTTATGGCATGAAGGGAAAGCTCAGAATGGGGGTATGTGGAGCAGGTGAGCTGAGGTGTCCCTACGGCAGGAGCACACAGCCATGGACCCAGCACCATGGGGAACACATGGGCCACGGACTGTAATCCTTGATGCTCAAGTCATCCCTAAGCAAGGCAAGGAATTAGGACACATCAAGTTTTACGTGCTCTAAACACACACTGATTGCTTATGGACAAGCAAGCAGCCAGATTTAACTCTACGTGCATACATAACGCTTGCTTGACTCAATGAAATGCTGCTGGGGCGTGCTCAGCCGAGGGAGGAAACCAGCCCCCAGTTTTGTTGGGCTCCCACACACCGCTGGTTACCGAGTTAGTAGCTAAAACTCCTAAATTCCCAGCAAAATTCAATAAAAGCATTCCCTGCCAAACTAGTATTCACAGGCTGTATTCACAGGCACAGGGCACTCAGGTCATGGTATCGAGGTGACTTCTGAGTTTGCAGAAATCTCAGCTTGCCTGAAGTATTTCTCAAAACAGTTATTTTCTCGTAAAGGTTGGAATAAGTCTTTTCTGAATGGTCCCTCACAGCACAGCACCTTTCCAGTGCACAGCAGCCAGTACAAGGCGCTTACAAGTCCTCACAAATTTAGGGATAAGATGGACCATGCCCTTCCTCTGATGATGCTTCCCTGAGCTTTAGCACATCAAGAGCTTTCCACCTACTCTGCAAAGCTTTTTTTTTTTTCTCCGATCTCCATCTAAACAAAAAGGCCTTCAACCTCAGCTCTCTGTAACACAGGCTTTATTTTATTGTAAGTGGTTTGGGATGCAGGGGCAGTGTGCTCAGCCACATGAATGGAGGTTCCTCTGTATCACGCTGCAGCATCCCTCCAGCGTGGCATCCCCAGGCCAGCAGCTCTCCAACTCCGTCCACGCCCTACAGTGGGTTTCGTGGCATTTGAGGATTGCCCTAAGGCCTGTCTCTTGGGGTTATATTCTGCCATAAGAATTTGCATTCACTTTCATGAAAAAGATGAGGACAGTTTGGTGTTTCTAAATGCCACAAAAGCCTACAAACTCCTAAATATATCAAACAAAAGAAACCTCATAAAAGATTTCAATTTTTTTTTTTTTTAAATGAGTACTTCATACCTTCAACTTGGGATTTATATGGACTATTTCTATGGTTCAGTGCTTGGGGAGACCCTGGAAGCGGTGGGTGCCGGACAGCCCTGCCTGTCCATCCCCTGGGCAGCCAGTCTCACCCACAGCCACACCAGCACCTCCCTGCTAAGGGAGTTTCTCTAACAAACCCCCTCGAGAAACACTCACAAACCTCACATCACCAGAGTGATAGAGTCAAGCCTGACTGATGCATCCAGACCACATCCCAAGTAAACGCATGGGGCTGCAATTATTTCTAAGCAAATAAAACCTCATTTTTCCAGTCAGATATTTTTCTTTTGAATTTTCTTTACACGTGAGAAGCCCAGTAACATCTCCAGAGCGACCCACCCGCCAGCAGATAGCTCAGACCGTGACTGATGCCAGCGCACGAAGCCAAAACCGGTTCCCATGGGCAACTGCCTGTTTGAAGGCTCCTGCCTTAGGCAGGGGCACCGGGTGCCGGGGGATTTCTCCGCTTTTAAAGATGCATTAGAAATCAACCCAAGGAGACAATGCAAATCTAGACATATTACCCACTCATATGGCACTGGCAAAGGACACAGACAAAGCTGACAATAGCCTAAAGAATCCCATTTTCTCTATGCAAAGGTGGATCTATAGGGTAATGGTAAAAATATACATTTACAAAGTAAACAAACACTGGCTGAGGTTGCAGGCCAATAAAGCACTGCTAACACGCATGTTAGAATAAAACCTTTATTTCCGTATTAAAGCCTGAATTCGCACGCTGGCCTTCTATTCTGCGCAAGCTCAGGATCTCCCACAATGTTATCCACTGTGAGAGAGCTGATGTTTCTCTTATCAAACTGCAGGAGCAATATGGAGATGTGAACAAAATGTTTGGAATAAGGAAAATAAATCAATGCAGATAGGAAAACAGAAATAACTAAGAGAAAAATACAGGGCACTGAGGGTGGCAGCAGCCTGCACGACTCCAGGATGCGGCCACAGATGCTGGGACCTCCGGACCATGGAGGACTTGGCCTAAATTCAAAGTGATGAACTTGTCTTAGCCACATCCAAAACCCTAGGAGGACCTACAGCCACTTGAATTTCAGCGAGCACCAGTGACAGTGAATTTATGGTGTGAAACAAGACTTTCGAAGCAAGGCATGGCACACAACACAGAATAATCTCTTCTTACTCGGTACCCACCTGCGCTGCACCCCATCCCCAGCACCCTCCCTGCCATGGAGTCTATGTCCTGGCCACTACGTGGTCACGTCTTTTTCTGCTAAATTCCTCCAAAACAAACACGTTTTCAAGTTTTCCCCATGTGCTGGCTTGTTCCTCTACTTGCTTTGTGTTTAGTTTATTTAGTAGCTTTATAAAAAGGGGTAAGAGGAGGGAGAAGAGCAGAGTTACCGCTGCCACCCCGCTCCAACCAGGGCACTCTGGGCAGCCACCAAAATGCTATCACTGGCTGGCTTGCAATCTGATCTGAAATACGGGAATGCTGGGCACAAAAGGATTAAAACTTGGCCTTTAGGTTAATGCATTTGGGAGGGGGTTGGGGTTATTCCTAATCTCTGTAGCGTTGTAGAAAGATTTTGAAATAGATCTGATTTTAAAGATCATTTTTCTGGACTTTTTTCCCTACGATTTGCGTGCTTTCTGGCTGTTTTCACTCTTAATTTATTGTTTTGGAGAAGAGGAACCAGTTCATAAACAAGCAAGTAGATTAAAGCAGATAAAAGGCAGCAGCGCTGCCGTCGCAGCAAGCCCAAGCGCATTAACATGCAGGGATGCTGGCCAGGCCTGCGTCGCAGCGCTCGGCATCAGCGGCGCTCGGCATTGCTCGCCCACCACCACCCACCACCACCGCAGGACCCGCTTCCACCCGGGAAACAATGCGCAACCTTTAACCCCCGCGTTCCTATGAGTACGCTGGGAAAACATCCACCGCGGGGAAACAATGGCACCATTTTTTACAGCACGAGAGAGCAACAGGCAGAAAAATCAGATCTTCTGAAACAGAGGCTGAAAAAAATACCAGGATTTTTTTTTTTTCAAAGGAACTAAAAATGGGAATTCATTTCCAGAAGCATTTGCTAGAGTGAAAAATCTTTTCAATCCTTCTCTCTCTCTGTACATACACATTCATTGGTATCTTTTCCCTTCATGATAGATTCTGCAGTATGAGATATTTTCATAGAATCATAGAATCACCAGGTTGGAAAAGACCCTCCGGATGATCGAGTCCAACCATTCCTATCAAACACTAAACCATGTCCCTCAGCACCTCATCCACCCGTCCCTTAAACCCCTCCAGGGAAGGTGAATCAACCCCCTCCCTGGGCAGCCTCTCCCAGTGCCCAATGACCCTTTCTGTGAAAAATTTTTTCCTAATGTTCAGCCTGAACCTCCCCTGGTGGAGCTTGAGGCCATTCCCTCTCGTCCTGTCCCCTGTCACTTGGGAGAAGATGCCAGCTCCCTCCTCTCCACAACCTCCTTTCAGGTAGTTGTAGAGAGCAATGAGGTCTCCCCTCAGCCTCCTCTTCTCCAGGCTAAACACCCCTGGCTCTCTCAGCCATTTCTCATAAGGCCTGTTCTCCACTCCCTCACCAGCTTTGTTGCTCTTCTCTGGACTCGCTCCAGAGCCTCAACATCCTTCTTGTGGTGAGGGTCTTAAAAGACAGATTGAAGTTTGAATTAAACAGAGTGGGGAGGGCAATTGAGGATGAGTCGCTATCCCAGGCAAAACCCATTGCTGCAGGGTCCATCTCCGCTGCTGGGAATGCCTGTTGGGTATTTTGCAAAACACACTTCACCGCACGTCCACAAACCCATTTCTCAGCATCGCTGCTGCAGACAGACAGGCGTTTGTGCATTTAATAACCTGCCTGAACCACCGAGCCCTAAACATGCTGTTTCCTGTGCTGGTGCACCCAACAGCATCCACTCTTTCTTTAGAGGGAACGAAGCCACAGGAACAGCTCTCACTCACCCCACTGAAACAATCCCGATGTTGCTCAGCAAACACAGTTGTCAGTGCTGCCATTCCAAGCGCTGCTGCCAGGCCCCAGATCCCCCCCCAGCGATGCTCAGAGAGGGAAATGCTCACCCCAAACCCCATCACCAATTCTTGCACAGATTATTTAGCAGAACAGCATGAACCACGATGGGACTTTATCTGAAACCAGTTCTCTTGTGGGTCAGCTGTCATGTTTAAGATAAATATAGAGAGCAGAGCAAAGCATCCTATTTACTGTAAAATGTGCATTGCTTTCCAGAAGTGCAAAAGCACAGCTCGCTCGCTTACACGGAGCAATTTCATCCAGGCAGGGAGGCAGCAATCAAGGTGCAGGCATTGAGCGGGGTGCAGGCAGTGGGGTGCAGGCAGCGAGCAGCAAGCGAGGCGCACGCAGTGGGTACGGAGCTGCAAGTGGGGTGTGGGCAGCGAGCAGGATGCAGGCAGCGGGGGTGCAGGATGCAGACAGTGGGGTGCGAGCAGTAGGATGCGGGATGCAGGGTGCGCGACGCAGGCGGTGGGGTGCAGGATGCGGGATGCAGGTGGTGGGTGCGGGATGTGGGATGCAGGCGGTGGGGTGTGGGATGCAGGATGCAGGTGGTGGGTGCGGGATGTGGGATGCAGGCGGCGGGGTGCGGGATGCAGGTGGTGGGTGCGGGATGCAGGATGTGGGATGCAGGTGGTGGGTGCGGGATGTGGGATGTGGGATGCAGGCGGCAGGGTGTGGGATGGGGGATGCAGGCGGCGGGGTGCGGGATGCGGGATGCAGGGTGCGGGCAGCGAGTGGGATGCAGGATGCAGTGAGCGGGGTGCGGGATGCAGGCGGCGTGGTGTGGGCAGTGGGTGCGGGATGCAGGCGGTGGGGTGCGGGATGCGGGATGCAGGCAGCGGGACGCGAGATGCGAGCAGCCGCCTGGAAAACCCTCCGCCGCTCCTCCGGGGAGCGCATCCCCGTTGCTCGCTGCGAGCATCACATGGCGAGTACAAAAGCCCCGCAGGCAGACGGCTTCCCCCCCCCTTTTCCCCCCTCCCAAGGCTATTTCGACCCCGCTGCCCAGCGAGCCCCGCGATGCCTCGGGGGCAGGAGCCCACGGTTTAACCTCAGCCGGTGCAGCCGGGCAGCCCGGAGCCCTCGGGGGCGGCTCAGGGCGCGGGCAGCCGAGATCAGGGGGTCAGCTAAGATCGGGGGGGGGGGGGGGGGGGGGGAGGCAGGCCAGGCTCGCCCCTTACCTGGTAGGAGCAGTTCTCCTGGTGGACCATCTCCGAGCATCATCCGCCGCTGCCGCCCAGCCCGCAGCGCTCGCAGCCGCCGCGGGTCTGCGGCCCCGGCCGGGGGGGGAGGAGGAGGAGGACGGCGAGAAGGAGGACGGCGAGAAGGAGGAGGAGGATGGGAGCCCGGGCCAGCCGGTAAGATGGATGCTGCAGCGCTGCTCCGCCTGCGCAGCGGCGGCCCCGGCGGAGCGAGGTGGGGGGATGACGGTCCCGCCCCCGCCGCCGGCTGCACAAAGAGCCGGGGGGGCCGAACCCCGGCTCCGCTCGCTGTTCTCCCCCTCCTGGGGCTGCGTTAGGGCCGGGAAGATCCCCCCCCCGCCTCCCGGCCCCGGGGCGAGGCTGCGGCAGCCGCGGTCCCACCCCCCGCCCCGGCTGGGAGACACCGAGCGGCTCAGCGGGAGCCGAGAGATACCTTGTTTTTAGCCTCTGCCGCAGGAATATAGCGCAATCTGCTCTGGAAAAGGCTCTGCCCTACATTCCCAGCTAATTATACCTCCTCCCTGCAGCGAGGGTGGCACAGGGGATGGAGGGATGGAGGGAGGGATGGATGGAGGGAGGGATGGATGGAGAGATGGAGGGAGGGATGGATGGAGGGATGGATGGAGTCAACACCTCGCCCCAACCCCCTCTTCCCACCACAACGGGAGAAATTTCGCCAAAGAAAAGGCCTGTGGGATCAAGGAAAAGCACCCAGCGCTGCCCCTGCAGGTGCCTTCTGCAGGATGATGCCTGGGTGTGCTCGCAGTCGAGGGGCAGGGAAGCCCCTCTGCACCCCTGGTCATCATACACCCAGCAGGAATTCTGCCACTTGCAGAATACTCCATTGCAACCCCAAAATAGCTGATCATCAAATTTTCTTCCCTATCTGCAAGCCCAGGCTGGAGGCCTGACACATGGAGGGACCCAAATCCCAATTTTCCTATTTTAAAAGTCCTTAATTAATAGGACTGGAAAGAACGGCAAGACAAGGGGATGCTTTACAATTCCCCACATTTACAACCCGCTGAGCACTTGATTCTCAGCTCAAGTTAGTTCAGTTTGAGTTCACCACTCATTTTCCAGGGTGTAACATGTACCTCGATAGCCTCATTTGCAAGAGTTTGGGGCTAGCCTGGCCCTGACCACAGCCCAGCCAAGGGGCACCAAAGCACAGTGATGGCAGTGCCATGGGCTGGGCTCACACCATGCACTGGACACTCTTACCCAGGCAGATGGTAGCACTTTGCCTTGCAATTAAAATAAAGTCCATGCCCCACCTTCCTTCGTTAGGTAAACAGGGCTTTATTCTGCTCCCAGTCACAGCCAGAAATGCGCATGACTCTGAAACCCAGAAACACTTGCTCAGATTTACTGTCTGAGAATTGATTCCCTGCACCAGATGTGCCTCTAGGAAAAAAAAAAAAAAAAAAAGGCTTTTGTAGGATCATCACCCTGACCCAGCTTTCCCAGCTTCTCACCCACTCAAACAGCCTGGAACAGCTGTGGGTGGATGGAGAGTCCCAGAGTCCCTGAGTCCCTTGAGATCCTGTGCAGCTGAGCAACACGGATGGAAAGAAACCCAGAAACCCTCCTCCCTGATGCCCTCTCCCCTACAGGAGCAGAGCTTTAAAAAAAAAATTCAGCATAACTGTTGATGTTATTTTTTAAGAGAGGATGAAGTCATGCCTGTATTTTACTGGATCTGCAAAGAATCCCATTCAACCATCTTTTCAAGCATCAAAATAAAAATTCCCCACTTTTCAATATACTGCATAAAGCTTGCGTTGGAGAAGTATCTGTGGCAAGCTAAAAGCAGCTCCGCATATTACATAATCTCTAATGCCATTTATTATATGCATCACAAGGAAAACTCCTGAAATTACCCCCCACTTCCCACGTGTGGGTCTATCTATAACGGCAATGACTCAGACATGCTCTGTGTGCAGTAGATCCTCGATGGGGACTGCACCAACCTCCCTGCACCCAGGTCTGGTGCAGCTCAGGGTGACCCCCCCTCTGCCACTAACTATTTAACAGCTTATTCCTTTTGCAAAATGACCCAGGAGTGAGATTTGTTCAGCTTAGCAAGTCACCTGCTGCAGAAAAGCCACCTGTTTCCAGCAAGGTTCTCCCCTCCAGGGCAGGGAGCCCTGCAGGAGCTTGCTATGCAGCTGGAAAGGGCCAGGCGTAATCCTCAACCTCTGGATTTACTCCTCTGTTCTGTATCCGTTTGCGATTACCCATTCAGAAACGAGGCAGGCGGGCAGGTAATTAAAGCAATGAGTGATTAAATTGAGTGAAAGCCTTCTGGCAGTCCTCCAGGTGGGTCAATGGGAAACTAGGCTCCTGGATGAAGGCAGTGAGCGAGTGTTGCTGCTCTCCACAGTGGCACAACCCATCAGGAAGCCCCAGGAAACCCCCAGGGACCTGCAACAGCCCCTTTCAGCTGGGAATAGAAACCCATGGGGGTATCTGCACCACCCACTTTTGCTTTTTTATCGAGGCATCTCTATCTTAGAGAATCTTATGCTACTTATAAGATGATCTTGACAAGTTTTCCTGAAGCTTTCCTCAAAACCACCTCTGAACTAGAAACAGGTGCCCTGCAGAGGAAGAAGATGTAGCTTTATCAGCCACTCAAAATCTTGCAGTGAAACAACAGAATTCCATTAATTATCCCTCTACAGAAGGAGAAAATATCTGTTAACCCCAGTTCCAGGGGGAAATATATAATTTCTGATTCTGTGCATAAATTTCAGTTGGTTTTTTTTGTTTGTTTGGGTTTTTTAACTCCTTTTTAACCTTACAGAAAGCCCCCTGGCTGGGTCCCACACCAATTCCCAAATCCTGGTCATCTCCTTGGTCCTCGTCCCTGGTCCTGTCTGCTCCATCGCAGCCGTTCATGCTTTCCCTGACTCCTGCACCTCTGCCCCAGGCCCAAGGAAATCATTAACAGGGGAGAGGAGATAATACTTGGAGGTTATCAACTCTTCCATCATCACTCCTTCTTGGGGAAAACACACCTTGAAAAAAATAGCACTGTGCAGTAAAGCTAAACCTTCCCTCAGGGCAGCTGAGCCGGGCACTGTGGGAGGAAAGGGAAGGAGCCCAGATGTATTACTCACATGAAAGCCACGTACAGCCCTTTTCCTTATGTGTTTGTCATTTCTCATTGTCCCACACATTTATTTTTACATGCACGTGTCCTGTGCTGTGTGCCTGAACCCCAGCAGCTAGAAGGACTTACACAGCCCTTCAGCCTGAAAGGTAGGTAAGAGGAAAGCAAAGGGTAGGAGCAGGGTTCATTCCTTCAGCAAGGCAGGTGACCATGGGGTTTTCTTATCTCTGATGAAAGCACCAGAAAATTTGTCCTGCCCACAGTCATTCCCTAAGGGGCTTTATCAGGTCGAGTGCTGGGAACATTTATTTTTCAGGTTGGTATTAGCCAACTCATCTAGCTGATACAAAAAACTAGTCTAAATTAATATGCTGCTTCTTCAAATCTCAAAATAAATGTATAGCTGGATCATGTACCAGGTAAAAACGTGGTAGGAGTGGAACAGTGCATCACTTGAGTACAGCGGAGAGAGAAGCAGGGAGCCGAGTACAACTCAGCGGTCTCTCCAGGATGCTCCTGCTGACCCCCAAAAGCCTATGGGTTTGCCTAAGCATAGAGAGCTTGCAGGGAACCAGGAATTATATACGGTATCATGGGATTTCAGCTTTATTTGCTGATGATTTACTGGGAGCGATGGATTTAGCTCCTCTTTAAGCCAAGCTAAAGCTTTTCCAGGGTTTAAATCTAGCAAGAAAATAAAGAAAAAGATTATTTTTTTAATCAGTTAATACTAGACATCTGCTTGGAAAAGGGAGTATTTGTTTGGATTACATTCATGTATAATGCTTTAGGCTATTACTTTTTTACTTAAAGAGGATGATGCTGAGGTGTTTTCATTCATTTTGGATGTGTAACTCTTTTCTACCAGGGGATAAACCTCCAATGGCTTAAGAATCCAAACAGTGCCCTTCCCTCTTCCATGCCCCTTTCTGGAGACCTTTACAAGCAGCAGCTTTACAAACCACTCCTGAAGCACAGGGGTACCAACTGATCAATTTTTAGGATAAAAACTTGTGTGCTGAAATGTTAGGGTAAAACTCTTCTTGTTCCTCTGAGGACTAAATACAACATTATCAGAGAAATGCAGGGGGAAACCCCCACTCTGTCGTGAGTTACTATTAGTTTGGAACTTGTATGTGATCAGGGAATTAAGAAGCACCAGGAGGACTACGCGCTGCATTTTCATTTTGATACAGAAGTGCACATCTTGCACTTCTAACAGCCTCATGCTCCATTTTTAGTGGTAAGAGATTAATCAAAAAATGTCAATTTTCTCCACATCCCACAGATAGCATCCTTGGCATTACACAATCAAACCATGACTGTCTCTTCCCTCAAAACATGAAACAGAAGGTAACAGTAATTTCACATTCTGGTACCTCCAATACATAGGACGTCGAATGCTTCACAGGGAATTGGAGTGAATAATCTAAGTTACTGAGTGTTTATAACTTTGTGGTGATATAAAAGTGACAAAAGATATGGTAAACAACCAGACTTTTCCATGAATCCCATCTAGAAAGACTTATCAATACAGCTGCACAGGCTGGAGTTTCAATTGTACAATTTACAAGCTGGATCACATGTGCTTAATAGAGAATCTACACGCAGTCTGATGACAAGAAGGTACGATAGCCCATGGAGTATTCACGGTTCACGAATGGAGAATCGTTCAATCCAGCAGCTCCTGAGGAGCCTGGGGAGCAACAGAAAAGCTACAGCTGCCTCCTTGCAATTTTGTTTATATTCTTAAGAATAAACAGGTCTTTCGGGAAAGCAATATTCATGGTATGCAAAATGCTATGGAGAACATGTGCTTTTCAGCAGGACAAGGCAAATCTTTAAGTTTTTGTACGAGCATCAATAAATCAAAGAGTTACAATCCACCTTGCTCTGCAGCATTATTTCTGTCCCATTTGAGAGAGGATTTGTAGCAAATTGCATCAGCTACAAACAATTTCCAGCATTTTTGACCTGTACAGTAGACCACGCAGGAGACTTGATGTTCAGTGAAAGCAGAGAGTTTGGGTTAGCTCCCATAAACCATGAGTCACTCAGTCACAGCCTATTATTTTTACATTACCTCAACTAAACCAACATCAGACCTTGCCCACCAGCTCTCCTCAATGCACAAACCAGCGCCAGGGACAGCTGATGCCCAGCAGCATTCCCAAACCAGCTGCTGGACCAAGACGTGCCCCCTCCAGCGCTGCCCACACCAGCTGCGCCCGACCTCATCCTCTTGCCTTCACCAGGAGCAGCCAGGCACCAGCAACCAGAGCATCTGCACCTGGCACAGCCACGCTGCCAGCTAAAAGAGAGGGGGAACCCAACAACTTTGGCTCAAAAGCCCATTTTCTGCTGGGTGAGGGGATGCTGGCACCAGTGGGAGGCGTCCAGCAGCTCCCAAAAACATTTGGGATTTTACATAAAAGACTCCTGAATCTGGAGCCGTTTAAATATTGCTAGAGGATAACTCAAAATCTGTTTCTCCTGATGTGCAAGCTCTGAGTAACATCTTCGTCAGATCTCTTTGACAACAAATTGGGTAGAAGTTTTTAACAGAGCTAATAACCCAGTTAAACATTTTCAAATTCCCCTCACTGTGCAGCACATTTCGGCTTGCTGCGTGCAGCTTGTAGGCAGGATTTTTTACCCCTCCTTCCCCACTTATTTTTTCATTTTCATTTTTCAAATAAAAATTTCATAGAATCACCAGGTTGGAAAAGACCCACCAGATCATCGAGTCCAACTATTCCCATCAATCACTAAACCATGTCCCTTAAACCCCTCCAGGGAAGGTGACTCAACCCCCTCCCTGGGCAGCCTCTGCCACTGCCCCATGACCCTTTCCGTGAAAAATTTTTTCCTAATGTGCAGCCTAATTTGTTATATTTGAAAAAAAAAAAAAAAAAAGCTGCAGTGGACCCCACTGCATGCCCTTGCATTTTAGTAGCAGGTGAGGAGAGGAATTAATGCATTCTCTGAAGATGATGAGAGAATGGGGAGGGGGAAATATGGCACAGGAAGAGAGGGAAGAAAGAGATTCTCACTGAGAGGGTGAAGGACAGGGTGGCCCTTGGCTTCCTCAGACTGGGGACAGCAGGAATTAGGTGGAAACAATGAGTCGGAAGCACGTACAGAATCCCACGTCCTACACTTGACACTTAGCAACCATTAAACTACTGGTTTGGGGCCAAAAGCAATTTCTGGATGAACTAATAGGCCCTTTTAATTGTGGCAAATTCTCTGAAACTCCAGTCTGGCCACGCAGGCAGGCAGACAGCAGTATAACCTGCATTTAATTATGGGTGAATAATTTGTCCTTAGCATACCAACATGCTGCACCTACCGTTCATCCAATAACAAAAATTAGGCCCCGAGTTATCAATTATAAACTGAGCCACCGATCCCCAACATCTGTGGGTGAGGACAGGGTTATCTTGCTACCAGTTGCCTTGAGACCACTTCCATCCCTTTCCATTCCCCTCGTGCTTTCTGGCAGGGAGAGGCTGAGAGGGCTTATTTATGGGCTGGCTTTATATTGCAACTCATTTTAATTGCAAAATGGGTGGTAAGAGCACAGAACCGGGACTTGCAGGTTGAAGAAGTAAACAAGCTATACTACAAACTCACTCTGAAATTTTCTTTTTCAAACAGAGCCAAATACCCTAAGTACAAACATACTAATTCAAACAGGTAACAGCAGTGTCCTTTAAATGCTTCCTCAATAAAAGGGTGAGTTTACAGAGACAAACCTCTGAGTCATGGTCAGGGTAAAAATAGACAAAAAGGGATTTTTCAGACAGCTCTGAAGTCTGATGTCCATAAACCAAAGCAGACTGACATAGCCAGGCAGAAATCCACTCCTTTTTGTGGGGGTCTACTTATACTATGCACACAACTCTGCAAAAATCCATGAGCCTTCAGAAAAGTTCAAACTTCTGTTCTGTTTGGATCAGGGTTATTTGGCAGGACGTGGTTATTCTGGGGGAGCAAACTCAGGTCCATGCAAGCAAAACTTGGCTCTTGCTTTCCGTTTGCTTTACATTTTCAGCCTTAAAGAAACTTGATGTAAAGACAGTTTTCTGAGTTTGACTCCCAACCTCACCGTCACTTGAGAAAGCAAAAATAATAATCCTCTTGTGCTCCAGCAGCCTGGAGGTTGGAAAGCTGATTACACTTAATGGATACAGCACATTTTGCGATGGGTATCAGTTACAAGCTCTGAAAACAATAGCATCAGCGATAAGAAACTCCATCCCTGCCTGTTCCTGACACCGCAGCACTCCACGGGAGATTGCCAAGCTGCCGAACCAGTATTTGAAAGAAAACGTAAAGTTATACCCCACGGAAAGGCAGGCACACTGAGCACAAGGCTGGAAAAAAGCTAAAAATAACAGGATAAGCAAGGGTGGATCCCAGCTGAGCCTTATTAGTCATGGAGCAAGGGAGCCACACAGGGCTGCTGCCTGGTGGCACAGCAGCACCATATAAGAGCAAAAGAATGACTCTTGTCTCTTAAATCAGATTTTTCCCCTCTCCTGTTCTGCCTCAGGCACTCTTTTCCTCCAAGCAGACTTGCTCTGGCAGCCTCCAGCTTCTATTAATAATGTGGCATATTGTTTTCTGCGAGTCTTTAAAAAGAACAAAGATCATGGTTGATTCATTTTAGGGTGTCTGCTGAAATTGAACCAATATTGACAGACAGGCACATAGAATGAGGGGTTTATTATAGGTATTTTTACTTACACCACCTTTGTGTCAAAACGAAGCCTTTGAGTTGACTGATGATGGAGTCACTGATGGCAGGAGGGCCCAGCAGCAGCAGGAGGATTAATCTGGGTGAGCAGTAAGGGTAAGGTGCAACATGCAGTGTTTTGTCTTGAGATGAAGCCATAGCACAATCATAGAATCATCAGATCATCCAGTACAACCATTCCTATCAATCACTAACCCATGTCCCTCAGCGCCTCGTCCACCCGTCCCTTAAACACCTCCAGGGAAGGTGAATCAACCCCCTCCCTGGGCAGCCTCTGCCAGTGCCCAATGACCCTTTCTGTGAAAAATTTTTTCCTAATGTCCAGCCTGAACCTCCCCTGGTGGAGCTTGAGGCCATTCCCTCTCGTCCTGTCCCCTGTCACTTGGGAGAAGAGGCCAGCTCCCTCCTCTCCACAACCTCTTTTCAGGTAGTTGTAGAGAGCAATGAGGTCTCCCCTCAGCCTCCTCTTCTCCAGGCTAAACACCCCCAGCTCTCTCAGCCGCTCCTCATCAGGCCTGTTCTCCAGCCCCCTCACCAGCTTCGTTGCTCTTCTCTGGACTCGCTCCAGAGCCTCAATATCCTTCATGTGGTGAGGGGCCCAGATAGATCAATAATCAAACCCAGCTCAGCCTAGTGCCAACCTCCTCCAGGGCTGCCCCAGCAGCACTCGGCCACATCAGCTGCACCAGTCCCATTCTCCTCATCTTCCTCCTTGATGCTCACTGTAATTCCAGCATCGCACCTGTTCTCTTCCAATAAAGCAAGCAGGGCCATTGCCTTGCCAAGGGGACATGAGTGACACCGTCCAGCCCCTCAGCCCACTGGATGCGGAGCAGCCCGGTGCCCACACTGACCAGGCTGGAGGGTGCTGAGGCAGCATCCCAGGGTGTCCTCACCTCAAACTGGGTCTTTGCACGGCTTGGCCACCTGGACACCCCAACCCAGCATGGGGACTGCCTGCAACTTAACAGCACCTCAAATGCAAAAATCCCTGGGAGCGCTAGAACTGTCAGACTCAAGGAATACCTGGGAGCAGCACGTCATCCCAGCCCGGCAGGGCTGCATTTGCACACAGTGGTTCCTTGTTCCCGAGGCCAAAATGCAGAGAATTACCATTTGTTCTCATGATAGGGGCTGTCTTCTGAGCTCCTCTAAGCATCACATCCATCCAAAACAGCATTCATCTCTCCAGGCCCCTCTTCCAGCAGAACTAATGCTCACACAATGCCTTCAGATGCCACGCGCTGTTCCAGTATAATTTTCAAGTTTAAAAGGAATAACGATAATTAAGCAGTGAAACAAGGATTTAGCACTTCAACACTCATGAAGACAAACGAGAAGTCAAATATAACAAATAAAAGAAAGCAGTGCTGCAAATAAACCCTCTGCCTTGGCCCAATATCAGCCCCTGCATCTGGAACAGAGGGATCAGAGTACACACCCCATCCCATGCCCTGCCACAGCCTATACTGGATTCCTGTATTTAATGTCAGGGACATTAAACCCACCATTACAGCTCTGCATTGCTAGGGTAGGCTGAGCTGCCTCTAGGACTAAGCCCTACCTTTTGCAAACAAGCTCAGCGATGTTCTTGCAAAGTTCCAGGAACTCCCCAGCAATCAGGTATTGGCACAAGCCTTGATAATTCCATTAAGCAGTTGTTGTTCCTCGGCCTCAGACTCCCTCTACAGAGAAATTGAAGTTGATATTTTTGGATTTTACCAAACTATCAGTGTGAAATGAGCTGGGGAAAAGCTCCTCCCAGAAAGAAAACTTTCAGAGAAGGTGTTTGCCTTCTGCTGCACAGCTTCTCTCTCCATCATCTCTGCTGGGAGCTGCAAGCCCAGAGCAGAATAATAAATGTCGATTTAACATGAAAACAGCAGCAGCCAGACAGGAGGCCAGGTTTGTAAACCTAGGAATAGTGGTAACCTCTTCACCAGCTGAAGAGCATCTCAGAAAGCAGCCTGGTCACCTGCACCTTCCCCTGGGCTGGCTGTCCTCTTAGTCACTTCACTAAGTGTAAGGAAAACACCTTTTGGCTCAAAGAGCTACTGCTGGAGATCATAGAAAGCTGTGTGATCTGTCCTTGCTCTACGTGGCAGTCGTCTGCTGCAAAAAAGTTGGCTTTGGTGCCTGATGGGCCACTGTTTGCTCAGAGCCACTGATGCACCAACCCAGAGAGAGCAAAGCAAAGCTCTTCATAATAAATGCAATTATTTGGCATTTTGTTGGGCTTCACTCAGGGTCATGTTTCTTGGGGTCGTGGCACAGCTTCAAGGGAACAGGGATACCAAATACCTGAGCCATGGGAGGAAAAAGAGAAGGCAAGGATAATGCCAGCTGCTACAGCAAAGCAATTATGGCTTAAAGGTGTAAATAATATAAATTACCCTGGCATTCAGGGCGCTGCTTTGGGGAGCACAGTAGTGCTTTCCTTTGTCGCGCTGGGTATTACGCTGAGGAATACTCATCGCTAACCTAGAAACAGCAGCAGCATGTCCAGGGCACAGAGTATTCCTGGTGGCCTTCAGTGTGGAAAGTTTATTTTACCAGAAGCTGTTGCTTCTCCACCAGACCTGTGCTAGGTTACATGTTTACTAGTTTTCCCCCAAATACATTTTAACCAGAAAAAAACCCCTTTCATAAAGCTACAGTTACTATGTCAAGTTAGGTGGGGCTTTATCTCAGAGATGAACTGCAGTCCCTTGAGGATCTAGACCCCAAACTAGTCCAGCCTTGAGCCCAGTTTTACTTGATCCAGTGCAAAACACAGAAATAAGAGTATTTAACAGATATACCTTAAGCAGAAAACACTGCTGCAAGCTCCAGCCTCATTACTGCATGGTTGCCTAAAGGCTCAGCCTTGCCTGGCTGCTGAAGCCCTCGGAAGAGTTTTTGGATGCTGCAGAAGCTCTCATCTATTATCAGCATCAGCAATTTCAATGACACTAACCTTCAGCTAATTCTACAGCCAAAGCTTTTCATCAGTATTAAAGTGTACAGATAGCAAGGTAAGAGGGGCTGCAGACAAAGTGCCAACCTGGAACAGCAGCGCAGCTCCCTAGGGATAACACAACTTTCCATTTCGTGTTGGATCGAACCGTGAAGAGGGGTGGGATCAGCAACAGCAAGCAAAATATATTTATTTATATGGCAATATGGCATATAAGAACAGCTGGTACTATCTGTAAAATGTAGGAAATGCTCATCCACATGTCTTAAGGGCAGCCTGGACTGACATTCCTTGAAAAACAAGTATCATTCATCTGGCCTTTCTGCAGAGAAAACTGAACAACTTCTGTGTGCAGTTTAAATATTCTTCATGAATGCAAAATATCAGCCATTTTTGGTACCTGAGGATGAATTTTAAGATTTCCAAAAGAAGAGGGGGACAAGGCTGTACAGAGGCCAGTTTTGCAAGTGCATGCCCTGATTTTTCACCTACTTTGCCCTTCCCAGAATCCGTCAACTGGAAATGGTTCCGGAGATGTTTTTTCAAGGTTACAGGATGTTTCCCTGCTGTTTCCCTGCTCCCAGGTCAGCCTCCAGAGGGAACAAGCTGGGAGTCTTCCTCCTAAAGAAAGGGCTCTATCATCTTTGCAAGGCACAGCTAGAGGCCTTTACGATTTTCAACCTGTGAAATAATAGTTGAGAAAGCAGAAGAAGAAAGAAAAGGCCAACTAGATTGTGCCAGAATATTTGCTAAGATACTGGATACTATATATTAATGCAAATGCACAGCATAGACAATTCAGTAAGGAGAAATGATTCATGGATTAATTCCTTATTTTTTTTTTAAACCACTAAGAACAGTTTATCATCAACCTCCTATCAGGCAGAAGAGAGAGAGAAGATGGCCACACGTGACTCAGGTACAGAGTTCTGTTATTTCCCCAAGTCCCTCTTTAATAAATTCAATATAGGAATTACATTAAATAAAAAGTTTAGATTAAATTTTCAATAACTCACTAAAAGCATTTCAATTCCCTACAGACTGTACATACTAGCAGCTTTTGTATGCATAAAGAATTAAGCACTTTAATACAGTTCTCTTTTTTTTTTTTTTTTTTTTAGCTTGCCATCCACCAGCTGAGAGGGGACTAAATCTCAACCCAGCACTTCCCTTTCCTCCGCATCCCCTCTGGATCGCAGCTATTTCCTCCAACAAACCAAACGCTCAGATTTCATTTTAACAAAATGCAGATGAAGTGAAATAAATGGCCTTTGCACGATTTTCCCGTTTAAAGGAGATCTATAGATCACTGAGCAGGAAACCCAGATTGGTGATATAAATAAAATCCACCACTTCTGTGACGCAAGTGACTTCACAGGTACGACACAGAAAGATAAAGTGCCCCAAAATGATACAAGTACTTGAAAAAGCTGGAAATCCTTGAAGACAAGAGTGATTCTAGAGCACCTCACATCTAAGGCAACAACTGCAGATAACGGCAAGAGAGGAAATTCGTTTTCCACCAAAGCCATCAGCACTTTGCTTACAGAAGCAGGGTTGATTTCAGAACCAGGTTAGCAAGCAAGGGAAGACATATTTTCAAATCTTTTCAGTTATAGCTAAGGAAATTTCTCATGCAAAAGTGGAATTATTCGAAGATTTAACAGCCAAAATAGGGCAAACCCTGCTGCTGGAGGTTTTTCTTTCAGTGGTGATTATACCTAACTCTTGTAATTTAATTTGTGAATTTTATACACCCTCACAATGGGCTTTCCCTTTGAAAATCATCATCAAAGTCCACTTTTTCCTGCCAAATATGAAATGGTGCTCCCCGAAAAGCCTCCTCTGTGTTGCACTGTGGCACCCTGGCCATGGTGGAAATGTAGTAATTTGCAAGGCTGAGTGTACAGGCTTATTTGCTAAGAGAGTTACCAAACAGAAGTCTCCTAACACAAAACAGTAAACATTTTACTTCACTAGGGGAAGCCACAGTGTCTACTACAAAGCACTTTGGAGTTCAGAAAGCTTATTTTACCTTCTCAAAGGCACCTTAGCAAAAAATACTGGTTTATTTCACACAGAAGTGTTTACAAACTAGCTCACACAGTGCAGGGAAACTCACTTTGACTTTCTATCTATCCTTTGCTTTCTTAAGATGAGAGAGAATTAATAAATCTCAGGTATCTCTCGCAACACTTTGGTTTGTTTTTTTTATATTATCCCCGGTGCTCCAAGCATACCTGCTTCTGGCAGAGACAGGGACCACCAAAATGAATTGTACTGGTCTTTGTCTTGTGAGGAGCAGGAGAGGTAACACCCTGAATGCAGCCAGAACCAATCTCTGACTTTCTTTCCAGTTTCTACGTCCAAAAATTATGTGATAAATAACCAAGCGTTGCACTTGATTTTCCAACCAGCAGCCAGTTAAGGCAAAACTGTCTTAAATACAGAGAAATAAGGAAATAAATCACAGCAGTTCTTGCTGTCCATATCACTGCTAAGCCAATTCTGTTGTTAATATAAAGACACTTGGTATGGTTTGGGGGGTATGTGGAGTATTATTTTAAATATTTAAATAGGAAGTTTGAGCAGACACACCCGAGGTCCCTGTGCAACAACAGTGACCATTAGCTTTGGAGTCAAGGACAGTCTGGCCCTACAAATCATGAAAAGGGCAGAGACCTCTCCGTAACAGACCCAGGACTTGCCTTTCTGCTGCATGGGGCTGATCCTGGTGGGGCAAGAGGGGCTGCTCCATGCTTAGCAAATCACTGCTTTCATTCCAGCTCCTCCAGCAATCTCTGCCTGGTTAGACTTCAACCCTATCGCTTTCTGCTTGCCACATTTATTTTATTACCTTTTCTAAGTGCCTGCAAGAGTTTGAGAGCCGGGTGAGTTTAATACTTGCTCCTGAAAGGCTTAGTCAGCAGCAGCTCTGGCAATCGCTGCTGGGACAGAGCTCGAGTGCTCCGTGGTAGATCTGCAGTGTGGTTTGAGTTGCAATGAATAAATACTTTTCATATGGCTTTTAAACACCCTCTGACTATAATCTCTCTCTCCACATATAGTATTATTTTCCATAGTGCCAGATGCTACCGACACCCCATCCTACTCCACTGCCAAGCAGAGTACAACCACAGTAACTACTGTCCTCCAGTAGGAAAAATAACAGGTTTTACACAGCACAGGTCAGTTCCGAGAATTAAAAACCTGCTACCTTGCATTTATCATACCAAATATGCGAAAAACAGATGCATAAGTACATAATTATTATCCTGTCAAATAAGTGTTCCTGCTGCCCACTGTGATTTCCACCCGAGATACACATTTACGTTTAAGTGGGAATTTGAAAATATTAATGAAGGCGCAGCAGGGGAGTGGTATGGGCTTCCAGACTGCAGAATCCCCTGATTTCAAGATTACACCAAAAAAATTATGTTCTGAGACAATAAAAATTTTGACTTGCATAAAGGCTCACTTTTCTCTTTGGAAATCCTTAGCAGTAAGTAGCAAAACTTACTGTCAAACACCCAAAATATTCTTTTAAAATATGCTCATTGGCCTTATGGAGCCAGCATCACAAATACCACTCTTCAGCATCACACACAAGTACATTAAAGGGAGATTTACTGTTGCCTGCAATGTAATTAGCATTACAACAACCCAACTTTCTCAGCTTGTTTCAGCAATTTCCACATCCCATATGAACTGTTCACTTACCAATCGACTGGGAAGCACTGCCAGCTCGCTGGGGTTCATCACACAGAGGAATTCACATAATAGTAACGCTCTGATAAAGGAGAATCGTTCATCAAAAAAGAATCCGCATGCTGTCACCCCATGTATTTAGCACTTTCTTTAATGAAAGGCTCTGCAGCAGCAATGGAGATAAAGGTTTTGCTCAAGATTATTAATTGCCAGCATTTTGCTTGACCCAGTTCCAGAAGCAGCAAACGTACATCTTTCCCATCTATCTAATTACCAACGTTCTTCAAGCAACAAGTACTTTAGGATACCTATAGATGTTTTCTTAGCTTAATGATATTGCATGCTTTGGCAGAATCATTAATATCTTGCCAGCCTCATCTAACCTTTGAGCTGGGTGGAAAGTGGCCAAAGTACAGTGCTGCTTTGATTCCTCCGCAGCAGAACACGGCAGCGATGCGCTGCCCACTGCAACATATCCTGAAGGTCTCACACCCATGGATGCTGGGGGCACAGCGGCACAAAGTAAACACAAAACCCCTGGTTTGATGGAAATTACAGTATTTCCCACAGCTAAAAGGTTTTGTTTTCATGTCAGTTGAGCCCTAGAAAATATAAACGTCCTGGAAGAACTTCTCTCGTCACAGTTTTGACTTTCTTCAGTTGCTGATGAAGAGCCAAATGGTCCAACTGAATAGCTAAAAGAGCTGTCAGGGCAAGAGAGAAGGTCCTGCTGGGCTTCCATGCTGTAGGAGTGACAGAAATGCAATTTTCTGCAAGCCAGAAGTTTGATTTTGAAAATTAGTGTGTCAGAAGTTAATGCACTGACAGTTCTTGTCTGGGGAAAATTGCTTCCAGGCATTAAGCCCCTGGTTGTTACTTCCCACTCCCAACACTTGCAGCCAAGACAACATCAAGCATCATCTAGCAATGATAGACCTAACACTTAAAGCAAGCTCAAGCAAGCAAGTATTACTTATTTCAAGTGAGAACAAACTCACTGTCAATTTTCAAGCGAATATATTTGCTCCCTAAATATTAGGGACAACACATCAAGGTAGATGAAAGCTTTACCAGATGCAACACCAGAGCTCCGTGTTTGATCCTGGCCTGCGTTCTCTGTGTTCCTGGCAGCCTTGCCACACCAATACTCCCATGGGGCTTTAACAAGCACCTGTTGGGCACAGAAGCACTGTTGCTCCCTCTCTCCTACATGGTCAGTGCATTTCTCCTTCCACAATGGCTGCTCTGACCCAGCTCTCCCCTCAGAACTGCTCTATCACTCCATCAAAACCAGACCCCTACCCCACAGCCAGTTAATAAATTATTTAAAGATTTAACCTTGCACTGTAATACATACATTGAGTTAATCTCAAATTTTCAACAGCCATGAGAGGAGAAACCAATAAAACCCCTGGCAAAAAAAAGTTATTTACATGGTCCATAATAACTTCCATCCTTTCAGCTTTTGGCATCTGCTGTGTTAGCCCTTAAAGCCTTTTGCAGAGGTTTCCATCTGTTTCCAAATGCAGACCTAAAACTTTTCCAGCCTACGGACAGTGAATTTGAGACTGTCACCAATGGCTCTGGCTCTTCTTCGCTGCCTTTCCGGGTGCCCCCAAGAGCAGTTCTGCAGATTTCCACGGGCAGCTGGCCACTGCTCAAACACAGCTCCGAACGAAGCAGGAGCACCTCTAAGACAGCTTTGAAGACCAAACGAGTCAGAAGGAAACAAATTTGACCTCCTAACACACTGTAAATGCACAAGGCCACAAGGCTTAGGGTAACTTATGTGTCTGGGCAGACAGTGCTGCCGTGTGATCTGTTACATGCACTGTCAAAGGTACCAGACCATGAGCATCTATCTGTCTCAACAGTGTATGTAGGAATATTTTAGTGATGAAAAGGGAAAACACAGGCTCCAGCACACCCTTACCTATATGGGAGGCTTCTGCAGAAGTCCTGGAGGATGCAGGGATGAGCTTTTATCACCGCTGCCTGCAATAAGCCTGCTTTGTGGACAGAAAAATTCTTTCAGCAGTGCCATCCATCTACAGACTGTCACAAGCATCCAAGTCTCTTTATGGGGGTAAGTTGGCTCGCTGCGCCATTTCCTCTCCTCCAAGTGTTTTTCTTAATTGACTATGGAATTTGCAGATTTTATTTTCAGAAAATACATCCTATTGATTGTAATTACCATCCTCGGAGATGCAATGGAAAAAGTATTAAAACCATTAATGCCGATTTGGATTTTATTAGAGCCATTAGTGAAATGGCAAGCAGAGCGCTGTTGCTTCCCAAGAACCTCAACAACTCCTAAGCACCATAAATCATCTCATGGCACATTTGTTACTGCTTCGGATATAGCCAGGAGTCGAGCAAAGGGAAAAAAATAAGGGCAACAGGCTTCCAGAAAAAAATAAGGGCAACAGGCTTCCAGAAGGTGGGCGATGAAACTGGTCCAAGCAATTTTTTTTTTAAACAAACCTTCTAAGCATCAAGTGCCTTCAGAAATGATGTGATTTCTTCTCTTAAGTAGAGGTCCAGTAGGCTCAAGAGCCATCTAACACAACCCATTGGCTTGTCCATGTCAGAGCAGGTTTGCAGGCAGCTAGAACTGCTCTGAAAGAAAGAAACCTCTGGGAAGGTGGGAGGAACATGCTGCCACCTGCTTAGTGCGATCACTCGCCTAGTCTAGCTGGCTTGGGTCAAAGGCAAGAAATGTGCAGCCTATCACAGCAGTTTGAAATTGGTAACTTCCAAATATGTTTTTTAAGTGTCTCGATCCCATCTTTCAGCAGATGCGTCACAGCATGAGGCCCCGTAAAGCAACTCAGCAGCTGGGTGAAGTTGAAGAGAGCAGCAACAACATGGAGTAAGTTCAGGCATGCTCAAACCACAGCTCCAGCAATTTCACACTCACTTGTGGGCAAAGATGGACCCATCCTCCATTTCCATACATCATCTTCCCATGGGTACCTAGCCCACGTGAACCCTCCCAGAACTACCAGACCAATGTGGCGTTAGGAACCTGGGTGGTATTCCAGCAAGCCCACATCTCAAGAACAACCCATCCATGGACACGGCACGGCCAGCAATGACAGATCCACAGGCTGGCCTCACCCAACCCAGCTGCTCCTGCGGTTCTCTCACCAGCATCACTTAACAGGGCTGCTGAAGCTGAGCAGAAGTTGCAAGACAGCCTCTTCCCCAACGCTCCTGGCAAGAGCTTCTTAGCCACCATTACCCCGCCTGTGACCCGAGGAACTAGCCTTGGCCCTCGTGGATTGTTTGTGCTGTATAATTGCATCTGGAAGCTAAACAACAGGAATTCCCACATAATTAATACTCATTTTCTCCAACCTTCCCAGTGACTTAGTGCAGATCTCTGTACATACAGGTCCCTCTTCAGATTAAAAGCTGATGCCCTCCCAACGTCTCCCTGCATTTCAGTGCAGATCTCCTTGCCCAGGAAACCTCCTAAAACCTAAAGTGAAGACCAGATGGAGCTGGTCACTCCTGTCCCAGTGAGGTGGCCTCTGCCCTGCCTTCTCCTGGAGCACAATAAAAGGCAACTAAACACTGATACTGACACTAGAAAGAACTCTCTCTTCCTCTAATTTTATAGGAGTTGCTCAGGATTTTATGTTCTTTAATAGATCATCTATGCTGGATTCCTCTTAACATAAACCAACCCAAGAAACATTTCCACTCTAAGCAACAGCTGCTTCCACACCACATCGCTGGTGATGAGATCATTTTACATTACCCTAGACAAGGCCTGTAATACTGAAATTTCTCTTTTCTAACATATTCTGCTAGCAGTTGGAGCAAGCCAGTCCATCTCCTCTGTAGTTGTTTCCTGGCTGGTTTCACTTCATGATTTTCATGTTTACAAACACTTGGGCTTCCAGCAGGGCAAGGCAAGGTTTTGTTATAAATAGCAAGGAACTGCAGGAAACTGTCAGGGGCAGGAGAAAAACGGAGGGGGGAAAAAAAAAAGAGCTATTTTTAATTCAGTCTGGTTTTAGTGAGTCTTGAAGAAACTGTGTCCCTGTAGCTTGTGGGACAGTGGTCTGAGTGCTACAGACAAAGCCCAAACTGTGGGGGAAAGGAAGGGTGGTACCACAGGAGGCATCACACACTGGGGTGAAATGTCCCTTCCCAGCGGGATCTGGGATGCTACCAGCAGCCCTTTGCCTTTGCCCCAGGTGGGAAATGAAAACAGCAGAGTTGGAATCCCGTCTCTTCCCCATGCACCAGGGAAAAGGGAATCCCAGCACTGCAGAAGCAAAGAAAAGGCTGAGAAAACAAGCCAAAAGCCACCTTGTCAAGGTGCCTTGAGAACCACTGGTTGGGTGGAAGGTTGAGGAAAGCCTCTCCAGGGCTACCTACAGTGAAAAACTTAGGTCTCTGCAACAGAAAACTCCAGCTGCTTGTAAGCCTAAGAGGACTGGCATCTCAGCCCTAGCCGGGGGAGACGCTGTCAAGGTGCTGGGCTCCTGGATGACCAAACCTGGGTGCCTGTCACAGTTCAGACCAGCTCCACATGCTGCCAAGTTACACTTGGGCTGCATGGCACAACTTGCAAACCCCAATTCTCAGCAGGACAAGTCAGGGCGTGAGGCAGCTGTGAATGCCTTCTAGTGAGTGCTTGCAGAAGAGAATGGAAGGATAGAGGAGGAAAATTCTTACAGAGGTGAACAGGCAAAATTCCTTAGGTGATACCTCACCTGGTTAAGCACATAGCCGGAGGCAAAGAGTTTTCAGCATTGCTGATGATTCCAGCAGCTCAGAGCAGAAGTTTATCAGATAATGCTGTTGAAATAAGCTCCCAAGCTACAAAAAATTAGGGCGCTTTTTTTTGTTTGTTTTTTTTTTTTAAGCTGATCTTCTGCACAAATGACTGTAATTAAGGATGTTACCTGTCAGTTCCTCGGGGCACTGAGGCTACAATGTTCAAGCTCTGGAAAAAGTGTCCTGCCATACAGCTGCCCCGCTCCTCTACCAGCTTACTTATCATACCCAGCAGCCATCCAGATTTCTCAGCAATTAGTCGTAATTCAAGGATTCAGGGGGAAATCCCCACCTCCCTGAGCCAGATGACTTCACAGGAAGTAAGGGGATGGAATGCCTTAAAAAAACAACAAAAAAAAATCACATAAAAAAAAAATCAAGCGCGCCAGCGGCGAGGCTGTAGGATGTAGGTGGTGAGGCACACATCTCTCATCACATGTGTCATCACATCCGAGGGCTCCTGCAGCGGTTTAGGAGATTCGGTAGATTCCTTTTAATTCATACATTATGGAAGAGTCTCAGCCGGCGCGGTGCCACAGGCACGTGTGCAGAGCTTGTTCATCTCCCCATCGCTGCGGCTTGCATCTCAGAAGTTACATACAATTTCTAAACCACTCTGTAGATAACGCGACCGCGTAACAATGCGTGGGGTTTCGTGTAAAAACACATTTGTGGGGTTCATCTTGGTTGATAACCAGGTTCTTATGAAAGGCGAACACGCACCACGTGTCTGCCACTGCCCCCAGCCACCAGAAAGGCTGCTATTCCGCATCCTCTCCAAGGGGAAACCACTGGCACCTGGGGTGTCCCCAAAAAGATGCTCTCATAGGAGGTGTCCCTGCCCACGGCGGGCAGGGGGTGGTGGTACTGAATGATCTTTAAGGTCCCTTCCAACTCAAACCATTCTATGATTCTGTGCTCTGGGAAAGTTCCCTGCTCCAGCCTCCCTGTTCCAAGGAGGCACCGCCGCACCGGGATGGGGGGGCACATACACCCCAACCCCACCCTCTAAACCCTACTCCATACCGACCCATCACCGGGATGGGGGGCACTTACACACGACCCCATCCCTGAAAGGCGACTCCACGCTGCTCCATCACCCAGGGATGGGGTCCAGGTGGGGGAACATCCCCAACCAGCTCCTACCGGCTTCCCTGCCGCCCCATCACCGGGACGGGGAGCACTTACACATCCTCCCATCCCCAAAAAACGCGACTCCCCGCCACTCCATCACTGGGACGGGGGACACTGACACATCCCCCCCATCCCCAAAACGCGATTCCCCACCGCTCCATCACCGGGATGGGGGACACTGACACATCCCCCCCATCCCCAAAACGCGATTCCCCACCGCTCCATCACCGGGATGGGGGACACTGACACATCCCCCCCCATCCCCGAAACGCGATTCCCCACCGCTCCATCACCGGGATGGGGAGCACTTACACGTTTCCCCCCCCCAAAACGCGACTCCACGCCGCTCCATCACCAGGATGGGGGGCACTTACACCCCTCGCCCCCACCAAAACGCCACTCCGCGCCGTTCCATCCCAGGGATGGGGGGCGCTGACACATTCCCCCCCCCTAAACTCGACTCCCCACCGCTCCATCGCGGGGACGGGGGGCACTTACCCATCCCCTACCCCCGCAACGCGCCTCCCCGCCGCTCCGTGCCCGCGGGGCGCCCCCTTCACCCCGGTCCCCCCCGTCGGAGCGGCGAGTCCCCGCCCTCCCTCCCCCGGCGACTCACCGAGGCGGGGTTCGCCCGCCGCCCGCGCTCCTGCTCCCGGCACTGCAGCCCCGCCAGGTGCCTCTCCAGGGCCGCCCAGTCCATGGCCGGCGGCTGCGGCTCCCGCGGGGGATGCGCCCCCCGGCGCCTTCGGTCCTGCGGGGGCGGCGGGCGCCGCTGCGGGCGCGGGCGGGCGGCGGCGGGGCGCCGGGCATCGTACCCCCCGTCCTCCTCCTCCTCCTCCTCCTCCGAGTCCTCCAGCGCCGCCAGGTCCAGGCTGCCGGGGGACGGCGAGGATTTGCCCTCGGAGCACGGCGTGGCTTTGCTGGAGTTGGACTCCGAGCTGGAGCGGCTGCTGCCGGCGTCGCTCCCTAAATCCATCCCATCCTCCCGGGAGTCCTGCCGGAGAGAAGCGAGAGGCGCCGCGTCAGGGCGGGGTTGGGGGGGTTAGGAAGACGGGACCCGGCCTCCTCGCCCGCCGGGCACGGGAACCGCCGGCCCGGGGCGGGCCGCCCGCTCTGCCGGGGCCGCCCCCGCGCACCGGAGCCGCTGCCGCCGCGGGGCGGCCCCGGCGGAGCCGCTGGAGGGAGGGAGGGAGGCGGCCCCGCGGGCAGCGCCCCCCGCGGGCGGCGGCGGAGGGAGAGCGGCGGGGCGGGGAGAGCGGGGTGGGACCGGGCGGGGGGCGAGGGGAGAAGGGGAGGGAGCCGGGAGGGAACCCGGGGTGGGGTCGGGGGGGAGCGAGGGGAACCGGGCGGGGGTCGGGGGGTCGGAGGGGCTGGAACCGGGATGGAAGCCGAGGTGGGGTCGGGGGGCAGCGAGGGGAACCGGGGCTGGAACCCGGGCTGGGGTCAGGGTGGGGCGAGCGAGGGGAACCGGGCTGGGGTCGGGGGGAACCGGGCGGGGAGCGGGGAGAAGCGTGGGCTGGAACTGGGGCTGGAACCGGGGGAGCCGGGGCTGGAACTGGGTCTGGAACCGCGGAGCCGGGGCTGGAACTGGGGCTGGAACCGAGGAAGCCGCGGCTGGAACCGGGGAGCCGGGGCTGGAACTGAGGCTGGAACCGGGGAAGCCGCGGCTGGAACTGGGGCTGGAACCGGGGAAGCCGTGGCTGGAACTGGGGCTGGAACCGGGGAGCCGGGGCTGGAGCTGCGGTTGGAACTGGGGGAGCCGGGGCTGCAACTGGGGCTGGAAATGAGGCTGGGACCGGGGAAGCCGGGGCTGGAACCGGGTTGGAGCGGGAGGAGCCGGGACTGGAGCCCGGACTGCGGTCGGGGCTGGAGCTGGGGTTGGAGAGGGGGAAGACGGGGCTGGAAGGGGAGGTGGAGCCAGGGCTGGGGTCGGGGCCGGGGGAAACCGGGGCTGGAGCCGGGACTGGAGCCCGGGCTGGGGTCGGCTTGGAGCCGGGGAATCTGGGGATGGGGTTAGAGCAGGGGGAGACGGGTGTGAAACTGGGGCTGGGGTCGGGGTTGGAGCCGGGTTGGAGGGGGAGGAGCCGTGGCTGGAGCCCGGGCTGGGCTCGGGTTGGAGCTGGGGGGGGAGAAGCCGGGGCTGGAAGCGGGGCTGGAGCCGGGGTTGGAACTGGGTCTGGAACTAGGGGAGCTGCAGGGCGGGCAGCTCTGGTGTCACCGCGGGAATGGAGCTTCTTGCGGGCTGGGAAAAGCCTTTTGCTGCGGCTCCTGCCTCAGGCCGAGGATGCCCGGGGAGCTGGGAGCCTGAGGTGTTGGCTACAACGCGAGTGGCACCCGCAGCCACAGGCACACAGGCTGCACCTTCCCCCTCCTCACACTCTCCATTCCTTCCTTTTTTTTTGGTAGCAATTCAACGTAACTGGTTAAGGGCAGCCTATAAATAACTCTGCTAAAAAACTAATCTAGTTTATATATATATTCTAGGTCACTGAAGCAAAGTTTAACGTGCTAAACATTCCCATTCCCAAATTCATTTAAAGAAGACCTTTTAATGTTGTGGGGCCAAAATCTAGAGCATGAATCCTGCAAAACAGCACCTTCAAGGCGGTGGTTGGGAGACACGGCAGCACCTGGGGCCTCAGGTGGGAGATACCTACAGACCTGACCCAGCAGATACAGGGCAGGAGGAGACAGGGGACGGCAAACTTCTTACAGCCCTGCGGCCTGGCAGAGGGAGAGCCAGCAACTAGTCTTAATTATAATTAAATTCAAACATTTAATTGGTTTGAGAGGGTTTTTTTTGGCAGAAATAGGGAAAGCCGTGTAAGAATCGCATCCTTAGGGTTGCATGGGATTTGCAACCTTAAGGTTTGCAAAGGGATCTGAACAGGCTGGACCGCTGGGCAGAGTCCAACGGCACAAAGTTTAACAAGGCCAAATGCCGGGTCCTGCACTTGGGGCACAACAACCCTGTGCAGCTACAGGCTAGGAGAAGTCTGGCTAGAAAGCTGCCTGGAGGAGAGAGACCTGGGAGTGTTGGTTGACAGCGACTGAATATGAGCCAGCAGTGGCCCAGGTGGCCAAGAAGGCCAATGGCATCTTGGCTTGGATCAGAAACGGTGTGACCAGCAGGTCCAGGGAGGTTATTCTCCCTCTGTACTCAGCACTGGTGAGACCGCTCCTCGAATCCTGTGTTCAGTTCTGGGCCCCTCACCACAAGAAGGATGTTGAGGCTCTGGAGTGAGTCCAGAGAAGAGCAACAAAGCTGGTGGGGGTCTGGAGAACAGCCCTTATGAGAAATGGCTGAGAGAGCTGGGGGTGTTTAGCCTGGAGAAGAGGAGGCTGAGGGGAGACCTCATTGCTCTCTACAACCACCTGAAAGGAGGTTGTGGAGAGGAGGGAGCTGGCCTCTTCTCCCAAGTGACAGGGGACAGGACGAGAGGGAATGGCCTCAAGCTCCACCAGGGGAGGTTTGGGCTGGACGTTAGGAAAAAATTCTTCACAGAAAGGGTCATTGGGCGCTGGCAGAGGCTGCCCAGGGAGGGGGTTGAGTCACCTTCCCTGGAGGTGTTTAAGGCACGAGGTGGATGAGGTGCTAAGGGGCATGGTTTAGTGTTTGATAGGAATGGTTGGACTCGGTGATCCGGTGGGTCTCTTCCAACCTGGTTATTCTGTGATAGGATGGAGAGGGTGATGCCAAACACCAGTGCTGGAGCACGTACGTGGTACTGACGCCCAATGAGCCTGTATGGATCTGGCGTAGCAGCCCTGGCAAGATCTCTCCTCCACAGGTCCCTGCTCTGGTGCTGCCAGGACCTTGAGTGCACCCAGCCCAGGTTTGTCAACTCTTCCCAGTGGGGTAAAGGGAGGAGCGGAAGGAGGGAAACATCTGCAGCTGGTTAACTTCTGGGACTCTTGAACTCGTTGCTATGCAGTTCTGCATCCTGAGGAGATTACAGACTCACGCTGGAGGAGTAGGGGGCAGGATGTGCCTTATCTGCTGCCTTACGAGTCTTACTCAATGTCCATCTCTGGCAGCAGAGACTGGGTGCTGTGGAGGGTCATGGTTTCAGCCCTAGGAAGTCATGTCAAACACTGAAAAACTGTCACCACGTGGCAGACAGAAAAGAGATTGGTGTAACCTGTTGGGAATCAGGGAACAAGCTTGTGCTGAAACATTTTAGGGGTCATGGAGGCACCTGCTTTTCTCTCATCCAAGTGTGCCCATGAGGTGAGAGACCCTGGCTCCTCACTACAGCTCAAGACCAATAAAAAGGGCTATCATACTCACAGCTTATTTGATTGAGATGATATTAACCTGTCTGGTTGTCTCTGTTGCTCTCCAGGTTACCAGCACAGATTAACCCAAGATACTGTCATGTTAACCAAGAGCAGCCATGGTCAAGGCTGCATCCCTCCTCCCTGCATGATCCCTGCTTGCCTCCTAGACTGCTGTCACTTGTAGTTTGGACTCATAAAATTAGTAACTGCACAAAATGCAGTTTCAAAATTACTTCCAGCACATGACAGGAGAGAGCAAGAGTTCAGCCTCAGTCCTGGAAATGGATTGTATTGGCAAATTTCTACCAGTTGCACACCTGTAAGGTTAGGAAAGTGATGGCATTTGACATACTTTGCAGGGTGTAATTCTTTATTTTAGTTTAATTTAATATTACCACCACCCTAAGAAGCGAATACTTGCGGAGCAAAGCAGAGGAGCTGCCTGATTGGTTCCAGCCTGGCAGTTACACGTTGTCGAGCTTTATTTGTAGGATCTCACAGTATGCTTGACTGACAAAAAGAAATTTTCCTAATCAATGCGATGAATGCATTGATGGTTTTAAATTGAAGGGGGGAGATTTAGACTAGACACTATGAAGAAATTCTTCACGATGAGGGTGGTGAGACACTGGAACAGGTTGCCAGGGAAGCTGTGGCTGCCCCATCCCTGGAGGTGTTCCAGGCCAGGTTGGATGGGGCTTGAGCACCTTGATCTGGTGGGAGGTGTCCCTTCCCATGGCAGGGGGGGTTGGAACTGGATGATCTTTAAGGTCCCTTCCAACCCAAACCATTCCATGATTCTATGATTGATAACACCTCATGGAAGATGAGAGAACTCCCCTCCCACGTAGTCCACTGAACTTCCCAGTGCAGAGCCAGGGTGTGATGCTCAGAGGGGCATGATGCAGGTGGCAGCCACCTGCAATGGCAAATTTGCCTGTTCCAGGTAGAATAAAGCTCTTACAGCCACTGTGACCATCGTTCAACCCAAGACAGTTGACTCAGTTGACTCCCCAGCGCTGCTTTTCCGTACTGGCAGACCTTGCAGATGCCTGTCTGCCACCCTATCTTCAAACGATGGTTGCTCTTTCATGACATTAATAAGAATACATGTGTTTGATGATTTCCTAAGTTTCTCTTTTATTTTTCACTCTGTTTTCATTGAAGACAGCTGCAATCATTTTTAATCTTGTAGTAAGCCCTCTACTTTTCTAATTATACATGGAGAATGTAGTTCCACTAGACCCTTCACAAGAAGAAACCAGATATTGTTATTCAAAACACATATGTAATTTCTCTCTTTTACAAGCCTACATCAAATAGGTTGCTTCTTCAATGCAATGAAAAACTTGAAATTCATATGAATTTTAAAGGGTGAAGAGTGTGAACACGAGCCCTTGTAGATGAAAGAACATGTTTTACAGTTATTTTATGCAGTGCAAAAGAGGTTTTAATACAAACAAGGCATTGAGTTTATTCTAAAACAGAACTATATAATAGAAATAAGATACTTATTGCTTTCATTGAATGAATACTGGGTAGATTTAAAAGCCAGTTTGCTTGTTACCATAAACTATTTGATTTATTTCATTTTAGGATTTTGGTACCACTCTAACCCCATTCTAAAATGCATTTCATGAGCTTGCTCTCATTCGTGAAATTGCAGAAACTTTGGACTCAGAGAATGAGGAAGGCAGGGAAGTCACAATAACCCTTTAGCTGCCTCTTCCTGGCTTTCAGAGACATCACACAAATACACAAGTACAAGAACAATCCCACCAGCTGAGCCTTTGTCTCACCTACCATTCAGCACCCTCAGCTCCACCCTGAACCCCCAAATGCTAAGCAGCCCCACACAGGACACGCTGCCTGATGAAGCTATTGAGCTATGAGTAGCTGCCCCAGAACAGTGGTGGGTTCCTGGCATCAGTCAGCGTTACCCAAGGCAGCGGCTGGTGAGACTGAAGCACAGTCAGCAGTGATCATGGACGTTTGATCTGATAGTTTTTAACCAAATGCTTTTGGATTGTGGCTTTAAAAAAAGTTTGGATTTTTCCCAGCTTTGAAAGTCCATCCTTCCTGCCAGGCTTGCTGATACAATCCCTTCAAAGTGCTTTCTCCCAGAGGAGCCCCAGCCAGAGGATCTCCAGGTGGCCTCCTTCAGCTTGGGCTGAGTTGTAAGGGAAGAAGACAAAACCAAGTTGTATGGGTGCTTTCCAGATTCTGTCTTAGTGAATGGATTTGCTGCTCTTACCTGTGCAGCCTGAAGCCCACTGAGACCCCCAAAATGGATCCATGAAAAAAAAAAAAATCAGTCCAAGGAAACTGTGCATTTACCTTAAAAATCTGGCTGAGGTTTCTGTGGGGACTGCTCTTTAACTGACTTCTGCACAGAGCTGGCCACTGTCATTATGCAGGTGGGGATTTGTCAGGGAAATGATGCTGACCTGCCTGCCCTGAGATAGTACAGCAAAGCACAGTTTCCTCTGAACATAAAGAATTTGTGCTTTCCACCACCATTAAAAATGAAGAAATCAATGCACATTTCCTTTTCCTGGTACAAGCCCTTTGTGAGTGTTTCTGGTTCTTGTCATCGCACAGGCTAGAGAAAGGCTGTTAGTGTTTGTCTGGAGTCTGTTTTGGACCCTAACGCATGAGCACAGGCCTCCAAAAACTGGATGGCCAATATATTCACTGGCTCCCAAACTGGCTATTGGTATTCGGAAGTGGGTTTGGTTTTTTTTAACCATTCCTCTTCTTTAAAAGTTTTCTGCCACACATTTCGTGCATCTGTCCTGGCTCAGCTTGCTGTGGAGGTATTCTAATCTTTCATTACAAATAATGCATCTGCCAGCTTTTGCATAGAGCCTCAGCCAAGGGCAATAGCTGTGGTTTCTTCTTCCTAAGCCTGCAGGAGCCAGAACTGTCCCTGGCTTCCTTCACATCACCGCCTTAATTTTGAGACATCTTTAAAACATCTGCTCCGGTAAATATTCTCCATCCAAGGACCAATAACTGTCCCTAACCACAGCTGTCCTCAACACACCCTGGTCTTGCTCCATCACCAGCTGTGGTGGAGGAGAGCTGAGGGGAGACCTCATTGCTCTCCACAACTACCTGAATGGAGGTTGTGGAGAGGAGGGAGCTGGGCTCTTCTCCCAAGGGACAGGGGACAGGACAAGAGGGAATGGCCTCAAGCTCTACCAGAGGAGGTTTAGGCTGAACATTGGAAAAGAATTTTCACAGAAAGGGTCATTGGGCACTGGGAGAGGCTGCCCAGGGAGAGGGTTGAGTCACCTTCCCTGGAGGTGTTTATGGGACTGGTGGACAAGGTGCTGAGGGACGTGGTTTAGTGTTTGATGGGAATGGTTGGACTCGATGATCCGGTGGGTCTCTTCCAACCTGGTGATTCTATGATTCATCCCATGCACACCCCCAGCCTCTCCTCACAGCTCAGGATGGACATCACGCCACTTCCAAGGAAAATAAAAAAACACCTGCTTTTCTTGCTGTGGAGGGGAGCCTGGTTCTGTCCTGCCTACAGCACGCAGATACCATGGTGACAGACACCTTCCAGCATTACGAAAGCAAACAGGAATTCATGAATTTGTCTTTTAAGGCCAAATTATATATAGGCATGCCACAAGCTTGACATCCGTTGCTGTTTCCTATTAATACCCTTTGCTTGATTATTCCCCTGCAGCCAGCCTAGCCCCCAGTTAGCTCTGGGAGGTACCGCTGATGCTTTCTTGGCCCTGTTGAAGAGATTTAACAAGCCCCTGTGCGAGGCAGCCCTTACTTGCTGCCTTCTCAAACTGTGCTGAGCCATGCCAGCCTCCCACCCACATCCTGCAGTGCACGAGAGAGAGCAGGACAACCACACCAAGGTCCCACCACCAGCTACCAGAGGGGCTGAGTACAACTCTAGCAGGATGGAGCCACAGTTTGGGGACACCGCAGTATTATCCTTGTTGTGTTCAGCTGCAGCTGGTGTTATTTAGCTGTTCTCCCAGGTGTTGCTCAGAGTCCCACATACAACCAAGCTGGCAGACTCGTGCCTCTAAGATAATTTCGGTAGACACTCAAGTAGGTAGGGGAATGAAAAAAGGTCAATTTTAAGCTTGAATGCTGCTGGGAAAAGGGAAGTATCACTCATGCAGAAGTGATGACTATAATACATTTATAAATATAATTGTGCGAGAGGTGCTATTCCCTCCATAAACTATTCTTGGTGCCATCTCCTGCTCACCCATGCAGCCAGGCACCAACACTTTGGTTTATACTTTTTTACCTGCCCTAACTTTTCTTATACTGACCACAAGGTCTACCCTGTAAGATTTTCACACCTCATGGGGTTTTACTGTTCTGGGAGCATTTGTGATCAAATCTAACCAGGGATTCTTGCATTATCTTGTCCCAAGTGAAGGAGCAGAGGCTGCAGTTCTCTTCCCTGCCCTGTGTGCTGGGATGGGATTTTGCTCGGCACTTTGGTTATGGGGATCATTCAAGCTGTGTGACCCCTGGGGCCAGCAGCGTATATCCCCAAATAAATAAAACCAGAAAAAGAAGAAAACAAGATTGCTTTGGCTTGAGAGTAACAAGAGAAGAGCCTTGTGATAAAAATGCTTGCAAACAGTCTACAGATCAGAACATAAATTCTGTGATTGCTTCAGAGGGGTAAATATTTAGTGAGAGTGGGTGCACATCCAATCTGCTCTGGTGTGGTCCTCAGCACCTTCACAAACTTTTAAAAGCTCAAGTAACTGACCACCCTTGCATGCTCATGGCACGCCAAGTTTGATATAAACCTGTATCACATGTAGCATTTCAAACATTTTTTACTGATTTACTGCTGCTTATTCATACATAAAAGGTCATCTCCTCTCTAAAAATCACAAATAGCATCCTGCAATCCCTGCGTACTCAGATTATCTCTATCACAGGCCACAACACCAATGGTTTTGCTTCCAGAGTCAGAAGCACAAGGATGCTGCTGCTGCTCCATGTCTCCAGGCCAGCCCTGTACATCCTTGCAACTGAGACTCCAGCAATAAACCAAACACACGCCACCACCGAACCACCGAAGCACAAAATAACACCATTCCCATTTAAAAATTAACAGGGGGGGGGTGCTCACCTGCAGCCTGTCCGGGCATGGACGCAGAGTCTGGTCAGCTGGAGCCTCCCTTGGTGTTGCTGGAGGGCAGAGCACAGAGCAGCTTAGGTGGCTGCAGGCAAAACCTTTGTAGGAACTGTTGCCATTTGGATTTGCAGGTTTAACTATTTAAATTTAGCAAATTAATCCTTTGCTTAATTTAGAGGGGGGATAAAGGCAGAGGGAAATCACATGAGGCAGCAAGAGTGTAAGTGATTACACTCTCATTATAGCTTTTCTGCTGGCAGAGGAGGTAACGGAGGTGGAGGAGAGGGATAATGGTGGTGTCTCAAAACTAATCCCCTCTTAGGTTGTGTTCAGTATTTTTGGCTCTGGCAGGCCTCAGTTCCCCATAGTGGGGTTTGATTTTTACAGCAGGAAAAGCTGCTGGGAGGGCTCTCACCGAGGCTCAGAGGAGCACAGGTCTTCCCACACCAGCAGGGTCACAGCACAGAGCCTGATGCTACTGTGCACGATACCACTGCGGCGATATTTCCTTCTCAGTGGATTATGTAGGAGAAAACAAGGAAGGAAAAAAAAAATCCTTTATATTAAAATTATTTCTTGACCATTTTAATACAGTAGAAGAGAAAACTGCTGAAATCTCTTGAGATCTGTCATTCAGGAGACCAAAGCGGCCAGCCTGGTTAACTAATTTTATTCCCAAACACTGTAAAATATGCTGATACACACACCAGAGGTTTTATCACAGCTTTGGCAAGGCGGGGATTACTACCTGAATATATTTAAACTGAAATTATGCTGAAATCAGTAGGAAGTGAATACCGCCTTATTGCTTTAACAAAGGCGCATTAGAGGCAATTACCAAAAAATACCCTTCAAGGAGCAAATGGGTTGCAATTAAGTTATTAGCAGTCTGGTGCCAGCATTCCCCAGGGGCTGCTCAGATCATGGTTATCTCCAGATGAAGAGCACAGTTCTGCTTATCCCTTCCCCTTCAGCTTTCCTGGTGTGGATGTCCATCTCCTTCACCATGGCCACGGCCATCACCTCCAGCATGGTTTAGTGTTTGATAGGAATGGTTGGACTCGATGATCTGGTGGGTCTCTTCCAACCTGGTTATTCTATGACACCACCCAACGCATCCAGCTGTCCCACTGTGCTCAGGGGTGATGTGCGGCATTTTGGGGACCTCGACTGGGAAGCTGAAATGGCTTGATGCAGATGTGCTGGGTACCTGAGGAAACCTTATCATCATCCCTTCTCCGCCTCTGAACCAAGCCAAACCCACATCTGCTATCCCATATTTTTCCAACAGGGATTCATTGCTGGGGTTCATTGTGAATTCCTCTTTCCTTCTGTTATCCAGGCTGCTTTCCCCATGCCAATTCCCATCTGGCAGGCACAGGAAGGCCAGTAAAACGTTCAGGATAAACAAACAGCAAGGTCAACAGGGATCCTCCTTATCTGTTTAAAGGCCTCTGGAATTCAGTGTAATCATCAAAGCCTCGGGGAAAAAAAAATGCCCTTTTATAAGCTGGTCTCTCAGGCATGTGGGTAAGGAATGCAAGTAGGGAAATAGCTGAAATATTTCAAACGCGAGAGTCCACAACAGCCCTGCCACATCTTAATATTTATGTTGGTTAGTCTAAGTGCCTTAACTCATGAATTTCAGCATATGCAGAGAAGGTTACACAGAGTTTCTGCACAGAACCCCCTCCTGTCCAGATCCTTTAACTGCTGCTGTGCTGCAGAGCTACGGGGTGAGGGCTGCTGGTCCCAGTGGGAGGAGGGTGAGTAATCAGCCCCTTAATTAAGTTTCAGTGAGGAGAGTGGTATCTGCCTCGGGGGCCTCTGGGTATCATACCTTTTGTTTGAAGGTAGTTATTAACAAAACCAGGGAGGACAGTGCTCTACTCCATCAGTATCTCAGCAGATTTCATCCTGGCTGGCTAAGTGTTTAGAGCAAGAACCAATGTTCAGGAATTTATCTGACTTTTTTCTACACCCCAGAGCGATCCAGCCCACTGCCTGATCTAGAACTGAATTTTTTTTTTTTCTAGGACTATAAATATCTTACAGTGAATCATTCCTTGACCAAACCTATTAAACCAGAGTCACAGAAAATGGTTTGGAAAATAAAGTTAGGATATTCCTTGTGCGGCCACACAATCTTCCCAAGTATAATACTTACAAGAATTTTTAATGTCCTTTCACCTCTCATTCAGTTGTGCTCAGGGGTAGAATCAGGGTACCTATAAATAAGCCCAAACTAAACCAGCCAGAGCCTGGGACAGAGAGGGAACTTATGCACCAGAAGAGGGGAATATGCAATTACTGCTGAAACAGAGATTGCTGCAGGTGCCCTTCAAAGGGTGGGATCAGGTTCCATCAATCTGCTCAATTACTGTTTAATTTTGAACCTACAACTGTTGCTGATTCCCAATTTCCAGTCAAGGGCAATTATCTTTTGTTATTTCTTTGTCTCTGCATCTTTACGAGCCCATATACATTTCAATGCAGTTCAGGTTTACAGAAGTCCCTGCTGCTGCTTTGCTTTCCTCTAATGATTTATTACATGCTTAATACAGCCATTCACAGCAATGCGATATTAACATAACAGCTCAATAAACAGCCCAAGAGTGAACTGTTCTTAGTTTGCTGGGTTTATTTTCTTCCCGATTTCAGGGATGGGACCGAACCGCTGGCATAGCCTTCTCCTCCACAGCTTTTCCTATCATTTACTTCACCGCTAGCAGCACAGTGGTGGGTGGCACGGGCTGGTCCAAGGGATGCCTGCAGCACACACTGGTAGATTTCTGGTTCTCCTCCCTTTGCTCTCCCTTTCTGCTTCACCTGATGAGAGCTGAGTATACAAGAGCATCACTGAGACCACGCAACCATTTCTTGTGGCCTTGGGCAGAACCAGCAGCCTCCGGGAGCATTTCCCTGCAGTTATCTCCGAAACCTGGCTTCGGGTGCTGTGTCCATGGGGCAGCCCCATAGCAGCAGGGGCAACATAGGATCCCAAAGAGGCAGCAGAGGATGCAGAACCTGCAGCTGCATGGTCACAAGTTGCTTTCAAACACCAAAGACCACCTGCTTTCCAAAATGCATAACAGCAGCCTGTCAGAGGGCAAATATCACTTAGAAAGCTTTCCCTCAGTCATCCCTTGGGCTGCAGAAGACTAAACAGATTACAAATACAGAAAGGCCAGGAAAGGCTTATCTTTTATCACACCTAACAGCTCTGTGCTCATTCAAAGGCCGATTTTGCGAAACATACTGAAGAGATAATGGCCATAGATTTCTAATGCGCCACATTAGGAATCTGGTCACTCGGCCCTGGGAAGTGTTTTGGTACTCATCTGTATTCAAAGCAAGAAATGCAACTTCAAAACTAACCCCAAAATCCACATGACATGCAAAACCAGGGAAAATAAAATATGTAACTACAGCAAATGTAGCTGTGAGGAAACAAGCCCTCTTTCCTGATGATGAATTATACTTCACTTGCAACAGATGCAGCTCTTTATACTTGTTTTCTGCATAAATCTACATATCAGCCTGAAAGCAACTGTATGTGCTTTGTCTTGCTGTGGTTCCATCACTTACTGCTCTTTTCAGCTGATTGCCTTTGAGTGGGGGGCTGGAGCCTCCGAGTGCAGCTTCGCTCTGGCTAATGGCCCCATTTTGTGACTTCTCCAGCCCCATAATCCCAACAAGGCCTCAGGTGGACAATGACCATGCAGTGACTTTGCTGCATGCATCGAAGAGATTGTGGCCTTTCTTCTTCCCTTGGCCATCGGTTCCTGCCAATGGGGATGGCATCTCCCCAGACCTGGGTGATGTGCAGAGCCCTAGGACTTATAGCACCCATGGGCAACAGGGAGGCACAAGCCAGGCATGACCCACTATTTGATATCATCTATAATTTATTGCATGATGCCAAACGGACAGGCTTCCTTGGAATTGGGATGAAAGGTGAAGGTGGCTACTGGTGTACTGCAGCGTGGCTACCAACCCAGCATGGATAGGCAATGGGCTTGCTGCAGGGTCTGTATTCCTCAAGAAATCTAGAAGTAGGAGCATGCATGGGGTGCAGGTGGTAAGAAGAATATTCTGCAATCACAGCCAGAAAGGATAGGTAACAAATCTAATTCTTATTAAATGGTGAGCCCATTTTTTCAGCTTTTCTTAATCTCATTTAATTCTATTGGTGTCAAGTTAAATTATTTTTAATTGTTTTTACGAAGTGCGTCTGATGAATTTATGGTTTTCTCTATAGGATCTCCTAGCACATAATTCTCTGAGAGAATTTATTTTCCTCTCCTCTAAGGAGTCTTATTTAATATCTGTGCACTGGAAACTGAAGCAACAAAGCAAGTAAACAATTAAAGTACCGTATCATTAATGGGAGCAGCCTTGTCCTACAGCTTCCTCCCCTGGAGAAGGCTCGGGGATAAGCTTTACTGGTGCTGGTGGGAGGGAGGGTGGCTATGGCCCACTCAGGGATTACTGGACAGGCACTCAGGTAAAAGCCAGGTGAAGTGAGAGATAGATTTGAGGCAAAATTTAACAAGCAAAACAAAGCTTTGCCCGTGTTACTGGGTGAAATCATTCCGTACAAATGACCACGGGGCATGGGAAGGCATGCGAGGAAGTCACCAGCACTGGTGTCATGGGTACCAACAGTCCCCACTGCCTCCAACCCTGGAAGGCCATTTTCCATCTCAGAGGATGGATGTGGAAACACTTGCTAAAGGGGGCTTCAAGGTGAGGGGGCTGGAGAACAGGTCTTACGAGGAGCGGCTGAGAGAGCTGGGGTTGCTTAGCCTGGAGAAGAGGAGGCTGAGGGGAGACCTCATTGCTCTCTCCAACTACCTGAAAGGAGGTTGTGGAGAGGACGGAGCTAGGCTCTTCTCCCAAGGGACAGGACAAGAGGGAATGGCCTCAAGCTCCGCCAGGGGAGGTTCAGGCTGGACATAAGGAAAAAATTATTCACAGAAAGGGTCATTGGGCACTGGCAGAGGCTGCCCAGGGAGGTGGTTGAGTCACCTTCCCTGGAGGTGTTTAAGGGAGGGGTGGATGAGGTGCTGAGGGACATGGTTTAGTGTTTGATAGGAATGGTTGGACTCAGTGATCCGGTAGGTCTCTTCCAACCTGGTTATTCTATGATCCTATGATTCAATAAGGCTAAGGATGGGATGTTTTGGAGGGTCCAAGGTGCCTGTGGCTCAGCTGTCCTGCCCAGACAGTGCATCTTCCTGATCTCTCCCATTGCATGTGGCATCAGGCCAAAGGCATTTCCATGGCAGAAAGGCCCCACTTTTTGCAGGAACAGAGAAGCATGCTTTTTTATTAATTTTTTTTTCTGTTGGAAACGAAAAACTGAAAAAGCTCTGTTTCTGAAAGCTCCCATTACCAGAGCAACAGGTCAAAGGGATGCTGCTGAGCTCGGCACACAAATACCATGGTAGGACAGCAAAAAATAGAAAGAAAATTGCCATGACCTATTACTTTAGAGAAAAGATCTATTTCTGATACACGCGCTATTTAAACAGAGCTAGTCTCAGGCTGTAACCCACTTAGGCAAAGCTTCAGGCATAAAACAGTGTCATTGCCAGCTCCTGGCTGCTGACTCACCAGTGACACACTGGCACGACGCAGCAGGACAGAATGAGACTGATCTACTTTATCACAGAGGGAACAACATGGTACGTGTTAAAAGGCTGAATTACTGGCTCACAGGGATAACGTCCTGGTCTTTTGGCTACAGCTCTGGCAGGCTGTGGGCTGTGAGCTCACCTGTGCTGGGACAGAAGGCAGATACTTTCTGGTCCTGGGGTTAGGGAACTGCGGGCTGCAAGAAGATGTGCAGGGGACACTGCAATGTCCAACGTGTGCTACATACACCTGACAGCACGCTGCCCTTTGTGTAAGGTATCAGGCAATACAGTCCTTACTATTACACCTGAGACAGGAGAAAGTCTCCTGCCTGCAGCCGTGAAGAGGACAATCGCTGACACGAGCTCTGTATTCCCCAACCCAAGCCCTGCAATGCAGTGAAGAAGAAAAGTGCTCAGAAGGGTGGAGAGAAATTGCTGAAGGCATCTCCCCCTGATCCTATTCCCAAGCAAAGCTTCAAGGTGTAGACTGAAAACTGAGATACAAGTGCTGGTATTTTGGCTCAGCACTTGGCATTAGGGTTATGCTGCGTTTGATAGGAGAGGCTGGGTGCCAAACAGATGGCAGATTCGGTTCCCTCAGTCATTCCAGGATAATATCTTGAACAAAGTAACTGTATCTATTTAAATGCTTAAATAATCAACATACTGAGTGCAGGAGTTCAGAAGAAGTGGTAGATTTAATCCAGCTCTTGAGAGCTTTTTCTGTTTATTTTGCAGGACCCTTGCAAGGCAGAAACTCCATCTTCAGCTGTTTCTAAACTGCAAAGTGGGTGGGCTGGGTATTTCTGACCGTGCTGCAAGAAAGCGTGGTACCAACATTTGCATTCCTCCCCAAGAAAGCCAGGTAGCAGAGCTAAGGCATGGGAGCACCTTTCAGCAATATAAAGTCAGATCCTACACTGTATGGAAGAAAATACTTGAAGTTCACTCCCAAGACCAATCAAGGCTATATAAGGGGTAGGACAGCATAGCACATCACTGCTATGTGTGTTTATATCCCCATGGCTTGTACTGCAGCCTAGACTTTGGCAACAGCCCCATGCCACTGGTTTATCCCACTGGAACTGGAAGTCGGTGAAACAGAAAGTGAATAATCCTCTTAGTGGGGCTGGCGCCGGCTGCCATCGCCCGTGCTGCGCTCCAATTAACACCAGCGGCTAAGCCTCACTGGAGGTTTTGTTATTAATTACGAGAGGGAGGGAGAATTGAGCATGCTTAGTGCACGGCTGCTTAGGCTGGTAGAAAGGAGGCATCCTAAAATAACACGCAGGGAGAAAAAAAAATGATGCCTTGAAAGTGGCACTGAATCAGCATCGTCCCCGTGAAGGAGGACAGACCCCTCTGGCCACCCCAGGGTGGGGGTGAAAAGCATCCCCTGGTGCCTTTGCTGATGTCAGGGCTCACTAGCAGCACTCCCAGAAACCAAGGCCTGGGACATGCTCCTGAAAACCCAAAGCTTCTTTTCCTTGAGGCTGGTAGGTCGGGAAACCACCCCAAAGTGTTCCCAAACTGAGTCCCTTTCCCATCCATGCAGTCAAATCCTTCACAAAATACAGCCCAAGCACTGGATTTTTAAACCGGGAGCTAACCCTTGGCATTTTTCCAAGCTGATATTTAATCTACAGTTATTTTTTCAAACAGAGGGTTGCTGTGCATCTTGGTTTGTGTGAACGCGATTTCTGGGGTCTCCGAGTTGCACTGCTGTCAGAGGAAAATTTTGTTTACTTGTCTGAAACACAGAATTCAATAGTTCTCAATGATTTTACTCCTGGTAAAAAAAAGAAAGAAGCCACCTCGCAACATGCACAGGACAAGACAGGACTGGAGCTGTAGCATCCTCTGCTCCCCCTTGCAGCCTGGTTAGGGAGATGGACCCATCACACTTACGCCAGCAGGTCTCACCCTGCCCTGTGCCTCGGGCGCTCTTATCATTGTGCTCCTGGAATAACTCATTGATAAGTTTTAACACACTTAATAGCTTTTCCATTTAACAGTGAAAACCCATAAGTAATGAGAATGTATTTAAGATAAAAGACGCTGGCTACATTAAATAGAGAATTGCTTCAGTGGGCACAAACCAGTGCTTTCCACTGGACTGCCAGAAAAAATCGTGTGCACCTCTAAAGGGACAGGATGCTTAAAAATAGTCTGCTTTGTCCCAAGTGCTTTTTAAGAGAGCTCAAGGTTGTTACACACCATAGGAGATTTTTCCCGCTTATGCTTTGGGTATTTTGCAGTCTGTTAGGCAGAGGAAAATGGGAATATTGCTGGCATCCAAACAACCGCAGTTCTGACAGCCCAGGGTTTGCTGTGGTGAAGAGGGTCACTAGGCTGCCCAGCTCTGATGACACGGATGCCCTGTGAGGATGGCTGAAGAAAGCACTTCTTTCCAGAAGCTGCTTTTCCTGCATTTCCCACTCCTGGAGGCTTTGCAAGAACAACTGTATGGATGTAGGAGTGCGGGCAGGTGCATGTCCCTGGGGCAGGTCTGCCTACAGCTCCTCGTAAGGGCAGTTTCCCCCCCTTACCACATTCATTGAAACAAAAAGCATGTAATTCTTACTCTGCAACACAACTGGAAAGAGATCAGCCTCAGAATGAGATGAGGGGAGCAATTAACTGAATGGGAATTAAAAAGTGTGTAGCCCTTGGACGCTGAGGCTAAAGAAATCTTGAAGGGTTGGGAGGAAATGCCTTTCAAGGCTGAGGCAGGACAGACAGACAGCGCATGGCACCAACCAGGCTCTTCCTATTTCAAGAATATGCGTTTGTTAGCATGGTCGTACGCTCAGTGCTCCTTGGGATCCCATCTAAGGAGGTCAGAGGCAGATGTCGACAGTGATAGTTGCCTACAGAGCCCATTAGGAACAACATAGATTGCTCCTTATCATTTTTGCTGTGGTTAATGCCTCCAGACAGACCTGGTCTGTGGGGCTGGGGTGGATGGAGAAGCACCACTTCCCTCCTGCCCCAGACAAGGCTCCCTCTGGGCTAGAGTCATGCTGAGCTAGGGGATTCCTTCCCTTGGGGCTGGCTCTTGGCTTGGGCAGAGGGAGCATCACATCTCTCTCCACCCTAGGCATGCTATCCTCAGCAGTGGCATCGATGTTCTGTCCCAGGAGACCTCCAGGACACCCCCAAGGGATGTTAACCATGTCTGAGGACCAACAGCCAGCCCTTGCTGCAGCTCTCCTGCTCTAGAGAACACTTGATGAACATCAGTTCCTCTGTGCCCTTATCTCTGGAAAAGGAGAAAAACGGGAGCAGAGACAAGTTGTGCTGTCAGGAGCCTGAGAAAAGCCATTTCTCTGGAGTACACAGCAGGTTTACAGAGGTTCAGGACCAGAGCTCAGCTATAGAGCCTCCACCACTAAAGCTTGTTCCCAAACACAGCCCAGGAGCCCCCTTGTTTCTGCAGGTTGTCTGTGCCCATCTTTCCAGGGATCACATGCAGAGGAGTGATGTGCAGGCTGCTTCCTGAGGGTACACATGATTATTCCAGGCAGCAGGTAAGTACAGCATTGCTTCTCCTCCACGCATGACTCTAGCGTGGCCACTCCTCTGCTTCCCCTCCATGCACAGTCCTGCCAGGGCTCAGGCTCAAAGGGCTGATTCCTCCCCTCCCTGCAAGTGTTATTCCAGTTTTCCCTGACTGCAAAGGACTGGGGACACTGGGTGCTCCTTCTGGCTTCCTCATGCTGGGCATAAGCCAGCGGTGCATGGCAGAGGAAGAATCATTTTCCCTGTGAGTGAGATCAGAGCTATGTTTTCCAATCACGAGTTTTGCTCAAAATGGTCCAGCTATTACGGAGAGTGTGGTTATGTAAATATATCTGGTCTGAGTCACTAAAACAAATTAAATACCACTCCTATGGCTCTTGGCAGCCTGGCCAGCAGTGCTCATACACTGGGTTTGTCCACAGCACCTCAGCTGCTCTGAAGCTGTGTCCCATCTGAGACACTAAAGACCCAATTTACTTATTTTTATTTTCAAGAGCCCCAAAATTAATAGCTTGCGAAAACCTGTTTAAAACCGACCCAAAGGAAAGCAGGTGCAGGGCTGCCTGCCCAACACCTCCCTCACCTGCAGTGGACAACCCTTCTCTTGGACAGGACTCCTTGCTCTGCGCATCCCCAGGTGGTTTCTCTGCTGCCATCCCCTCACTGTTGATGCAGTATGGATGGAGAAGACTCCTGGGATACAATATACACACTGAACGGCTCCTTCCTTCCCATGATGGGGGAGAATGGGTGTTCCCCCAGTGCAGAGCAGCACCCAAAGGCAGAGCCCCCACTGGAGACACAAGGAGGGACCCTGTACCCCAACCTCAGGCTCCCATCTGCCTCTGCTACTCTCTGCACATCCATCTCTGGGGCAGCTGCTTGTTTCAAGATGCTGACTCATGAACAGAGCCAAACACTAAAAATAACTGTAATATCTGCAGTCCCATGCACTTGGAAATTGCAGGTAGATTTTCGCCTGTCCGAGCAGAACATGTTGCAATAAGATATCCAAGTCCCAAAAGGCTCCTGTGAGACAATTAGACGCTTACAGGGTCTCCCACCCACAAATGACCACATCTTAAAAATAGTGCTGGAATAATTTTCTTTAAAATTTCCAGGCACACAAGCTCAATTAAGGTTAAGAAACCCACTAATTGCCCTTCAAGGAAAAAAAAAAGAGAAACAGTCCATGTAAAATTAATCAAATAAATCAAGTTCAAATATTGATTTAGGATGAATTCAGACCAAGGATCTGGTAGATTTGCCTGAAATACATCTATGCGGTAGCAGTTGCTGGTTAATAGAAGATGCATCCACAAACACCTCAGACTGGAAGTCGCAATTTGATTATTCAAAGCACCAGCTAATAAATTTTGCTGCACATCCCCTAACACCTTTGCAAGCTGTTAAAATCAGTAAGAGATGGGCTCAGGCTGAGCTGGGCTCAGAAGTCAAAAACACTGAAGTTTTTCACCATCTTCTAGCTTTCTCCCAGTGCCTATATAAATCCTGCTGTGTCTGAGCTCGCTCAGACAAGGTACAGGATTTTTTTTCACGCGTACCCACATTATATCAAAAGGACTTAAATCTGAGTTTTCCTACTGCACTACAGTTTGCAACACTATCTGTAAGGTGGTGAGCCAGATGAGCAGTCACACTCAGGCATGCAGACTGGGCATTATTTAAAGGATCTGCCTCCCAGACTGAACTTTTACAGAGGTTGCTAAAGGAAAAAAGAAAAAAAAAAAGAAAAAAAAAAGAAAAAAAAAAGAAAAAAAAAAGAAAAAAAAAAGAAAAAAAAAAGAAAAAAAGAGACCAGCCTGAAAGCATTTGATTTGCAGCGTACTCACATTCATCTTCCACCTGAGCTCCTCTTTCAAGCCATTTTGTGAGAGATCCTAGGAACTTGTCTGGTCAGGGAGAGCCCCGTGCTGGCTGCCTATGGCTCCGCTTTCTCCATCTGCTTGCCGGTGACCATTCCTCTAGGATTTGCCAGTTGAGTTGAAAAATAGGCTTTTAATTCATTTGGCGTCAAAGATTCCAACTTAACTCTTCCCAGCAGCTGTCATGTCCCACCGAAGGAGCCGTGGTGCCAATCGCTTCCAATATAATCCCCTTTCTGAATGACTAGATGATGCTTGAACTCGTCTTAACCCTCTGGATGGACGGAGATCTCTTGGCAACTCCAGGAGAATATGATGCTGCTCTTTCCAAAAGCCTTCCCTTTTACATGCCTCGACCTTGCAAGGGAAATCCTGTCTCATTTGAATTATTCATAATACTTTCTGTTCTGCCAGCTCCAGCATACATTTTCAGTCATTAATATGTCATGACTTTTTATCTTTTTGGACTTTTATCTTTTCTCCTACAGGACTCACTGCCTTCAAAATAATGCAATTGTGGCTGTATTAATTAACATTCACCTAAATAAACCTCTGTTCTAATGCATGCCCTTCCTGGTGGGAAATACCACTTGAGCAGCTTCAGGGACAAGGATAGTGCTGGCTGGTTCTGGCTAAAACAGTGCAAACCATGTTTGGAGCTCATGATTTTGGCAGCATTTCCCAGCTTGCAAGGCTCTCTGGTGACAGAATCCAGGGCAGCCTCCAGCATCATAAAAAACAACCCAAACAACCCAAAACCTAAAGGAGGCAACTGTGCTGTGAACTCTGTAAAAGAGCTTGTTTTCATCCTTTTAAAGTAAAGCCCACGGCATTCTCAATGATGGTGGTTGGGCCAGGCTCTGCTTCCCTGTGGTGCTGCCTGGTGGGTGCATCCCTCCAGCTCACAACAGAATCTGTCCCAGTGATGCAGTTTGTGATGATTCCAGCCCCGCTCTGGAGTCTGGAAATGAAGTAAACTGCACAGAGGACACTCGCTTGCCCTTTCTACGTGGTGCCCAGCCAGGACCCTTGGGTGCCTGAAGCCTCGCTGCAGCGGATGAGCCCCCCACTCCCTGTGTGTGTCTGCTCTCTCCCATGGACACTTATCAATTGAAAGCTGGATGGAGAAATTAGCTGGTCACCAGGAGGCTAATGCTTCTCTCGCTTCCTGCTGCTCGACCCAGGGCTGGAAGAGCTGAAATTTCAGTCCTGTTATCTGAAGAGTGAAATGACATTTCAGCAGCAGGGAACTCCTGCCAATAAAATCACAGCCTGAACTCATTGCTTTCATTAGCCTGAAATTATTTTCTATACTTGAGGAGGACTTATTGCTACATCTGGGCTGTGTATGTGAAAGGAGAAGGGTGGAGGGCACCTGGCTGCTGCCCCAACACCAGCCCCAGGCACCCCGAGTATGAGATGCAGGAGCTGCTGCAGTTCCTATCTAGCTGAGATAGGAACAGATATAACCCACCAAATTCAGCAAAATTCCCTTGGTTAGGGATAATTCATAGGAACCAAAACTGACTTAATGGAAATGTAGTGGGAACTGGAACTGCTCAGCATCGTGGTGCCCAGGACAGGTGGATGCTTGCATATCTGCAATCCCTTGCCCCACAGACAGGTTCGTGGAGATTTCCCACACTCCTCACTTGTTGCAACCATGTTTATCTTCCAGCTAATAACCAGCCAAGCTGCACACTGGGAGCCAGGGGAGTGGCTGAGGCCAGGTAAGCACCCATCTTCTCCACAGCACCACAATGGGTGTCACAGCTTCCAGGGCTGGTGCAGGGGCCCCTGGCCCTGGCTGCTTTGCACCATGCCCAGAGATGGTATTTCACGTTTCACTTAAGCTACACACGTATTGGCTGCCTGCTCCGGTCCATAATTATATGGCAGATTACTGCATGTTTCCCAATAACTAAATTATTGTGTTGTTGTTTTTTTTTTTTGTAAAGAAGTGGACGTGCTTTAGTGATGGGCTTAGTGTTCAGTTTATGGTGACCTCCATGTAAAGTAGCAGCAAGGTCTTCCCCGCGGCTGGCAGCTGCGGTGGTGGTGGGGAGAGGTGGGATTGGGGTACAAACCAGAGCTGCTGTGCCTGCAGCCGAGGGCAGAGCTGCTGGGGCTGCTCCATCCCACCAGGGGGCTGGCAGCACGCACAGCCCAGTCTGGGCAATGGGCATGGCTGGTCCGGATGGCAATGATCCTGTGGGTCGCTTAATCCCCCCATTCCCAATACAGGATTAGGACTTTATCTAATAGGTTCCTGCTAATTCCTAAAGAGATTGAAGCACAAACAAATACATCTCTGCAGCTAAGAGGTTTTGCTGATGCTGTCATCTTCTCTCCATGCCCATCCTTTGACCCTCAATGGGTGCTCGCTTTCCCCAAAATTGTCACTCAAGCAGTCACAAGCACATTTCCTTCCCAGCCACCCACATAGACCACAAAGCCTGTGCTACCTGCTGTCATTGCCGTGCCTAAAGCAATGAGGGAGTCATGGGTTGCAGGCAGCAGAAGTGTAGACAAGGGAAGAGGGTGTAGAAGAGTCTAGCCCAGCCCTGCTATGCTTCCCCCTCAAGATTAGATGCCCTCCACCAGAGAGGCTGAGCATCCTGCATCCCTCACAGCTTAGTGCTGGGTACAGCACTCTTTGTTGAGTCCAAAATATCTCATCCTCCTCCTCCCCCGGGATGCTGCCGTCTCCTCAGCTAATCTCATAATGCAAATAACATATGACTGGCTTGTGGGAGACCAAAAATTATTTTCATAGCCAGAGTCCTGTAGAAGCTGTCAAGCATGGTTGGGGAGCCTGCTACACCGGAGAGTGGTGGTAGCAATTCCTTCCTGCAGCCATATGGTTCTGCAGAGCAGAGCAGCTGGGAGCTCAGAGGATGTGCTGTAGATTGGGAGCTAAGGAGATACTCAAGGTAATGAAGAATAATTTAAAAAAATCAAGTAATAATTACATGGCTTCAGCAGCATGAGGCCCCTTAGATCCTTCACGACCCCCTCAGGTCGTGGGGGAGCTCCCATGTCTGCTGGATGCTGTGCAGCGTGGCCTTCAAACCCAAATGCTACTGTGCTCAGGAACCCATCAATTATAAGCCTATCTGGGGCAATAACTAAAAAAAAAAAAAATAAAATTTAAAACCCCATGTAAACATTTCTGTTCTTGTCAAGTTTTCTAAGAAAGCAAAGAAGCCTGAGTTTCTGTTTCAGTGCATCTCTGAAACGCAGGTCCCCTGTGGAGAGACTTCCAACGTTTCCCTTTTGCTGGCAGCTGCTTGTGCTTTGCTGGGGCTGCTCCTGCCTCTGCAGCCGTGGGACGAGGCACTTGAGGCAGCAGGCGCAGGAGCCCAGTTCTTTTATACACCACAATTTCACCCTTGTGTTGTTGGATTTGCATTTGAAGCTGCTATTAACCGCCAGGGTAATGAGGAGCCTGCGCAAAATTTGGAAGAGTAAAAGAGGATGAAAGTAACCCAAAGAAAGGCTGTGAATGCACTGATTACGCCTGGCTGGGAAGCGCTGCATTCAGGCTGATGCTGCTTTCTGGGAGCGAGGTATCGCTGTACCAACACAATTCCCCATCAGCAAAATGTTCAGGCATGGAGATATTTTAGGGCCAGGAGAACTGCAACTCAGGCAAGAAGTACAGGGGAAAAGCCAACAGCATCCTCTGCTTGAGCACCGGCACATGCCTGGGGTTGGAGAGACGTAGGGACATGGGGCAAAGGAGAGGTGGAAATCTCTTCAGAGAGTTAGAGGCCATCGTGAGATAATGTGTGTTCACTTCTGCAGTTCAAATGCAATTGTATTACCCCAAGGCTCCTCTGTTAATGCCAGCAGGGTGGGTCAGATGCTGGGATGCTGCGCACTGAGCACAAAGAGATGCTGCTTCACCTCTTCATGGTCCCCCATCCCCACTGTGGTCCTCACCATTTCACCCAGGATATTCTCCTCCCTAGGGCCCAGACCAATACTTATTACTATTTCTCTTCCTTCTCTGCACCATCTTAAACACATCGCCAAACTCTCCTATCTCCCTTCACCCTGTGGTCCCAAGCAGCTGGTGCTATGATCTTTGCTCTCATCCATCACCAAGGCTCCAGAGAAAGGCAAAGAAAAAAAAAAAGGTCTGGTTGTCACCCAGAAAACACCTGGACAATACATTTGTCTTGGCCTCTGCAAGAAGCTTTTTATCTCAGCAGCATGGTATTTTGGTGGTTCCTGCCTTTCATCATCGCTATGCTTGCTCATCTTCACCAAAGAGGAGATGGGATTAGCTTAAACAACATGAGGCCACATGCAGACCATCAACTTCACAGAGCCTTTCCCTCTCCCGTGCCATCCATCCCTCACATTCATGAGCAGAAAGGGAGAAAAGAGGATGGCAGAAGTACAGGAGGCAGCAGAAAGATGTGGGCTGCTGAAACATCACCAGGACCAGGCACTGCAAGTCTGGGTCCATGCACACCCACACCTACCACACTGCATGAGCATGGGTACCTCTGGCAACAGAAACTCAAACCCCACATCATCATTCAGAGGATGATCACCCAAGGAAACCTGCATTGCATTTCAGTTTTCTTCAATCAAAGGGCTGCGCTAAGTCGACCTGACATAAATTGATAGCTCAAGCTACTTGCCCTGAAGTAATCTGCATACATATTTCATCACATCACCTTTAAAACTGCTGAGCAGGTGGTGCTGCTGTGGCTGAGGGGAGGCCTGTGAGGGGGCACCCGTATTTTGGACCCTTTACCGTGGGGATCAGTACACACGGCATCCTCTGAACTGCAGGAGAAACGCACGGTGGCCCAGGCTCATCACAAGCGACATTGCTTGCATGTCAAGGGGATGGTAACCACAAAGAAGTCTGGCTGCTGGGACTGCATTTACCCCAGAAGCATTCTACAGTGTTGTCCCCAGAGCTGCAGAAACCTTCTGTTAGTGAATTAAAATTTGGCGCAACTTGCAATACTAAGTCACCCAGAAATAAGTCATGGCATTTGCTAGAAACCATTTGAATTGCTGTTGTCCCCACAGGAAAGTGGGGACACTGGCTGTTTTCCCCTCCCCACAGTACAAAGGAGGGTGGGTGAAGCCATGGCATCTCCAGCAGCATCATCTGCCCCCGTCCCACTACCAAGGACCTGGGTACCAGCAGCTCTGTGTGGCAGCACCTGCTCTCACCACCATCCTCCCCAAACTGAGCCTCTCCAGGTCCCCTGAGGCAGAGCAAACCCTGCTGTCCTGCCCACCAAGCAGCAGCTGAAATCGCTTCTCAGCCTTTGCTGCTCATGTTTGAGTGGGCAGGAGGACAAAAGGCAGACAAAACCTCATCTCTTGCTGTTGTTGCCTTCCCAGCCTCTCCATCACACGTGGTATTGGCAAGAAAAAGCAGCTAGATAAAGTTCACAGGTTTCACGCAGTTCCTTCTCTTTTAATTAAATCCCACTGTCATTTTTATTTACTTAAAATTTTGCCTTCCCAGTCTGCTCGCTCAGCTCATGTTGGAACTATATAATTAGTACCAGTCATTATGCAGCTCCCCAGAGTTTTCAAAGTTGGCAGATTTTTTTTCATCCATTTAACGCTTTTAGAATTCAATAATAATAATTTTATAATTAAAATATATATAATTTGCTCGGAATGTTTAGTTCAGCACGGCTGTTTGCATAACCGTGGGTTCAACCCTGTTAAACACTTTCCAGGTCAGCATTAGAGGGCACATCCTTCCCACATCTCTGTCTGCCAGCCATCCAAGGGTTAACTCTGCTGTATACTTTTATATCCATGTTTTATTTCATTATTACAAGTGTATTGTGAAATTTAATTGGCAGGTAGGTCGTAGAGCAGATTAAAATGCATTAACATTTACTGCGAGCTCTGTTTATACGCTCCCATTTCTTTCTGGGTGACTGTGGTTCATAGCAGCATGTTGCTTTTAGCATGGCAGCCTTTTAAATATGCCACTATAATGGCACTTTGTTTATTCCCTTGATGTATATTTGGAAGAGATTTACTTAACGGGTCTGATCTAAAATAAAATGCACTGAATTCAAAGAGACCTGGGCAGCTTTAGGGCCAGATCCTTTATAGACAGGTTTGCATTTTAAGCCAAAGTTATGCAAACAGGTATAAGGCACAGCAACGATATGCTTGGGGTTATCTTGGTCTAGCTAGCCCATTCCTGCAATTCTAGGTGGAAGCAGCTCCTGTTCCCAGGAAATTCAATGGCAACGTGGACTGTGACAAACTGAAGTGTTCACAGAGAAACCCATTCATTGTGTTCTGCAGCCCGCAACTAGCAGGAGTACCAAGAAGGGAGAGAAACAGCATGTTTCCAATCAAAAACCTGCTGGGAAGGGCTGGCTGGGAAGGAGCTAGCAGTCCAGCTCCTGTCCTTCAAGAGAGGGGCTCTTGGGAGCTGATGTCCACAGGGAACAAGCAGCCTGAAGCAGAGATACTATGAAATACACGGCTTGCTCTACCTCTGCACGTCTGTGTTTAAGGAGATGTGAAATGGCACAAACCAGAGGCAGGTCCCAATAGTAAAAGGTGTAAGCAGCACCACAGCGCTGGGCAGTGTCTCCATCCAAGGCTGTGCTGGTGCACCCATCACTCATCACCCATCACTCACACCCCTCCTCTGCCACATTTCCTTCACTTGTTTTCAGAAGATGGTTTTCCTGTGGCAATGAAACCCATTTGAGGTTTCCAGCTTCAGTTTAACACTGCATCCCAAGGTGCCTGGAGAAAAACTCCTCCAAAGGTCGATCAATTATTTGCTCAAGATATTAGCTGACGATAATGGCTTGTTATGAAAACTAATATTAATTTAAAAAAAAAATACTTTGACCTGATAGAGTAATGGCTCCTTTGCAAATCCTTTCTGTGGTTCATTAACCTGATAGACAGTGCCAGTTGCTATGCATGCAGAATTGTGTGTTGTTTGAGGTGGGCTGCTCAGCCTGCAAACCTTCTTATGCCTCCTCCTCTGCTTGGCTGACCAATACTGGCATGATCCCCTGGTACTAGCAAATGCTGTTCAGTCCTTGTCCCATTCACTGGCCCCAGGTCCGTGACACTGAGACTGAGATAAAGCAATTCCAGAGGAGTACAACGTCAGCACGACTATTCAGGCAATAACAGGTCCATCATTCATTTTAATTAAACTCCAGTAAGTTGATCGACAGCAGTCACCTCTGAAAGATGGGTATCGCTTCATAACCCCTCTTTCAAATTGCCTTCCCCGAAGGTTACACTCAAAGAGATCAGTCTAATTCCTCAAGCATAAAATATTTTAGGAATCTATTCAGACCTTGACACAACAGGCTGAGATTAATTGGAAATTTGATTTTAAATGTCTTATCAGGAAGAAATACAATTGTGAGAAACATTTCTTCTTCCAAGAAGGTGAAAAAGCTGAAGTGATAGTGTGGCAGACGCCAGACCAGAGCTACAGGTTGGAAGCTCCAAGCCCACTGCTTCAGAACCTGCGGGGCTGGGGTGGGAGAACACCATCCAGGCTGGAGCATGGAAAACTCTGTATTTTAATCAGTCTGTGCAGGAGGTGGTGGAGGTTTTGCCTCTCCTCACTGTGCTGTATCAAGGAATCACACCAGAGAAGTCAGAGTACCTCCAGGTAAAATACCAGCCCAGTGGGGACTTGGGTGGAAATTGCAGATAGAGTGAATGAAACTTGTAAGACCCCTACTTGTTGTTTATGAACTAGCTACTTACTTTGAATCAACATAATTGCTGGCTTTAAAATTTGTGCCACAGCCTAGCACTACTCAACGATAAAGCCAGGGAGTGAAGTATGAATGTGAATATACACATGGAAATACACTTCAGAGGGTGCAAATTATAGCAAAGATACACACCCCTGCCCCACCTCCTATGCCCAGTTCCTTTCTCCTCTGCACCCTGCCTGGCTGTTTGCAGCGAATGGGGAGGCTCTGAAAACCTTGCTGGGAAATAACCAACATTTTAGGTCAAAGTCTGTGCTTCAGGTTTGCTCAGTGCCATGCCACATCTTCAGAGCGGGTCAAGTGCTAGAAGAAGGCAGCCTATAGTAGCAGAAAGAGGGGAAAGCACTGGTCAGACAGCAATGCCAGTGCTGTGACAGGGAACTCAGCTCCTGAATTATGCTCATCCTATTTATTTTCATATTATCTCTGTTTCGACCCCTGGCAGCAAGCAGGAGACTACAGCATGGTAACCACAGCACTGCCTCCCGCGGGAAGGGGGTTACTCTGAGCACTCACACTAAATCACTCCCTCTCCTCACTTGATAAAATTAAGTCAGGCTTTCTCTAAAACAGTAATAAAGAACAATCCCAAACTAATGTAATCCTCTGCTAGCGAAAATCCATCTGCCTATCTGATCACAAGTGAAGTGCCGACAGCATCCAGGGATGCTGAATACAAATGGGCTGGGGTTAAGCGTTTCCAGGCCTTGGGAGATTTAACTTATAAAGCCATGTTTTATTTCTTTCAGCTATTCTCAAGTTGGTTTCAAAACGTACGTGTCACTTCATTTTCACATCTTTGTATTGCTCTGGGCTTTGAAATGTCTTCTTTGCCAGAAGAAGCTGAGCTTACAGTAAGCCACCAATATCAGCCATTCAGAATTAATGCCAAGAACTACCAGCTAATATTTTCTTCATCAAAAGAGATCATTGGAGAAAGATCCTAATAATTCTTTGTGCTTTGTAATAGTATTAGGATGTAAAAGTATTAAACAGCAATTATGCGTTATCTGGTATGTAAATGGCTATAATTTGAATTTATGAATAAAGTACACTTCTAATATGGCTAAAATGCACAGCCCACTCAATTGTGCAGGTATTACAGAGTTCTGGGGCTCATGCAGGATTTATCACTGTCAGTTTAAATGTTTGCATTGCAGCAGGCACTGCCTTCATGGGTTATGTTTTTCAGGAGCTCTGAGGGCTCCAGGAGAAGGACAGGTCTGATGTTGCCCTGTGAGACTCTCCTAGTTGGTCCTCACCCTTTCTGCTGCTGCCAGCCGTGCCCCAGCAGCGTTATGGTGCACGGGCAATAAAAACAAATGGGAAAATTGGTTCTCAAAGGCAAAATTACCCTTTTAGTACATTGCAGTCAAAATTTCTAAGGAACTTCCTGGAATCATGGCTTTCTCTTTTTCTATAAGGGTTTGAATTATTTGTGTTCATACCGTGTGGGCACCGAGATACTTCCCTCTTATGCTATAATCTGGCTGAGGAAAAAAAAAAAAAAAAAGAAAAGAAAGCCTAAAGGAAAACAAACCAACCAAAATTCCCAAATTCATATAGTTCATTGATAGTCAGCAGCAACCCAAGCCTTGCTCACCCTTCTCCTGTGCAACCCAAACCAGCCTGGGCACAGCCACAGGGGGTCTGGCTGGCCACCCTCCAACCTTACCACCATGGCACAAGTCATTCTCTCCACCACTCTCCCTCTGGCACTATAAATCATTCAAGAAAAAAATGGAAGTATTTGTAGCAATTAGAAAAAAGCAGAAATTTCAGAAATGAGTATTATTTTAAAAGCCTCAGTACTGGGCACAGTTTCTCTCTCCGTCTCTATAGGCTCCATAGGTGGCAGATATGGGGAGCAGGAAAGTTTCTCCCCTTTTCCAAGCCAACACACTACTAAAGCTTTCACAGATTAGTTTGCTTCCAATCCCTAACACTGTACTGCCTGCTGCCTTTTTCCATTTTGAGTTGTCATGATTCCTTTCTTCCTTAACGAAGTTTGGAAAGCTTACCCCCGTCAGGGAAAAATATTCTCTTAGATAATGGCAAACCTATTTTGAATGCTAAAATCCTCCTTCTTAATGGACTGAAAGGAAGCTGTTAAAATTTCAACCACAGATGCTGGAATATTCTGCTTCCTTACAGGAAATTCAGGCTGACACTTGGAGAGAGGGGATCCCAGGAGAGTTGTCCTCAGTGCCCTGCTTCGAGTCTTTCATGTAGGTATATGTAAAATACAACGTTAGGTGAGTATTTGAGAACTGCCTACAAATCACTGCCTGCAAGTCTCCTTCAGGAAAAAAGTGTTATATTAAAAGATATTTGCTCTACATTGTCTTTTACCATTGCTGTTACTGTGGGATACATTAAAGCCTCAGGGGATTCCTTCTGGGAAGAGATACAGGGCAAGAAATTCCATAAAGGTTTAAAAAACAAGGTAGAGGGAATGTCATTTAAAAGAGAATCTTTCTTTTTCAAGGATCAAAATGTGCTCTGATCAAACAAAAAGAAGCTACACTGAAGAAAAGAAAACAAACCCCAAAATTTGGCATTCTAGGTCCATCTGCTGTTGAAAATATGGAAATATCATGAAAATATACTGGCTGCAAAGCATCTTCAGCATTGCCAGCTAGCGGGAGGATGACCAAGCAAAACAAGAGCAAAAACTGTACTGATGGAGTAGAGTTAACAGTAAAAAATGGGGTAAAACAATCTTAAAAACATAAAAAAGGAAAAACAATAACAGAGGAAAAAAAAATCTGTGTGGTACAGAAGATAAACAGCAGGAGAAAGAAGCTCCCCAAAATAAAATAAGGTGAAATAAAGAGAAGAAATTGAACCAACAGTGAAGACAACTGGGAAAGGTCCATACAGTAGCAGAGTGACCAGAATAACCACAGTGAAAGGGTAAAAAAAAAAAAAGTTATTTTATAGCTGGCAGCAAGAGCAGAAGGGACACCTGCACTGGGGGCAGGATCAGACCATGAGCTGTGGCATGTTGGGCTGCTACTCCACCCCCTCCGCCTGTCTCTGGGGCCTCTCTCTAAGCCCTGCAGCACTGCTTAGGGAAAGATATTAAAGAGAAAGTTGGTCCATTAATTATTAATTAGCAAGGGAGAATTAAAAATTGAAAGAAATGTTAGATAATTTAAAAAATAAAATAGAGCTGTGCTGCAGAGGGGAATGCTGGGTTCTGAAAAAGCAGGAAGAGACGCTTCAGATTGGTAAATAATTAATATTGCATTTAAGTTATTCATATTTCTTTGCTTTACTAATGTTCCAGAGAGAAAAGAAGGTCTTAAAGGATGGGGCTGTGTAACTGCAGTCATAAGGAGAGGGGAAGGAAGGCAGAGGGCTCAGGAGAGCCCAGCAAAGCTCTGGTCATCGGCAGCACAGCTGCTTTTTCTCTCCTGCACTTCCAGCAGCAGAAGAGACATATGTTTCACTACAATTTTCACATTAATAGTGGGCTTTGATCTCCATTTATATCAACGAGGTGTCTAAAAATTCAGCCCTGTTAAAAGCCATCATTAATTAAGCTCTTTCTTGCATGAAAGGGGGCAGATGAGATGTACCTTTCACGGTGCCTTGAGCATCAGCAGGAGATATTCCCATACCCTTGCTCCAGGCTTTTGGGTTTATACCATCACGGAGAAAGGTGTTACGAAGAGCTATCTCTGTTTGGGAGACATACGGGAGCACAGTGGGGTGCAAGCAGGTCTCCAGGTTAGGGATGAGGCATTCCCAGGACTGCTAATAGTGGGTACTATTACACTGAGGGCACCAACCAGGTACTTTCCCTTTTTTTCCAGTGATTAAAAGGATGTGAATTAACCCCAGGTATTATTTGCCTATGGTTTGGAGGAGCTCTCATGCCCAGTCCCCTCCATGCATGAGGTCTCCGCAAATTCTTTGTGAGCACCAAGCCCCCAGTGAACCCAGCAGCAACAAGCCAAGGGATGGCAAAGGTCCCAACTTCCCAGGTTACTCACGAGGGGATGTGCTGGCAACCACCTCGTCCCTCCCAGGATTTATTTTCAGTTAAAACTGAGGAAAGAGCCACAACCAACCATCAATTTCTGATTTTCTCCCTGAACTTTGTCCAAGTGTGTAAACCGAGCTTGGGGAGTAAAGGATTTTCCTCAGACAAATAATCAGCATAATCAGCAAAGCCCCATCTTTCAGCCCCCTAATTGCAATGTGATATGAAGGCACTTTTTGGCAATAACTCAAGTGATCTATAGTCATGAGGATATAGTGCCCGGGTAGAGGGGAGATTTATGTCTCTGGCTATCACAGATATTTTACTTCTCAGCAGCAATAAAGGCATGGCTGAAAGCTCTACAAAATCAAAATAAATGCAGAGAATGAGGAATCTTGTCAGGTAATAAAGGAAGTTCTTTAAATCAATAGGGAATTTAAGGGAAAGGTGACTGGAGTTTTGGAGCAAGTGTTGCACAAGTCCAGTAGCGCAGCATAATTACTTCCAGTATTGCCAGCTTTTACCCTGTCTATGTTTAGTGCTATGTCCATTTTTTAATAGGTTTGAGCCTAATTAAAAAAGTTTTTATTGAATACGTTATAAACTTTTGCAGATCCTATTTACTCCATGGCAAACAATTACCAGCTACTAAGCTATATGTGTTGGGTGAGCAGCTGAGTATCAACTGAGTGTTTAGGCTGAACATTAGGAAAAATTTTTCACAGAAAGGGTCATTGGGCACTGAAACAGGCTGCCCAGGGTGGGGGTTGAGTCACCTTCCCTGGAGGGGTTTAAGGGACAGGTGGACGAGGCGCTGAGGGACATGGTTTAGTGTTTGATAGGAGCGGTTGGACTGGATGATCTGGTGGGTCTCTTCCAACCTGGTGATTCTATGATTCTATGAAAAGTGTTTGGACCAAAGGCTCTTTCTGTACAAATATCCCACAACTGGATTACAATAAAACAAGGCAGAGAGTCACAACTACACAAACCTGGGTTGGTGCTTTGGGAATGATGTTTCTTATGGTGGCAGCCCACCTGCAAGCCTCTCCAAGCTAACACACCAAGGGTTGGGAGCTTCTATGGACACACTGGGGAAAGCTACCAGTGCTGGCAGTTAGTTGGCTCCTGTGTTGGAAGCACCAGGAGCCCTGATATTGGTGGGCTGATGCCCATGGATGCTGTTTTCAGCATTACACTGCCTGACTTTGCTGGGCTAAGTGGCATTGGCAGCTGGTAAGCTGTCCCTCCATCGGGTGGTGTGTGTGCTCAAAAAGCAAATCAAGGCTCCTGTGTGCCTGGCACCATCATCCTACCATTGGAGCACCTCAACCACACCAGCAGCACAGGCATGTGCCTCTGGCTGAAAAAATACATGATTTTATGGCTGTACAATAGTAGTCTCTCTCTGGCATCCCCATTTAATTTGCATTTTCCTTTCCATCTTTGCCACAGCTACAACACCAAGCAGGAGCTTGAAAATACAACAAATATTCTCACTGGCTTCTGTACAGACTTAGGAGCCCCGACTCGAGTGTTTGAAGACCAGAGATGATTTGGCAAGAAAATGATAACAAATCTAACATGTTTACCAAAAAGAGGGAAAACAACAGAGAAATAAAGTAAAACAATAATCTCCTACTAAGCTAACCTTGCCTACCAGCTAGTAATGCTGATGCACTTACTATTAGCATTAATAAGAATTTTAGTGGCTAGTCTAAGCTCATTCCCCTTTTGTGGCATCTACCTGAGGAGGATGAAAACTCCCACTGCCTCCCCTGCCTGCAGCTGAACTGCAGGCAGACAGCCTGTTCTCACACAGCTAAACCTAAGGGAGAGAAATGCCAACCTCAGGGTCAAACCAGCTATTTCCCATCCATTAGAGGAAACGGCCCAGCCTAATCTTCTGTAATAAATTTCACAGCAAAGTTTCTAACTTCACATGATAACCTTGAATTGCAGAACTATATATATGTATTAATGTATCAGACAGTGATGAAACTCAGACTATACATACTATGATTTGTCCCTCCGAGAATAAATTTAAACCCTTTCCTCATTTGTTGAGCCTATTCACAGAAAAAAATGCAAATTTTATACTGCCCTCCAGTGATTTCTTAGTGTCCATCCCTACAAGAAGCAGGTGCTTGAGTATAAGCTGTATCTAAAATATAGTATTACTGTCTATCAGAATTAACAGGATACATTCTTGTGTTTTGGGCAAGTGCAAATTGACTGTCAGTCATGCAATAGCAAATCAGTGGCATTGAATTCTTTTTCATAATATAGGAAAGACTGTTTGAATCTCTCATAATGATGCTTTGCACTGGCAGTATGTAGAAAAGCTATATAAATACATTGGAGCTGGTTTCATGAAGTCTGGACTCAGTAGCTCTCTGCTCCTCCTCCCATCGTGCTGAGGTACCTAGGCCAGCTAAGCAATTGCAGTGGAAAAACCGCAACAAAAATCAGTGTGTATGACTCAGTCGCTCAGGCAGCTCATGATACTCCTGTCAGTGATACACAAGCTAATTAATCCCAGAAGGGACTGTGACATCAAGGTAATTTTTCCTGTCTGTTAATTCTGTATCACCTGGTTGTTCAATACCCCCTAAATAAAAGGGTTTGAGCCTCCCTGTCAGCAGAGTGGCATCAAACAGAGCTAAGGCTCCCCAGTATACCCTCAAACAAAATCTCCTATGTCAGCTTCTTGCAAGAGTTCAAGCACCGTGTGCTGCATCTCCACCCTTCAGCTGCTCCCCAGTCTCTTCCAACTCCTAGGTGGTATCTCATTGGGATACACTGGTACCTAGCACCTCATTCATCAGGTTTGCTAAACTTATTTGCAGAAAGTATTCACTATAAATTAAAGTATTTTCTTTGGAGCTGGGGTTCATTAGATCTCAATAAACTTGTCATCAGGAATAACATCAACAACTTGATCCCTGGGATTAACCATCATTTCCAAATAGCTGCGTATACCGCTCAGGATCGGGTGTTCCTCTGTATTCTCCGCACTCTCAGCTAATGAATTCCCAGCCAGTATTTTATCAAAGAAATGTGTCAGGGCCTTTGTGTTATTGCTTCTTGTTTTGCAGTGTTAGTGTTAGTTATTAAAGCAAAGCATGTATTTTTTTTCCCCCCCTTGACAGGAACCATTGAGGGCTGTCGGTAATGGGAACCAAGGTAGGAAGGAACAGCTGGCACAGGTTTAATGGTGCATTGTTAACACAAAGCTGTTACATGCTTTGATAAACACATAACAGGCCTCATGAAATTAAAAGAAAATTAAAATGCAAATGTTTACACAAGATATATTTCCTGTCTTTTTTTTTTTTTAAATACTCGTTCACCTGCATCACAGGTGTGATTAAAACACCAACTTGTGTGATAAGCCACAGCTTGCAGGGTCATTACAGTGATGCCTCCAGGTCGTGGTTGGGGATAGTGGATGAGAGATAAAGAGACACCCATTTGGTCCCACTGGACCATCACTCTATTGATAATTGATTCACCCAGCTCTAACGAGGCAGTACTCCTTACAACAAGGGTGCTACTCATCCCAGTGTCGTTATGGCAAGAGCTCCTAGCTCGGGATGTGCAGAGAAGAGAGGGCTGAAATGGGTTGTTGCAATTAACAGGCAAGACAAGAAAGGTGAAATACAGATTCTTCCAAGTAAACTCCAGTCATCTCTGTGCAGATTGCTCCTTCGTTAAATCTACACTAATTTCATTAACTTGAGTCTTGCTTGACACTCACGTGAGGCAGGAATGAGTCTTGGAATCAGGCAACAAAGTCCAAGGGTCTTTGGGAAAGATGGGATAACAATATTTAAGGTCCTGGGGGCACCAGGGGTGGGAGGCTGCCAGTCCTGTAGCACAGGGCTCGTGGGGCCCACCAAGCCTGCAGGACTATTCAAGGAACTCTCAGTACGAGTTAAAAAAAATCCAACCAAAAATGGTTGGATTCCGGCTCCTGAAAGTCTTCTCTGTTATTATAACTGTTACCACTGCCTTTGGGAATACTAACCCCCATGGAGACAGCAGGGTGCTTTTAGGGGCAGTTTCCACCATCGGATGGGCAATTTCCAAACCACCAGAGGCCAGGGAATCATGAGAAAGTTTCCCCCACCATTTGTTCAAATTTATAAACTTCAGCTAAGGATTTACCTCCCTTTGCATTTGCATTTGCATTTAAGTGCTGATCTTTATTTTAATTTTATTTTATTTTGATGGCAGAGGTATAAAATAGAGCGAGCAGGTCCATCTGGACACACAAGCAAGTATCTGGACAGAGGCTGTTTGGAGCCATCCCTATTGGTAAACAGAAAGCATCTCATAATGGATAGTGCAATCACCTTAATTTTCTAACCAGAATAAAATCTAATATTTTAAACTAATACAGGGAGACTAATTTGTTTAGCCCAGAACTACAGTACTACCCAAGGACAGAGGCTGTTCCACTGATGTGTTCGTATCAGAGCATACACAGGAAAGCAGCAGCAGATATTGTGGTATTCTCTTCCCACAGTAATTCCTGGTAATACCAAGTGTGGAGCTGTTAAATGCATCATCGCTTCTTCGTCAATGCTGAATATTCAGTGCAATAAATTGTGGCTTCCACAGGTGAAATGACATTCACATGCGTTACTGTAACTCCTAGGTACAGCTTCCAAACAGGTCTATTTTCCAACAGCTGATAAAAGGAGCCACTTAATGGGAGATGGAACAAACCAAGAGCTGTGAGGAGCTGTGGTCAACATGCGCCCATCCACTTCAATGCCAGGAGAGACAACATCAGCTCTTCCCCTGCTCTGGCTGTGGTCACCCATCTCAGGAATTATACACATGAAAAAACTCTGGTCTCTCATTCCTGACAAAACCAGGGCCTGGCCTGAATTCATCTTAGTGAAGCGGTTGTTCTGATATGACAGAATTGTCCCTTTTCTAAGAATTGAAGGGAGTGTTTAGTATTAATAGTGCTGATTATATGTAAATCATGTGTTATGCTATCATACATTTTCTTCTGAAAAGAAATCCCTGATTTGTTTGCACGGCAACATAGATAATCTCCCTTGATCTGTGGCAGCATGTGATTAGGTCACTCAAATGATAACATTGAATAATTTGTCTCAAGAGGTAAATGATTTGGCTTTTGTACTCTGCATCACTTGAACACAGCATGAGTTGCCATAATACCACACACAGTTGCTGCTACTAGGCTTTGATATTTAGAGCTGATAACTGCTAATTCCACCTCATCTTTTTGGAGGAGAAGCCCCATTCTGGTACAAATACCTGTCCCACTACAGATAGCATTTTCCAGCTCTTCTTCCCAATTTTTCAGAGCATGGTTGGAGCTCCATACCAGTAGGACTGTCAGCTGCCTCCTATCCCCACCCCATCCCACGGCACTAGTGTGTGCTGCGTTGTTTGTTTTTTGGGTTTTTTTTCCTACTCAAAAGCCTAACTTGCCTGACAACTATTCAGTTACCGACATACCCTACTGCAGCTCCAGACTAACCAGCATCACCTCCATGAAGCCCACTTGCACAGAGGTAAGGCTGATATTGATTAGTAAGCATGTAATCTACTCACATAACTCAGACATCCTTCTGCACATTGTTGTTTATTGCCTAAACTGCAAGTTCCTTCCCTTACCACATCAGTCCATAGAGATATGAGGAGAGAAAAAGATGCCTTCCTGCCAAAATTCCCTAGTACCTACAATTTGTCCTACATATGAATTCTTAATGTGTGCTCAGTTCTAGAAAGCATTGCACATCCTATTTCCTTTCATAAAGCCATATGCTTGCAGCCACTGGGCAGGATCCCACTGTGATGCATAGGTATCTCCATATGTGTAATCCTTTATTTACTAGTGGCTTTCACACTACACCTCCCATAAGCAAATTACAAAGAAGATATATTGAGCTTAATTGTCTAACTTTCCACAAAAACGTACTTTACTAAGCATATGTGGAGCTTGCAACTTAATTGAAAAAAAAAAATAAAGAAAAGAAAGCAACTGAAACACACACCTCAGTTTTTTTAAATAGAGTATAAGAAAAAGCTTCATATGTACAATGTTTAATTTTTTTTTAATATAGACCACTATAAAGTATAGCATTAATCCCCTCATGTAAGGTGTACACCGTATTAACTAGGACCAGCAGAACGTTTAATTAAAACTCTAACTTCAGTAAGTAGGAAACCATCTTTCTCATACGACGATAATTAACGGGCATTAAAACTGCAGGAGGGGAAAAAAAGAAGCCATTTTAATCCATACCTACATGGAAGACAGTCCAAATTCACCTTCTTTACGACATTTATTATTACTGCTGCTGTGAGGTAGACCAGTTTAATTAGGTTCATTTGCAAGAAATTCTTGGAGACATTTGTTTTTACAGAAGTTTGAAAAGAGCCAGCAGCTCTAGCCCCATGGCTGTTAAAGAGACACCACAAGTTTTCTCGATTACATCTTCCACGCTGTCATTTTGCCATTTCCTCAGACCAGTGCAACTCAAAATTAATGGGTTCCTCTTGTCTGAACACAAAGGACACTGTCTTTATCTTTTCCTCCCTTCTTTGCAGCACCCAAAAGAATAAGAAGAAAAAAGCATGATTACATTCAGCTTTCGGAAACACGTTTGCCCTGTTAGCAAAACTCCTGGCAAGAAGATGTTACGGTGACGTGATTTCACATTATGAGTAGCTAATTCAAGTTCTTGGGACCAGTTTTTCAGAGGCACCAGTGATCCAGTTTGCACACTATTTTTGCCATAGCTCTGGGAGCTTAGGGTCTGCAGGTTCAAATGATGCTGCATGGGAATGTATGTGGAGCACAAAGCACCTGAGCAAGAGTTCAGCATGAGGCAAGGACCAAGGGATATAAAAAAAGATGTTAGAGGAATGAACACTGAGGGAGATTTTCTGTAGTTCTCCCCAGTGGAGATAGATGTCCCCTGCAGGAGTCTCCCAGGCAAGCTCTGGGCAGTGCCTGGAGAAGAACAGCGTGCCAGCAAAGCCATAGCCTCCAAGACTCTTATTATTTCTAGCTTGCTGCTAATGAGTACATGATAAACCATTCAAGTCATGAAAAGGCCATTTAGGCTGGTAATAACCTCTGTCCCTGTTGAGCAGGACGTGGCTACAGACACTCAGGCAACTTCCATGCTATAAAGAAAAATTCTTTATGGACTTTCTAGGTTATTAACTTGACAAAACCCTATGTTATTGAAGCAGCATAGAGCTATGCATTTTTACTCATACCAATGCATGCCTTACCGTTAAATCCTCTCACATAATTTTGAGAATGCAGCTTATTTTTTTTCCAGTGATCAAAATAGAAAAATTTTAACCCCCCCCTTGCTTTCCAATAATCAGTTAACAACAAAAACGTTTAAATGCATAGTAACTTCATATAGGCACAGACTTTGTACAAGCAAAATAATGTTCCGCTTGAGTGTGAAGAGTGCTGAATATTTAAAGGCAATAAAATTCTGATCCTAAAACTAATTTATTCTACAACCTATCTTGTATTTATCAGGATGCTTAATCAGAAAGAAACAACTCATTTTAGATGATGTAAGCCCAATCAAGGATATCATCTAGTATAATAAAATGATTGCATCGTAAGATACAGAAGAAATACCTATTGTAAATGCAAATTTGCTCCAGTCCTAATGTTACAACAATCTATTCTTAGGTTTAGTCCAATAGATATATTTAGTTTTCCAGTGAATTTAGATGATCAGCCAGCTCAATTCAGCTACAAAAAGTAGAGTCAGCAGGTGCATTAATTTGCATTTTTAAGGTAACAACACTAAGAAGTACTGACAAAACAAACCTACAGTTTTATTAATGAGTCTTGGATGAGTATTAATTGCAAGCTGTAGCTCCATGCTTGGGTTTGGATGGTGCTATCCAGGCTCACTCTCGTGCGTTCTTGTGTAACTGCTGTAACATACAGGAACGGGATGGGGAAGGTGGTGGGTCCAGCATAAGTACCCTGGGGCTATGGAAAGACTTTGAGCCCACCCCAGGTGGTATTTCTCATAATGGTAGAAAGCAGAACCAGCTGTAAAGTGTTGCTCAGGGAGATCACCATGTACCACAGCTGCCAGCGAGCTGATTTGGAAGTTAGAAATAACCCTACATAATCCACTGCTTTTTGAGATAATCCATGGCTTTGGAGCCACCATTGAACTAGCCATCATTCTTGATTTCTCATTCCAAGACCTACTACAGTATTTTGTCCTCTCCATATGCTATTCCCCACAATACACCTGAGAAGCTAATTGCCTCTGGTTTGTGCTCCCTGTTATTTTGGAATAATTATCTGAACAAAATTTTAAGATGCAAGCGAGAAAATGCCAGCTTCAGAGAAGCTGCAGGCAAAGCTAATTGCTTGATCTGCTTATGTAGATCTAATTTAAAACAGGACTCGAACTTCTGGAATCGCTGCTTATTTCCTCAGAGGCATATCCATCAGTGTGATGCGAGTAATTTCAACATGTAGAGACATTTTTACCCTTCCCTGTAGGCACAGTTCTGTTAATGCAGGTGAGCTGGTGCTTCTGGGCATGCAGGAGAGGCCATGGACGTCACCACCTGAACTGTGAATTGGCAAATAAGTAAACTTCTAGTAAGAATTCCCCCTCACCCTCCCCAACCTAAATGCTTTGCTGGTGTCGGTCAGGATTTCATTTTTCAGAGGTATTAAAAATCTCATTCATGTGTCACCCCAGGGTCTCCTGGAGGTGGAGGTTATTACTCCATCACTTAATGCTCCACTGTGGGAAGCAGCATGTACCACAGCCATGGTTATATTTTAAAAGAAAGCTGAAAAACATTAAAATATGCTTTTCAGTAGGTTCCTTAATCGTTACATGTTCTGCAAGCCTGATGTACTGACACCTACCTCCACAGCCTGGGGTTTCTCATCCCAGGCAGCTACGCCTGCTCCCAACCAGGGGCCCAAATCCTCAAATGCTTGAGTGAATCTTGGCACCATCTGGGAGCTGGCTACATCTCATGGCACATGGCTGGCCTCAGTGCAAACTATCCAACAACCCTGGTATGAATTACAGCATATATTTTTTAGCGGACAAGGAATAACAACAATCTTATGACACTACTCATCTGATTGTCAGCTACCCTTCCACTCCCACCCTTGCCGCCACCTTTAAAACCACTGGCATCATAAGCGTAAAGCCTCAAAAGCTATTCTCATGTTGGGTTTTTACAGAAATCCCACTTCAAGGTCCATGTGAATGTATGTAAATATATGCACAGCATGATTAAAACAAAATTGTTGCATTTTCACAGTTTAATCAAACTGTATAATTTATCAGTGGTATGGCTTATTCTACATCGCTTCTTACAGAGAAGTGAATGCAATTGAAATGTTGTCCAAATTCATAATTGTTGAGCTAGTGTAATAAGCATGTATAAAAAGGGACCCTTGAGACACACGGCTGAGCCCCCAAATTGTTTTTTTATTCAAGATGAGCCCTAGTGTCACAGGAGCACCAAGAACAGCAGCAGAGCTATCGCAAGCAGGCTAATTACTTTAGCAAAACCCGCTCCACCTAAAAATAAATTTTAAAAAAAGGAAAAAAAAGGCAGGTGCTAAGATCAGACCTTGTGGCAATGTTTATCCCTTGCCTATCAGTCCCTCACCAAGAGCTTCCCAGATGACTGCCTGTGTTACACAGCCCCATGAAAAATACGGGGACAGGGCTTTGCCCTAAAAATCCCAGTGCAACTGATGTACATAAAACCACAACTGCCATTATCATCTTTTTTTCTCTAGATGCGATCGTAATAAAGAATAGCAAGACCAAGTCAAGCATGCCATTAATAGGATTGTAGAGTTACAGAAAGATTTCAGCTCTGGCTTGAGTTACCAGTTCTGGGCAGCACAGGCACTTGCTGGCATTCAGTGCAAAGTTTTCTCATGTATAGTTCTCCTAAACACTGAAGGCTCTGAAGAATGACAGTAAACTAGCTTTAATCCCTGTGTTGTACCTGGCATTCCCTTTGTCTTGGAGTTAAAAAAAAACTAGGAGAGCTAATCCCAAGTACAGGCAGAGTTAAAGGACTGGAATCCTACAGTAATAAGAGATACAAAATATGGTATGTAGACCCGGTACCATACAACACACGTACAAGTTATAGATAAGACTCTACAAACAATCCAGAAAAACCTCCAACCCCAAATCTCTGTGTAGAAATAGCAATTTGAGCTCAGCATGACTAACATTACTTTTACTCAATTTCTGCCTTCTCAGCCAAAAATGGAGATAGAAAATATAATGCCAGAATTGTACATTTCTCTAAGTAAAGCCCACAATAAGAGCACAGAGCAGGAAAGGCCAATTTTTTTCCAGTGTCTTGACCCAAATGTATTTGAGATAGCACTTTGCCCATTTTTGGTGATGCCAGCCCAGCTCTCAGTGCCAAGTTTGATGCCACTGGTTCATCACCGCTGTCTGGCAGAGACAGGCATAGACCTGGCAGTAAAGCATTTTATGAAGTTTATAGTTTGCATTTCCCCTCCACCCCACCCCAATTATATGTGACATCTCTTTGTTGAAAGTATCCATCCAGTAAGAGGTTATTTCAATGATCTAACCAAGTAGCCTTTTCAACCTCCCTCTCCTGCACCCAGTTTCCATCCTGAATGGATATTTTAGTGTTTTCCTCTAGATTCAAGGGCTGACCCCAGATAAGCTACAGATTCATCCTAAGCAGGCTTGTCCCTACTGAGGGTCACCCCAAAACTGGTAGGACTGCATTGCCAGCTGCTCTCTTGGCTTTTCCATCTAGCTCACCAAGGTCTAGCATTTGCTTGAATTCTGCTCCATCCTGACCCCAAGATCAGTATCCCACAAGACCTCCTCACCCTGCAGAGATGGGCAGAACTTCCTAACGAAAGTGTCAAATCAAGAATTTATCCTGTCTGGCCTCCACTTACTTGCTCCACGACATTTTGCCTAGTAAGCTGTTGGCATGTATGGCTACTAATTTCCTCCCAGCATGAGAAATGTCTGCTTAGGGAGGGAGAGCTTGCCCAGCACTGCAGAGTCTTCCATAGTGGTTTGTATCTGAAGAGTAATTTAGACCTAGAAAAAAATCAAGCTTTGGTGCCCTTGAAAGTCAAGTAAAATTCAATACTTTGAAGGGAAAGGCAGCATGGTGCATTTAAAAGAAAAAAGACCCCACGTTGCTACAAACCTGTTCAGCTTCCCCAGACAGGCTAACACAATTTGTTTCCCCTTTAAGGTCCCTAACCCAATCAACTCAACATTAGCAACAGACTTTAGTGGAGCAGATACTGCAAATAAATACTGAGCAATTACAAAATGTCAAAAGGCCACAACTAGATCTCATGGTTTGATGGCTTTGTTACGATGCTTGGAGGTCACCAAGTGCTCTCTCCACTTTCAGGAGGACCTGTTTTCATGGTGTGCCATTTCCTGCCTTGTAGGGATGCAAGAGGCTTACATGGAATCTGCATTAATGATGACTAAAGATATATACTACTTGTATTCAATGACAGAAAAAACCCCAACCAACCCATATTTACCACGTACTGTTATATCAGAAAAAAACCAAATAAAGCTGAACCAGGTAAGTATGACAAAACCACCTCATGGGAGAGGAGTTTGGTCTTGGTTTTACAGGTAGGCAAAGGGTCCTTATCAGACACAAGGTGCACAGCCAAGGGGTGGTTTCCCACTGCTCAACCACCTATCAACCTCTTCATGACTCCAGCCCCTGAGTTTGGCTGCACATACCATCCCTGCTACCCTATAAAGCAACTTTCACATGAGGTGAGAGAGCAACTGCCTGCACAGCAGAGAGCTTCTTGACTATGCATGTCATCCCCCTGTAAAAATTTCCAAAGCCTTGTGCTTGAGAAGCTGTCTTCAGTTTCCTGAAGAACATCTCAGTGGCAAGATCAGCAGCACCCAGAAAGTCATTTTGCTCTACAACAGAAAGCCAACTCTGATCTCAAAGTGACTCTGTCTGAGGACAGATGCAGAACAGCTGCAGAGAACAATATCTTGCTTTGATCTTTTTCTTGAAGCAGCAATAAATACTTTCCATTTGGGTTATTATCTGCATTTCAGGCCAGTGAGCTGAAGCATTGAACAAGTTGGTGGAGACCAGCGATGCAGAATTCACAGCTTTGATGCCAGCACAGCCAGACAGGCCCACAGCATTTAGAGCTCCAAACTGAATCCACAAGTTCATAATTGCAGTGATACTTACAATTTTTACTTTTAATTTCTTTCCTTTCAAAACCATAGAACTACATTGGCTTTCATTTTCTGTCACATACACATTGCTAATGCTTGGTAACAGTAGGAAGCCTACACCATGGACAGTTTAAATATGCACTAGTCCCATACCTGGACACAGAGCAAACAGATGGGTTTGGATAAATGAAAATCAATGAGCTAGCAAAGGCTTCTCTTGTTCAATTGATCCAAGCCCCCAGGCAGCAGGTGCAGCAGCATGCAAAATGGTGTTAACATAGCACAAGTATAAATTTCATTCACAGGAAATACAGTAGCAAAAACTAATAGCAGCACAAATGCAGTCCAGAGTATCATTGATCCCAAAACATTAGATGACAGCATCAGATAATTTAATGAATGGTAAAGATCTTTTAAGAGCAGCAGCAGCCTGTTTAGCATTGCTTATTTTATCTCTGTACCATTTGAAGCGGCATGATGCTGTACATCATCTTCAGCATGTACGTAACAACCATTGTTTAAACACTGATCTACGAGCCGGGCTTCTAAATTCTTATGGCATTTTCCTAATAAAGTTTTTATGTTATTTCCCCCACTAGATATATGGCTGGGACTTCTTTACTACACTGCAGACGCTTCCCGCAGTAACGTGCAGTCAAATATACATATGTTGTCACGGTAAATTCTCTTAAATAACATCTGTCATGGTCTAGAATTGATGACCCATAGGTAAGAGCAGATATGCTTATCTCCAGTCTTAGAGGTCTGGATCACTTGGGATGTTGGCTTTCCAGCGAGGGGGTCAGGATAGGGTAGAAGGGATGGTTTGCACAAAATGCTCTGACTCTTCCATTTATGACACTTGTGACTCGATTGAGCTCTATATACCTGCCCGCAGTTGCCATATGGGAGTAAATAACTATTCATGGTTTCTTTCACATATATATATATGTATATGAAATAATAGACATCTATTATAACACAGAAATAAGGAGATTCCCTCCCTCAATATTTTCTGTTTTAAAGACTGCATCTTTCTACATCTGAAAATAATGATTCATTTTTCATCAACTTCAATAAGAGCAACACCCAGCCTAGATACTCCTGTGCATTAGTATTGTAAGGAACACCTACACCATCACTCGACAATACATCAAAGACACTAGATTTCAATATAACATTGATCTGTTCTAGAGATTTACAACCGTTGTTAAAATACATCTTCAAGGTATACGCAGTAAAAGCACTAACAACTTAATGTGTTAAAAAATTTATAGGAGGATGACACAGCCAACGACAAGGTTTTCAAAAGTTATCTGAAGTTTTCATTTGCACCCCCAGGAGAAAAAGCTGGTACAGGGGAACGTGAGCTTGAAGTTACAATAAACTAGGGTAAAAAAATTACAGATGAGCTTCTGGCAATTCTGCTCAAGGCCAAATGTTGACAACAGGTGAAAGAAAAACCCCTGTAGTCAGTTTTTCCAAGACCTGTTCACAGTTGCAGAGGGGTCTGCTCAAGACAGGGCAGTTCCCAAGGACCTCCAGGGAAGGCAAAGGGACAGTGCTCAGCCTGGTGGGACACAGCGCCAGGTCAAATGGGAAGGACTGACAACAGATCTCTCTATCTTTAGCCACCAAACCCCACATCTGCCTTTCTCTGCCCCGTCTTTCCCCATGCAACATCACCCATCTCTACCCACCATGCTCTGGCATTTTAAACCCCCAGCACAGGGCACAACTTGCTGTTTTAGGCAGGATAGCACATTTCCTGGTGAAAAATTGCAGTTGTCTGTGGCAGTGAATATGCAAACACCTTATTGCTCTCTACAACCATCTGAAATGAGTTTGTAGAGAGGAGGGAGCTGGGCTCTTCTCCCAGGTGACAGGATGAGAGGCAATGGCCTCAAGCTCTACCAGGGGAGGGTCAGGCTGGACATTAGGAAAAATTTTTCACAGAAAGGGTCATTGGGCACTGGAACAGGCTGCCCAGGAAGGCGGTTGAGTCACCTTCCCTGGAGGGGTTTAAAGGATGGGTGGATGAGGTGCTGAGGGGCATGGGTTAGTGTTTGGTAGGAATAGTTGGACTCAATGATCCAGTGGGTCCTTTCCAACCTAGTGATTCTGCGATTCCATGATTTTCTCTACAGCTGAAGTTTGGGGAATGAAGAGTTAATGTTCTCTTCTGTCAGACCCAGACATGACTATGGGGCCTTCTCTCACTTCTAAAATGCAGTAATTTTTATTTCAAAATATTGCGGACTTGCACCCTTCCCTTCCTAAAAGATCCCTTCTTAGGGTGATGAAGGGTTGTACAGGTTTGATTCCCTAGCTCCTGTGTCTCTTAAAATGGCAATAATTATTTGCAGGCAAAGGCTCATTTCTTTCTTAAAGACCTGGAAACAGGGAGAGATGCACATTGCCCTGTTCCCCTACAAGACGGAGCCAAAAATAGCAAAAAGGGCAAAAATGAACATGCATTTCATTACCATTTTTTGATGAGCAGTTCCTGAGCCATAACCTCTAATGGCAGTAATTAACTCGTGGAGCTCAAATACAGACATTATACAGCCCCTGATGCACGGAGACTCAACATCCAGGGCAGCCACAACTGCAACCCGGCTGCAAATTTAAAGATGTTGTAAAGAGTGTCAAGGAACAATAAACATGATTGAAGAGCTTGTTTGCGGGAACCATTCAAATGCTCTCATACTGTGAGCAACAACAAAAAAGGAGAAAACAGGCTTAATTGTCTTCATTATGACTACCAGAAAGACAAGCCACTTGGTAAAGCAACGCACAGGCTTACATCCCTAAGACTCCATGAAAATACTGAAGCTTGTTCTGCCTCAGTTTTCAGTTGTCACTGTGAGAAAAGACATTTTCAGTGTATAGACAAACAAGGAATTTGGTCTAACAGTTATTTTGTGCCTCTTGAATGCACAGATATAATACCTGCATTATCAATTCCAATTGCCCCAGTATAATCTCTTCTCAAAGGACTCCATCTCTCAGGTTAACGACAGGATTGGCACTTGCCACTACTTCTTTTACCCCTAAATTTCATGAAATCATGACTTGTGCTGTTACACTTGAAGTTTTAAAGCCTTTTTGAGAGATTCTCTAAAAATGAGCAATACAGATACGCTCTTCTGCACCAGAGGGACCACAGGACTTCCCCAGAAAGCTCCTGAGTTGTTACTATGAGAGTATTTACTTAACATCATTGTCGTACATGTGAAAATAGAGAAAAATCATAAGAGTTATCATTTTTTTTTTCCTGTACCTCCAGTGCTTCAGAACCCCAAAGAGCCTATGTGAGCCCATGCTGGGGCTGGAGGGCAATTGTATGGATGTAATTCTTCTCCCAGGAGCCCAAGGGGTGAAGCGAGTCCCACAGCTGCCAGGAGGGACCAGCAGGCACTTTTCTTTACCAGGGCTGGAGGGTGCAAGCAAGATGATATTTCTTTGCAAAATCTTTTCTCGAGCTTCTTTACAAGGACTGCTCCATTGGGGATAGATAGTCACATTATACTCCCCCACAGCTCCCTTTCTTCTCCAGCACCCTCTCTGTGACCCAGGACATGGTTTGGCAAGAGCAGAACACAACCTAACACATCCACTGCTATCAACACCATAGAGATCATTCAGAATTTATTGTCCCAGGCTAGGTACTCCTCCCCCAGGCTGGGAGACTTTCCCAGCTGCCTCACTGCCAGCAGCTCCCACCCTCTGCCACAGAGATATGAGACCTTCCTCCCTCTGCCTCAATTCCTTCTTATCAGGCACAGAAAACACAGCCCAGAACAGGAAGGTTAACTTGCACACAGCAACATAAAGCCATACCTGAGATTTCCAGAGACGCACTCTTATTCCACAAGGTGAAGTCTGCAACCTTCCCCAGCCATCCCAGCATTCCGAGGAGGGAAGCCTCTCCCCCAAGCTGCTGAATCACAGCCCCTCACAAGGAGCACTTTTCATCAAGCCTGCAGGCTCCTGCTGCAGCACTTTCACCATCACAGCAGCAATCAGCACCTTTACCTCCATCACCGACACCACTAACCAGGTGGAGATGTCCCTGCTTCAGCTGAGGAGCAGCTCATTAAACTCCCACTGCTACCTTGCCAGAAAACAATTGCCTTTAAATCCCTTATAAATCCAACAGGCTTCCCTGTTAAAGCTGGTGCTCTGATAAATCATTTCACCACTTAATAGCTTAAGGTTCAATCTGCATTGACTTCTCTATTTATTATTTTCATGCTTTCTATTACCAAATGCAGTGGTGTTAATTAAATGCAATTACATGTCTTCTGATTAAAAGCTACACATATCGTGTAAGAGATCAGCACTTGAGTAGCACAAACCAGCCCCATGGTGGGGGATTGCAGCAGGTGGATGGCATCTCCTTTCCCTCCATGCCTCGCACACCCCATTGCATCCTCTTTGTAACCAGGGCATGGGCATCCACTGATCTGAACGGCCTTTCTTCAACATTGCAAAAAGATTGGATACTCCTCTTCAGCTGTATAACACAGCTTCTTTCCTGCCAGCCTTGCATCCCAAGAATCCAGCTAGCATCCCCACCCACTGCCTTGACCTCCCCTTTCTGCAAGGTTAATGCTTCATCCAAGCAGGTAGAAATACTTGCTGCAAACCTTGAGTGAGTTAATATTTTCCAGGAAAAATATATTCTGTTAAATACATACTTGAAAGGAAGTTTTCAAAAGACACTGCAACCAGTAAAGTAAAAGTCCTGGCAGAGCTCGGCTGTCGGCTCCCAGGCAGGGTCGCTGGGTCCTGTGGCTCCACGATGCAGCAACCTGGAAACTCAGCAGCTGCTTCCTTTAATTTGGTGTGGAAGAGTTTCGAGGAGAAAGGAAAGGAGCAGTTTTGATGTGCCTGTGTGCTGTTTTGACATAGAGTCTTTCCCTGGGGAAGGCCAGTGAAAATGCGTGTATTGCCGCTCTGAGGCTGCTAAAATGATCGACAGGAAAGAAGCATCTCTAAAAAAAAATAATATTTATAGTCTTGAAGGGACTGTGATGGGAAAGGAAACCTCTGAGAAAGTGAAAATACGGTATTTATTTACTTTTTTTTATCATTAATACCACAGGAATTATGCAGTCCAATTTTAATTAATGTAAATTACAGTAAAGCAGTCTAAAACTTTTTAATTGACCTGCCAGCTCAGTTGAACATAAAATAGCTAAGTAAATGCCAACAGATGAATGTAGAGTCGTGTGGTTGTGGCAGAGAGGAGTAGCTCCTTGAAGTGAACACATCAGCCCTTCATCTGCTTCCTCCTCACCCCTTTTCCTTCCAGCCAGGCAGATGCTACAATCCTACTTGCTATAGGCCCTACGATGGCTTCCCATGCACAAGTGCTTGGAAGCTTAATATAATAAATGTTTTACATTAATCAGGAGCCTTTTTCATTCCAGGTTGGTTGTGGTGAATTAACGGTGTGTATATCTGCAGAGTGTGTTAATTCATAGCTTGTTCCCTTAAGGAGAGCTAATATTGTACTCCAAGTGCCTCCAGCTCTTGTTTAGGTTAGGGGGAACATCTCAGGTGAATGGTTTTGCTACACTTGAGCATCAGCATGAGCTGACTGCAAGAAGAATTCCCTGGAAAAATTCTTGACTGCCAGTTTTATGGGCAACCATTGAAAGTGTTGACTGAAAACATTGTCATAGGGCATGGTGATTTAATAACATGCGGTAAGGTCAAAAGCTGTGGCTTGAAAATATTTCAATTTTTTAATTAACCTCTCTTAAGAACTTCAGTGGAAGTCTCTGAAAATAAATAATACGTTTCCTGAAGCTACAGAAAACTTCATTCACAGATTTTGAGCTGCTTCCCAAATATTCAAATGACATGACCTGGAGGTGTTCGGTTACATTGCCAAATTTCCACGTCCTCTCTGCAGAACCTCTGCCGAGCACTGTCCCTCCACAGGAACCAAGAGGAAATTAAATTTCAGTCATTTTGGTCCCTCTGTCAGAACAGAGGTAGATTTGGAGATTTAATGGTACAGTTGCTGTTGCAACAGCCACTGCAAATTTGTTTATGGCAAGAACAAGGAAAATTCTATCCTTTTACAGTTCGTGATGGTTATGCTTGTGGACTCCACTTGAAGTCTCATTGCACCTGAATGACTAAAGAGAAGAAATGTGAAAATGGCTCAATGTCTTTTAAAATTTCCCAGGAAGGCCATGCCCCACCAAAATATTCCCTCAGCACCACTTCCCACACATCAAGTTATATTTCTTAGTGAAGAACGGCAGCCACAGCCCTGGCTCGGGTGTTTCAGTGCATCTGCATATGGGCAGCACATCTGTGCTAATAAATACTCCTTTGACAGATACTAGAAATTATTTGCATGGCAGAACAGATAAAGCATTAAGAAGAGAAAAATATACTGGTACAATGTAAAATCAAATTAAATGAAACCCCCAGCATCCCTCACCTGTGTTGGACCACGCTGCCAAAATAGGTCTCGGCTTGAGGAACAGTAACTCAGCTCCCTGGAGCTCACCCTCACAGCTGTCACACACTCCCTGCATTAAAGCATCTAAGAGATGTCCAAGAAAAATGGGTTGAATGTCCCTTGATTATACCATCCACTGCTAGATCCCATTATGGGGCCTAAAGACATCAGGTGACATTTCCAAAATAATGATGGACATCAGTAACTTCCTTGCCTCCAGTTGCTCCATCAGACTTTCCCATCAGAGTTATGTGATTTCCTGGGGCAAATGCAAAGTGTGAGTGGATCTGCCCAAACAACAAATAAAATCTATTTTTCATTCCTGGCAGGTCTGAGTGCACCTTCTCCGGTGGGCAGCACTCTCCCCAGTGCCCGCAGCTGGCAGGACTGGCACACAAACTGGCAATTTGGTGGTGATTTTACAGCAGAGCTTTTCTGAGTGTTGTTAAAATAAGGAGAGAAATCAGCTGGGTGAGTGTGATGCTATGGTGTCAGCTTATTATTTGAGCTTTCAGTAGAGGAAACCAGTTTCAGTAAAACGCTGACTATCATTTAAGCGATAAATAAAAACAGGTAGCCGTGTATCTCAGGACATCCCTAAGTGCCACAGACTTACCTGGGAAACTTATGTGAAAAGAAACTCAACAAACAATACTATATCTGTTCAGAAAGATGGTCTTCATGGTAATGACTTTTTTATAAGCAGGGAAGGGGGAAAGAACAATTTACTTTGCTGGCTCCTCTTTCTCCATCGACAGACAAAATAGTGAGTGGACATAGAACTTCTTCAAATGAAAGCTGGCAAGTTCATAGGAAAATGCTTTAAATATATTTGAGTCCAACACTGTGAGAGCCGCAAATCATGCTTACTCTTTATATTATTCATGGTAAGCATGATTTGTAGCTCTTGCAGTGTCAATTTTTTCTATTAATTGTTAATGAAACAGTCAGATCTCCCGAGGGCAGAGGGAGGTGTTGTTTTCTAATTTTTCAAATCAGGAACACTGTAATAATCCCTCATTAATTCCATCATCTTTCTGTCAGATAACTGCTGTATAATTTAAGGGGTAAGGTTTTAAATAAAGATCCTGGCAAAACCATCAGGTTGATTTAACACATATCCTCCATCTAAGTGAAACCCATAACCCTTGGAAACAAATTAATCTGAAAATTAAAGGTAGATGGCAATAGAAACGTCATAACTCTTTATATACGTCTTCCTTTATATCTCTCTCTCTTTTTTCTTTTTTATCAATCTTCTTTTTTTTTCTTTTGCTTTGATTTTTTACCATTTGGAAAGAAACACTGATCGTGCTCTGTGGCTGCTTGTACACTCCCTTGGGCTCCCTGGAATATATGTTTTTCCATCCTTGACCAGGTTTCAAGGGAAGCAACAGAACTTGCCTGGTTTCAGCTCCGCGCTGCTCCTCAGCAATCATCTCTGCTTGAGGAGCAGGTTGGCAGAGAGAGACAGCACCAAATTCTGCTCCATGCTTGGCAAAATACTGTAAAAATAGCGTTGAATAAATGCTTGTCTCCTGTTCACAAGCTCTGCCCAGAATTATCTGTTGAGTTGCACAAGTGTTCATTGGTCCAAAGCCTGAGCTGAGAAAATTGGATAGCACTGAAATGCAGTAAATATACAGATCTCCTGGTTTTGGGGGTACACATCCTAAGCTGTGTCAGTACTTAACGCAGTGTCAATATTGGTTAAACTCTAAAAATGTTACCCATTTTCTTTAAATGATTGCGACACTCTATTTCCTAATTTTCCTGGCTGTCAGGTTATATCACCTAGGGAACACACTTAACACTTGGGGAGTCCTTATTGTGCAAACAGGAGTCAACTGCTTTACCTGGCCTTATCCTGGCTGGCTGGGCACATCCCACCAAAGCCAGAGAGTAAGATGCTGCTATATCCACCTGCTGATATCTCCACCTGCTAGAAGAGGACATACCTTTGATTCAAGGTGAGCAAGGAAGTTTTCACTGTCTTTTTTAAAAATGTTGCTAGGTTAAACCAAAGCATCTTTCTCTAAGCTTTTATTGAGTAAGTTTCTCAAGCCCAAGAGGAAATTTCTGGTCAAAACACACTATGGCAAACACTGCAATGATGTCTTTGAATTGTGTACCTTGTGTGTGTGGCTCCAGCCCTGGGCTGTTCAAGCTTTCAGAGGGATCTCAGTCTGTTCCTCCCTCCTCTGTTCCACATATGGAATATTTAGAATTAACCCATTTCTGTGCTGGTACAAACCGATAGCAATATTTTCAAAATTAGACAGGATTTGATTATGGATTTTTCTTTTCAAATTATTCCAAATTTTTGCCATGTGATCAAATTCGCAGCTTATCTTCCCTAGCAAACAAGACCACATCTTATTTTCCAGCTTAACCAACCTACAAATAATCAAAGCTGCCCTGTCTTAATCCTTCTTACTCTAAGGTCAGCATATCTCAAAAGAGAATGCCTTTCTAAAAAATAAATAAGAGAAAATAAAAACCATTCAATATAATACTTTGGGCTGAGGTTGGACAAGGCTTAATCATGGAGAAAGTGTCCACAGTGAAATTTGTCCTATTTCCATGAGGATGTTTACTGGGAGAATGCAGAGGATGCCACCGGATGTTTTATAGTGATGGAAATCAGCACTTAATGCAATTCTACCTTCTTTTTTTTCCTGAAATTACTGCAGGTAATAAGAGAGAGCATTGGCTTTTTGAACCTTGCAATTCCCTCACCAGGATGACAATTTTAAATTGCACCACAAAATCATTATTTGTAATTAGAACTACGGGTCAAGAGATACAGACACTTAAATATATTTTCTAAATATCTTCTTAGGTAGAAAGTAGTAAAATGCTAATGGGCTGCAGAGAGGAATATAGGAACAATGAGCATCACATTTGATGGAGACAAACAGAAGAGAGCCACACACCCTTGTTGAGACAGCCTTTCACCTAACACCAGCCAGAACCAACCAACCATGGTCAGAAAATATTTGACTTGCTTGTCAAAATACTCTAAATGAGTTCAGCTAGGTGAGCAGAAGCAGAGGCTGAGGGCAAAGCCAGCCCTCTCCACCAGCCCCTGATGAAGGACTTCCACCCTTGCCCACCCCCTTACCTGGGAAATGCTACTTTGGTTCCACTTCTACAACCAGCAGCTCCCCAAAAAAACAGAAAAAAAAAAAAATTCAAGTCTTGAATCTGGAACAAACCTCCTGGGAAGGACCATAAACCAGCAGCACGCAGATTCACCTTCACTTGGCTTTAAGACAAGCTGTCTCAAGCATGAAGTGCAGTGAGCATAACAGAATACTCATCTGAAAGCTAACATTACCAGGCAAGGAGGGAAAATGAGCTTTGAAATGGGATTTACAATTAGATCATTTTCTGGATGCACAATAATTAGCATTCCCTGAGTTGCTAGGGCCCCAAAGACTAATGAATTGGGTAATGCTTCCCTTGCCTCCACAGAAATATGCACCTTCAGGGGACGGGCATGCTCAGACACCTATTTTTAAGAACATTTGCTAGCTGATACAGCACAAACTCCTTCATGTTTTAAAGAACATTAAAATTCTCTGAAAACTGAAGGCTAAAAAAAATCAGGGAGATTAGGAGGCGTGTGAGCATGTGTATACAAGCCTGCACATGCAGGTATGTCTGTTCTTTGTGTATCTTGAAACTGTCACAATGTTAGATATCACACAGAGTTGGACAAGTTATTTCACCAAAAATACGTATTTGCCCTTATTTTCCTAACTCTAATTATCTCCTTAATTTAGAAGTTTTTCTATGGAGTTTTACATTACCACTTTCTTAGAGCCTCACCAGGTTTTGTACATTGTTTTCACACAAATCATTGCGAACAATGTACAAGCAACGCAGCAGGATCATCAAACCTGAGAGGGGCTCCTGGATCCTGGATCCTGGGCTGTTTTATGTAATTTATCCAACCAATCTGAACTGCTCTGGCAGTCTCTTGCCATTATTGAGCAAATGCTGTTTATGCAAGTGTGAATTTTTTATTTTTTTTTAATACTGGATTCTGTCAGCAACCTCTTTAATCTGTTTTCATATCTAAACAAGTGCTAATTGGAAATATCAACTGGTTTTCCCTCCTGTTCTCTTTTATAGAAATAAGTGTTGCAATAATGGGTTCAAAGAGACTCCATAGTTATTTCCCAGCCGTCATTTAATAAGCAATCTGGAAGATTTTAGATCCTCTGGAGAACACGGTAAATAAGGTCAGTCCCTGCCATCAGCTGTGCTTCAGAGTCATGCAAGTATTACTTCTTGTAATGAGTCTTGCTTTACACTTTCATAGAGAGATTTTTCAAGTATTAATGCATTTTAGGATCATATAACTTATTGTAAGAGGTTTTTAATATGTCAATTTATCTTTAAATTTCTCTTAAATCCTTTAGAAATGGAAGCAGGAATGACTACAAGAGACATTAAATGCCTTGCCTTTTCCTATTTCAGTTCTTGTTGTTACCATATATTGACAAAAGCCATTACAGGAAAATGTTGTGTACCCCACCTCTATTTTTCAATGCTCAGAATAGCTACTTGTGTCCTTGTAACTGCTACTCGGTGGTAGAGAACAATGAAAGGCAGGTAATCGAGAAGTCTGGATCCATAAAGTGCCCTGAGGGCCTGATTGGGATCCTGCAAACTCATTTATTCAGTAAATCTGTAATAATAGATAAAAACATCACATGGCAATAGCAGAAATATATATTTGGCTACAAAGGTTAAACTGGAAGCTGCTTCATTTGTATAAAATCATTGTTTTCATAAAATAAGTAGCCAATTTAACTTCGAAATAGCAAAAATAATTCCTCGAAGAGCCTATATTGCTCTCTCAAGACTGATCTTTATTGGCAGAGGGGAGAGTGTGTCCACTCTAATGGAACAATTTAAATGCATAACAGTTAAAATAAACTCTTCAAAGTATGTCTCCACATTCCTTATTTTGACTAGTAAGACATTGCTTTTTCATAAAATACTATATAACTGAGAGACATTTAAAGCAGAAAAAAAATTATGCTGTCTATCTCAGGCTGCTCTGTAACGATTTCTACACTTAAAGGCATGATTGATTGTGTGAAAGGTAAAACTAAAATGCACTTCACAGAGCTTTGCAGATTTAAACCTCCTTTCTGGTTTTTCTTGTGCATACATAACATTCCCAAGGAATCTACTGCAGGGAAAAGTAAAGCAGCAGGGAACATGACAGAATAGCAAAAACCAAATCAAAATAAAAAAACCCAACACCCAAAACACCCAGCAAAGTAAACCAAACCTCAGGATTGTGCTGCCTATACAAGACTCCCACTTTGCCCAGGCTGGTAGAAGGAGGGACAGGACAATAAATGCAACTCTTCCCATACAAGCTGGTGAGACCCAGGGCCCATGAGGCTGCCCCTGCAGCTCAGTGCACGTGTTGGTGTCACCGCTGCCCCAATGTGACATTGCCTCATGGGGGCTCCTGGGGAGGCAGAGCTCAGTGACTTAAACTTTTCCTCTTTAGGGTTATCAGCAAGCTCAGAGTTGTTTACTTATGGTAGAACAAATCAATTCTGTGTGCGTTTCCTTGGATTTCCTTTTAAGAAGGTTAGATAAATAAATCTACATTTAAGCAAATTTATTATCAGGCTAATGCATTACCAGATGGAAAGCTAGAGTGATCAGCTAGAAGTTACACATAGGCTGGAAACAAATTAATGAATTAGAATAACCAGATCTTCATCAGCCATAGAACAGGCCTAAGGATGAGTCTGCAATAACGAAATATTACCTTTTGTCAGAAGAACTGATGGAGACTTCGCCTTTTTTCCAACATAGGGCCCTGACCTAAATTGGTAAGGTATCAGGTTGAAAACATCTCAAAATTTTACTCAAAATACAATTATTTCAAATATAAGGCAAGGAAACTTCCTAGGGAAGAGTGGAGATGAAAGGATTTGGCCAGTGGAAAAAAGAAGAACAAGGTTCTTTTCCATCTCTGCAGGCAGGAATCATAGAATCATGGAATCACCAGGTTGGAAAAGACCCATAGGATCATTGAGGCCAACCAACAGCTGGTATGTGCCTGCATAGAAGGGGACCAGCCTGCTACCATCCGTTTCACAAAGGAAGGAACAAGATCTTTCCCGTGTTGTGTTTTTGGTGCAGTGAGACCCCAGCAAGGACACTAGTGCACAGATAGAAAAGGTGACAACAACAGGGTGTTTATTTGTATGAACTACTTTTCTTTAAAAAGCTAACAATCAAATCTTGAATTTTCAATTCAGCTTGCTTGGTAGAAAACGTATTTTTCATTAAAAATCTATCCCTCCCCTCCTATTTCTAGGGACAGCTAGTAAATCCTGAGCACTCAGTTTCAGACCTTTGCATGAATGAGATGCAGCCACTTCTCTCCAAGACACTTCTCTAAACTTGAGTAATGCCCTGAGCACAACCGTCTCCCTCTCCCTCTGCATTTTGCAATATCATCAGCTTCCCTGTTACATCCATCCATCGACTTATGAATAGCTATCCCTTGCCATGCCACTGGGTGACTGAAACTCTGCTTCTCCCACATGCCATGCCCTGGCATCCCACTGCAGTCCTGCTTTCCCACCCCTCCCACAACAACATGAATATTTTTACATGTTTGCATACTTTTTTATGGCTTCTTCTAGCAACACGGGCTTGGTGCTCACAGGGAAGGTCTCGCTGTTAGGAGGAGCTGTGCCTCCTCCTCACCCCGTCTCGCACTTGGGATTGTGCCTGGGTTAGTGCAGCACAGAGCAGTGGTGTCAGAGCCCACTGGGATCCCAGATAAAGCTTTAAATACCAGTGAGAAGAATTAAGAGTGGTTATTTCCAGTAATTACAAGTGCTATCAGTCAATTTTATGCATGAGTGGTTAAGACACCAAAGGCTATAAAAATCATATGATAATGAAAAGAACAATCCTAACAGGTTTTATTTATTGCTTTTTCTATCGCTAGAGACCACAACCACTGCTGTAAATGTGTAAACAATACCAATGAAGGCATTAATGTATTTTATCACTGATTTCTATTGTCTGGAGAGTGACGAGACAAGGCTTTGTGCTCTGTGTGTTGTGTAATTACAATCATTTTAATGAAAAGCAAACTGAGACAGTTATCAACAAATAAGTGTAGGAAATGGGAAGTAACTAGCATAAAAATAACCAACATTGAGGTAAGACTTTTGTAGATATTAGACACTTAGTTGTAGGTATTAGATATCCAACTGTATCAGAGGTATGCAGGTAGAGCCCACCCCACTCACACAGCTGCTGCTCACTCTTGCGTTCAGAGGATGGCAAATCATATTAAAAACTAGCAAAAATGGTTGTGTTTTGGGCTGGCTACATGGGAAATACTCACAGTCCACGTGGCACAAGTGGGATCAGCCTCCTCCTCCTTTTTTTCCAGTGAACAACAAAATACAAAGCAACGTACACCCGGATGGTGTCCCACCCCCTTGCTTAGTGTTTGGGGCACCCTGGGGACTTGGGTTTGGTTGTCGGGTGTTTTTTAGGTTATTCTGCTCAGATAAGTAAAGCTACAAAAAGCCTTCTTTCTAATATATTTGCCCAAAGAAAACACATTTCACACATTTTCTAAAAACTGTCAGATGCCTTCAGGCTAAACATTCTTGAATTAATTCTGTCACATCTTTCCTGGCTGAACTATAATTATTGTAGCGGTGGGGATGAGACATCACTGGCAGTAGCTTACCTTCTGGAACATAGCGTGTACTGTGCCTAATACTGTGCACGCTGAAACTAAATCAGCTACGTACTCCAGTGCCTTTTTTTTTTTTATAAAAAAAGAGCCAAAGACAGGATCTACCTGTCATTCACATGCACTGAAAGCGCAAGCCCTTAATTTGTACCTTTTCTACAAGAATCGTAATAACAGACTTGATCATATGTTTAACCACCTCTGTGTGCTATGTGTACAAATAAAGTATAACAATCCTGGGAGAAGAAACTCGGAAGCTGGTGAGAAAAAGGTGGGGGAAAAAAGGAGGAAACCTTGCTCTGGGTATCTGCTCTTTTCCTTTAGGTGCCTTTGGGGACATGGGGAGGCTCTGATTGGCCTCACACCAAGCTGTGTCACTCAGGGTGAACATCCCCACACGCCTCTGGAGAAAGCCCCATAGAACTGGGTGTTTGTAAGAAAGCACAGTCTTGGCAATAACAGGCTTTTTTTGTACATCCTGAGGAAGAGTTCAAATGCTTTTTGTACATTCTCAGAAGTTCAAATTTCCTCATTTAATCTCTAGTTGAAACATCTTAACTTAAGCCACCCCCATTTTGTTGAATTGGCTTCCACATCCTAATTAACAGCTCATGCACTTGAGAAATGTAGCCTGTTTTAAGAGTAATGACTCTTTCCTATTCTAGATTCCCACCTAATTTGTTCTCTGCCAAAGACCTTAGAGATAGCAGCTTTTAATTACACAAAAAGGTAAGCCATCAATTTGTCTGTACTACCCTTGTTAAAGAATTCCTTCACAAAATTATCATTGTGGCTTATTGCATTGAAGCATCCAGATAACATCTGGTGCTCTTAATGGGAAAACCAAGGGGCCATGTCTACTTTTAGCTTTAGTTTTCTCACTGAAACCATCTTCAAATTGGATCGAAAATGTATCTTTTCTTCAGCAGCAGGCCTGCTAAAAAGTCCTTATTATAAATGAACGTGTCAATCCCAAAGCAAATCAAGAACATTTCTCATACCACATCAGTTTCCCCCCAAATCAAGTGAGAGCTCACAAGTCACACATTGTGATGATGGGCAAAAACTCAAAGCATCTGTGCGTCTTACACAGAGAGCATCTGTGTAAGGTTAACACCAGCAAAAGGCATGGATCTCCTATTTTCAGAGACAAACTCATGAAGAACAACCCATATTTGTATGATAGTTTGAAGGACACCCCAAGCATCAAAAATGTGGGTGCCCAAGCTCTCCTGAACGCCAGCAGAAAATCCTCAGGCTGATTCATCAGGTTATATTTAAGGTGACAGAAATGTCCCCACAACCCCGTGGGGCTTGTGCCACTGGGAAGATCCATGGGCATGCCACAAAACCATCTTATTACTACAGACTTCTAGCTGGTTTCTCTTCTGTGTGGTCCTTTTGTATATTCTAGAGGACAAATTTTTTCCTGATCATATTGTCCAAAAAATATTACCTGAGTGATGTAATTCTCAGGTTACATCTGTCAGGTCAATTAAACAGTAGCAGCCCACAGGGCTCTGATCTTACTTATTTATTTCTGCCCCCCCCCCCCCCATGTCTATGCTTAGGCAACACGTTTCAGATTTAAGACACTTTCCATTATTTGGCCACTCACAGTTAGTTTTATCTTTCCATGCTCAGATTTTGCCTCTCTGGTGCCTACAAACGTGGGTAGTTAGAAAGCCACAGCTGGAACTACCAGTTTTCTCCTCTAAAATTAAAAAAGTAGGCTTTGGCTTTCATCAGCAGTGCGACTTGAGGTAAATTAACTTTCACTTTGGCTTTTGATGGATGTATAATGAACTCTGTATTGTTCAGCTGGAAATCTTGGAGCTATTTTTCATTCCAAATGTCTTCTGAGCAGCACTTTTGACAGGTTATTAAGATTTTAGTATCACTGTGGAAACATTTTTCTAGGCTCCCTGGCTAGGATCAGGAGAGACTCACTGCACCTTTCCCATCTCCACATCAGCCTGCCGATCGCCTAAACCAGCTGATTTTCAAAATTCAGATTTTTTAGATTACTGTGCCTAAGAAACTTTTAATACGCAATGATTTCCAGTTCTGGTTTCTTTGTCTTAATCACCAAGATGCACTGAGAAAGGCTTTCCCATTATTACATTTAGCTACTTAAGCGTAGGAAGGTTAGCTATTAGTCACTGGGGAAGGTCCAATTTCTCAGAAGGATCATCAAATTATGGAGTCAGGGAGATGCTGGCTGGAGAGAACCTCCGAGAGCTCACTTAGAGACCCAGAGAGATCCCTCTGCCCAAGCTGCATGGGAGCCAGTGGGCAGCAGCGAGGACAAGTAGAGAGCAGATGAATGCTGAATGCTCCTGACTGCAGCTCTCTGGCCTTTAAGGAGAGATTTTTATTATCAGAATTATTCAAACCTCATCTGCTTGTATGCTGTTTCCATTAATCTCACTTTTATAAAGGTTTTCATGATTTGCTATTTTCCAAGCAATATGCAGAACACTTCAGCTCTCTACTGAAAGGACATCACAGGCAAACATTTTGCTTATCTTATGGACTGTGACTTTAGGGCTCATCTGCTAAGGACAAAAGCCTTTCAATTTTGAAACACTCAGCCACAGTGAAAATAGTGAAAAATTTTGTGGACAGAAGCAGCTAAAGAAACTGTTCAAATCTTCCTATAATACACATATTTGAAGAGATTAAAATCTCAGCCTCCCTGAAGCCCATGCAACCATGAATTTCTGCTTCCCCTGCATACATTAATTTTGGTTACCAAACTGTTGTTCCGGTAACTGACGGTGAGGGAAGAAATTCCTATGGAGATGTATAGGACCAGGTGAGCCCTAAGGGAGACAGGGAGGAAAGGGGCAGATATTTGATAAGAAATGAGTTCCAAAAGCAGTTTCCAAATTCCCAAAGTGCACCTGGCAAACAAATATCAGAGTTCTTTAGAAAGTACAGGTTGATGACATGTAATATCACTCTCCGGAGTAAAAATGACAAGACAGATGCCTTTTGCTCACTCTGTTCTCGTAGAACTATTTCTTGCTGTCTGAGTCATCTCATCAGCCTGCTCAAATACAGAGAGATTTTTATTGGTGTGTGATGCCACTGAGTCATGTCCTGTATTTTGGAACTTTATCAAAGAGAGAAAAAGGGTTTAATACTTCCATTAAAAAAACCCAAAAAAACTAGAAATTATCAATTAGCATCAACCACAAAGCTACCATGAAATTAGTGCTGAATAAAGGGCTTTCGTACTGTCTAAGCCCCAATCCTAACTAGCCTTACCTCAGCATCACTCAGCGCTATCATTTTTTAAGTCAGCATCTTGAATTAAACTGGTATGGCTGGGTGTGATTCTAAGCAATGGAACAGGAACAAACAGAGTCATGTTTAAAAAGTTAACTCTTAATTTCTGTCTTCACTATGAAAAGCCACAAGGAACTTTGAATTCCAAGGTCATATTTTTTTAAAAAATTTTTTTTATTAACACTGTAAAAATGCCTTCAAAGCAGAAATTATGAAGTAAATGGAAAAAGTTTCTCATTAGTGTGTGAATATCTTGGTAGTTTGAAGGTCCAAAGTGATTAAATAGAAAGTAGTTTCAAACAGAGAATATTTCTAAAATTATTCCTTCCTAATCTTTTTATTAGCTTTTCCCCCTGAAATGGGAACAAGAAATACTATTCACACAAGAAGAAGGACAGGGAAGGTGTTTGAGAACCAAGGGTCATCTGAATACCTGTAACGTCACCTTCCCACCCTGCCAGCTAAGGTGAAGAACATTAAACTGTGATAGTTTTGCTTTTAACAACCCCAGATCCCCCCTCTCTCACCTGTAGATCTCTTGTCTGTACCAAGACAATTGATAGATGACCTGGATTTTCATATTTTCTGACATTTTCTTCCAAGTCAGCACTTTATGAATGACTAAATCCCAGCTGCTAAAAATCTGCCTCAAGGCTATGATATCTAGGTCATCTTATTTCATCCCTGTGGTGCCACCGACAATAAATAAAATTGCTACTGCAACTAGGGGTATTTCGGTCTTTCTCAAAATGAGCTTTTAAAATAGACTGGTAACTGTTTAAACCACTTGCCTTGAACGTGATGCTGCACTGTCAGCAAGTGGGCAGCCTCCCTTCCCCATCAGCCTTGGTCTGTCTTCAGTTGTACATTAGTAGTTAACCCTGTGACGATGACAGCCCAACAGATAAAGATGAATGATGGCACATTTGGAAGGGTACCTGTATTGCTTGAGCACAGCTGTCTTTACCAAAGCTCAGAGGACAGTATTACAAGAGCTTTAGTATGTCCTAGACTCTCTTGGAGTGTTAGTCACAAAATACCTGTATAGTAAAATTTGGATGAGAAAAGTCGTTTTAAGGCTTGTTGAAGAATAATTTACATGAGTGAGAGAGCATATTCCTACTTTATATAAAAACATATGGGCACACTGAAGTGCTTTCCCTATAACTGATATTCCCTACAACGCCCTGTGCCAGCCTGAAGTGGGCAGTTTGTGGCAAAGCTTCAGATCTAAAAGAATAGATTTTCTCAAAATTTTGTACGTCAGAACACACATTTAGCTCTCTGCCTAATGCACACGTACCATGTACAGTTATTATTTGTGTGGGCAGCAGCAGTCACTGTACATGTGGATGATTAATGAAAAGTATAAAAAAATCCCACATGTTTGGTTGCTATGAATGTCATCCAATCTTAATAATTTTGTGCGTAAGTTGTGTCCAAAGCACACATGTTCCCCCTCACAAAGCTACACTCTTTAAAAGCCAGTTTGAGTACTGGGAATCTATCCCCATCACTTTCAACCTCATGCAATCTTGAGATCAAGGTTGCAAAACATAGAAATACAATTCCTTACTCATAGTATTCCTAATGTTCTGTTTAGTTTGGATTCTGAGAAATGGCTGCTGATTACATTACACGTTATGCTAATAAAGCTCAAGATGCTATTTCTGTGCTTGTCCTGAACTGGCACAATATTTCCCCAGAGAAAAGAAAGAGATCCTTTCCTGGTACATATGTCCCTCCAAAACAGGAAATTGTTGTCACTAAAATAATTGATGCACAGCACTTCTTGACACGTCTGTTTTTAATTAAAGCATATTTCAATTAAAGAAGAAGAAAAAATTTAAGGGACTCTTTCTGCCAGATGGTGATCCCTAATTTACCTCAAATGTGTTGGATGCAGCATGATTTGTTCCTGATTAGCTGACGTTGATCATAAGTGTAAAATAACACTTCTGCTATGAAAAATGAGTTTAAATGACCCCATGTAATGACCATGTGGGTCTTCTTGTCCATTGGTATCTGAGCTATTCAAGAATTAATGGGAATTCTGGCTTTGTCCTAAGACTATGATTGCAGAAAAGAACCCCTACTGATTTCGCAGCCAGGGATGCTGCAAGCACTCCATGAATACTGTGGCTGAAAGTAGCTATTGAGTCCCTAAACCGGCTTCCTATCCTCTCATCATCCACAGACCGACAGAGAATGCACTGTATTCCATAAAAACCCCAATATTTTTGATAAAACAACTTAAACACAACTTCAGCTTTTTCCACCGTTAAGTTGCCTCAGAAAAAAACAAATACAGAACATATTTTGTTGCATATCATGTTTCTACGTCAAAGCAATTTGTACAAATTCCACGTCTGGCCCATGGAGCTGACAACTTCAGCTCCAGCAAAACAATTTTCAAGACCTAATTGGAAAATCTGTGCGGCAATATGGGTGGGTGTTCAGTGGCTCCTTTCACTTTTACATACTTTCATTTCTGTCAGCCCTTAATTTGGCGTGCTCATTGGTGGTGAATGAATTGACTGCACCATACTGAAACATTAAATCATGCACACAATGAACATTGATATTTCCAGCACGCAAAATACCCCTTACACATCAGTGAAATACATGTTTTATAAATTAAACTGAGAATGCAACCATGATTTGGCACTATATTAGCAGATGATGAATTGTAATTTATTGCAGTGGCTGAACGCCAGTCCCCAGCCTCCTAAGTCTTGGATCACACTCAGCACCCTTCAGACTTTAAGTCTGCTCTGCTGGGTGCTATGTGTAGATTTCCACTTTTCAGATTATATATATATTTTTAGAAACACCGGGGATTTAAGCTTATTCTAGTGCCAGAACTAGTGAAGGTGTAGCAAGAGGCCAAGGTAACACACCTGGGGAGGCTACAAATGTCTTCCTTGCTCTGGTAAATCTAGACCTGAGAATTGGACAGGGTTAAAGATCATAAGGATACGTAAGGATACGTGAAAACTCATTGCAGTCACTGCATAAACTCCTGCTAATTTGAGAAGTTTTTATTTTGTGGTGTAAATAACCCTACTACTGCATTAATATTTCACAAGTGGAGAAGGAGAATGAAGAGATGAGGAAACAGGACTGAGCTGTGTGCCTTTCAGCTTTCCTGCAGCTGGTAGTTTCTACAACTATCAATAAAACTTTACCTTAGCAATAACTCACAGGAGAAGAAACTGTTAGGAAATTAGATTCTCTGATGTCTTGATATTTGCCACTGCAATATTATATGAAAGGTTAGTTGGTATCTGAGACCCCAATCCTACCCGCTGGGTCACTGTGAGTAGACCCTGTGTGCTCAGGGAGGGAGTTTTACCATCAGGGCATTGCTAACGACCTGACACATTAATTCTGTGGTATTTACAATGACCCTTGGAGCCTTAATATTTCGCCAGCTGCAGTGGAAAGGAATTACTTTTTTTTCTAAAGCTCAATTCAATGTCACTTGCCCAGCAATGCAAAAAGTCCCTGCAGGACAGACGGCATTTTAAGATTTCCATCTCACATTTCATGCTGTAAAGATCATCCTCTTACATACCAGCCATAGCAATACGTTGGAGCTAACATATCTAAATACTTCTTTGCGTACTACTGTATTTCTTAGAGGGCAAGGTTTTCAGTTTCAAAACCTTTTTTAATTTGCATTTCAAAATAGCTATAAAATATGAATTCCAGTGCGAAGCATTAGCATAAAGCCATTCAGTATTATATATTCTGTCAAAAGTGCCAGGAAAAATTCCATAACTATTGCATTTCCATCTGGCAACATCTTCCCACCCTGAATATTTGCATAAAATATTTCCACAATAAAGAAAAATTATGAAACATAAACTCTTTACATTATAGCCATATAGATAACTTCTTCACAATTGTATAAGCCAAGGAACCCTGCTACTGCAAACAAACTAATTCCCTCTTTTTCAACTGTTTAAGAATAGCTTCAGTAAAACACTCCCTACTCAGTCTTTCACTTCAATGTCTAGGCAGATTTTTAAATTTATAGAATTTTGGGTTTTAAATGAATAAGAAATCACTGAAGAGAGCCTGAGCAATTGTAATGCTCCTGCAGTAGTGGAGGGAAACCCACATTAAAAAAAAGGTAAATAACTTAAGCACGTTACTTTTCTTCTATTTCACTGTCTGGTGTGTTATTCAGATGAGTTCTCTTTGAAGAATATTCCCTCAAAAAGGTTGCATGTGTTTCAAAGAAACAAGAAAGTTTAATGCAAAGTGAATTTCTTCCTTTAAACATGCACATTTATTTAATCCTTTCCATGATTACCTGTTAACTTGCTAAGAAAAGGAGGAAGTATGTTTGGGTTTGTCACATGTCCATGTGGGCCATATGGAATAGGCAAATTACGCTCATGCGATTGTACATTACTGCTCACTTCTATTACAACATAGCTATATTTCCCAATATTTTAGAATCGTAGAACAGTTTGGGTTCGAAGGGACCTTAAAGATCATCCAGTTCCAACCCCTCTGTGATGGGCAGGGACACCTCCCATTGGATCAAGCTGCCCAAATCCCCATTCGACCTGGCCTTGAACACCTCCAGGGATGGGAGGTGTTCAACAGCTTCCCTGGGCAACTTGTTCCAGTGTCTCACCACTCTCATAGTGAAGAAATTCCTCCTTACGTCTAGCCTAAATCTGCCCCTCTCCAGTTTATACCCATTGCCCCTTGTCCTATCACTATAAGTCTTTGTACATCAAGGTTAATTCTCAAATACTCATACAATTTTCATGCTTTAAATGAAGTTCAACAGGAATTAAACTCATGGCAGGCATGAGCTGTTAGTTGACCAAGTAAATGAACAGCAGCCTCCTCAGCTCCTTAACAGGTGCCCCAGTTGACAACAAGCACCTGAACTCAGAATAGCACGGCAGGCTGGGACTGCAGGGGACAGCACATTCTTAGCACACACAGGGGTGGCAGAAGAGTCAACAAAGGAAGGATTCGCTTTGAGACAGTAATCAATCCTGAACTGACTGCACTACAGCAAAAACACTGAGAGAATTAGAAACAGAGCCTGTCCCCACTGATTTTGGTGCTCAGTGACTAGGAGACACAAAACCACATCTTACAAAGAGTAAAAGAACAGCTGTAATATCACATACTCAAGTTGATTTTTTTAGTCCTAATTAAGGGGGGAAAAAGAATAAAAATTAAGGTTATTATAAAAAAGAATTTTAACCCAACCATATATAGATTCTAGACTTGCACAAAATAATTAAAAAAAAAATCCGTGTTTGAAGAGCCACACTTTGAGAATAAACCAAGACACACAGGCTGAAATAAACCTGCCCAGATGCAATTCATTCTGACACATTTTAAGTTAATGCTTTCTATAACTCTGCCTTTCTTTTAGCATAGCTTTATGCTCATGTTGATGTAATAAAACATTTAGAATGAGGCTCATGTGTCCAGAAAGATTCCACAAATCTCAGGACCCTTTACATTGTTGGCATCAACCATTCATTCACACAATGGTTACACTATACGGCAAAGGCTTAAGACAAATGAGAGTGATGCTGTAGAGGACCCAAATAATGCCCTTCAGTGATGATGGAAAATATATTCATTGAAAGCCAGCAGGGCTGGCATCCTTTTTTTCATAGTAAGAGAGATTCAGTAACAGCCTCTGCTTTCTTTGGCCTGATTATACAGAATCTCATGTTGTGCATGCCCTCTAATGCATGAAATAATGCTTTTCTGTTTAAGAGAGACAGGTCTAAAACAGGGCCATGGCAGAAATATAATCCCAAAGACAAGGACAGTTGAAAGGACATCTATACCCCATACAGCGCTCAGGAACGAAGTTCTACGCTTGTGCTGAAAGCTATAAGGGAAATGAAGTATGAACGTTTACAATTAAAATATCCCTTCATTGACAAAATGTGAATATCCCTAATTTTCTGGACCATTAAACCTCCTTCTGGAAAGGGAGTTAAGAAACTTTGGGATATTTTTACAGCATCAAGTCAAGTTTGGGTTTGCCTAATAATGTGGTGATTCAAGCTCACTTTCTGCAGGAGGTCAGTGCCCTCATGAGGCCTCCTCCAGAAGGGAGCAAGATTCTCCCCTGAAAGGTCACAACTCATGCACAAAGAATGAGTTGTCCACTTCCCTGTCATCTGGGTTAAGGATCAGCAAGTGATCAGCTTCATTAGAAGGGCACAAAGGAATTCCTGCAGATATACTTAACAATTAAGTATATCCGGATTAAACACATTGGATGGAAATAGAGAAATGGAAAACACAAATTGGGGTTTGTAGATGCAAAATCTAAGCTCTTCTGACCCTCACTGATTCTTACTATGCTGTCTTAGAGAAGACTTATGACATAATCAAGCGGGTGCGGGTTTTTTGGGAGATATTCAGAAAGTTCAGAAGCGGGAAGGGGCAGGCAGATGTCCAGAGCTGCCCAACAACCCAGCCGTGAAGTTAATTTTAAAATTATTTCAGAAGAAAACCAAGAAAATGTCTTACCATCAGGAACAGAAATATCAAAACGGGCACTAAGTGGGCAAGAAGCCATGCCAGGATTTCCTGTGATGCCATTCACAATGTTTTTCCAGTCTTTGGTAGAAAAGCTGTGGTCATAATTTTAGTTGTTTTGCACACCAACAAATACAGCTCCAGACAAAAACTGCCAAGTTCTCCATAGCATCTCCATGTTACATTTCAATTTTCTCTGAGGTACGAATTCTCTTTCTGAAATTTGGCTTCAGGTTTTAATCTTTTGGATTTTCATTCCAGGTTTAAAAATTAAGCACAGGAGACAAGAAAAACTACGAGCATTCTGGGCTGCACAGGAACGTCTGCAGTGAGTTTTCACAGGTTAGGGTAGATAGCATTGTAGTGTATGGAAATACCATGAAGTTACCACGTAAAGTATTACGACATGCTAACCTATTGATATTTCATTGTTGCACTTACTTTGCATAAAAATAAAATTACCAGGAAGCAATTTATTTGTGCATGCAAAACCTTTTCTTCCTTTCCATATCCAAACTGCTCTTTAGAATGAAATGCTCCTCTTGTTCCTCACTAAAATGTTAATTTATCCAACAAGCGGTGCAAGAGCTAAGACTTCTGGACACTATCATAATAAAATATAATAATACTATGATATTCTTCTCAGCTCCTCAGAGCACCAAAGTAATTTTATCATTTTGAAGATGGTTTGAAAATATCTTAACTACATCTTTATTGAAGCAACATAAATGTCTTTAAAGCTGTTTTGGTGCAAATGTATCAAGAATGCTCTTGAAATTCCTTTATATGCCTTGCACCTGAAAATCTATTTGAAACATACTCCACTTTATTGAATTTCTGTCTGAAACAGCTGATTTAGGCAGCTGATAGAGTATGGCAGGTGCCCCATTCATTGTGTTATCATTTTATACAGTCTGTCCATAAAACCCCCAAGAGAAGGATGTACTGTCTGTCCATGAAAAATAATCCACTGTCTGTGGCTTATGGGAACAGCAATAGAATTTTAAATACCTTGGAAAGACCAAAGCTTGGCCATTTACATCATTCTAGCAGCATTTTTCTAGCTGAATGGCCGTATTCAATCTCACAATGAGAGGAGTAATGCAATTAAACCAGCTCCATAATGAGGAACTGGAAACATGGGTTTTAGTCTGAAAAAACAAAAGCTTCAACATTTTAAAATAATGAAGCAGCATGACTGTTGCACATGATGTGAAGAATACATTATTATACACAGCAGTAAAATGTCAAATATAATATACTACAGCAATATTTTACAGTTCACCTATGGCTCTTTTGATACCCTGTATTCATGTATTTCCTGATCATTTTTACTCCCCCCAACAACTGCCTTGCCCAACAGTAGGAAAAGTATTTAATTAAAGTGTCCCCTAAGAAGTAAAACAGTTAGAGAAATCCTGGCATGCCCTAAGTAAGTCTGTCTCATGAGCGGGTTGGGAGCTGGCACGGCTAACTCAGCTGGAAGAAGAGTTCTCTGCAAACAGGGTGGGAACACAACTCGAACATGTTCATATTGCAGTCATGGTTTAAACAAAATGAAATGTAATATATATATATAAAAATATAAAAATATATATATACTGCTATAAAAAATAAACTTCTTTGGAGTGCCCAACCCCACTTTAGAGATGAAAAGATTTTCAAAGACTTTTACCTAGAGAAAAGCAGGAATCTTCCCTCAGCTTTGAACACGGTCAGCACGGGTTGCATTTGCAGTAGAGAACTAAGTAGTACAACCAAACAAGCCATGGAAGAAATTTATAATCCAGACTGAACACCAAAATTCCACAGTTATCCTTAGATATGTTGAAGGTCTTTTATAAAACAGGGTAGACTTGCTAGAAAATATTGTTATTGGAGACAAGGTTTGGAGAAAATATGAAGACCTGAATAAATGTAACATATGGATCTCCATCCAACAGAGGAAAAGTTAATAAGACAAAAAAGATTTCAACTACAACAAAAGGCTGTTCTTTATATCCTGTGTTCTTTTTTATTGAAGTCCTGAAATCAATGCAACTAATCCAAAGCAGCCCCAATGGCTTAACGAAGCAGTGAAAGTAATGAGTTCTATTCATAAATAAGAAATAAAAGTGCTGTCCCGTGGATAATGTGATGTTACTCACTGCCACCTCACTCATATTTTAAAAGAAATCCTATGAATTCAAGGCTGTAACATGAATTATGTTAAATCCACCCAAGAATCCATGACTAGAAAAACACAAGCTTACATGGTGCAAACAAATGGTATCATTCAGGACAAAACAACTTCAGCTACAGTGTCCATTTCCCTCCATTATTTGAAGACGGAGAATTCCCTCTTCTGCTTTTCCCTTGTGCTGCTGATTCCCTGGTTTCTGCGTTGGGAAGCTGCATTGTATACAGTGTATATGCCTGGTACGGAGGATAAGGTGCAAGGTTGGGCTTCAATTTAAACCCACATCGTTAGTGACAACGTAGGCATGATGAGTGTTACCAAATGTGGGAAATCAGGTGATAATTTTATCTCCAATATCCACAGTTACTTCTCAAACAAAGCAATGACCAATTAAATTAGAAAATTGTGTCTTAATCCATTTAAGTTAAAATGTTATTACCTCAGAGAAGGATCCGCTCACGAACTATTAGCACCCAGTTGTGCAAGAACTCATTTTGGAAATGATTCTCTCCTGTACATTAGTGAAATGGAGGAATAATATATGATCATTTTTAATAGAAAAACTGACAGACAGGCTGGATCACGATGATTTTATGAAGTAATTTGTTCTTGGAATTTGACCAAAGGAAAAATAGATAACATTAAGTGGCCAACCAACCAAACAGTAATTTACACTTAACGTATTCAAGTTATGACTAAGATTTGATAATTCCTGTATGGAAATTTCATGCATCATCTTAATGTTAAAATTAAGACCTTTCAAAAAGTAGTCAGGGCTTCTAAACTGCTGAGCATAGAAAGTCCATTTGGGCTTAGTTACACAGTGCTGGGGACAGCTGATCACATCACCTTCCTTGTTCTGCTGCTCTCCACAGGATTTATGCCGTTTATTGAGGAGAGATGCTGGAGGGATGCTGAGCTGCTGAGCAGCCAGATCTTCCTCTTAAAAAACAGTGCTCGTGTGGTCTGGGCTCACCTCCACCATATGCAGAGCAGAAGGGAAATGGAACACTAACAAGGAGGTACTTGCTGTTCCAGTTTGGGCTCTTTGCTAAAATTATAATGGCTCTTCTTCCACCCAGTGTGAAATAATTCGCTACTTTGAGAGAAATTGCCTAAGAAAATAAGGGCTTATGACTTAAATGCATTCCTTTGGCAGAGCTGTTCAGCACATTCTCCCTCCTAAAATGTCATATATGTCTTACTAATGAACTTTAGCTGACCCTAAAAAGCCATTTCATATGTGTAAGCAGTCAAGCTGGCTCAAAAAAATGTAGTTTTTGAAATAGATTTAGAATTGCCCAAAGACCAGGACAATGTTTGCTATTTGGCTGCTTAAATTCATAGCAGTGTGAGAAAAAGCTAAAATAGTTAGTATTTATTCAGATAAAGACATCATTTTCCAGTATATTTAATCTAAAAATTTGTATTATGAGCAGAAATAAATACTTTCCACTTTGGGAGGATATAAACTGAATGTATTTGGAAAGATGCACTGTTCTGTAATAGACATCATTAAAGTGTTGCTGTCACATTTCAGTGTCAATATAACCACTAATATAATTTAATGGATCTGGCTCTTGCTATTTCAACAGGGTTTTCCCTACATACTAATAAGTTTTTATTACATGCATTTTATGTATTTAATTCCTTCTGGTCCTACTAATCGTGTCTGTATTGTCTGTTAGTTAGAATTCTTACATTTTCCCCTTGTTTTTAGTAACAGCAGAATATAATTAATTCCAGCAAGTGAAGTTAATTGCCACAGGGTAAACATGCAGATGGAAATCACCCAGTCTCAAATAATCTAAAGTTGTAGATGTACTACCATATACTCTTCCCACACAACTGGTAGATGGAAAAATTAACCAACTAGTTAATTAAGCAAATTAACCAGTGGCTGCTGGAAAGAAAAACATTTCTGCAATCTTATCTTCATAGTAGTAATTTGTACCTGTCACTGGAAGAATACCATAGTAGACCCTGTGTATGAGATGAGAAAAGCAGTTGTGGCCAAGAAGGTTGTAGAGAAATAAAGAAACATTATCTGCAAGATGCTGCCAAGTCAGAGCAAACAGCAGAGAATCTCTGCTCAGCTTTTGTTTTTTCCTCTCTTTCCAATTCAAAAGCCATTCTCATTTTCTGCACTGCTCAAATATTTGTGTCTGTAAATCTGTGCATCTGACCTCTGCTTCCACAGCACTGTCCTCACACATGGCGGGTGACAGATCTTTATATCTTGAATTTGTCAAGGCCTGTTCTTTCCCAACATGTTTTAGGAGCTGGGACTGTTGTGCTCTGCTATATTCTTTCCTCATCCATGCTCAGCGCTCAAACCATCATCGACACCCAGGGTACAAAGCTGGGATCTAAGAGAGTCGCATAAGTAACTCCATATTTTGGTGGTTTATATGTGTGCCCTAAACAGCAGCAGAAGACTTGGTCTTTTCTGTACTAAAGAAAAAAAATGGATCATTTTCAACAGAAAAGGAATCACTCCCCAAGAAGCTGCAAATACCATCATCAAGACTCAGTGGCCGCTGAGCATACAGCATTTGTGAGTGCTCATAGCGTGCTACCCCAGCTGCCAGCACATAAGCCTGTTGGCAAATAACCATAGAGCAATGCACCCTCCCCCATATCCTCTAGCTCTAGCCCTGTTCTAAATGAGAAGAATAACAGAGAGAACTAAAACAACAGATGTATAGAAACATCTTCTAAAATGGTAGAATGTGTTTGGGGGGGGATTTTCTGCAAACACATGAAATTCTGGATTTTCAAGATGTTGCCATAAGGCTGGAGAGAAACTCTCCAAGAACTTTCTATAATGGTCTGGCTCTTCTCAACACCCACCAGCTTGATTAACCATTGAAAGCCTTGATTACTATTGTTTTCATTTTGGGGGCCTGGCTTTGCCGAAGGCAGCGTGTGGAATTGCCATGCTGTGGGAATAAAGGAGATACCGCGATATTTTTTTTCTTTACTTCTCTGTCTTAGGAAACATTTATGATGTATTCAGCTTAATTTTCTGAAGTGGAAGTTGTAAAATAAACTATTAATTTAAAGATTGAACATCAGTACCAAACAGGGTAACCTCATGGCAAGCCAACATCAGAGGCAGCCCCCATTCCAGAAGTACAATGTAGTTGTTTTCAATTCTCTTAAACAGCATGTTCCCGATGAATGTTTCCACAGAAACATAGTTCAAAATGTCTTGTTAGACATTTTGTCATCAACTGAGATAATTTTTTAATTGATTATGCTGCTGCTAAACTGCAATGTATCAAACTGACTAACCACATCAATAGTCAACATTCAATACACACAACACACACAAAAAGAAATCTATTGGCGTTCTGCTGTCACCAGGAGAAAGGAATTGAGATGGCCCTTTTGTATCCCAGCATTTAAAAGCCCCACGGGGCACTCCTTGTAAGAGAGTTAAACATACATAATAATTCTGCATTATTATGTGTATGTACATACATATACACAAATTCCATGTCAGAACTATTTCTACATAAAGTCGCCAGTCAGAAGATAAATGTCATACTAGGCTAGAAGCATTGCATGTTGTTTGCTAATGTTTAGACCTGAAACTGTCTGAAGGAAATCAAAGAACCTGAAAATAATGTTTGTTTCCATTTCAAATGTTATCTCATAGCTCACACCAGCATTAATGTTTCTCACAAAATCATTAAATATTTGATTTCTAGTTAAGCCCTTTCCATCTCAATGCTAGATTTGCCTGCCTCATCTTTAATTATATTTCCACCTATGGTATTCAAGAGCAAATGCAGATTTGTATTTTTACATTATATAGAAATCACACTGTAAATACCTATCGAACACTCCCTCTCTCCTTTGCTGTTCACAGATTCATGAAGCCAGCCTTACAGAAAAGAGAAAGCATCCCTCATACCAATGCTCCAAGTCCTTCTTTGTAAACACAAGGATTGCACTGTCTTAAATAATTTGATAGCTCCTCATTCTCTGACCTAAAAAAAAGTTAGCATTAAGACAGGTATCACTTGCAGGTATAGGAATCTAGAAGTACGCAAAACCTGCAGAGAGGTTTTTATTTCACTTTCAGAACCAAATTGTGGATGCCCCATCCCCGGGGCTGTTCAGGGTCAGGTAGGATGGGGCTTTGAGCAAAGTGGTCAAGTGGAAGGTGTCCCTACCCATGGCAGGATAGTTGGAACTGGATGATCTTTAAGGTCCCTTTCCAACCCAAACCATTCTATGATTCTGTGAAATCATAATACAACACTGAGCAAAACTAATGCAGCTTTGAATGCACCATATTGGGGAGGAAGGACAGTTAAGTAAACTGGGCTTTTGGTGGCAGAAGTTCAACATTCAGTCTTTTCTCAACTGGATATTTCCATCCCATCTTCCTACCTCTATATTATGCGTAATCTGTTCTTATTTTATAAACCTCTTAGTTTTTGATTATTTTTTTCTATGAGGGCTCTACTAATCCATTCCAGACAAACAGAAATACTAATAACAATTCTTCATTTGACCTTTCAAAATTAAATTATGAGATTTTCTGGCACAGGCATCAGCATTTTGCTGGATAGAAGTTTAGTTTGTAAATATGCAACACGTTATTATCATTAAGAACATTAGTACATTTAACACAATTAAAGTCTCTGTGATGCTTTTTAAGGTTGAGTCACAGATTCATAAGCATTGAATCAAGTCACGTTTTCTGTTTGGCACTAAAGCTCATTCTACTAATCACCACAAATTATATTAGCTGGTGAAATTCCACCTAAACAAACTACCGGCCTCCTGCTAATATTGCCTGGTTACTGCCAGAGGTAAAATCTATTTTACAGTCCCAGACTGTACTGTGTACTACCTTAATCCATGTCTGTTTAAAGCTATAGAACATTACTGGTGCATGGTTGAACAATTCCTGCTAATGGTTTAATATTTACTCTCAGTAATATACCACCCATAGAGAAAAGCAAGGGAAGTAATAGTTAGCTTGAACAAGGACAAAGCAACAGGAATTAATATTACTAATTCATTACAAAGTCACTTAAAATTCCTATTCTACTTTTCAGAAGAATACTATTTTTCTCAAACACAACCTCTCCAATAGAGCTGTTGTAGGCTGAGCTGCAGACAAGGTAGGAATTCTCTTTGGAAATTTAGAATCATAGAATCATAGAATAACCAGGTTGGAAGAGACCCACCGGATCACCGAGTCCAACCATTCCCATCAATCACTAAACCATGCCCCTCAGCGCCTCGTCCACCCATCCCTTAAACACCTCCAGGGGCCTAGCTTTGTTTATCTAAATGTAGAATCCTACTTTTCTCAATGCATTTTTTTTTTAATGCATTAAACTGTACTCTCTTATTTAAGTAGGACATAAGGGCAGGATTTGTGTGCAGTGCTGAAGCAGATGGAACTGAGGAACAGAACAAGAAAGACAGGAAAACCACAGTCGGGGGAAAACATTAGATGAGGGTTGTCATTTTAAACAAGAGAGTTAACCTGCAGTGGCAGGACCATTCACTGTCCCTGTGCCATAAACAAATTAAAGCAGAAAACATTCACAATTTCATGCAGGGGGAGGGTATGAGCAATGGGTTACTGCAGGGAGGCAGCGAGCAGAAGTAGGGGTAGAAAATAACAGAAAGGGAGAAAAAATAGGGGTGGGGGCATGCACCAGTGCTGTGGTGAAGGAAAAGGAGTTTGTTTCTATCAGTGTGGAAAAATGTTGCAAAGACTAGAGTTGATTAACCTGGCCTCCTTCCTAGGTGCACATTCAGCCAGTTATTAGAGCTGAACTTCAGCATCCAGGGGAAACCAAGCTCAGTGGCAGCCACTTATCTGAGCTAGTAAGAACTAAACATCTCAATGTTTTGTGTCATTATGTCACAAGTCCTGCATCAGAGCAGCTATTAGAGTTCAAGATGGCACTAAGGTGCAGCTTACCACAGCCACAGTTTTACTGAATAATGAAGGAGTCAGTGCTGGCTCTGAGAGGAAAGTAAATCCTGCCTTTCAGCTTCTGTGCCATCCAGCATGAGATTTGGGCAGGAAAACATTCCTGATGGTATCTGGCTTTGCCTTCTACCACTTTCCTTTCTTTATATCAGTGTTTTAACCCTAGTATGTTGTGAAATCCAGTGAGACAAGACATTGCAAGAAACATGACATTCTCATGTATGTAATACACAGGACTGGTTTAGCCTCCAAAATGAGTAAAAAGAACGCTCATACAATTCACTACCAATGGGGACAATCTGCTGACAAGCCGGAGAGTCCAAGTCCCATCAGAATGTTTAGGATGGAGATATCACTATCTCAAGTCATTTCTTTTGAATCTTGAAGGCAGGTTTATTTGGGAAATGTATTTCTTTAAATTATGTCAGGCAGAATGATGTACGACTTTCCACCAGTGAGAGAAGAAAAGAATCAATTAATAGACTGAAAGGGTCTCTTCAATTCTGTATGTTAAATTTCACAGGTTTTAAAAAATCAAATTTTTATAATAATGCAAAAAAAACTCAGTGTCCAGCCCCAGATACAGGCCCTGCAGGGGTGGGCTCTGGTCTAGAAGAATTTTAAATCTGCCATGAGTGAACCCTAGGTTTTACCCTAGACCTTTTTCTTGCTTCTAAATAGCACCGCATTGCAGTATAGAAAGCAAGGATCATTTCAGCTAAAGGTGACAAGATTTACGAATATGTTATGTCAGAGAGCATTCAGGATATTTTTTTCCTAAGCCATAAGGGTGAAAACTTCTGGTAGAACAATTTAAATATGAAAACACATGAGATTGTCCAAATCTCTTTTTTTAGAGAACTCCATATTTCTGAACTCTCAAATATACTCCAGTCCCAGATCACTGGAGGTAACTGGTGCTGAAACAAAGGAATATATTTCAGCCAAACAAGACTCAGTTTTTAAAAATAATGTCTATTAAGGCGTTGGTAATAACTAAAAAGGAAAGTAACTGCAGTAAAAAAGAGTTAAATAATTTTCAGTGAGCAGCATGTGGTAACAGCAGGGCTATTTTTTTTCCTTTGTTCCATCTACAGAATTTTGCAAGTTACAAAGGAAATGTTCTGAACTGTTGATTTTCTGGAGATATACCTGCCCACACCCTACAAGTACAATGCAATTTTACAATGCAAATTGTAAATTTCATGATTTAATGAAAACTAGTCACTTACATTCTGCCCACAGTAAGTAGTTATGGATTTAGTAGCAACTGCATACAAAGATGACTATTTCAAATTTCTAGTACAGAAAATTATACACGCACAGGTTAAGTGGTGAAAGCTAGCAAAACTGTATATGTGCCACTCTTAAAGTATAAACAAACCCCAAAACTTTTATAAAGAAATAAAACACTTAGCATATTTTTATTTGGCTTCTTTACAAAGAATTCTTCCACCAAAAGAAAACTTAGTAAGTTAAGCACTAATTCTTACCAAGCTGAAATGCTTTTTTATTGCAGCCCAAATTCCCCAAGCTACAGGACAAGACATCCAGCCAGATAAGAGGCCTAAGTATGAACAGAATGAGCTGCAAACATTTATTTGCAGTTGACTGTATTATTTGTGATTCAATATTATACCTCATATCCAACTATGTCACTCCAATTTCTACTTATTACTTTGCAGAATCACAGAATGCCTGAGGTTATAAGGCTGAGGGTCACCACCCCCCTGTTCAAGCAGGGCCATCTAGAGCAGTTTAATCAGGACCAGGTCCACATGGTTTTTGAATACGTCCAAGGGTACAGACTCTAGTGTCTCTCTGAGCAACCTGTGCCAGTAGTCACTCTCACAGTGAAAAAAGCATTTCCTAATGTTCAGATGGGAGCCTATTGTCTTTCAGCTTGTGCTTAATATTCTTGACCTGAACATTAGAGAATGAATGCCATGTAGTTGGCACTGTAATTAGCTTGAAGTAACATTATAATTATATATATATAATACATATAATTATAATATATAGAAAATATATAATATAAATTATAATTATATTATATATATAATTATAAGATCTATAATATATATAATATAACAATATAATGAAGTAACATTGAAGCAACATTGTAATATATAATATTATAATAGTATTCTTGCGAAACAAAAGTAGGAATCTGGTTTTTAATGTGGATTTGTTTTATGTTGCATTTGCAGCTAGTCCTGCTTGGGGACAGGCGGGAAGAACTTGGAAATTACTTTCTGTGACATCAGCCAATGAAGAAAGGGTAGAAAAATAACCATATGGTCACATTTGCAAATGCATATTTCACACGTTTACAGCTCGAATGAGACTATTTCTTAGTAAAAAGCAGCTTATTCAAACAGTCCACTCCAATAAAAATCTGATTATTCTACACGACCAGTCATTACCACCCTGCTGAACATCAGAATGAACATTACAAGCTGAAAAGACAAGGGCTTTGTCAGGATTCATGGGCAGGAATTAAACGGTCAGAGGAAGAACCTCATTAAAAGGCGGGTGGAACCCGCAAGGGCTGCCGCTGTCCGCGGTGCTGAACGCGCCGGGCCTGCCGCTGTCCGCGGTGCTGAAGGGACCGGGGAGCACTTGCTGGGGGGAGCGCGGCCCCTGCCACCCCCACTCCCAAGGCTGAAAGGAGACCCCAAGGGGGTCATTCTCGCCTCGGAAGCTATAGCAGGGCGAGAGCTTGCTTACATCCTCCTGGACACGTAACTTCAAATTGCACACAGCGGAAGCCACTTCTACACAGAGCAGAGCAAATTAATTTTGTTTCCATGCCAATGTTTCAGATTAAGGTAAAAATGGAAAAAACAATCAAGATCTCACAGCAATTCTATAAGAACTTGGGATGCAGGTACGTCCTACACCATCTTTTTCTTGCTTGCAGAGGATTATCAGGCTTCCTGTGGTTTTCACAGACTATGTCCCTGACTGAACCATTTAAAGAAACACAATGATGTCATCATGAAAACAGGTCACAACCACATGCGAGTGGGACATATCTGGCATCATCTTTTTTTCACAGTAACTCTAGACTCTCGATAAAATTGTTCATTTTAGGGGAAAAAAAATCAGAAACCCCATCACACACTATATAGGAAGTTAAACTCTGGCACCTTTCTATACAATAACAATAAAATATTTATAACAGAAGAACATTATTTTCAAATCTACATGTCTTGCTCCTGATTTGTTTATTAACACTCTCCTCCCCCGCCCCCAACAAAACCCGCAAACAACTAAAGATGGTAGAGATACTGCTTGTGTGCTCCTAAAACAATAACCTGACAAGTGACTGACAACAGATCTTTTTCAGCAGTTAGGAAACTGCCTGTAAAACACACATGCAGTTGGCAAAGCCTTTCATTGCTAGCCTACAAAGCAGCAGCTGAACAAGACAAGTCTGTTTCCTATCTCATAACTCAAGCTATGTCCTCTCTCTGTCATTCTGTCCATTACATACATTTCCTTCTGGGAGGTGAGCCCAAGGGAATGTTGTATACTATAGCACAAATACTTTGAGATGGCCTTATCACTTTTCCCCCCAATGTCAAGAATGATTTATCTTTTTGGGTTGTCTCTCTGAACTGAAATATGGTAACCATAGCCAGCAGGGCTGAGCTGTGGGGCTTTTTGAAGCCAAATACATAAAAGACATACATGATCTTCAGCAAGTCAAGGAGAGCTCACAACTCCCTCTACTAAATATCTGATTGGTCACATGGCCAGCATCTCACACTGGCCAGAAGCAAAGCCCATTTGCCAAGCTGTCACCACCTCGTGGGAAACAAATGGCTTCAAAAAGTCATATGGAAACTGCTAGGCATAAAAGTTGTGGTATAGCTGACCATCCTCACTGCTGCTGAGTAAAGTAAGAAGTGTTCCTGGTACCTCCCCTTCTCCATACTTCTTTAAAGTTACTCTGAAACTGTTGCTTTATGTTCCTATAAATTTTTGCTTGTCTGGGACAACAAGGAGATGACACGTTTGAGGAATTCAGGTTTTATATTGGGTTTCAGTTTTCTGTGGGATTAATTACTTTTTCTACTCCCTATTTGCACTTGTAGCACTGGCACAGGTTACCTAAGGAGGTAGTAGAGGACCCATCCCTGAAAACATTCAAGGTCAGGTTGGATGGGACTCCAAGCAACCTGATTCAGTGGGTGGCATCCCTGCTTTTGAAGGGGGGTTGGACTGGATGACCTGTAAAGGTCCCTTCCAACCCAAAGCTTTCTATGATTCTATGTTTTTGTCTTAAATTAAGAATGGAAAATTTTCAAGGGTAAGTGAGGAAAAATGTTGTCTTCCCTCATAAATGTCTCAGGAGTGTTGTAGTAAAAGCGGAAATGAGCTGTAAGATCTTTTTCAACTACAAATGACCAAATGTCGTTCTTCACTCTCCAGCTGCAGACCTGCACACACTAACACACTATTGTCCCTCAACAGTCTGAATAAACCTTGGGTTTAGGTATTATTTACCCAGCTTAGAGTTTCAGAATTCCACCCCACCACAACTGCTGGCCCCACATACTGGTATAAATAGACATTCAGTGTACACAGCTTCAATACCCATCCTGTTGCATTGGCATGCATTTGTTAACCCATAGGCTCTCATTTATTTTGAGGGCATGAGATCCTTTCTGGTTTTCATTATTGAAGTAGCTAACTCCTTTTTTGCCCTTAGGAGCATGTATGATCCAGATGAGGATCCAGCAAACCTGAACAATGGGAGGCTCATGCTGAGAAAGGAAATTGAAAACCAGGATTAGATTTCAGCTGAATTAAGTGGCTGTGTTGTGACAGTGGTTTCTCAAAATACCTCATAAATTTCTCTCTCTCGTCTGCATCAGTGCTTATTACTAACATATTTTAACATCCTTGTTGTTTTCTAACTCTTTGAAAAAGAAATGGGAAAAACTCCAAAGAGTCAAGTTTCAGGCTGACTTTCCTTCTCCTCCAAATTTTTCAGAGGAATATTGCCAGACAGTAAGAGAACACAGCACAGGGACTCAGCATAGCATACTTTTGTGCAAAGATTAGCAATTAAGCGTATTAGGGTACCAGCAGCACTGCTAACACAAAAGACATGGCACCATAATTAATTTGCCCTCTTTTTCAAAGGTCTACTTCTAGAACATGGGCAAAATTGAGGACTTGGCAAATGGATGTGTTTGATTGCTTGGTTATTCCTCGAGTCTCTTCTCCTGCTTCCAGCTTGGGTCTTGTATACACAATTTCAAGAGAGTGTAAAATTACAGATAGGTCCAGTAGCAGTTTCTCTGCTTGGAGGGTTGTTTTTCCTCCTTCCTTAAGTTTACCTTACACCTGACCGGAAAACGTGGCTCTGTCCAAATGGTGCATTTAATTCTGCCCAAGTCTTTATTTGGTTGAGACAACCAATTACTCTCCCATTAACCTTGAACTGTTGACATGTGAGTTGCCCCTATTTTGTTCTGGCTTTATTGTTGCCCTGCCCCGAACCTGACAGTATCAACTTCAAACCAAAACTATGTGACATTTGCCATTAGGAAAGCACATGTGTCTGCAACAGAAGCATCCTCACTACTGCATTAGGTCAAAGTCTATCCTTAGCCTATGTATCCAAGGACTAAGAAGGAGGATCCAGGCCAGCTCTAAGATGCACATGCGCTGGTGGCATTTCTCTGCACCCAAAGACCTACTGCAGAAGCTGAGACCATGATCCACACAGAGCCAGTGCTGGTTTATAGAATCATGGAATCATAGAATAACCAGGTTGGAAGAGACCCACTGGATCATTGAGTCCAAGCATTCCTATCAACCACTAAACCATGCCCCTCAACACCTCGTCCACCCGTCCCTTAAACACCTACAGGGAAGGTGATTCAACCACCTCCCTGGGTAGCCTGTTCCAGTGCCCCATGACCCTTCCTGTGAAAATTTTTTTCCTAATGTCCAGCCTAAATGTCCCCTGGTGGAGCTTGAGGCCATTCCCCCTTGTCCTGTTCCATGTCACTTGGAAAAAGAGGCCAGCTCCCTCCTCTCTACAACCTCCTTTCAGGTAGTTGGAGAGAGCAATGAGGTCTCCCCTCAGTCTCCTCTTCTCCAGGCTAAACACCCCCAGCTCTCTCAGCTGTTCCTCATAAGGTGTGCTCTCCAGCCCCTTCCCCAGCTTTGTTGCTCCTCTCTGGACTCGCTCCAGAGCCTCAACATCCTTCTTGTGGTGAGGGGCCCAGAACTGAACACAGTATTCGAGGAGTGGTCTCACCAGTGCCGAGTACAGAGGGAGAAGAACCTCCCTGGACCTGCTGGTCACGCCGTTTCTGATCCAAGCCAAGATGCCATTGGCCTTCCTGGCCACCTGGGCCACTGCTGGCTCATATTCAGTCACTGTCAACCAACAACCCCAGGTCCCTCTCCTCCACGAAACAAAACTACCCTGAACTGTGTTGCTGTCTTTGTGCTTTGTAGCAGCAGTTGTTCTCATACTTTATCCATTAAGTGCCTCCCCACCAGACCTCAAACCTTCAACCACCTCTCCCTTAAGGCAGCTACTCAGCTCTTCACCACCTTCATGTGGTTACTACTTTCATGATGTCCCACAGAACTCTGATGCAGACAGAAAAATGTCTTAAATCAGTAGGTCCGGTTTTAAATAGTTTGTGAGGACCCTGAAAAGCACAATGACATTTGCCTGAAGTCACATTGCGTCATCCCAGAATCGAGGACCATTCACACATAAAAGTGAGTCCTTCACAGCCTCAGGTATTGCAACAATCGAGGTCATGCTAAACTTAAAGGGGTTCCTTTGCTTTCAGAAACATTCCTTGTTTTTTCAAAGGTATTGACAGGCTTGGCACTTGAAACTTGTAAGAAAATATTCCCAATCTTCCTTTGCATTAAACAAGTGGGATGCAGAAGTGAGAAGAATGGGTGTTGCATTAATACAAATTAAAGTAGCTATTCTAGCATCCACAAATTTATAACTCCCAGATATAACAATTTTACCTCCCAAAAAAACATCGACAATGTATCGTTCCGCAGACTAGGTTACACTGCTGGAGAACCTCTGAGAGCATCCAAGAGCCCCTTTGCGCAGGGTATGAGGGACCTCTTGTGGTGGCCAGGAGCTGCTCAGCTCTCCCGCATGGCAGCCGGGTCCGCCGAATACCAGCAGCAGAAGAAAAATTCACATGCAATTTTACATCTCTCATTAGAGGAACTTAACTCGTTTCACACACGAGATACCAGTGTACAACCCAAGACTGCAGCCTGGTTTATCATCCTGGTCTCCAGATGTGAACACCAGGCGCCTAAACCTAGAACGGTGCACTCAGTAATATTTTATTGAAAACTGTCAAATCCGACTAAGCATGGTGTCACAAAAATAACAGCTGCCAGGAACAGCTCACCTGCCTTCAACCTGAATCTGGTTCAATGGAGGACAGAGTCAAATTGTCCTTCTATGTCCCAAGATCACAGTTCTTACCACAAAAAAAAATCGGTTGGCTCTGCAAGCCTGCCTTGTGCTTCACATTAGACAACATTCCCCAGCTTTGCAGCTGAAGGCAGAGTTAAAACATCTCTTCCTCGCCCAGGGGCTCCATCTACTTTAAGAACCCCACTCGCAGTGATCTCTAGAATTTTGTAGTGAACTCAGAAGCCACCAAATGCTGTCCAGTGACAGGCAGCAGAGCTTCCTATTGCCAACTAACATGCACTCCCAGCACGGATCCAAACTATCTGTTCCCTCCTCTCCCACATACCTCAGTTGAACAGTGAGACACATCTTGCTTTTATTTAGCTGCTCTAACACACACCAGTGCAACCTCTCCTGTTATTTTTTTTAAACTATTGAATTATTTCATACGCTCTAGGCTACGGTTTCCTCAAAATCGATATATTCTGTCACAAAGCTGAAAGCAATATTTATAGGCTCTATATCTATCTGCTGATTTATTGACCTAAAAAATTGCACTCCAGAGACAGTAACAAAGCCACTTGTTTCCAAAAAGAGGGCTCTGTAGTTGGGTTTCTAGTTTAAGGTCACTTTAAAAAGAGAAGTACAGCCTGCAGGCACTAGTCACCCAGTCTGCAAGGTGATACCACTATTTATTCCAAAATCAAATATAAATTCCAACACCTAGATCAACTTCTAAGTCTCTTTCAGGAAAAACAAAACGAAGCAACACAACACAAACCACATTTATTTGTAGGAAAAATTAATCTGTTTTTGTGGAGAACACGAGAAGATTTCTGCTTTCTGCAGAACAAAACACCACTTGGAAACACCTTTTCCCACCAAGAGCACTGCTAATATCTGCAGTGCCCAATACACAGTATTGCTGAGATCCACATCTAACGTGCACAGTCACACATTCAACTGTACCTGCAAGAGATACTCTTCTTGCAGGTATATTTGAGACACAACTAGTCCCCTAAAAATCCCTCTTTCATTATTAGCCCATAATTTAGCTTTCATTTATCCCAAGTCCTAGAAAGGAACCCAAAAAAAAGCAACAAATGGGAAAACGGGCCCCAGCACTGTACTCACTGGTGTGCTGCTGTCAGAAAAGGTGTTCATGCTGATGGACCTGCTCATCTTGTCCGAGGAGAGGGATGGTAGGGATGGACTGCGCTTGTCCAGCTGGTCATGGTGTGGCAGGTCCTGGCGCTGTAGGTACTCACGCCATGCTCGTTGGATACTACGGCAAACACCAAGGCACAAGGTCGATGTGGAATGCAGCAACAAAAAGGACTTAAAATACATATTCTCATCTGAAGAGGTGGGCTTTGGTTGTTTTCTCTTTTTGTGTGCACATTGTTTTCCGATTTGGATAATAATCACACATAACTACCCTCTGTAGATCTCGTATTAGCCACTACTAGTATAACTTGAGAACTTCAGTAGAAGCAGTTATTTACTTCAGATCCTTAAGCTTACAGTGATTTAAATTTGAGACTATACATAACTCAGCAATTCACTTACACCTTGCAAAAAAAGAAAATGAATGCAATTATCTGTTTAAAAGAATGAACAGCCTTCAAAATCTTATATCAGCTTTCAGACTATAACGTAGATATGGTTGGAAGTTCAGTGCTAGACCAGTATCCTTAAAAATCTCCTCCATCCTGGATAGTTGGGGATTTAAAACCTCCTCCAGAGCAATGCATGAGAATTATGGTAGGAGCTGGGCTTCCAAACTCTAAACTTTGATGGAGTTTCTAAAATCTGATGAGAAATTCTGTAAAGAAATCCCTTTTTCTGTGCCGACCGGTGGCCAGGGCAGCTCTCACCAGGTGGCAGTGCCGGACCACCCGTGCTTTCCAAAGGTGCCAGGGAGACCAGTGAGAGATCCTGGCTATGAAAACTGTTTTTACAATAGTAATGGAATTAACGTGGAGTATGTCCCACCAGGATGATCTGTGAACTCTAGAAAAGTGGAGGTAAATTCTGACCCTAGCCTTGGCTGTGTTAATTTACCTCCCAGACACTGCTGAAAAAGGCATTTGATCACACACCAACATATCCAACAGGAAAATGATGCTTCTTGACTTCACAGCATGAAGCTCAACACTCGGACAATTTCTCACTGATTGCTAATAGTGCTGGAAACTCCAAACAGTGGGAAGTAGTACCTCTTGGTCTGTAATTTCTCTTTCTGGTCAAGGAATAACACTCCCAACACATGTGGTATTTTGAACAACTCAAGATTGAGGAACTAAAACATATCTATTATGCTCGTTTTTGAAGGATATGAGGTCAGAAACAGCATCCATTACGGCCTCAGCAGGATTAGTGCACTTCAGAACTGATCCCATAGCTTAAGACCAGAGTTGTTTTCACACAAGAGCTTTAAAATCAACAGGAAGATCTACCAAAGCTCCCAAATGAGAGTGCCCATAGAAGAGGTTTCAATAAAAGTATTTTGCTTTAAAAAAATCCCACATGTTCACACCTCAAGAATTTACACTTTGTTTCAGTTTCAAGTTTTACTGCATAATACATACAAATAGTATTTACATATTTCTATTTACACGTACTTTCTATTTTAAAGCTTGAGAATATAGCAAGGTTAAGTCATAGCTACCCTTCTAGAAAGTTCTCTAAAAATTATTGTTTCATCTGGCTTATATTTGCATGACTAAAAGACGCTGGTGGGATTTTAATTTGAAACTTCATGTCTTTTAAATATTTTAATACAGCATTAATATTTTAACATCCTGTGTAGCTAGTTAGCTGTAGCTTTTCAATTGAAAGTGAAATTCAGTAGGTAATGTAGCAAAGCACACAACTCTGTTTAAAGTTGTGCCTGACATTGCAGCATTTTGCCATGAAGTAGTTGGGGGCTTCACCATAAAGACATTCATATTTTTTGATGTAAGTGGAGACATGTTAAACTTTCATTGTCTGCTGGGAGGTCCAGGGGCACTGACAGCTTCTTTAGAGCCATATAACTGTGCTGCAACCCCACCCCTGGTCCTCTCAGACTTCCATCTCCATCCTCATCCAAAGCCAAGGACCGTTCCTTGCAGAGGAGTCCTGTGAGCCACCTGGGGAGCTTTAACCAGGCTTCAAGTTAGATTTGAAAAGCACCACTGAAGAGACTTCTGCTTGCTCTGTGCTACACCTCCCTGCTCCACTATGCTCTCTGTATATATATGAAAAGTTTAGCAGATTCTCAAATATTCTCTATTTTCACAGAGAAAATGACAAAATTAGTGAAATTTGAAGTTTAGCATTTGAAACTCAATTCAGAGAGAATTTTCACGTGGTTAAAGGTAGAGAAGAGTTTAGCTATCTTGTAAAATCTAGGCTTTTTTTTATACTTACTCAGAAAACCATGATGAATATGGTCTGGGTTCTGCAGTTCAGGAATTGGACAAACCTCGGCTGCATTTAAAGGCAGAAGCAACATTCATCGTTACTTACATTTTCACTTTTGATTCCACAGGCTGTAAGTTGATATGATATTTTTCAATATTATTTTCTGCATCCATGGCAAGCTGATGGCTAGGGAAAAGAAAAGAAAATGGGTTGAATGTGTCTCAGCATTATGTTTTTGCAACCCCTATGAATTAATTCAGAAATTTCGACGGGAACACACAAAAGCCAGTTATTACAAGGTGTTGGTGTCTTTGGAGGAAGGCATCGGGGTCCCTGTGTCCAGCCTCATTTGACGGTTAACAAAAACTACTAATTTGAATCCAGTTTCCAGATTGGAGCCTGCTTGAGTCCTTGCACTAAACCTTCCAGATGCCACAGCTCCAGAGACAGGCACACCCAGCAAAGAAGCTGCTGCAAATAAAAAAACCGCTGGCAAATATAATAGATATTCTTGCTAAATTAACTTTCATCCCTGGGGCTACATTTGAAAAGCTAGAGAGCAAAATGGAAAGTAACAATAGTAATGCTGGTAGAAAATGAATTACATCAGCAAAAGCCATACAGGAATATGAAGAAAAAATCTTCGTAATAGATGATGACCGAGGAATTGGTGCTGCAAACTGATCATTTTGAGAAAGCAATTTTAAAATGCTAGAAGATAAAACCCACGCATCTCAGGACACTGCTTTGGATGGGACTAGCAACATGAGTGAAAAGTCTTTGCATGAAAATTTGTAATATTGGACCCCAACCTGAGGAGGTATTTTGAGACTTTACTGGACACTTAATTACATCATTCAGTCAGCAGTTTTCAGAATTTATCCTCCTGTAACTAAAAACAAGGATCATTTGTGGGACAGATGCAAAACATTGAATATTTAATATATTACTGAGTGAGAAACAGTCTACAACAAAGAGACTGGCCCTCAGAAAGGGCTTGTGGCTTTGTAAGAGTTATTTCACTTTACCACATGTGAGATACCGCAGAAATCACACATATACCTTTGAAGGAAGTCCTTGCCATCATTGACCTCTTCCAATGTGTGCTGGAGCCTTCTAAGTTCTTCCTACAAGGAGAGAAAAAAACATTTCAATGTGTTTATGGGAAGCCCTTGGTTGACATTGGAGATTCCCCCTCAACCTCAAGGTATTGTGAATCAACCGCTAAGCAAAATGATTCCTTGGATAATGTCTATGGGATTTCTTTCAAAATTAGATATCCAAACTAACTCCAAAGAAAACAATATAGTTATCAATATGTTCAGCACAATTTTGAAAGAAATAATCAGAGCAAAAGAGGAAAGTATTCTTTCAGGTCTTAGGTGTGTGGCTGCTTTGATTCAAGAGGAGACAGTCTTGGTAAGAGGCAAGTGAATATCAGCTCATGCTTTCAGGCGTTCCCCCTTGCTCTGCAGTCAAACAGTACTGAGTGTCACAATTAAGAGAGACACAGGCTGAGATTTACCACCTGATGCCTTCACCAGAAAATTTGCATCAGATCCTGTTTCAATAGCAGAGATGTCACAAATTTAACTGCAGATGCATAGCTGGGGTTCCATGCATCCATGCTAATGTCCTAGTAAAATTCTAGCTATGATGTTCATCACAGAAATATGGCTTAAAAAAACCTGGATTGTATCTGGCTGGAAGGGTTTGATTGTTCAGAAGGGGTAAAAGGGTGGAGTCTTTGCAATGAAGCGGATGCTCCAGAGGGTGCAATTCCTGGGCTAAACCTTCCATCAGACTACAATCCCACAGAGTGACCTGGCATTGCTCAGACACTCACGTGCAGAGGACACATGCCCAGTCTCCTTAAAAACTGGGCTGACAGGTGAACATTGAACCCCCCACAGTGCACCTCTGTGCTGCAATGCAAAATCACCATCCTGAGATGGAGGGATATGCCTTCAGGTTTGCTATATATCAACTGCTTGATAATTAAACACCACCAGAAAATGAGAAATCTATGCAAAACAAAGATGTTAACTCATGACTTCTTTTAGCTCATTGAGTTTGGAATCAAATGTAAAAGCAAAAGCTAGACAGAGTGAAAGAGGAGGGTAATTTACCTCCCACCTACCTTGCATACAGATACAGGATTCCCAGGAAGGCTAAAAACATTAAAAAGGCAAAACAAGGATATTGGCATCTTGTATATCTTATCCAACCTGGGGATGAATCAAAGATTTTTGTTTCCAATAAGACTGTTGCAATCTCCAGGAGTACAACAGATTAGCCAGTTCTTCTTTCCGTTTCCCCAAATAAAGCCGATTTTGTGAAAGAGGGAAATTTTACGTGGTGCTTTTTAATCCTGTACAAGATTCTACCCTGTTCGACATGAAACAAGATCACAGTTGGTAGCTGATTTAATCCTAAGACAGCTTTCATTTCTATTACTGCAAAATATGTTTTATGCATAAACTAGATTAGTCAAGATGACAAGTTAGATTTTTGCCCCTCTAGGTCTCTAATTGTAGCACCAGGTTGTAGACGTGCTGCAGCTGAGAAAGAACTGCGTGTGATTTGGGGAGCCCGGCTGCTGCCTTCCACTCATCCACCACTGGAAATAATCCAGTTGTGAAACCTTTTATTTTTGCCTTCCTTTGCCTGCTTGGAGGAACATCCTCTTCTGGCAGACTAAAACCAAGCAACTTTCAAAATTGTTTTCTCTGAAGCAGAGTTCAGAAGATAACCTTTTCTTCTCCCATATTACTCCGCTGGTCATTTTTTCAGCATATCCTAGAGCTATGTACGGTAATTTAGAATGGGAAAACAATTTGCAATTGACTTTATATATAGCTCTGGGTGACAAAACCTGCATGACTTACATAAATCATTTCTTGTGTTTGACATCATTTTCTATTAACCTCAGGGTGAAGACTGAACAAAAAAAAAAGCAAAAAACAAAATTGGTTGTGACATCTTTGACTATTCAGTCTTTCAATTAAACATCACCGGGCACTCTTTATAAAAGCTGTAATATGAGGCAACTACAGAAGGGGCATAGTAATGTTTGCATAATTGGGAAGAGAAGGAGACATAAAATCTATACTAATTTCAGTTTTGCGTCATTAACCATGAAGTATTGATTATTGCTCCTTGCGACAAAATTTATGAAGCTGGCTGTGCTGCTGCACCCACAGAAAGGGATTCAGAATTTTTGCCCTCAGTCCCCGATGCGGTAACTGATGGGTGGCTGTGACAGCCGGGATGTTGCTCTTCCAATCTACAACCTTAGGAGATGCATCTCCCAGATTACACCAGGAGTGACCCAGCTGCAAACTCGAACTTCAGAAAATTAAATTGGAAGAGATCCATACTTCTGTTGGAAGTCGCGGTGAATAATGATGCCTCTATAAAACTTGTTATAATGTAAACATATTGTAAAGTTAACTGCAGCTTCCATTTTCCTATTTCAGTTGGACATTATTAGCAACTGGATAACTACATACATCTATAGGTACCTAAGGAAAAAGCAATGAAACCTTGAAGTGCAAGACTAGTGTTAAAAGCAAACTGAAGTGTCTTTTTCTAGTCTACCATGTACATTCTGTTTAAGCATTAATTATTTTTCAGCCTGTAGATGTGTACTTTTAGGAAACTAGGCTACTGCAATGACTTAATTATTGCCAGGAAGCCCTGTAACCTTATGGGACAGAAAAGACCAAGGGGCTCAAGTCTGTAGACTCTTGTCAGAGAGAAGCCTGCATAGAAGAGCCGTCACTTAAGCTGCACTGAGCTGGCTCCCGGCACAGTCTGCATGCTATAAAAGCCTGGCTTGGCTTTGCTGTCAATATTTACAGTTAGAGCAAAAAGATTCTGGGTCCCTCTGCCTTTTTCTACTGCAAATCAGCTGTCTTGCTCCGCGCAGTCGAAGGACAGACTCTCTTGGTGCAAGTCCAGTGCAATGATTTAGCAACCTCACCCAGCTGCCTGCAGCGGTTTTCAGGATCTTTTTTTAATGAAGGAACCCAGAGGTTGCAGTAGGCTTTGGTCCTCATTTGGGCTTGCACAGAAATGTCACCTCTTGTTTGACCAGCTGTAGAGGCGATGACAGCCAGCAGATATGGCATCAGCAAGGCAGGCTTAGATGCAGAGGAGCAGAAATCTGAATCACCCAAAATACACTAGCCCTAAAATTCCTTTCTGAGAATTCTCTTTCAAAAGACAGTTATCGGTGTAAATTGAAAGAAATAAATCTGCAGATATTAAATCATACCTAAATAAATACTTGCCTCCAATAGGAGGCAATGATTCTTTTTTGTTGCTGTACCCAAAAATATCCCTTCAGGTCAGCAGAGCTATTTATACCTGTGGGTTTAGACTAGCACAGAGAAATCAGAGCAGAGGCCACATATTAAAAATTAATTTTCAAAATCCTTTTTGAACATGAGTATTATTGTTTGAGATTGTCTGCCTTAGTCTGTCGACTGTAGCTGAATCAATATGCAACAGTGCTTCTTGAAAATTTAGAGAGATGGGAAGAGAAAGCTTCAATTCCAGTAGAACCAGAGCCCAAAACTAAGCAGTAAAATAGGTTTGCTTTTCCATTTTGTAATTAAGAGTGAGTGTAGCCAATAGACAAGTACCCAAAGCTGGTGTGTTTGACTATTTCATTTTTGTTCTTCCAAATTTTAATTGAAATTTTGTTGAATGGTGATTTTCTATTATGCAGGAAAACTTGCACTTACGTGCATTTTTTTCTTCCCTTACTTGCAAGTAGGTTGATGAAACACCACAGTGCTAGTTTGAGATCCTCCTCTTCTGGTATAAAAAGGCTACAGAGATCACAGAAACCATACATTAGAGTGGCATGTTTGCTCTTGCCCTGTTGGAGCAGGATGTGACCTTCATGTTGGGCTGTGGGGTGCTGGTGAGCACAGAGGGGATGCTGAAAAGTGGCTAGAGCATCAATGCTGCCTGAATGAGATGCAGCAGAGCAGAGTACAGCCCATCCACCACCTTGAAGGCAAACTAAGCCTCATCAGCCTGCCGGTGTCACACACGGAGAGAGATAGTGCTGAGAGTTTTAATTTGGAAATATCAATAAAGATCACTGGAGCTTTCATAGCTGTTCTTGCCAGCGAACGCGTTAGCTCATCCCATCATTCCAGAGCCACTGCTTTCAAAGGCAAACATGCAGTGGGTTCTCCATAGCACTGATGCAGGCACGCACAAAACAAATCACTCCTTTCACAGCCCAGTCTCTGAAGTGATGGCACAGCGAGGGCAAGCACAGCTGAAGGCAGCCTCTAGCCAGGAACACTGTAATGCCTTCTGCCTTTAAAACCAGAAACCGTGCAGGATCTGTCCTCTGATCAAAGCCACCTGATGCCTCTTTCTGTCACCTATTAGGAAGCCAATTTATACGCTTTAACATTCTCACCTCCTGCCATTTTCCAGTCCTGTGGTCATCAGAGGTCAATACAGGATAATGAAGCTCCCCGTGCTGCTCCTCACCTCTCCCAGTCTATCGTGCCAGTCTGGGGAGAGCACATGCAGTGCTAATCCACTGTTAGCACGGACTCTGATCCGTGTGCCTTTCATATTCCAACACAGAAGAAGCAGCCTCAGCTGCTTTTCAAGCACCCCAGCTGCTTTTGGTTAAGGAAAACAATCCATCGCTAACGTTGTTCTGAGCTGCTCACACCCAGGTCTGCAGTTATTCATATTTTTAAGACTTGGTTTCCAATTTAACAAAGAATTCCTCTCCACACTCTTTTTTTGCATCCATAAAGTGTCTTGGGTTTTATTGATATTATATTTTTTTCATTTTATTAATTTTCATTTACATTTTGCCCCATTTTCCCAGGTAAGACCATGGCCCCTGTATTAAATGCTGTAGAGGACTCTGTGTTTCAGCCTGACAAGGCCTGTCAAGCAGTGCGTTAATTAAGCTGCTTAGCAGGATACGATGAGTCTAAAGAGGATAGAAAGATCAGGACCCTTTGCAGTGAAGGCTTTTACTCGCTACTATTTTGGGCACCCATTCATGCTGGAATGGAGGTGCTGCTCCCATAGGAAACATGCCAGGTGACATGAGCAGCCCCATAAAGCTCCTGCTCCTTCTCAGTACACAACAAGGGTGTTGTCCCCAAAGCAGCATCTCTGGTGGCATCTGTGTGCCCCATATAGGGGAATATCAGAGGCACAAGAAGCCCCAGTTTGGGCAAATATGAGACTATTTGCATTAATTCCTATTTCAGGGATGCACAAAGCACTCTGCATCCCATTTTAGGGGGGAGTGTCTGGAATATAAATGCTAACACTACACCCCAAATACACTGAGCGTTCTGTAAAGTTGGTAATCAAATGCCAGATGGTGACAACTGCTTCATATCCCAGAACAAAAATACACATCAGATGATAGGGATATTCACATATCAGGGGTGGGAGGGGGAAGGTCCTTTTTTTGTTTGCTCTGGCAACCCAAGAGGGACCTTGAGCACTTCAGCTATGAATTTACAAGAAAATTACATTAACTGCACAAGACTAGCAAAGCTAAAGGGCCTCTGCAATCCTCAGCTGTCAGAGTGATTTGCCAGATCACTTTAAAAATTTGTGCCATTGATAGAGTTACCTAAACCTACTCAAACAATTTCCACATTCAGATTTAGAAACAAAATACAAATTAGCCTCACTGAAATGGGTTAGTTACTGCAGAGAGACAGAGTGTACATTCAGGTCAGAGCCTGTATCCTGGCCTCCAAGGGCACCCTAGCTCTTTCCACCTCCTTTCTTGTGTCTGTTTGGCTCACGATATCTTCAAGGAAGAATCTTATTTTTTGCTTGTGCACTTTTTACTTTTAGGTAAAATAGAATGTGGTTATTAATTGCTAACTAATAGTTAATTAACAGCCTCTTCCATTGATGTTGCATCAAACAACACCTGTATTTCCCTTCTATGGTTCACCTTTGCTGCAGGGGGACTGCAGACCCTCTGCTACAAACGCTGCTCCTGAGGAGCACAGGGAAGTGTGCGCAGGCTCTGCCCATGCGCTCATCTTTCCAAACAAGCCAAATAAGGTGTAAACCAAAACCTGAGGACTGCTCAAGGAAGGAGTGCATCACACTGAACAGAAAAAAAGGCCAAGAGTGAGAAACAAAGGGCAGGCACCACTGAAACATTTCAGGCTAGAAAGAGGTTATGGCTAATTAGATGAGTATTAAGTATGATGGCTGTTCAGCACAAATAAGCATGCACTGATGGTGCAGCAAGGTTTCTGGGGATCTAGCTGATAAATGGAGCACATATGGGAATACCAGCCATTAGGCAATAAACTCCCACAGTTTATTGCTCACATCTCCTTTATTCTGGATACTTAAGAGATATTTCACTCAATACGCTCTTTCTTAGGTTACTGAAAATCAAAGTAAGGCTTGTAGAGCCCAATTGGTATAATTTCAGTTATTCTCTGACAAGAAGGACTACATTGTTTTCTGCTGTTCTTCTGCACAGGCCAACTCTCAGAGAATTTTTTTTAAAAAAAAGTTTCCTCTAAGTTTACTAGCTAATATGTTTAGAGAACATGGTCTAATTTTTCAAAGGTCCTATTAGGTCTCCCTTGCAATGTGACTTGGTTGACAAGTCTTCTATGGTTTCTTACTTGCTCAGTTTGGTGTATTCAGAAATCTGTTGGACCACTGTTTTTTTTCGGTTCCAGCATTGTTTTTTTTCTCCCATCCTTCACATGCACTGCATAACTATGATGTCCCCACACAGACAGCAGAGGAGCAGCACCTGCAATGCTGGCACTGAGAAGTGCCTTCTGGCTCAGGGAATTCTTGTTCAAGTGCCTTGAAATCTCCATGCTGTTTTGGACTGCTTTCAGATTGTCTTCTGACGTTTACTGTGAGACTTCAGGAAGGAGCTAGGGGTGCAAGTTTGGGATCATTTGAATCAGACTTTCCTGTAATGCTGCCCTACAGAGGAAAAAAAACCGCACACAAACACTCCAAGCACTTCTGGTAGTTTCTAGATTGATTTCTGCTTTTTACATCCTGTGCTGTTCAGACGTGTTCGCATCCTACTTCACTGAACAATTTCATTGCTTGATACATGAATTGGTAATATTTTCATTTGATTCATGTAAAGCCCTTCCTCCCTTTTTATATCCATAATGTCTAATTGTTTCTCTTCCCAGTCTCATAAATCATGACATTGCTCTCACCTCATTCATCATTTAATCAAAACAACACTCAATACAAAACTTCATTGATTAAGTGTACAGCCAGCAGAGGGAACAAAAGCAGAAAGTCTTGGCCTTTATATGTTTGAACTGAAATCATGCCCAATCTCTTTGCTAGGATCCTGGCTACGTAAGGATGCTCAGGACAGCTGATATATTAATTTGCCTCATAAGTGGGTGTGAACAGCCAGAAGGGAAATGCAGCAATGCTGGTAACGTCTCCCAGGGGATAGAAGCACTCACAGGATGACTTGAGCTCTTCTCCACTTTCCATGATATCAATAAATTGTTTTCTTTTCCTTCCTTCAGCTCTGCCCTCAGGAAGTGTAATCTATCGCACCATGGCTACAGAATATTATTTCATAGTTACAGCGGCTCCGGAAACCTTGCACAAGGATGAATACCATTAAAAAGCCAAGTTAGATTCCTTTTTAAAAGCCTCTCCTTTCTGATGCTGTCACTGCGGTCAGCACTTTCAACAGCACCACTTCTGCCGCAGAATACACAAGCTTTTAACTTTTGCCAAGGGAACCAACAAGAGAGAATGAAGCCTCTTGACACCTTGGCTTCTCTGTGGCCAAAGTGCTTCTAAAACTACAACCAGTCTGAACACTGAGGAAAAGGTCTGAAACAACACGAGTGCTATAGGAGACTCAGCAAAGAAAGCATTTCATAGGGTATAGTTCAAGGGGAAAAATAAAATACGTACACACACATATACACACACACTGGGATTTCAGTCCATAGCAAGAAAGCCATTTTCTCACTGAAGTCCAGAAATTTTTGGAGTCAGATATGGTAGCTGCTCTGCAAGTGGCAGCAGGAACTAAATGATTCACTTATGGGATAAGGAGATGCTATAACCATATCCAGAATTTTAATACCATTTTTATGGGACTTGATGTGACGGTGTAAAACAGGGTGTGAGTCATCACAGCCTCACCAAAGCAGAGAACGTGTGTTACATGTTGTCCGGTCTACATTGCCTTCAATACAGGACAACGTCCACCAGAGCTCGAGCTGTTCAAGAAAGGAACCAACATGCTGCACGGAACACTGATTTTTTTTAAAAGTAAGTTTCCATTTAGAACAAAATCCAACAATTTAGACATGCCAAATGCCACCACACTCACCATTAGAGCAACCAGCCTCCCCTGAAAGCCCTGGATTGCAAAAGGCAGCTCCAAAATCGCAATGGGGCAAGTCCCATGCTGGAAGAGCCCTATAGGCAATTAGGTCAAAGCTCCCCAGTGCTGACCACCTGTGAACGCTGCGTTACAGAGAGGGTAGCAAAGCCTGACAACGTATTTCAGAAGAAATTAAGCTTTCCAATCCGGTAATGGTTTACGGAATAGGACTTTAATCTTAAAGAAACAATCATAAATGGCAACCTCAGTGCTGTGTTTTGCTTTATGGTACAAAAGCTGCACAGTAGAGAGAACAGTATTGATCAAATTACATGGGGAACTGTAGGTGAATGTTTTTACAGAGAAGATATGTGTTCATCCTTAAGTGTCACCACTAGTCCAAGCGTCTTTCTCTTTACCATTGCTTACTCTACTCTTTCTTCGAAAGGCTACAGAATTATGTATGCTAAAAAGACACCAGTGTTTTGTTCTAATGGTTAACTTTACACACATATCTGCACCCAATACACTCTACCTGGAAGAAACCAACACCTTCCATCTCCCTCTAAGGTTTTCAATGCAAATTAGAGCTGGGTCCAGCTTCGTTTTGAGCAAAATATGATGAGATTTCTACCAAGCCAGCATGAATCTCAGCATGCCAGGAAGGGGGAGGCAGGGGGAAAGTTTGACATGACAGATCCATCTTCTGAACTCCCAGTGGAGGGTTTTTTTCCCCCAGAAAAAGTAAGCAGCTCTTTTTATAGCTCATGAGCCTGTTACTTCTAATGACAACAACAGATGACTGTTTTAAAACTGAAAAGAAATACATTAATCCAATTTTCAGCATGTGGTACTGTCTACTAATTTTCACAAAAAAAAAAGAAGACTGATGAATTAGTTTAGGAACCAGAAGGTTACTGTAAAAAAAATTTAAAATCATACATCTATTACAGAAATGCTTGTCTACACTTCTCAGACTTCTGAAAGTCCCATTTAGGTCAAGCAGTACTGAATTTAGCCCATAACCAAAAGAGCCGTTTTACAGAAACTATGCACAAATGCCTATTACACTGCACTGCAGCAACACGTACAAGACTGTCCCCAAGGCACTAACTTCACAGCGATTTCCTTTGCTTGGACAACACACCTGCAGGATTTAATACCAGAATGCTTTGTCCAACACTGTATGCATGGGAATTCCCATGCCTGGGCTGGACAGATGTCCCTGTGCCAACCTGCCACTGACTGAGGTGAGGCAGAAGCATTAAGCGGCTCCGAGTTGTGATGAGCGTGGGTGGGCATGCATGGAGGAGGCTGCCAAGGAAGACGGTCCCAGCAAAAGAGCTGTTTATGTGGCAGCTTTCTCCTCAGCCACAGCGTCAAGGAGCATCACTGGTTCCCAAAAGGTGCCATCAGTTCCCAGCCAGCCTGAACACACAGGCCACCATGCTTTGCCCCCGTTTTCAGGTGTCTGAGAGATTGTCACTAACACAATCCCTCTCCTGTGAGCGGTGCCAGCACAGTCAGCAGACACATGAAATCTCCAGTTGAGGACCCTAGAAGAGAGCACTCACATCCACAGAGTTTAGGTTCATGGAAGAATATGGGCACTCACAGAAACACCGTTTTCTTTGTTATGATGAACTACATACTCAGCAGTTTTGATTAGGGTCTTAATCTTTATGTGTATTGTAATTTCCACCAAACACTCTTGTGTTTGTCTTCAACATGAGAAATAGCTTTTCCATGCTGATAATAATGAAACCACTCACTCATTCTGATGCATATAACTATGCAAGCACACCAAGAAACCAGAAATCTCCTTATTAATATGCCAGCTGAGCTGCACTTGCTGGAGCCAGTAAGGACAAGTTATGTCAGTCTCCATTCCCATGTTACCTTGCCTTCCACCTCCACCATCTCTCGATCACAGAACATGATAGTTTCTAATACAAGTGGAAAATACTTTATATTTAGCTGTCAGCAGCTGCTCAGCCATAAAGATCATTACAGCTGCATGAACAGAGAAACTTCTGAGGCTAAATCCCTCCGGCAGGACAGCACCTTGTACCCAGACTAGCCAACATCCCTCACCATCCACGCCAGATGCTACATTCCAGATGCCAAGCAGTAACAGAAGACTTGCATTTTTCTGTGCAGATCTAACTGCAAGTCCCACAAAGCTTCCTCAGCACTCTCAAGAAATAAATCTCCATCATATACATTTTAAGGATGCGCATAATGATGCTAACAGGCACACATGGGCCAATTAAACCAGTAGAAAGATTAGCAAAAGGGCTGCCTACAGTAAAGCAAATGTCATGGTCCTTGCTTGGATCCCACCACTGACAGCATTTTAGGATTAAGATAAGAGCATCCTACCTTTATATCATTACAACCTTTCCAGTGCTGAGCTGTAAGCCAGAGAACCAACACAGACTCCCTATCAGCTACCGTTCTTGCACATACCAATAGCGGCAACTAATGACCTCTTGTAAAACTCATCCATTTTAATTTAGCAGGGATTTTTTTTTTTATTTTTCTTCTTTTCAGTCTCCAGCTTGCTGTATGCAAACTGAAGAGCAAATTTATCTTGGTAGGGACCTCGTGTTGGTAGAACACCGGCATGTCTATGATGCTTCATACACAGAGCATCTTGCTAAGAGAATTTTTTAAGCTCCTTCAAAAAGAGATTGCTTATGACCCAGCCTTTCACCCCAGCACAACTGGAAAAAGCTGCAGTGTAACTTAAGATGGAGATAAGAGCAGCAATTCCTCTAACTTTTGTAGCACTATTGGGGACCACTATAAAATGGTACCAAGCTAATTAGACAAGTCATAAAGCTGCTCCCCTGGCAATCTCACAGGTAAAATAATCTAATCTTCTACACTCTGCCTTCCTAGTTAATCTCTTGATAAGAATCATTAACACAATTGTTCAGTCTACTGTAGTCCCTTTATAAAGTGCATATAATTTACAATCCCATTAAAAAGATGGCCACATGATTAGTCTCAGAGGCAAATTACAAAACTATTCAGATGTGTTTGTCGCACATTAGCTATAGCTGTATGAATCCTGGAGAGAAAAAAATAATCACAGAACATAGCAGGTTTCAGAGCAAGTTTACCCTTCAAAACCCACCTATCTAATTTTCTGCATAAAAACTGAGTATAATTGCAAATTGTAGGATACTCTGTTCAGCAGCTGAGCAAACACACAGTTTTCTTTTGTGAATAGCAAGAAAGTAAAACAAGTACTAAAAGTGCACAAAAGGTATACAAAGTTCTTTCATCTAAAAAGCTAGGATTTAGTTACTTCACACCTTACGTTAAATATATGCAGCTATTCAGTATTCAAGTTACTTCTGTTATGTAGTTTGAGGTGCTGGGGCATGGTAAGCATTGGGGGTTTCAAAAGAAAAGGATAGAGTCACTGGACCTCATCAAAATGCAGTGAAATAGATGTTTGCTTCTTTTCTCTGTTTATACTTCTTGGCATAAACTTCTAAAATCCAGCATGTAGAAGCTTCCAATACTATCTACTTCATACGATACTTCCAAGTTTCCAGTACCTTTGGAAGAAAGCTCACTTTCACCAGGGAAGTGATTACGTAATGGTTTCAAAAAAGAACAGAATACTTTGGCTTTGTCTGGGCTTCCCCAAAAGCTACACAGGTCCTGAACAAAAAACTTGAGGCAAACTTTAAAACAAATACCATGAAACATCCCCCAAAACAGAGCCATGCCCCTGCCTGGGATCTTAGGACAAAAACAACTAAGGTGGCATTTTTCATAGGACACATAGGTGTGCCCAGGTGGCCAAGAAGGCCAATGGCATCTTGGCTTGGATCAGAAATGGCATGACCAGCAGGTCCAGGGAGGTTATTCTCCCTCTGTATTCAGCACTGGTGAGACCGCTCCTTGAATCCTGTGTTCAGTTCTGGGCCCCTCACCACAAGAAGGATGTTGAGGCTCTGGAACGAGTCCAGAGAAGAGCAACAAAGCTGGTGAAGGGGCTGGAGAACAGGCCTTATGAGGAACAGCTGAGAGAGCTGGGGGTGTTCAGCCGGGAGAAGAGGAGGCTGAGGGGAGACCTCATTGCTCTCTACAACTACCTGAAAGGAGGTTGTAGAGAGGAAGGAGCTGGGCTCTTCTCCCAAGGGACAGGGGACAGGACAAGGGGGAATGGCCTCAAGCTCCACCAGGGGAGGTTCAGGCTGGACATTAGGAAAAAATTTTTCACAGAAAGGGTCATTGGGCAGTGGCAGAGGCTGCCCAGGGAGGGGGTTGATTCACCTTCCCTGGAGGTGTTTAAGGCACGGGTGGACAAGGTGCTAAGGGGCATGGTTTAGTGTTTGATAGGAATGGTTGGACTCGATGATCCAGTGGGTCTCTTCCAACCTGGTTATTCTATGATTCTATGACAAAGAACACTCATATCTTATTAATTTCCAACAAAATTTAGGCATTTGAGCACTTTGGAAATTAGAAAACAGAATTTTCAGAGTTCGACACTATCGAATGACCCAACATATAAAGGTCTCTCATTCTTGTGTTTCCAGTCTCTCCTCATCCTTCAGCAGCACTTCAACTTCTAACTGCTCTCCATTTGCTTTCATCTTCCACTAATAACAAACTAGCTGTGGAATTTAGAACATCACAGAATTGGGCAGGAAATATTTCTAGTTTGTAAAAGAAGCCCCCTCATATCTTACTCCAGCTGTTGGGAGAGTTGAAAAAATGTTAACATTTCCAAATATCACAGAGCATGAAAATTGCTTGTCTATGCTGGAGTTCTTCAGAGCAAGAGGAAGGGACTAGCTATGACCATCATGGGCCAGGGCAGATGGAGCAGAGGCAGGTGGGAGTGATAGGCAGAGGTACCAAACTCCTTTCAAACTTTAGGCTTAGATCCATGAGAAGTTCATCTACTCAGAGCTTCTTTTAAATGGGCATTCTTCCAGCAATGAGATATGAGCTCCATTTTGAGGCTAAGGTTGAGCCTTTTGAATTTCCATACTTTTGAGGCCAGAAGTCCAAAATTCCTGAAGGCAGAGGTTTGTTCAAGCCTCTCTCCCTCCTCAGAGTTGCCTGCCAGTAAAAAGGTGCCTGCATTTCCCAAAACACTTAACGACGAGCACATGCAGGGATTGCATTGCTACCCAGGGGAGAAATAAAATAACAGTCCCAAGTTTTATATTATAGGCAAAGTGACAGCTCCTGCTGATGTAAAGGGGTTGGGATCTATGGCAGTATCTGCTGGGTTCAGAGTTTGCTGTCATTTGAGCTCCTGAGGAGTTAAATATAATTTCTCATATGCTGTAGATATCTAAGAAGATGTTTTAATTGAAGGTAGTTGCTTAGCAACTGCATCCCATGTGCTACAGCGATGCTTTTCACCTGGAGCAGATAAACATCAGGATGGCACTTTACAAATCTGATTAGCAGCAATGAAATAGCTGGCTACAACGAGCTGCAAGTGCTTTTCCAGAAGTTATGCTTCTAACCTGATCTCCATCAGCAGGGAAAACCCAATGAAACTAATTTGCAGGTTAGAAGAGCTCTCTTCTCTTGCCCAGCAAACGTTTTTGTCTGCTTCTCACAACTGGATCTTATCAAGAGGGAGATAGCATAGGCAGGATTCTTTTACTTGAAAGATTTCACTGCAGTTGAACATATAATGATAAAATACTACATTACTTGCAATCACGCACAGACATTTTTCTGAACAGGCCTATGTTTCTGTGAAAAGCATCAGAGAAAGCACATTTCCACATCACAAAGAAAAACATTACCTCATAACTTCTGCAACTGGACATTACGGTTTAAATAGCTACTACACTAGCCTTTACAAGCTGTTTAAGAGCTGCTTATTGGAGCTACTACTGTGTTTCTAACACAGAATACTAAATGCTTGAATTGCTCACTTTCAACAATAAGTGTTAATACAAAAAGAGGTCCCAGGAAGGCCAACAGTTCCTGGAACGATAAAAAAGAACAATGTCCTGGGCAAACCACAGAAGAAGGTGTACTGGGAGGGTTTTCAAGGCAAGTTTAACTTACCCAGCATAGATTTGAACGCCGAACCACCACAAAGGTTCCATTTCAAAAGAAACCTGTTCTGCTCCAGGTAATACGTCAGCATCTGCTTAGATTTTTCCTCTTAGACAGGACTCAGAAAAACACATTAATTTGCTCTCTAGGATTAGGATGCACTTTGCCATGTCCTAGAAGTCAAGTTTCAGCCTTCAAGATGATGAGTAAAGCCTTGGCTTTTTACTTTCACAGGGTGAGTTGCCCAAATCGTCAGCTGCTGTTGCAGAAGCGGGCTACAAAACGTGCTTTCTCTTTGCAAGTACTCCTGAGATTGCATTTGCAGTCTTAACATCTCCATACCACAGTACAACTATCGGGATACATAGCAGGGCTCTGTCATGTCTTCCAATATCACTCCCAAGTACTGAGCCAAGGACGCCCCAGTTGGAGCTTGGCTACAGATACTGAGCTATTTGCTGAAGTCTAGATTCTGGAGGGCTGTTACCATCACGTAGACAAAATACTTTTTAGCCAGGACCATGAAGAATATATCTGGGAAAAGTTCTCTATCTGCAGGATGAATCACATTGAATTCATGTTGACCACATGAATCAATTGAACTATGAGTTAGAGTCAGAGTTTCCTCTTTTCCATTTAATCACCCATTGTATTATCTATGTTAACAAGTAGTAGGATGGAGCACAAGCAGATCTATATGGCAAACCAATGGCCTGATAAGAAACTGGGGAGACCAGCAACCTGTTCCTAGGGGCAATCACTGGGCAATCTCCCATCAGTGGCTCTCAGCTTAGCACCAACCATAACAAACACAGTTTGTGCGGTGCGAGATGTTCTGAGCCCAAGTACAAAAAGGGAGGGCAATCAGGAAATTTGTTTCCAAGGCACTCTCCTGATCCAAACTAAAATGTTAATACAGAGGCACTGATTTCAATGTAGTGTCCTGTTAGTCTTACATAGGTCTGGGGTATTGAGATGGAGAATATTCTTAAGATCAGCACATAGCATTTGGAGCTAAAATGAAAAATACTTTTTACTTGGTGGTAGCACTTCAAAGTAAAAGCAGAACCACAGCATTATTTCCAAGGTGTATTAGCTCTTCAATTATTACATTCCCTTGTTTCCTTGGCCCACCCTCCCACCAGCTGCCTTATTTGCTGTGTGAAACCCTCAGTATTAACCACAATAGAGGTTCTTAATGTTTAATGTGTGGCTGATAGAATCCCGCAGCATCCAGCGGAGCCTTTGAATAAAGGGCACCCTATAAAAAAACGTAAACGCAAACAAAAAAAGCCGCATGTGAAACCATACAATAGAAGCTGGTTGCATTCAATCTCCGAAAGCAAAGAGCTACAGTTGATATGAATAATTCAAAAACAGCCTCAGACAAATGATCCCAGGTCTATAAGGAAATGGTAAAACCTCTGGAGTCTGCATCTCTTTTTATTACAGCCTGGCTCATGCTGAACACTCTTTTCTCTGGGGTTATTTTTTACTCTTTTTTTTCTTACAGATATATAAACGAAGAGTCAGATAGGATATACAGATAACATGTACAGCAGACCCCAGAGAAATACTTTCATTTTTTATTTGTTTCCAGGTTGTAAATTATTCATTAACATGTATCATGCAATTGGGTAAAAATTAAACATTGGTAAATTATTTTTCATTTGTTTATGTTAATTATTTAGTGTTCTTCCATTTTATTAGAAAAAACACAGAGGGAGATTAGTCTTGTTCTGATGATCTGTGCTTGCTCCCTAGACAACACACAAATTAGCATTGCTATGGCTACTTTTATGCAACGTCTATAGAAATATGACTCCCCTGCCCAGATCCGTTGCTTAGATGTTGTGGCATATGCCGGATTTCTAAATTGCAGATATGCCTTTGGATATTTTTCAACAGCGCTTTGCAAAATAGGCTGTTGGGGTTTTATTTACAGATTAAGTCAATGATGGTTTCCACGACCCTTCCATAAATTCAGCTGCAGCTTCCCACCCCTCTCCAGCACCCACACCCTCCTCCACTGCCCCACGGGAACTCCAGCCAGTTGGAGTTTCACCTTCAAATTAAGCCACAGTCATTCCAGATTGATTCTAGGTTTCAAAGACAGGGGGTCATCTCCATTTTAATGTCTGTTGATAGATATGTAACTACACAGAGAAAAACCTAAGCACTATGTGCCACCGCAGCACATGTAGCACAAACCCATGGGATAAACTGCAGTGGGTTTCCTAGGTAATGCACATCAATAGCATTTGTGTATTCAGAAACACTTATCCATTACATTTTAAAAAATGTTTGCTATTTTTTTCTTTATAATATCTCTCCTTAGAAAGTGAGGATTGTGTCTACTCCCTACGCAAGGGCAGTGGGACTGACATTTTGTAGCTAGCAATGGGTCTGGCCTGCTTGGGTTCAAGTTCAGGTATCACTGTGACAAGGGCTTGGGTTACTCACCCTCCTGTGCCCACAGCCCCACACCACCATGGCTTGGATTACCAAGCAGGTTCATTTAGCCTGTTGAGCTGTTTGCTGTCAACTCCAGATCCTCAAGGAGAGAGCCAAACATACACTCCCCAAGCAATTTTTCCACAATATGTTATCAACTCACAATGTATTCACCCTGTTCTAGGTTAATTGGCTAGACATCAGCTAGAGACAGACTGGTTTGCGGTTGCTGAGGTTCATCATGATCAGTCACCACCTCTTCTGTTGCTCAAACACTTCCTACCCAACTCACAGAACTTTCTTCCATCGAATCAACCAGTGGCTGCCAACCCAACCACTCTGCTCAGCACAGAGAGGGAGCATGAAGAGACAACGGGTTTGCTTCAAAACACTTTTGCATACTGAGGAAGACACCTTCATGCCCAGTCTTCAGCTTTGCTATTTGCTACACAGCGAGTTTTTAACACAACAGTCAAGCACAGAAAATGTTAAAAATCCCATATAGTCTGCCGAGGAAAGTGAGTAACCATGAACACAGTGAAATTCCAGTAGATAAAATGTTCCCTTAGGTTATAGAAGGAATCCAGAACATTCCCACATGCATTCTTGATTACTTTGGATATAAGAAATCAATGCTCTAGGCTGCTACAGAGGGCTGCAGATCAATTAATCATATCAGAAACTTGAAAAGGAAAAAAGACAAATGGAAACTGGACATGTTTATAATGCCAGTCTTTCTCTTCCCAAATATTCCTTGCAAGATAGCTTCTCCTATGGAATTAGGATGAGAACAAGGAAAGAGAAAAATCCCAAAGCCCAAAACACAACAGAGGAAGTTATAGCAAAAAGCATTTCTAGCATTTAATTTGAACATGATAGATAGGAATATTGATTTAAAACATTTTTCTGAGTCTTTAATTCCATTATTTCTAAAAATTGTCCCTGATGTCTGCACAAGCTCCATCTTAATCCAGTTACTGTGTTGGGATCCTCAAAAGAAGAAATACAGCATGTTCCTCCCTCTAGTTGCATTAGCTGGGCTGGATTTGGAGAAATGCAGAGCAGTGAAGACTGCAGAAGTCATTTCAATAGCTTCTGCCACCTGAAGGTGCAGATAAGGGAGGAGATGGCTCCATGCTGCATGCATTGGTAGAAGTAGTTTACTGGAACTCTCTTTTTCACTCTCTTTTCTAAGGTGAAAGAATTTGCCCTTGCATTAAGGGTACTTAAGAGGAAATAAGACATTCTAATTTTTTTTCCATTTATCCAAGTTACTTTTACTGCATAGTATGTATTAACATAAATAGCCCTGAAAATATACTGTAATTTTGAATTCTTCATAGTGAAAAGCAGAAGCCCGTATTTATTAAGTTTTTCATTAAAAACTAGTTTCCTCCCTTGCCTTACGAAAATACAGCAGATTTAAATTATCATCAGAAACAACACCCAAGTGTGAGTTTAAACCAATTATTTATGATTTGCTTTACATAGAGAGTCACAGTGATTAAGTTATGCCTGTCTGTGGGACTTCAAGGTCCTCCTTGTTGTCTTAAAAACTAAGGCTGCTCACACGTGCTCTCCCAGGAGGCTGAGACTGCCCTGCCCAGAAGTAAACCCTGAATTTCATGTTCCATATTCTATGACAAATTGTGAATTCTCCTCTGATCCCTCAACAGAGTGAAAAGAGACAGTAGAGGGGAGAAATAGCCACTCAAGTACAATTTTGTAGATAATGTGCACATACATAGAAGTTCCACGTATTTAAAATTATGCATGAAAAGCAATCATTCAGTTTAGAGGAAATGTTAGAACCCCTTTCCCTGTCCTGACTCCTGGTAGGGTCAGAGCCCACAAACATCCTTCCAGCTGGAAACTAGCAGGGCTTTTAGATGGAGCTCATCTCTATCCTCTTTGAAACTAATCAAGTTCCAAAACACTTTGAGTGGCAAAACCAATTTCTTGCCTACAACAAAACATAAACAAGCATTTATGGCCAATACATTGTAAAGACCCTAAGAGCAGATTTGAAATTAATATTTCCTCTCCTCCTTTGTTTGTTTTTTTTTGTGCCATACTGAGGAAGGTGAACTTCCATCTAACTAGAAGTATCTTTATACAAATTAAGTTTTGTGCTAATTTAGATTTCTCCACCAGGAAGCAGATGCATTCACAGAAGACAGACGTAATTTATGAACTCTAGCAGCCATCATTGCAAAGTGAATAAAATATGACTTTAAATAGTTTCAAGCATCATTTTGGCTGCACATGGCTTGCTTTCATTCTGGACCTGTGCGAATACAATGGCTTAATAAAAATTAATGGGGAAAAGCTATTTTCATGGACATGAGTCCTGAATGCAGTTAACTTTTTAACAGAACTTCACCTTCAGAGAAATTCTAATAGTTATCAAGCTCTGTACTCTTTAACACTGCAGAAAAAAAGGAAGGTTCCTCAACTTAATTGTTTTGTGGTTCACAGCTCAGATCTTTGAAAGAAAAATTTCTATTAATTACAATAACAATTTACCCTGCTAAAAGTGACACTTGGGCAATGCTAGCAGAAACCTTTCACTTTTGTTCAGTGGCAGAACAGGTACCTCATGAGATCATGCAACAAATAGCTTTTGTATAATAACTCTGTAGAAATTATTTACATATTAGGGCCCCAAACACAAGTTATTATAATCAACACTTATCCCAAAATGAATTCAGTTTCCTGTAATTCTAGAAACTTAGTTGTCATGGTGAATATTTATGAGGTTGATAGAAAACATCCCATAAGGTTGTTTTCATTCAGACACATATGATGCACGATAGGGTCTGTTAAAAAGAAAGGTTTTCACAGGCCCAGCAATTACTGCACAGGTCCACAGCCTCTATGTGTCCAGAACAACAATTCAGCATAGCTCCAGCTCTTCTGGACATCGCTGCCTTTCCCAGAAGTCAGTCCCGCTACTCGCCCAGCTTCTACCTTTAGGCTGTGCTAAAGAAGTGTCTGAACTTCAGAGGGAATTAGATAAAAATATGCACAAGTATCTGCATAACTCCCAATAGTTAAATTCACTAATTGCGACGAGTGCCATCAGAGGGGAAAGCTAATTGTACCGTGGCTGGTAAACTGGAAAGACCTTGCCTTCAAAAGTTTGGTTGACTTTCCCTTACTTAATATATGCCTAAGACAGCATCACTGCAATGAAGGAGGTTTTACTAATGGAGTTTTTCCAGCGCAACAGTATAACTCCAAATATTAGCTCCGTGTTTTTAATGGGAATTTTAATAATTTATCATTTGAATTACCAGAGCTGCCTTATCTAGGCTTCCCTGTTAATAAGTCTTAATGCTGAGCAAACTAACACTGAACAAGTCATCTAAACAATTTCATTCTTTATATTTACAGTTATAATTGCCAAAAGGAAAAGCTCGTTCTTGTTCTTTGAATGCTCTATTGAGTGATTTCGCTTATTTAAATTAACACTTTCACATGGACCTAAAGTGTCTCGCCTTTAAAAATCTGAACATTACTCCCTGCCTAGAGAAAAAGTCATGTTCTGGTTAAGGAATTGACTGTCTCCATTTTTTTAACTTCTGTGAAATTGTCCTGAAAAAAAGGTGATTGGCATGCATACAATACCTTTGTTTGAAAACTATTCTTTATTAATTTGAAGGAAGATTAATGTGCTCACTTTCACATTTTAAACATAATTCTATTTGCATACATTATGGTTTAATAACTTTATTTCTGGCTCTTACTGTTTTGGTTTCCCTAAATGAGATGCCCAAGTAACAAACAGATTTCAGAATAAAAAGACACAGCTAAAAAAATTGTCCCAGCTGAGAGGCTGTGAGGCAAGCCTGTTCATATGATTGTGAAGCACAACTAGAAGCTGCTCAAGCGCAGTTTTATCAGAAGACAGTTACCCCTTGCAATCATTTAGGCAAGTACACAGCAAAGTGAGAGACACTACCTGCTACTCATTTTCAGGTAGACATTATGGAATATTACTCCATGGAAAGGGTTGTCAAGCACTGGAACAGGCTGCCCAGAGAAGTGGTGGAGTCCTCATCCCTGGGAGGATTTAAAAGACATGTACACGTGGTGCTCAGGGACACAGTTTAGTGGTAGAGTGGGCAGTGTGAGGCTTACAATTGGATCCAAAGACCTTATAGGCCTCTTCCAACCTAAACAGTTCTGTGATTCTGTTTCCAGCTCTGCTCTGTCCTGTTGGGATGCAGGGGCACCACTGCATACAGTAACATCAGGACATTCTCATTATTTTCTTTATAATGACTAGGATTATATTTGCTTTTCTTACTCCTCTCAAGGATTGAGTTGACATTTTCATCAAGAGATCTATTACAGTGCTAACGTCTCATTCCCTTGTGGCAACAATCAGCTCGGAACCCATCATTGTATATGTACAGATTTTTCCCTCACATTGACATCAATTTACATTGTCCATACTGAACATCTGCAAACGTAATGCCTGGTCACACGTTTGCTTAGCCACTCTTTTCTACCAACCACCTTCACTAACCCAAATAACGTAGCACCCTAACGAAACCTTGTAACTGTGCTAGTCACCCCTTTTTTCAGAAAGTCATGGAAGGATATAAATTTCCAGATAAAATAGGTAGCACATTGGCAGGTGATTTGGCAGCAAATAAATAATAGCATCTCAGTTTTCAAAGCCTACTGCTACTGTGTCATCCAAAGATAAAACTTCAAAGTGGTAATTAGGAGGACTTATTGACCTCATCTGGAAATAAAAGCCCATTTCACAGGACAGGCTTGCAGATAAATTAGATTCATTTTTATGAACATCGTTCAAAGGAAAGAATATCTATTTTGTCACCTAGCGCCATTTCATACACTGATACTTTCTAATGGCAAGTTTACGACTAGATAATCATGCCTATTCTAATTCAGAACTCCAAAGGGAGAAAAGATATCTTGCTTTATTATTCATCAACCTGAGCAGAGGTATCTGCTCCACTCAGCATTTGTTTAAGAGAAATATTTTAATATAAACAGAAATGCAGACTTCAAACACCTTGCAAAAAGTATTTCTTAATAATCTAGACCTTAAATAGCAAACATATTCCAGTTTTCTATATTCCACTTCAAGTCTGACAAATAAAAAACCAGCAAAAAAAAAAAACCCCAAAGCAAAAAAACCTCCCACAACCTTCCCATTTAAGAGTGGAGTGCATTTCATTTTGCTTATGAAAATGGAAATTCTGTACAATCAGAAGATGAGAGCTATGGAAAGCAAATGGAAAGGAAAACTACACACTAGGTCCCAATGCCATAAGTCAAGATTCAAGAGCAGTTTAAGCGTGATGGGAAACTGCAGCCTGTCTTTTATCACCAGATCTGTATCAGTCTGGTTGATCCACTATCACAATAAAATTCCTACAGGTATTATCACATAGTTCTGCAGGGTTATTTTTCCCCCGTCAGAGGGAAAGGGTCTGATAAGAAACAACCCGTAATTGTCTTTTGATTCTTGGATTTTATGTCCAAGCACAACACTCATACATGCCAAGATGAGGTATAAATATGTACTATGCATATATCCTTACATGCACACACAAGCCAAAAAACTTATCAAAAATTCTTTATTCAAGTCTGAATTCTCTTCCCACCCCCATCCCCTCCTCATGTGAATTATTCTTTTTTTATGTTGCAATAAACTGTTCTAGAAAGTTAAAAGGCTGTCTATGGTTTTGCATTTTTCCTATATTTTTTCCATAAGGAAACTAATATGCACTAACAGATTAGCCCTGAAAAAGGGAAAATAAGAACAAATATTTAAAAAGAAATTTAGAGCTCAACCTTGCAGCTTGCTTGAGGCAGAAGTTGAAGTGCCGTCAGAAGTTTTCAGTATCTTGCATTGTGATTCTGTTCTTCATTGGGCATGGTGGAGGCGGGCTGAGGGGAAGCAGGGACTGCAGGATCAGCTGCACGGTTGTGTTTTTACTGTTTGGTTGGTGAAGCACTGGAATGAGTTGCCCAGAGAAGTCATGGACATTCCAGGAGGTGCACAAGGCCAGGTTGAATGGGTCTTGAGCAACCTGATCCAGTGGGAAGTGACCCTGCCCATGGCTCAGGAGTTGGAACTGGATGATCTTTAATGTCCCTTCCAACCCAAACCATTCTATGATTTTTTGATCAAGAGAGAACAAAGTGGCTGAAGCAAGACTACTACTTGTATTGTAACTATTTATTTATTGTAACCATACAGGTTGTTTAGCCTGGAGAAGAGGAGGCTGAGGGGAGACCTCGTTGCTCTCTACAACTCCCTGAAAGGAGGTTGTAGAGAGGAGGGTGCTGGCCTCTTCTCCCAAGTGACGGGGGACAGGATAAGAGGGAATGGCCTCAAGCTCTGCCAGGGGAGGTTCAGGCTGAACATTAGGAAAAAATTTTTCACAGAAAGGGTCATTGGGCACTGGCAGAGGCTGCCCAGGATGGTGGTTGATTCACCTTCCCTGGAGGTGTTTAAGGTACGGGTGGACGAGGTGCTAAGGGACATGGTTTAGTGTTTGATAGGAATGGTTGGACTCAGTGATCCGGTGGGTCTCTTCCAACCTGGTTATTCTATGATTCTATTTCTCTTGTTATATAGGTGCACTGCACAAGAAAATCTAAGTGAAATTTTTAACATGTCTTGCGTAAATCAGCATCCTTCTGTGATCTTCAAGGAAATCCACCCATAGAGATCTCATTTGAAGTGAGAGCAACAGGAGGGAGGGAAAACCCCCTCCGGGACAAGGTAGGTCTATAAGCCCCTATTAGGCTTAGCACTCCTGCAGTGCTGAAATGCAGCCTGGGGCCTGAGAAGCACCTACAGAAAAGCTGCGGGTGGTGGAGCTGTAGATATTTATGGGTTTAGACAAAGTCAATCAGGTAAAGCCACAGGGATTTTGTTCGTTTTGCTTTGCTTGATTAAAAGGGGGGGAAAAAAATCACTTGGTTTTCTGTTACACATTATGCTAAGACTTTTTTTCCATTTCACACAGGACTTCAAGTCTAAAAAAGAAGAAATGAAGACAGATTCACTAGGGCTGGTAAGGCACTGAATCCTTTCCTGGAAGCCCTGAGCAGGCACATGGCTCCAGCAGCTCTAGATACCCCCAGCCGTCCCTGTCCACCACACACCCTGACCTGCTGCAGCGCTTTCTCCCACAGCCTCCCTTCCTTGCAGACTTTTCCATCAATGTTTTTTCTTTCTTGTTTGGGCAGGATTCACAGAGACTTTGAAATGACAGGGCTAGATGTACTGTGGATTGACAGGGTCTGAGGAAACCCTAGAACATCTCTTTTAAAGCCACACTAGTCATTACACGTCAGTGTAAAGCAAATTCCTCCTGGGGTGCAGATCCCTAAGTTTCAGACACATGCATTAAATGTTTGCATCAATCTTTAATTCTTAATGTGCTTTCAAGTAATCAGAAAATACACGTGTACTGATGCTTAATGGACAGCGGAAATAGGATTGTTTCCAGAGCAATTTTGTTTTGATTTTGCAGACTTGCTGCATTAAAGAAGAAAAGTCAGGATGAGTTAATCACCAACATTGGAGGCAGGCTAAAATGGATTTGTTCTTCAAAAGTCTCTAGGTCTCCCTAGACCCACTCCTCAGCTTCCAACAGTTTTATCCATCTCTACTGAGCTGATACAGAGCTGGCAGGAAAGCTCACTCCACATCTCTTAATTTCTGTGGCTGTTCCATCCTGAAAAGCTAGAAAAGTTGTTCTTCCTCAAAGCTTTTCTGTCCAAGCAGACACCCAACTCACAGTCTCAACACTTATATTTCCAAAATACTGTATAAGTGAAACCTGCCGCAGAGCCACTCATATCTACATGCCAGCAGAAAGTCAAGATAAAAAATACCCCAACAAACTGACATTGTGGGAGGCCCCAGTCTGACACGACTAACTGCTTGAAGATTTTAAACAGGTTACAACTTTCCCCGAGAGATAAAACTGCACTTTCTGCTGCTCAGCTGAGAACCTAATAGCAAATAATCCCAGCTGAGACATAGCAGGAAAGTTTGATTCTGCAATCATAGAGCAAAAAGCCCATCCTTCAGATCTGATGGCTTTCTGCAGCTTCCTGTCTTGGTCCACTGAGTTTTCTTACTGTGAAATCTAAAGGTGGCTCCATGAACTGCAGTATCTTCAACTAAATCAGTCAGATGTGGTCAGTCTATAATGACTGCATTATACAATATTGACTTGATTAGGTTTGTTAACTCTGCCCACCTCATTTGGGATTTGTGACTGCATTGCTGCAAATAAAATAGGCAGAAGGAGCCTTTTCATAATTCCAGTTCCCTGAATGCAGATATTCTTAGGAAGCTTTAAAAGACTGATTTAACAGGACAGGAAATTAAGGCCCCATCTCCCACATATCACAAGATCAGATAAAAACAGAATGAAAAAAAAATGTCTAATCACAGTGTTCACTAACAAAAGAACTTCACAAACTGAGCAGCCCTAGATGGTGTCAGTTTAGAAAGGTAAAATCAGCCCATTCGCTTTTAACACTGAGATTTGTCACCATTTCAAGGATGTGGGTTTGAACCTAACACACAGGGATCATTAAGATGCTGAGCAATGGTATGGGAGCTGCTTTTGAAATAAAACTGCCCTGGGCCACTCTCGATGCATCCATCAGAGCTGCTGGTGGATGTCAAGGCATCCCTCCTCCTTTCCCAAGCTACACGACCACTCCAAATAATGTTTTCCCTGACAGAAAGCACAAGACCATGATGGACATACTCTCCGACCAAAGACAAAAAATAAGCCCCTGCTTTAATATATTCTTGTAACTACCTTCCACCTCTTTCACCACGTGATGCTATCAGCAGAAAGACACCTGAGAATCATTAGTAAATCAGGCAGGCAGAACACGTAGTCTCCAATTCCACTAATGAGCCCGTTAATTTGTGCTCTAAGAGAAGCCTGGCTGGTCAGTGATCAGAGTCTGAAAACCTTGATGCAGTGTGCAAAGCCAGATAGTCCAGGGGACATTTATGTGGGCTTGCTTTAAGGTAGCAAACATTTTATTTACTGTGCAAGATGCAATACACTGTGGCTTGCATACTGTGATAACGGTATTTTGAGGTTTTGGACAGCTTCAGGAGAAAAAAAAACAACAAAAGCACAAGCAAAACCAAACCCACACCACTTTTCTCTCGCTGAAAACACTCAGGAGTAGTATCATCCATGCTGGCTCTTAGCTATATTAAAAAATACTAACATGATCTTGTTCTGGAGCTCCACATCCACCCTTTCCCAAGCTAAACAGAAAAGCTGCATAATTATTCCAGGTAAAGGAAAACTCAAATACTTCATGACAAGAAAACCCCTTCCCTCACTGTCCAGTATCACTGCACAGGTCTCTGCCACGAAGGACACAGTAGTCTCTACACTGGGTTCCCAAGAGCAAGAGTGAATACGACTGAAGTCACAAGCATGAAATGCCAGAAAGAGCACAGTAAACCCCTTCCATTTAAATGCCTACATCTTTCCTCCATCTAAGTGGCAAAAAGGACAAAAACTCAATTCACCCGAAGTTTAAAATTTTCTGTCATCAAAAAGCAAGAGAGAGCCCTTAGGTTCACACATGAAAGAACTTGCCTGATTATATCTCTTCTTTTCAAGGTGCTTTTATAGGGCCTTCAGTTTTTAAAGTTAGCCCATTACATCAAAGTTCTTTCAGAGCTGAGCCTGTAAGTGAAACAACCTGTTTTTAACTAGTTTAGTACAACAAGATTGTAAGAAATACCACTATCATAGTACAGAACCACCACCGAGCTACAATAAGGTCACAGGAGTGAACTTTATTGACTGAAAAAGCTGAAGAAAAGGTCAAACAGTCAAAGAGTCACATCCCTACAGATTCAGTTTGTGTGTGTGTGTGTGTGGTGGGGTGAGGGTGGAAGTTGTAGTGAAATGTTATATAAATGTTAAGTTGAAGATGCTGCCTTAATGCTATGGTTATATCTCTGGAAACTGCAGTATTAACAGGATATATCTGTCAAAATCTGGAAATTCAGGTTTTATAAAGGCAAATGTTGGCACTGGGTGTTCATCTGCTCCATTTATCATGGATTGCTGAAAGCTGTAAAGGTCAAATCACTAGTTCTACAGGAAACTCCTTACAAGTGGATAAACTTTGTCCATGGGAAGGAAAGGTCAGATCAATAATGCTATGTAATCTCTCAGAGCCAGCCAATTGCAAGGACTGTTTCGTTGCTGGGGCAGTTCGGGGCATATCAGCAAGTACGAGCCACACAAAGGAAAACCATCCTTTCCACCCTCTACACTGGGCTCTCCTGTGTGAAAGGGAGGTATGGACTGGGTTAAGTTTAAACAGATAGTCCTCCACCAGATTCTTTTGTAAAGCATTACAAGCTACCGCAAAACAAACCCTAAGCTTAGAACTTAAGCCTAGAAGTATCAAGTGGCTCTCAGAGGCAAGGTTTTTATCTGGTTCATTGAGCGCTCACTTGCTGGGCAGTCCATTTTTACAGACATAAAAAGCCAACACGAAACACAAAAGCACTGTGACTCCGAAGCACTGCCAACCTAACCCATGCAACTTCTGCTGAGACCCGAGCCTCACCAGCACCTTCTCCTGATGGAGATGGCACTGGGAGATATCTCCAGCCCAGCAGCATCTACTGAGCAGCCAGGAGCAACCAAAAGGTCAAAGTTTTCTTGTAATGCTCCCTTACAAGGGTATTTGTGGTTTCATAAGAGATGAATAAGACTTGCCATGTTCCTCTATAGCCAAACTCATCTCTGTATCCAAAAAAAAGGCAACCACAACTTGACTGAAGTATTTTTCTAAAATTTGATTAGTGTTGGAATACTGTTTATAGAGCAAAATACTAAAAGGAAGCCTTCCTTTTATCAGTCAATGTTTCCATCCAAATTAGTATGGATTCTTTATAATTTATTGCTTTCATAGGAGCTGTACAAATATTTGAATTTCTATTATAAACACTATACACAGAAGTTTTTCCTGCTGTGTACTTAGAGGAAAACAAAGATATTTTTCAAGGAGTTTTTCTTGACTACTCAGGAAACCCAAACCCTCTAACAAAGGAGAAAGGTTTTACATAGATCATTTAATTCTACTAGTCCCCATATTAAGGAATAACATGAACTATTGCTTGTTACAATACTACTTGATACTGGGAAACACTTGAGCTTCTGCAGAAGGATTGACCACTGGGGAAGTGCCACCAGAAGAAGGAAGCACACTGTTATAAGCACAGAGAACTTAATTATCACTAAATTTAGCACAGAAGCAATAGAAGCCATTGAGAAAGTAAATGGATTTCTATTTAAATCTTATGTTTTCCCTTTCTAATTTCTCCAGACAGAGAAGCAGCACAATACATTTAAATCAATACTTATTGTATCTATGGTAGAGTCATTACTTTTCTTGCCATCACACATTAGGTTGCTGCTCACTTTCAAAACCTGAATATCAGTAGCGTGGGCTTTGTGAGACAGCCTGGAGTGACAGCCCTGTCTGCAGTGCAGATGGAGGAGTTCTGTTCTGGGCCTGATTCTTCTCATGGGTAGAACAAGCTTTTCTACTCTTATTAAAACAGAACCTTCTATTCAAATATTATATGGTTTGAAAACATATTCAAAGCACATCTGAGACTATCACCTGGCTAAAATCCAGAGACTGACCCAGCTAGAAGAACAAGTTGCTTACTTACACCAAAGTACTAAGCCATTAATTCATAGCAGTTTCATGTAATGGACTGTTTAGGACACAAAGCAGTTTTCGTTGCTTAGTCTGATTTGCTATTTGACACAGCACACAGAATTTCCCCTATCCATTCCAGTACTGAAGAACAAAACCCTTAGCTAAGCAGACACCTCTGGCAGAAACCAGACCCCCAGACCTTGGTGTGGGGACTTCAAGAAAGAGAAGACCCATCGTACCCATAGGAAAACGGCTCTGGTAACTGATTATCCTTAAAACTGCCATTATTTTGCCCTCATTTTCTACCTGCATTCATCTCTTTGTCAGCTGAGGTATAAAGGCTGTCCAGATGAAGTTTCCTAAAGGAGCCTAGTGGCATTGAGCACAGAGATAGTCATCCTTTCTCTAGGAGGTCTCCATGAAGAAAGTTGGATAGCATTTTTTTTTTAAGGGAAAAATCACACAAAACACAATGAACATAAAACCTAGTAATGGTGGAGGAAGTGGTGAACGGAATGCATACCCTGTGCTGCACACAACAGCTCTGGCTGAGAACAGCCCTAAGACAGGAACCAGTAGGAAACATCACACTAAGTACATCAGCTACGGTGGCAACTAATTAGCAGTGGGGTGCACTGCTGCTGGTTTTTTAAGGGATCAAAGGTGATGAACCAAGGAACCTAAACCTGAATTACAGCACAGACTCTGGACTCCACTGCAGGCACCAGTTTATCATTTTAGTCCCTTCCTGCATGACTCCCACTGACAGGTGCTCTTTGCCCAGGCTCTTTGAGAGGGTGGGAGTGACTCACAGCATGAAGCACAGGGGTGAGGTGCTTCCTCACGTATTTTTCCTGCCACAACAGGCTTTACTGATACTTTCTTCAAAGCTTGCCACACATAGCTTACCTCAAAAGAAAGACCAACTTTGCCAGTCCATTAGCTCAGCAATGCACAACCCAATCCTCAAAGGGATGAGTGCGTGCTATGAAAAGCAAACCTTCTAAAACACCAAGCTGCAAAGGCTCTCCTCTTCAGAGCCCTGTAATCTTCAATTTAACCAGCATTATTGTCTCAAAAAATGCTGCTGCTCCTCTGCTGTCCAGCAACAGACTTTTCAGTGCAAGATAAAAGCTCAGTGTCTCATAATATTGCTGACCCATTTCATTAAAGAGCATTTTAATAAACAGTAATGGAAAGAGGCAAGGCACTCAGAGCTGCTTTGCAAGTTATGAGAATGGTAAGCAAGAAATAGCACTGTGAAGCTATTTATCCCTTATGAAGTAGTTTATCCCTTCATCTCACAAATAATTAGAAATACATGAGATCGCATTACGCTTTTTAAATAGGCTGTAGTAATGGCTTGTGGGAATACAATTCAATGACAATAGTTTATCATGGTAAGTCAGCTCTGTAGGGTTACAGTATGCCAAGTCTAAATGGGAACCATTTGTTTCCTTTCTGCATTGCAGCAGAAGCTGGAGTACTTTTTATGGGAGCATCATTGACAGTCTCCAACTGTTATTTTTTAAAATTAAACGCCGTGCCTACCGAGTTAATAGGCGTGCAGTCAGTAAGGTTTCTCTATAAGTTCCTGTAACAGTGCACACAATACCACAATACTTTGTAGTAACAGATAATAAAATTTGACAAAGTATTCTGTAATTACTGCTCTGCTTTATAGAATATTACTAATACATGGACTGTGCTGCTCTTGTAATGAATGACACATCACCGAGAGCCTGCTGCTTCCTTAAACTGAAGGCAGACAAAAGTAGCTGAGTTGAAACATGTTAAGTGGGTTTGTCAAAAAGCCAAGAGGCTTTACTACCCGTGTATGTATGAAGAACAAAACTCTGCCTTTCTAGGCATTCGTTTAAGGCCTTATCCCTCTGTAAGCACTGATTTCTGTAACATGCTCTGCAGAGGTCTTATCTTGGGACCTCTTGGGAGCAGAAGTTAAGGCAATACATGCTTATAAAAGGACATCCTGCCTCAAAAGCATAAGTCATCAGGTGATGCAACTCCAAGATGCATGCTCCTCTAGCTCATGGAGCTCTTGCTTTAGAGGAGAAGAAACCAGACAAGTCTGCTCTGACCTCAGAGACAGCAGGATGGCTAACATGACAGAGAGGCAGTATATGATGTAGCCTTTCACTCTTCTAATTCTCATTTTACTGCAGGAAACGTTACAGGTAGGGTGGCTGCAGAACCAGCCCCAAAATTTTCAAGTCAGATCTCATCTCCTCTGCAATTACTCCTACATCGCCAACTGGCCCCTGCACACCTGCATCTCTGGATATACCAGGTTTCCTTCCTGTTCCTTCTTTGCATCCCAGCCAGCATTTATCTGGCCCTGATAACAAGGATGTCTCCAAACTCCAAAGTAGCTTTAAACAATTGTTTCAGTCGTACTAAATTAAACTGGCTATTACAGAAGAAGAGCATGACCACTGGACTGTAGCAGGTGAATAAATTTTTCCAGAGCAGGTTGGTTTTATTCCATCAACCCTTCTCCCTCTTCAATGATACTCTGTCCCTTGCATTGCCCCGACAGATTTTTGTATGCATAACTTTTTCCAGATGGCAGATTCAGTGCAGACAGTAATTTACATAATTTAAATCTGCTTACTAGCATAAATTATATCACAACACACCGCAGGTTTTTCTTTCAGCTCCCCATGCTGCTCACGCCAAGGTCTCAGCGGTGCCCATGCACGCTGATGGATCACAGGTGGCCCTGGAGAGCCGCGGGCTCAGCTATTGCACAGGGCAGCTCCGCAGGTGGAAGAGCTGAATCAGAAGAAGATTTTTTTCATGGCCATAATTCATATCTGAATGTGCTCCAAACAGCAACATTACTGCATTAAAGCAAACTCCATTAGCAGACTTAGCTAGATGGTTATTCCAGTGCAAGAAGGTCAAGGAGAGCTTCTGGTTACACATTTGGATTTTCTCACAAGAAAAAAAATACAAAATAGGTTGTGTTCCAAGCAGGCTGGAATGAATATAATATCAGTGATTTTCCGCTTCCTTACCATTCTTATACAAAGTGTGTCCAATTCTTCATTATTTAAAGAAAACAGCTTTAATTTCTAGCTCAATTTGTTAACATCCAAGAAATCGTAATATACCTCCCTGTAAATATCTTGTCCTCAGAATGTATTTTAATCCAGTTTTGATTAGTGCATTGGTCTTTGGCAAACCATATTCCTACACATCAAAATAAACACTAGGGAGCATCTCAGGATCTCCGTATCATCATATTCCCATTCCAAGTGGGGCTTGAAAGGGAATCTGTACTGAAACCAATGTATTTGTTCAGAATTGCACAATGCACCTGTATTTACACATGTGGACACAGATATGAAAATGTCTATGTGATCAGCAAGTCGATACGAATCCTGGAGTTTTCCTATTCCTCCCCATGACCCTCTGCCACACAATGCCTTACAGAATAGCTCAAAAGCAAAATAAATAAAAACAGAATTATGTTTTGTTGAACAATAAGGAAGACTGGCTCCAAGAAAGCCCAGTTACTGACTCTCAAATTGTGGACAAAGGCTATGCAATTATTCCCACTGAGTCTAAAAAAAGCAGAAAGAAAGTGCTAAACACATAATTTAAGACCTTCAGTAAGAGCAACCTGAGCTGCACAGAAGTGATATTAAACCAGTGCACAGTGGCTATGTTCTCGCATCAGTCTGCTCTCGTTAAACCATGGCAGGCAAGAGTAAGAAGCATTTTCCAGTAGCAGAGGCTGGTCTAGTCATAAGAAAATACAAATATCCAGTTTTCTACTGGTTTTACAAGGGAAGACTGCAAGATCATATGGTACTCCCTACAAAAATTCTTTCTGTACATCAATAGATAAGAATTTCTCATCTTCTTTGCAAACTGATAGAGAAACTACTAAGAGCATAGAGCTGAAAGAGCAAGGATAGAAATTTCTGCTGAACACCAAGATCTGTCTGATGCAACAATTTCCTGGCCCAGCGACCTCTGCGAGCGAGGCCCAGAGTTGATTGGGACTAGCAGAGACACCACTCTTATGCCTGTCTTGAGAGCATTTAAGTTGCCGGAATCAAATTCCAAATTAAACGCCAGAATTAAAGTGCCCTAACCCAAACACTCAGCCCCCTTATGAATTCCTGGTACCTTTCAAACTACAAAACTCAGCTCTATCACACCTCCACCCTGTTCCATAGGATGAAGTCCACAGAAGTTAAAACTATGCCAAAAAAAAATGTGTATTATTCTATAAATAATGTTTTATTCTATAAATAATGTTCTATTCTATACAGCTTGCTTCCTTCTTTTTGCTTGGTGAGGGATCTAACACCTTTGTACATGCATTTTGAACTTTGGTCTGAATTGCTACTTTTCTTTTTGATCTCTCCTACATGCTTATCGTGATATCAGGACATTTCATTATCCAGTCTGGGGAAGAACTGGAAGTATTTTCCATTTTACAGAGTGAATCTGAGGCACAGAGAGATCAAGAGCAGAGCTTTTCCTTTATTTTGGGTACACAGTCTGGAGCAGGGAGGGAGAACTGGAGAATACTTGGACATACTTACAGATTTCGGATGCCACTGTGATTGCTTAGATACAAAGGTCATTAGCTGAGCATCCAGAAGAACAGAGATCACACCAGAATCTCCAAAACGTGACCTTGTCACACACAAATACTGTCATTGAGACAAGCTCAGAGGACAAGGTGCCCCTATAGCATTCAAATCCATTAGCGAGGATAACGTGCTTCACCCATCTGCAGCCCCTTGTCTCACCTACACTTTCCAAAATCTGCAACAAGGACATCAAGGGCTTGGTTTAGTGGCAGATAGGAATGGTTGGATTCTATGATCTAAGAGGTCTTTTCCAACCTAATGATTTATGATTCTACAATTCTAATTGACTTGAGGCTTGGTCTGCTAGAACCACCTGCGTGCTGTAGCCCTGCTTTATCTTCAGGACTAGTTCATAGCCTGCCTCTCCAGTCATGAGAAGCCAGGCTGAGATCAGGGCAACTGCCTCTTCATAATTCAAAGCAACACATTGATCAGAAATGTGTGTCTGCTTTGCCAGTTTGGATACACTCACTCAAAACAGAAACCTACTGATAAATATGAAGTTATTCACCTTTTAGAGAGCTCCAGTTTATACTGAACATAAGTTTCTGTCCCAAAATATAACCAGTAGCAACTGAAACATGAAAGCACTCAAAACAGAAATGTGCTGGCAAACATGACATGCAAATGTATTCATTTTCCAGAGAGCCCCACTATGTGCAGAACATAAGTCTGAATCCCAAAATAATACCCAGTACCAACTAAAACACACACACTTTCCCACATCTTGTCTTGCTTCCATCAATTTAGCAGCACAATGAAGCCGTTTCCATCGTTAGCATATGCAGTGTATTAAGGCTAGCCAAGATTTAACATTCCTTTGTTAATTTGGCAGAGGGGAAAGACACAATAGAAGAGAGCCCTACAATTTGCAGCCATCTGTGATACTGAAAACAGTAATAAACTTGAAAAGTGCTGTTATTATACATGTTATCACTCTTAGCAAGCCAATGTCTTCAAACATTTATGCCCTTTACGTCTAAATTAATGCCTCTTAACTTCTGTATGAGGAGAGTGTTTTCAGATTCTCTTCCCATTATATGGCCATTAATCTTGCCCACAGGTTTGAGCTCCCCTAGTACAACACAATTTACACTGTCAGAGATCACTGGATAAGTCATAGTCAATTATAAATGTAAGATGCTAAATTACTTAATGCTGTTATTTTTAGGATTGTGACAGGCACCACTAGTACTCAGTGTCTTAGGCCACTTGATCTTCACATAGAAAACACCTCTGAGTCTAATGGGACACATCTGTCATCTAACTCATTGCTTTGGTTATGAAGCGAACATGAAGCTCCCCAACAGACAATTAAATCAATATTTTAAATTAAAATTTGCATAAGAATATTCATAAGCTTCTGATGGTGACAGGTCTGTATGTAATTGCTTCCCCCACCCCTGCTTGAATACGTTGGATGTCCTGATGATGAATCTCCCATCTACCTTCTTCTGGGGAAAAATTACACAGGCTTCTCAGCATGCGAGCACTGTGGGTCACATCCATCATCCTCAGGCCTCTGTTTTACTTTTAATTACAACACTTCTCCCAGGAACGTTATTTCAAATCATAAACCTAAGGAGAAAGTAGCTTTTAATTTGCAGAACAGCCATTAAATTCTCTGCTTCACTGACATTAATTTGCTGGTGCTCTTTGTACTAAGGAAGAGATGATGTTACCTTCCTTTCAGACTTCACGAAAAGATAAGTTTGCCCAAAGTCACAATTGCTTTAAAATTAGTTGCATTTTCTGTCCACATGTTTCCTGTGATACTGCATTTAACTAAGGCCTCCACTGAGAATAATTTTTAATTAGCAGCAATGGTTTTAAATGGATAGCTTAAGACTAGTCATTTTGCCTTGGACGCGCATTTCAGTTTTAACGCCCTGGTTTTATTTTACTCACTTCAAGTCTTTTTATGTATAAGCAGATCCTATTTTTCTGAGACAAGTGAGATGAGTTTGACACAAATCTAACAGGTTGCTGAACTGGGTAACAAAAAACAGATCCAAGAGGGGCTTACAGAAACGTGCATCCCTTGATTCTGCTGAGCCTAATATCTACTTGCATTTCCAGCCAGGAAGTTGGAACCCAAAGGACATTTTCTTGAGGATTAAAGGCTGCCACCCTCACCACATAGCTGAAACAGAGTCTTGAGGACAGTATTTGCCCTGACTGGCAATTTTCATCCAAGACAAGAGAACAAAAATAGGAGGTGAAAGAACTGGAATAAAGTCATGTTGCTCTCTCCCAAGCAAAAGTGGTGAACTTTTTGGGAAAACAACAGAAGTAATGGATGCATGATGGGCTGCCTGAAAGCCTTCCCCAGCCCAGGCAAGGGCTCTGATAGTTGCCCACTGACTCTGGATGGATGAGCTAAAAAGGCAGACGCATTGCTTGCCCAGCCAGATTCTCCTGCCTATAACACCAAGAAAAAATGTAAAACCACATCAAGCTAGCATCCAAACAAAGCGACACAAAAGATGAATGCTTTTAACTATGAATTTGGATTACTTTTGAAAAATCACCCAAGGAACTTAAAGTGCAAAATCTACTCAGTCTACAAAGCCATTAAAACTTTCTTATTTGAGAGACAAGCCTAGCTGTACAAAGCACTTCATATCTTTCCTTGGTGGTATGAAAACGGGTAGGACATCCTAGACTGGCCCAATGTTGAAATATGTCTCTTAGAAGATAACTCAACTGCTGTGTGATTTTTGACAATTTTCATACTAAACCTGAAATCCTAAGACAAAAAAAATTACAATTTTTTGTGTAAGATCTTTCATTGTATTATTTTAAATACAAAAGGGAATTTAAATGCTCTTAGAATCTGCCTGAACCTCTTTTTAAGGTTAACAGAAAAATCAGCATTACTCCTAATGAAAACATTACTTGCAATGAGAACATGGAAAATAGACCTTTGAGTTTCTGCTGCTCATTTGAGTTTTGAGGATTATTCTTTTCCCTGCTCCCTCTTACACGGTGAAAAGCTGGTGGTATTCTACATATCTTGCTTATAACACGCACTTACATGAAAATCAGAGGAGGACTAGACAAGAATGACAACATACGTTTCCTATGTGAAGCAAACCCCTGCATCAGCTCCAGCAAGTGAAGAATTTCAAGTTCAGTACAGATGCAGATACCACAGGGCCAGCAACTTTAAGGATTTTGACCATTTCAGTTTACACAGTGAGAACCAATAAGAGTGAACTCGTTCAGAATGACAAGAGAATGGCAGGGGAGTTGCTTCCTAAGGCAGGAAATAGTATTGCTCTGCCACTTTTATTTCCATATAAATCAAAAGTTGCTCATCTAAGAGCACTGCTGGTGCTAAATTACCTTTGTGCAATGAGCTTTTGCTCATAGAAAAGAAATTCTTTAAGATACACCTAAAATCCAGTAACCTTTTACCAGAATCAGGACTATTTGCCATGGAACACAAATGCAGAATGGTTTAAAATTGCTTTCACCCTGCAAGGAGATGCACAAGCTGTAGAGACAGTCTTAAACAAAAGCTTGCTTAAAGAACTGCTCATTTATTCAGTTAAGAGCACATAAATCACTTTAAATACTTTAAAAATAGGTTAATTGAAGCTGTGTAAAGTATTAATAGGAAATTTCTGAAGTATTTCTGAAAGCAGCTGGTTTTCACTAGGTTTTTGAAATACACCAACTTCGACAAATACTGTTCAACTGTTTTTTAATAAATGTAAATAATATTCTGAAACAGGGACAGAATGGCAGTCGTTGAGGGGCAGCTGAGCTATACATAGCATGTAAATGAATTCCCTGCTTGAATATCAGGGCTTATATGTGCAGCATTCAGGAATAAAAAGAGTAAAACTTTCACAGCTTGAAAAGAGCTTCACAGAGCTCCATAGTATTGCTTTCATTATTGATACAGAAAAACAGATGAGCACCAAGGGTGCAAGATTTGCAGCTAATAATAGTAGTCAGTCAAGTCTAACAAAGGCCATAAAGAACACTGAAATTTGGTGAATTTGCGAGCAGATTAAAAATTTACCGTTAAAAGTGAAATGCAGCAGACACTGCAGATATACTTAGATTTACATGCAAACCTAATGGCAGCATTCCTGCAGCTGGAGTATCAGACCCAGGTTCCTTCCCTGAGAAGCAATAGTCTGTAGAGAAGTCACCAGACAGACCAAGCTATGGAGAAAGCTTCTCATCCCCAGAGAAAGCATTGGAGCTTCTTCCACCAGAAAGGGGATGGAAAGGAGCAGTACCTATAAACCCAATGATACGTTACTGTAGTTCAGCGACTTCAAAGACTGCATCTTGGCATTCATTGAAAAATAAGCAGCAAATTCAAATATGACCAGAAGAAATATTCTCACACAGCAGGCCCTGAGCTTAGGAGCTCCTTGTCTTAAGAAGATTCAGCTCAGCAGGGTGCCAAGGGCGAGACAAGTCAAGATGTATAAGGAGAAAGGATAACACAATGTATAGGTTACCATAGTAGGATGTAAGTCTACCTAAGCCTCTGGACTGAAGTGGACAATTTCACCTAAAAGGATCATGGAATCATAGAATCACCAGGTTGGAAGAGACCCACCGGATCATCGAGTCCAACTATTCCTATCAAACACTAAACCATGTCCCTCAGTGCCTCATCCACTAGTCCCCTCAAACCCCTCCAGGGAAGGTGACTCAACCACCTCCCTGGGCAGCCTCTGCCACTGCCCAATGACCCTTTCTGTGAAAATGTTTTTCCTAATGTCCAGCCTGAACCTCTCCCGGTGGAGCTTGATGCCATTCCCTCTCATCCTGTCCCCTGTCACTTGGGAGAAGAGGCCAGCACCCTCCTCTCCACAACCTCCTTTCAGGTAGTTGTAGAGAGCAATGAGGTCTCCTCTCAGCCTCCTCTTCTTCAATGTCCCCAGCTGCAACCACCCGGGATCCAGGTTACTGCTGCCCCTGCTGCAGCAGGGATACTTCTGCACCATGGCTAGCACAGTGCCCCAGCTCTGCAGCTTCAGTAAAAGACAGTATTTTCCTTTCAGTATTAAAAAATAAATAAATAAGGTTTGGGGTTTTGACTTCGGGTTTTTTTCCCCCTCCTCAAGACCGCACATTGCTAGTATAAGGCATGGAATGGCTGGTAAATCAGTGTTTCGACAATATAGCAATAGTTAGAAATAAGCCTACCATCTATTCCATTTTATACAAAGGGCAAGGAATGCTGTCCTCAGTCAATACATGAAAGACTTGGAATGGGAAGGAGATAAAAAGCGAGGAGAAAGATATAAAGAGAGAAAAACTGGCATCAAAGGTTTCAATTTTACTTTGTATTTCTTATTTCTGTAAAGAATTTTCAAGCAATTTATGAGATGGAGGAAATCTCTTAAAACAGGATTTATTAAGCATAATTCCATGTTGAAAAAAAATGTTTTTCAAATGGCAGATTATAATATTTATGATTAACTTACAAAATCAAATCCAGTTTTAGCAATTTGCAAGATACTTCAAAACCAGTGTATTATCACTCCAAGTCCATAAACTGAAACACCAAATGTCCTGGAACTCAGTTAAAAGAGAGTAACTCTGAGCAGCTGTAAATATTGGTGCATTATTTGCCTTTGTGTTTTTAAGCCTTTGGGCTTCACATTTGTAAGCTATCCTCTGCAAACACAGAAGGCCAGAAATATATTTTTCATTAAAAATGTGAAGCAAGAATATTTCTGCGAAATGTGGAGCTGGAAAACAAACAGCAAGCTCTTCTTAATGCTGATGCATCAACAATATTTCAGCCGGCAGATTTGATGCAAAAATCTCTGTGAGTCTGCAAAGTGCAGTCTTAGCCAACCTTCCTTCTTCAGGTTGTGCTCTTTCAGTACGTTTTTTGATGGCATAAAGCTATTCTAAAAGCTGCCTTTGGGATTCACACTAGAGAATCAGAGACAACTTACTGGCTTGAGAAATCAGAGCTGAGGTCGCATTTTTAACTACAACATTTCAAAACTTGTTCACTTGTACTGACTAGAGGAGTTTTATTTTATTAATGAAGGATGTGGAAGAACCACAGGAAAGAAAGGGATAAATTAAGAATTTTGCACCTGGCTTTAAAATATCCTAAAAGTACTCAGAAGCAAGACCAAACCTCTACTGGGTTTTGCCACTGCTGTTAACATCCCGGCTTATGTAAGAATTTATTCAGAGTAAAATACTGGTAACATATGAAAGGGGAACAATCTGTTCACCCATCCTCTTACAAGATGGGGCAAAAAAAGGCAACAAAAGAAAACACAGCCCACAAAATCTAGAAGCTGCTCTGCCTGCCACCTGCTCCGAAAGGTCCTACAGACCGGGCAATGCCCCTAAATACCTCTGCTTCCCCACATCTTCATACTCTCACCAGGCTCCAAAGCATTTAACTCCATTGCTTCCCATGAAGCTGATAAATTGAAAGAGGGGATGCTTTGGTTGGCAGCTCACACATGCTAACCTTTCTGCAGCCAAGATGAAATCGAGAGTGGAGAGGAGATCACCCTCCCAGGAAACAACTTCGATAGCTCTTTGAGCACTAACTCTATGGTAGCTGCTGTGCAAACCTTCTCGGTGAAATAGCAGATGCACAAGGACTAGATTTTTTTGAGGAAAGGTCATTCCCGTACAGCCATTATTCAGCTACACATAATTGTGCTTTAGGAAGTAGGTTAACTAAATCACATTGCTCAAAGAGCCTTAGGAATGACTTTGCTTTCAAAGCTGTGCACTTTGTGTTCCTAGAGAGCCCAGGTATGTGATTTTTTCAGAGGAGAATTGCCATTTGGTAATTAGCTTAAGTGATGCAATTTTCTTCCAAGTATAATAACTACGACACTCAGCATCTGATGTCTGGTGACCTTTGAAGCTGCAGTTTCCTCCTGGAGAAGGATGTAAGAACAAGAAAGAAAAGAGAAGTCCTACAGCTGGTGACAGAGGCTCATCCACTGTAACTCACTCCTGTCAGTAGTGGGTATAGAATCACAGATTCATTTAGGTTGGAAAAGACCCTTAAAATCATAAAATCCAACCATAAACCTCACATTGCCAAGTCCACCATTAATCCATGTCCCTGAGGGCCACATATACATATATCTTTTAAAAACCTGCAGGAATGGTGACTCAATTACTTCCCTGGGCAGCGTGTTCCAGTGCTCAACAACGCTTTCCATGAAGTAATATTTCCTAATATCTAGTTCAAACCTCCCCTCATGCAACTTGAGGCCATCTCATCGTCTTATCACTTGTTACTTGGGAGAAGAGACCAACACTTGCCTCACCACAACATCCTTTCAGGTAGTTGTAGAGAGCAATAAGGTCTCCCCCTCAGCCTCCTTTTCTCCAGACCAAACAACCTCAGGAATGGGGAAAGCCCACCAAGAACATCCTTGGTTGCCCTTCACCCTGGTGTTGCGATGCCCTGTTAATCTCCACATCTCTCGAGTTTGCAGGAAAGATATTTTTTTACCTTGTGTTTTCAGAAGAGTAATTTATTTCCTGGTTTAAATATAAAAGTCTTCCATTACGCAAGCTGGGCCGTTGGCAGAGATAGACACATCACTTCATACCAGCAGAGACAGGTCAACTGGGGAACCAGCAAAGCCCTTGAGCTCTTTCTGCAACACTAGTGTCTGACTGGCATTCAACACAGAAGTAGTTGCTTGCTTAAAACTAGTTTACCAAAAGCAATAAGGCAGAATATTAAGTAGGGTCAGAAAGAAAATACAAGAGCTTTTGGGCTTGGTTGTACTGATGCCTAACCTGCTTCCAAGTGGACATGAATTCAGCTCATTAGGCCATTTGTCGAGGTGTGGCCATTATTCCTGCTGCTTCCTAGCGAGGGATGTGTTGGCAGGCAGCTAGCATAATCACCATCCATTTCTGCTGAAAGATTTCCAAACCTAATGTTTCTGGGATTATGCCCAGGACGGCAAAAGAAAGATCACAAGCTCTACTACCTCCAGCGCTGCAAAAATTGATGCGAGGATATCTGCCAAGAAGCAATCTGAGACAGGTCTGCAGTAGATGTTAACATGCCCTAATTTGTTTCATGCTTATCAAGAATAAGCAAGATGCACTAAATTAACACACCAGAGTTAGGACTCACTAATGTGGATGAAGGTATGACAGAACTTGTGGAACGGGGTGGGGGAAAGTCACTCCAGAAGGGTTTTCCTCATTTCTGATCATTCTTAGAGTGAGTAAAGTTGTGTGGTATAGGAAGCTGCATTTTTTTATATATTCTAGCATTATATAAAAATGTTTCTCTTCCTTAAACAAAGCTAGTACAGAAAAGCCCACAAAGAAATCTGTTAGGTTTTCTTCTTAAAAAATCAAGGTATCTTTCAGTTTCTTGCAAATTGATTTACCTTTTCCTTAGGAGATTCTCAAAACACTCCTATCAGACTAGGAATGACCTATATTTTCTATAACAAAAGCTTCTGTCCTGAGCAGCTGCAACCAGACAGACCTCTGGACAGGAGAGACACTGTCCTTGCTGCTCACAATCAAAATTAGAAATTGATTGTGAGCCCCTGGAAATATATACTAGTGTACAACTTATCCAGCAGGAAAACTGGAGCTTTGAAGGGCAGGAACTAATATTCTGTGGAATACTCCAAAGGGTATGCAAAACTTATTATCAAGTTTTACAGTGCCATCCCTTGTAACATTTCATTCAAGTGTTACTGTGGAGCAGCATGCAAACAATATTTATCTGCCATTAAATTGGCTGCAAGTAACCCCTGCAACTCTTGCACAAGGTTCAGCACTGCCCAACGTATCTTTAGTCCAGGAAATTAAAAATATTTTGCCCTGAAACTACAGAGGAAACAAAATCACCTGTTTTAACTTCCAAGTTTGTTTGTTTGTTTTTGCTCTCGTGGGAGACGGCAGGTTTGTGGGCAGAGCTAATATCCTTCATTATACCAGCTGATGTTGCTGGAAACACTAGCTAAGATCCAGGACTCAAGGAGCAACTCTCCAGCACCAAGATAGCAAACAGCAGGTGACAAAGTGAGACACAAGATGAGAAAAATCTGCTGCCACTCTAGATATATGAACCGAGATGACCATAGCTCAGAGCAGAACACCACTAGATGCTATAACAACGACTCATCGTGAGATCCTATGTCATGATGCTGCCACCACCTGAGTCCCTTGGTAGGAGGATCTAGCACAACAAAAAGCCACCTATGCACGAATGCATCTACCCTTCACCAACATGAACTTTCAAGCCCCAGCCCTGCCCACATTAAAAGACTCAGCAGGACCATAGATGCTGATTCATATCTGCATCCTATCTCACCCATCTGTAACACTGTATTCTGTAAAAATATCAGCTTTATGACTTCACCCATGGTTTGGAAACAGCAGTACAACAGATCTTTCACTGCAACAGTACCAAACAGGTATTGCATGTCTCCATGTACCAAATGCTACGTAGAATCTGGACAAAGAGGCAGGAGCTTTCTGGCCCTTCCCTCACTAAACCACTGGTCCCTTCCAGATCTGATCACAGTCTGTCCCTGGTGGGTCTTGCTTCATTGGGGAGGACCCGTGGAGGGACTTTCCTCAGTCCCATCTATGTCTAGGAGGCCCTGGAAGCACCCTTCGTCAGGCTGTAGCAGATGGAGAGCATGGACTAGAGCAGCAATCCCAGCACCAGCACACATTGACAGAAGAGCTTCTGTGCGTTTAGTAAAGGTAAGAACAAAGGCGTTTTCCACCTCCACCCCCCCAGTTTGTTATCAGAGGAAAATACATCCTCTCAAATCTGGAGTTTAGCAAACAGCTATCCCCAAAGAAAATATTACATTGTGTTCGTCAGGGAGACAAACTCAACACTACAAAGCACAATCCATTCCCTGGTATAAAAATTTGATCAAACACAGTCATTAAATTTGGAAGCAGTAACACAACCAAGGCAGGTACATCCTACTGACATTTAATCAAAGAAAATGCACTAGCTAGAGGGCCCATGGAGGTATTTCAGCTTTAGATTACGGCTACAAAATCCAGTTCAGGGAATCACAGAAGTTTTGCATAGACAACATAGTTGTCACCTACTTCCTCAGAAAAACAGGTTCTGCCCAACAGCATCTCAACAGGCTTGCCCATGCTCTCCTCATTGCAAGCCTGGGAGAAAGGCTGCTTTCCAGAACACCACAGGATAAACACAGTAGCACACTAGATCCATTTGGGACCTGCATAGGCAGAGAATACCTGAAAAAAGCAACCATCTCTCTCCAGAGTCTGCAGGTTATTTCTATATGGCATGCTACAGATTCCCTCATGACACACTTTAATATTCCTTCTTTTAAGGTACAAATGTAGAAGATAAATCACCACAGAAGATTCCTCTCTTATAGGCACGCACAGCATTCACACCCCCAGCCCTTTCAAGAAGAGGAATAACACTCTTACCTGGTTTTCCTCAGCACCACTCAAGTACAACGGTAATAAAAAATGGTTGAGGATGGTTCTAACATGTGACAATGGGAAGGCAAACCTGCTCTCTCCCTGCTCCTGGAGGCAATGGCTTCACCAGAGGGAACAGGCAGGGGAGGGAGCAGTGCTGGCTGCCATCCCACTGGGGTGGGGATGCTGGTACTTCATTAGCAATTGGCTTCCTACACCCTCAGCCAGCCTGGCTGGAACTAATTACAGGTATTTCAGGTGCAGCAATAAGAACAGTTACAACAGAAAACTCTAGAGCAGAAGTCTCTCTTAGTTTCAGTTTGATGTGCTGAGGTAGTACTCAATACACTAAGATGAGAGTATTTCATAGGAACCTTAGAATTGTTGCAAAAACTAAACCTCCCAGGAGAGAAACACACTCAGAGACCGCCAATACATTTAATTTTTCTGCTTCCTGTGCTATTTGCTTGGGTGGGAAAGGAGGCTTTGGGAGGAGAAATTTCAGCAAAACCTCTTGCCGGCGGGAGCGGTGGATGTGTGCCACCACGGATTGTATGAGTGCTATAAAGTGTTTTTACAAGTACTTTTGGGTAATTCCATAAAGTGACTGGCAACTGTGCTGCCACCCCTCAGAGAGGCAAAGGGTTCTGGAGCACTTCCCTGCAAATGCCTTTAGCTTTTTTTCAGCTATGTCAGTTAAAATTGGGCATGGTGGGTTGATTACACCAATCTCCACACCCAGCTGGCTCACACAGAGCATCAGATACAATATTCTCAGTCCTGAGCAAGAATTATTGGAGAAGTTTGCCATGTTCTCTGGGTTTTATTGTTCTAATTTCTCGCCAGAAATGTTGAACAGTGTAGTAGATGTTGAAATGCACCTCAGCTATGCTTTGCATTTAATAGTCTTGTTGAACACCTACATTTTATAGGTGTTTTAAACATTTATAATTTAATAGTCCTATTTAAACACTTCATCGATTTCTCAAAATAGCTTCAAGTTTTATGACAAATTTCTTTTGCCACAGAATGGTAATGGAGCTTTTAAAAAAAGGAATCCCGTTTTCTGATCCAATATGTGTTGTATCCATTTGGGCTCAAAGCCTGTTACAGCTCCTGTTCAGTGTCTAAGTAGTATAAGTTTGTCTGGCTCCCTGTAGAGGTTATTTTGCACACTATAAAAAAAACCTACAACAGGATAATTTTCCCATTTTCAGTATAACTATGCCTTTAGTGTCTTATTCATTATATCTTTTCCTACCACAAAACTAATTCCTTGCAATTCCCTTCCTTGAAAACTACAAAGTTTCAGACTGGTGAGTGGTTTATGTTCCTCTCTAGCCAAATTATATGTATTTTGCTTTCTGCATCTTCCCAGGAACTAGCTCCTCTAAGCTATCATGGCCAGCAGGAGGGCTGACCACAGCTGAGATGCAGCATTACAGTCAATGCTTGGGGTCAAACGCTGTCTGCAAAGGTAGCTACGTCTGCTCTGAAGCCTCATGCTTCAAGGGTTTTCTACACCCATCTTGTAGGCTGCCTAAGAAATGCACTCAGTTAGGTAGGCTGGGAGTTTCTTGCCACCTTGTCTTCCAACAGCTCAGTCTAGATCCCCTGGTCCACTGTAATGGTCCATTTCAGTGTCTATGTACAAACCATTTTGCATTAGGCTGGTTCTACCAGCACCAGTTTATCACTTCACAGTTTTCCTAAGGAATATCTTACGCCACATCTCTCCTCACTTATTTGACACACCTTTAAAGGAAGTATTGTTAAACTTCAACTGACTTGCCCGTTCTTATAGAGATGTTGAAGGAGACCTGATCGTTACTCTTGCCTTGTAGATATTTTCCCAAACACTGTTTTTTTCTCAAAAACACATTCTGTACATCCTCATCAAAGGATCTGACCTTGCTAACTGAAAATGTCTCCACATCTACCTTCTGCTGGATTCAGGGACAGCAGAGTTCACTTCATCTGCCACATGATCAAACCCCAACTAAACTGACAACATGATTATTTCATAAGAAATTTTCATGTTACCTCTAGCATTGATGCAGGTGACTTTACACACTGTATTTCCTCATCCAACTTGTCGTAGAGGAATGTATTTGAACTCTGGGAAGAGCCCCATTGCACAGTGGATAGCACGGAGACCTGGGATAACATCTGGAGGCCACATTTCTCCTGTCCACCTGACTTACTGCCTTCCTAATACTCAGGATGCTACAATGCAGGCTTTTCAGATGTAAAAAGTCTTAAATATTTGTTTTACAGTGAAGTTTACACACAGCTACAAGTCTATATAATAGTTACAGGTATTCTGAAACAATAAGACTTCACCTTCAGAGACCATACTAACAAACTATGGCATTTATTACTGTATTTTCTTTGGCATCCAGGGAAATTACAGGGAAACTAGAAACATTTCCCTTGCATTTGATCTCATTTCTGTATTTCAGGTCTCTACAAGCTGTTAAAAACAAAACAGGTGATCTAGCCCCTGGGCACATAAATAGTCTCCTTGGTTTTGTTGAGATTACATGAGTACACAAACTGCAAGAGCAAGAACTTGCAGGACCCTTAAGTAACATAAAATCAGAATTTTAAGAGGCCAGAAATTTAAAGCAAGTGAAGGTCTCATATAGCATCTCTACTTAGAAATGCATAGTGAAAGTGGGTGAGAAAAGTAGTTGACACAATGCATGAGGCTTTACAGTGCTGCATTGTGAACATTAAGGGAATCCCAGCATCTTACTATTAACGTAATTTCTTTATGCATTTCTTTTATTTAGAGCTTATCTAGCCTATTAGAAAGCTGAAAAACTTGATTCAGGCAATGAAGGGAATCGAAGTATATTCAGCTCTAGGTAAATTAGATATTCCTAATGCAGTCTTTTTTCCTGTGCAATTTAGCAAATTAGTTTGCATTGTCTGACAAGTTGTCCTGGAAAACACAAAAGCTCAAATTAATTTTAGCTTTGTAGAAAGGATAATTCAATATTTGCTTATTTACATCTTCCCACACTAGAGCTAGGAGCCATATCTTCTATGCCATGTCCGGTACATCAATACCAACATGTCAAACCTCCTCCTTTCCCCCTGAATTAAGAGAAGCAGTGGATGCCACGCAGTGAGGAATTGCCCATGCAGGATGTATCCTCACCTGCTGCATCAGAAACCTTACTGTGAAATGCCTGAGCTATCACTCACAATTAGCTTTAACTCCCATGTGTTGTCTCAGAAGCATGTTAGTCTGCTCTCTCTCTTCGGAGTTAATAGCACATAGTTTTATTTATGGTGGTGTTTACATATAGTCTTTTCAATACATTGCCTTCTGATGGATAGCTTTGTAACGATGCATACAACATTTAAGCAGTCTATTAGTAGGGAGAAGAAAATGCAAAAGCCTCATGGGCTATTTCAGCACTATACTGAGATGATGTAGTTTCACATCAGGTGTAAAGATAACACACTGCACAAGCTAGTCTTAAGGGAAGTATTGCTAAAGGGAGAAAGAATTTGCTCTTAAAAGAGCTTTGGTGCTAAATACATACAGCTCGCCTCTCCAAACTAAATCTTTGCCTGTTACAACTACTATGTTAGGAACACAAAAAAAAAATAAAAAATCTGAGATGAATTACTTCATTGCTTTGACCGTTCTCCAAGCCAGGATTGGTCCCCACAGCGCTTCCTGGATGACTTCATAGGAATCTAGCAGGCTGCCTGTACTGCACCCGACAAAATCTGTGAGATTTTACATGTTGACAAACAGCTGAACTCTTGGCTACAAGAGCCCTACATTGATCTGCTTGCTATTCAAGGGCTTGTATTTAGAGAAGCTGAAATGCCTGCTGAATACCTAAGCTGAAAAGCCCTGTAGGGTCACCCCATGAACCGTAGCCACATCTTTTTTCCTAATAATTGCAGAGCAAAAAGAAAAGGGCAGTTAAACCTAGAGAAATTCTGTCACAGCAGCATGACCACTGCTCAGCAGAGCTCTCCGAATCCTCAGGCATCTTTTTCAAACACTGTTTTAAATTGTTAGCACATGAAGACAATTCTGTCCTTTCTGAGCCTACAAGGTAACACAGCCTTAAATTTTGGTTTCCCTAATAAACTTCCTGCAGCTCTGTGCACGTTAGGAATTGTATCTGCTAATCTGTATTTTTTCAAGCCTCCTTATCTAAAGGAAAAAGTGCTGCCTGATTTAAGATTCCTTGAGGAAATCTGCCTGTACATCTCTGGCTGGCAAGTAAAACAAACAGCATCCATGTCCCAATAGGCATCCGCCACCCCCCGACATTTCTTCATTTAATTAGTTCTGAGAAAGCCAGTCTATCCAAAAGCTGACAAAGCTGCATAAAAGAAACACTTAAGTATTTATTTAGAAAATGAAATACATTACCAGCCGCATCGTGAAGTTTCTGAGTCACCTGCAGGGAAATAAGGCAGAAACCCGACGCTCACAGACTACTCCTGACCGTACCGGCACCCAGGCTGGCTCTTACAGAATAGCAGACGAGAGCGAAGCTGCAAACCTTTGAGTTGAGCTCACTCTATAGGCATCAGAAAAACCTCAAAGAGAAAAAAAAAAAAAAGAAAGAGCCAGCGCGGGAGCGAGCAGCCCACAGACAGCGAGATGAGAAACTTCTGGCAAGTCTCCAGTGCAGGAATGAATTTGCTGTCATTCAGAGACGTATAGCGATGGAAATGAAGGGAAACTTGAATTTACAGGCGGATTTGGATCCTTCTCTAATCGTTCTGCAAAGATGTGCAGGTTGCAGCTCAGCTCATTTTACAAGGCTCATCCAGGAACAATGCTGGATCAAAAATTAAATAGTATGGTAGGTACATATACAGACACAGAGATATATATAAGCAAAGGTGCCAGCATAAACTTCAAATGGCTCATTTCATCAGCTGTTTGCTGTGAATTTTATTAAACCCAGCATGGAGAAACGGTGGCAACTCAAATTCCAGTTACATATCAAAGTGGATTCACAGGGTTTTATAATGCTCTTTAGGCACATAAACAAATTTGTTTAGATTTTTTCTAGCATTGCCACGAAGTTAAAATACATTTTACAGAGAAGCATGTGGCAAAAGTGTCAGCACACTGAGCCTAAACTTGTCCAAACATTTATGCATTTTCAGCCAACAGAAAGAAAATAATCAAGTCCATAGTTGAAATAATAAGCAAGAAATATTGCTAGCTGCAAATTTTTCATAGGTCAAAAAGACACCATAAGCATAAGCAACCACTATCACTAAGAAAGCATTTAAAACTGAATTTGTAGGAAATGCAAAACATAGTGGTTTTAAATGCTGGTAGTGAACATGGTTAATTCCATGGCAAACCCCAGCTCCAGCTCGTCTTGCGGATGTGCAGTCTGCTGTGTTTAGATGTTTTGCAGTCGTGTATGCAAAGTGAATGTCAACTCATGAAAAATTTGTAAATAAACACTTTCTTAGCATGAAGAGGCAAAAGAGGCTCCGCACAGTGTGGGTTAAACTGTGTAACTGAATTCAGCTTCTTTTATTCCCTACCCTGACAGTGCACTCATTTAAAATCTGGTTACAAGTTCAGACAGTGTCCTGGTAAATATAGCTCCTAATAATTACAGCTCTCCAAATTAGAAGTAAGGTTCCTGTAGATTTGGATTGCTTTTAATTTAGCTAACAAAGAAGAGTAAGAAGTCAAGCTAAGCTAAATAACTGGAGGGATTCTTTATTGCTTGTTTTCTTCCTATTAATAAATCAGCCCTCTGTGGGAAGAAAATCAAACAGTAACAAACAAACAAGAATTCATTAGTGACACAGAAAGCGATGCCGCGGAAGGCAGAAGAGCTCCTTGACAAAGAACAAAATATTTGCCGCCTATTTTGGGATATATAGAAGCAGAAACACCCTTAATGCCAGTGATGCTACAATATTTGGTTTGTGTCCAGTTTTCAGTTCCAGCCCCACAGATGGAGTGGCCAAGAGGCGCCAGCTGTGCCCAGCTGTGCCAATGTCAAGTTCAGCAAGGCATCATATGGCTGTCAGAGCCCAGGCTGTCCCCATCGCCCCAGCGCTGGGAACGTGGCTGCGTTTGGCAATCACTGGCTACGTCCATCTGGCATCCAAACAAGCACAAAGGCATTTTTTCTAATAATCCCATTTCTCTTTTCTTGTATGCACACCCCTTTGCCCCCAAAGACGGCGACACGCTTCAACTGGATGGGAGTACTGGACAAACATACCCCAGCATGGTCACCCTCCAGCCTCGTGGCAGGGTGCAGATCCCACATCTGGCTGGGTGTCCTGCTCAGGGTTTCAGATCACTTCATCCCACGGACACACACAGTGAAGCCAAGCTGATCATAGAATCAGAATAACCAGGTTGGAAGAGACCCACTGGATCATCGAGTCCAACCATTCCTATCAAACACTAAACCATGTCCCTTAGCACCTCATCCACCTGTGCCTTAAACACCTCAGGGAAGGTGACTCAACCACCTCCCTGGGCAGCCTCTGCCAGTGCCCAATGACCCTTTCTGTGAAAAATTTTTCCAAATGTCCAGCCTAAACCTCCCCTGGTGGAGCTTGAGGCATGGGCAGGCTGGAAAGGAGGAGGTTTCCTGGTGGTGGCTGAGCAGCCAACCCACCACAACACAGCTCCTGAAACAAGCTGAAAGCTCTGTCCAAAATGTACTGTCTGGTTTGCATTTCCAACTGGCATTTCTCACTAGGGAATATGGGCATTTATAGTGGTTGATAACCTGGTTTTTAATAGCATCATTAGCACAAGCTAAAGGGGGTATCTCTAATGAAGTAGGGAAGATCAGGCATTTCAGGACATGAAGAAATTGGCCCATGCATCACTGCTGTTGAAAGCAAAAACTGATTTGGAGACTGCATGTACCATTCTGTTCAGGTTAATACTGGACATTTTTGTCTACAACTCCTGGCAAGCTCCAATTTGGGCACGGGGCTGATGGCTTTTTCTGCCTCCAAGTTGGACTGAAATTACTGAACAAACCACAGACAGACAACCCAAATATAGGAAACCAAAGATTGCTGCACAGGCAAGCAGAGCATCAATGGGATGGCTGAAACCTGGAAACTTGATTAAAAAGTGTGCAGGATCCAGGTTGGGTGGGTTGGGGGCAGAGCTGCTGCAGGGCTCCTCACCTGCCTCATCAAACAGCACAATCACTCACCAGCTTCTCAGCCAGGGATCTTATTGCTGGAAGCATGCAAGAAGCAGGATAAGGTTTGAATTCCCAAGGCCAAGCTGAGCTTGCAGTGCTTGAATCTAGAACAAGCCTGCTTTGACTTGCACACAATGCAGCAGCAAAGCCCCATTCCCTCATTTGTTAATAAATAATGAAGAGAAAGGTACTGGCAGCAGCTGCCCTGGTGGCACAAACCTGAGACAGGGATGGCTGAGGGAGGCTGGGCAGGCAGGCGACAGCATCTCGCTTCTCACACTTGCTTGGTTTTGTGTTTCTTAATGTGAATCCAGGTTAACTTTCTAGCAATTCCTCTGTGCACTCATTTACACCCACTTAGAATCATAGAATAGTTTGGGTTGGAAGGAACCTTAAAGATCATCTAGTTCTAACTCTCTGTGATGGGCAGGGACACTTGCTTCTCCACATTCCCCTCAGTTTCTCCCTAAATTCTTTTATTCAATTTGGAATACTCTGAATTTAACCCATCTTTTGCTGCTATTTCTTGTGGTGAGTTTGCTTTTCCACGCATCTTCACCCCACTCTGCCAACCATCTGAGAAATATTTTCACTGGCAGTCTTGATTCGCATCATGCTTCCTGCATCCTATTTTAATTTTCCCACCCTAGCCATAAATGCTAGCTGCACTTGCTCACTCACACTCTCACAGATTTTCCTTGTGTAGCACCAGCAGCTCCCTCAACCCTTCTCGTTGCCATGGCAGGAAAGGACCTAAAGACCGAAGGAGCCCATTTCATCATCTAGCAAGCAACCTCAACAAAGATTAAGAAAACATGTCAGAGCTATAAAAATGGTTGAAATCTGATTGCACGGAGGAAGTGAAACCTGGGAGTCTTGGGAAAGCTGGGACCCTGCCTCTGAGATGCCTCACGCTCCTGTGGCACAGTGAGTTTTTCAAGGTCTGTTAATACCCGGGTGTAACTAATGTCTGTAGGCTTAATGCAGAGGCACCCAGGTGAAGTTTAATGGCCTGTGATGAAGAAAAGGTCAGACTAGATGATCAATGATCCTTTCTAAGGACTGAGATTAAAAAGAATCTACTACTGGTTGTAGGATTTAACCTGGGGAGTAATAGCATTGTGGTTGTGCAGAAGAGTCCATCGATTTTAAAGCTTCTCCCTAAAATAATGGCTCCAAACACCAGAGAGAGCCAGGGACATGCTGTCCCACAGAGCAAACAACTCTGGATTTTGCAAAATTAGCTCACAAAGTTATTTCTTTGCACCACGTATGGTCCCTGACATCAGAAATCCAGCCACGCAGACCCAGCATCACCTTGCAATGAGTACGAGTAAATATTTGGAAAGAATCCTGCCCTAAGCCATTCTCCCTGTTACTACATCTGTGCATTTAGAATACCCATTTCTGTCAAATATTTTGGCATATGAAAAGAAACATGCACTTTTTTGACTGGGAATATGCTGAAGCTGTCGTAACCTGTTAGAGTTCCAGGCTCTGAGGGGCTGGGCAGAGGAAGGAGCAATAGCAGAGAGCCAGTGGGTGAATATTAGCTGTACAAGAGATTTTCCTGAGCTGGGTTCTGTCTCAGTTACATATTTCACTGAAAGTCTGAGATGTATAACATGCTCAGTAGATTATTCTTTTTTTAATTTGTCCTCTGTCTCCCTGTGACTGAAGAGAGATCATTACCAATAGGTAATGAAAGTTGCCGAGCTGATGAAGCATGTTTTGCTCGAAGCTAATGTCATTTGAGGTTGGTTTTTTTTTTTTTTTGCTGGTTTTCTATTTGCTGTCTGGCAGCCTGCTGTGCACATCACTTATCTTAGCTAGTGTGTCCCAACAACCACACCAGCCACAACTTCCAGCTCCAGCACTTCTTCATTTAGCTTGACATACAACGGTTTTTCACACAGTAAAGACAGAACTCAAAACACCTTGGCCTGAAATGACTTTAAGGTCTCCACTGCACATTCTTTCTGTGCATCTGAGCTTTTTTTTCCTCAAAGCATTGAAATGTTGCCTTTGGACACTTCACAAAGTTCCCTCCAATTTATAACATTAGATGATTGACTAAAAAACACTCTCTGCAAAGCATGTCAAAGAAGGGAAGAGAGCAACGTAATTGATACAAATTTATATAATATGATTTTATATAAATAGCAAATGAAAATGAGTCATTTGTACTTCTCCTGTGATGTCAAAACTCATTTTGAGTGCCAAAACATTATGGTTGACTGGTGCCAGGAGCTGGAAAGACTGGTGGTGGAGGAGCACCTGATCGCTTTTCCCCAGGAAGCCTGGGGGACATTGTTCCAGTGACAGCAGTTCCAAATTCAGTCTTTGGTTTACATTTTGATTTTCAGGTGTGCTCATTTTTTATAACAACACTGCAGTTATGTCCATAAAGAGGTGCATATCTAATCTGGATAATATTGGTTAGAGAAAAATCTAATTTTTTCCTCAAATAACAAGATCACTCAAAAGCTGCTTTGTGAGCCAACTGCTTTATGCAGATCCCAAATCTTATTTCTATCATTTGCTTATCCAAAAAAAAAACCAACTATATAAAGAGAGAGAAGAAACAAGGTCTTTGGCAGAGCTGCCACTGCCCTGACCCACCCGTGTGTACCCCTTGTACCTCCCATGCTATGGTCACGTTGGTTTTATACACTCTGTTAGAGGCATTTGGGTTTAACTAGATTTTGTTCATAATCACTTTTTCATGTACTAAAATAAAAACAATTCATAAGAAGAAAGAACTAGCAAAGTAAACAGCAATCTTGCAACCATCTGCCTACCACAGATGAGCCATCTCATGCACAAATCCATGTGCAGAGAAGGAAAAGGACTTTCTTCTGGCCTTGCCAGGAGAAAATTGAGTGGCTTCTCATGGAAGTGAGATTTTGCCTGGAGATTAGCCCCAATATTTCTTAGGCAGCTGATAACGCTTGTTGCTCCTTCCTCTAGACACAGGACCTGAACTGGGTGCGTTGACACCTGCCCAAGGCTGGGACTAGTGGGGCTGATGGGTCCTCTCCATCCCTATGGTGGGTTGTTGTGACACCATTGTGACATCTCGATGATCCGGTGGGTCTTTCCAACCTGGTGATTCTATGATTCTATGATCTGTGGCCTCCCAGCAGACCCTGCACATCCCATAGCTGCAAGCTGTTCCTCCAACAGAGGGATCCCAAACTGGGCTTTGCATCAAAATACAGTTACAGAGGACCTACGTGACAACTTTTACTAATCCTAGACAAGATTACACAAAAGAGAAATGTGGATTTTCTTCTCCTTAAAGAAAAGAACCCCTGGGTAGCTCAGAATAATTAATAAGCGGAATTACTCTATCTGTAAGTTAATAATGCACCATTAGAAAAAGATCCAATTTTTACTACACAATTTTTATCAGAAATTAAAATTAATTGCCATTTAATATAATTCAAAGTCACACAAGGAAGATCTATTTCCTAGGAACATTCCAACTCCATCAGGTGCAGAACAAACTGCCTCCCCTCCCCATGCCCTGCCTCTAGCCTCAGGGTCCCAGGGACTTTCATGCACTTGAAGCCCCTCACAGGTAAGGTGACCATGGTCCATGAAGGACAGTGAAAGTTTCCCTTCCCATCTACAGCAAACCTAGTTTTTAAGAGCATTTTTGATTTTGTAATCAACTGTGTGAATAGACAATAAATATTCACCAATTCCTGTAGATGAAGCCTGAGCACTGCAGTTTGGCAGCCACTGCAAAGATGAAGACCTTTTAACACCCAATTTGTTTAAAGGAGGAATGAACAGAATTACAGAGAAATCTGATAGATTTTCTCTGTCCTGCAGTCATCGTGAGGAGAAGACATTGTTCAGACGCTGCAGATGAAGACTTGCGAGAGTCAAGCTTCCCACATTACATATTAAGTGGAAAAAAAAAGAGAGAGGAAAAAAGAAGAAAATTCACCTCAAATGTTAACTCTCTAAGCCTTTTTCAAGAAAGTTTGCAAACCAGAGCAAGGCACCATGAAACATTCCCCAGCAGGCTGCACGATTGACTCCTACCATGTCACACAAGAGGTACACGTGTCTCTCAGCCAGAAACCCTGATTTTTGAGTACAAAATAAAGCTGCAGAGACTGACTGTTCCCACACTGGGCAATACATTCCTTAGTTCATTGCTAAGTCTGATGCCAAGAGAAGAAAACCAACCCCTGGTGCTCCTTCACGCCTCCAAAACCCAGTTCTCCATGAAGTTATTTGGCCTGCTCTTTCAGCCCCTCTTTCTCTTCACGCAGGAAAACCCTCTCTGCTCTCCCCAGGAGCTGTGGTTGCCCTTTCCCACACTCCCAAGAGCCAATGGCCCAGCAGCATGACCACAGAAAGAGTTTGATGGATGGCCTTGGGACAGCAGATGGCAGAGAAGAAGAGCTGGTGCCTGCTTGGTGCCTGGTAGAGCAAGAAGGATGCAAACAGCTATAGCTGTGAAAGTGAGGGGCTGTGCAAGTTGTTCATATCCAATCTGCTTAATTCTTATTTGCTGCTTTAAATAATGAGGGCTTTCTGCCCAGCTAGCAGATTTTAAGACAGCCAGCCAGCCAAAACCCAGGAGCTCCTGCACTCTTGTGCCTCAACCAGAGCTGCCTGCGAACCTTCTTGCGAATAGCTTTAAAACTAGGAATTACATAAACAAAGTAAGAGGAGTATTTCTCTTGCCCAACTAATTAGTTGGATAAGAGATATGCAATGTGGTTTACAGAACTAGCACTAAATATATACACAGCCATACATGTATACACATATAATTTAATTAGGGACAATATGGTTGAACCGGCTTTTTCCAAAGTAGCAGGTTCCCATCTGCTGAAGTTAACTGCATTTTGCTGTGTTTTACGAGCCGTGGTGTTTTGGCCTTCACTACCCAGGCAGAGCTGGAGCAGGGTGCTCTTCAGCATTCCCAGCTTTTGCAGCAAGAGCCAGGCACATCTCCTGCCTCTCCTCCAGGGCATCTCTCTGGCACAGGTAACTCCTCCAGAGCCACAGCCAGGGCAATCTGTTACCTTTCAAACAAAAGCGATTTGTAAGACCTTGACATCAGCAGATAGGACGCGTGTCATATAAGCCATGTAAATACATCTTCACAAGACTGTAAGGCTATGTGTGTTGGATTGTTATAGCTTTTTGACTAGTTCTGGACCCAACAAGCAGTCTTTCACTGTAATCTGGCTTTAAGAGCCTTGAAAGGCTAAAATGCACCTTTTGTATACTGAGGAAATTGTATCCTATAAATAGCATATTAATCATTTATGGAGACCAGCTATGGCTCGAGATTTTAAACTCTACACTCCCTGAATGCCAATGGAAAAGAAGAGTAAAGCTGGCTCCCTCTGTTCAAATCTCATACCTCTGGGGAGCTAATTAGCGTGGAAACACTTGCTGGGAATTTTCAGCAATCTCTTAGTACCGTATCTGTTTGGGATTTCAACTCTTCGATACCACAGCCAAACAAAAGCTACTGGACGGCTCTAACAGATTTCAAGAAACAGACTTTAATATATTTAAGAATGCAATTATTGAACTGTCTAATTCAAATATTGTACTAAGCAGAAGTTGTCTCATCCCACCCGCGCTCTGTCGCTTCCAGACATGTTTATCCAACAGAAAACGAATCCTGCACACAGCTCGCTGCAACGTTATCGCGTGGGGGTATCTGTACTAATCTATAACTCCCTTCAAAACGGCTGGTTTCATCTTAAGCCCAGAGAATGCAGCTTCCCAGCATCCATGAAGATGCTGGTATCATCTCCCATTTTGCCAGGGGAAGAGGACTCTCTCCCCCATGACTCACTGATTTCAGATCTCAGGTTTTGCTTCAGATTTCCTTGTAATATGAAAACAGAATTAATTTTATTTTTTTTATGAGATTGAAGAATTTGTGTGCTTGAATAAGATTTTATGATTAGACAATTATTTTCAAACAAAACCATTCTACGTAGAAATACCTGGTGAATACTGGATTTAGCTGTGAAAGCACCTGGAGATGACTTTGCATGCTCCCACCTACATCAGCAGGTAACTTCAGTGCCTGGTGGTGTAAAATTCCCCTTTCAGTCCCACTTCGTAGAATCATAAAACCCAATGTTCAAAAAGTATTTTAATGGCTTAAGTGAGAACTGGTTTTATTTTATCAAAAAACACAGAGCTAGAATTTACTGCATAAAACCAGAGGCCAGTGGCTTCGATCACAATTTGCAGCTCCCCACTGGCTCTGTTTGGGAGCTCAGACTGATTGATGCGCATGTAAAGATTTACAATGCAAAGTAAAGAATAACTGATTAAAGTGGAATCCACAGCATTTCAGGACCTTAATGAGTTGTTGGAGAAAATTAATTTCCATGTTTAATGTATGCAGAGGCTATGAGGAAATCTTAGAATTCAATTAATCACAGCATAAAAAAGCTATTGGATATAATTGTAAGTAAATACTGCTTAATTATTCTTCTAATACCATAGCTAATTTAGAAGTCATTTCTGCTCACACTGTTCCTGGTTCAGTCTACTATATATTTATTGGTCCAACTATAGTCTCCACATTTATTAATTTATTATTTAAATAATTGTGGATTTTCAATGTCTCCATTCTAAACCCAACAAATTTGTAGCACAACCCCCCCTTACAAAGCCAGAGCAAAACTGTACAGCTCAAAAAGCCCAGCCTGCCTTGGAAAAGCAGTAGAAATAACACAGATTCACATTAATTTCTCTTCAAACTCAGTGCTGTCATTCCTATCCCTTTTATTAGCAGTCATTCGTAATTAAGTAGCCTGTCCAAGGCTTATTTCAGCTATACAACCCCTTTCTGATTTTACTGTGAATCCTGCTCTATTTGAACCTTCACAGTGCTTATTTTCTTCATCCAGGAGGCTTCCCAGAGCAATGATACTTTGAGTGAATGTTCTATTTTATAAATAGTTCATCTCAAAAATTTGTATTTCAAATGTCCTTGCACCATGCAAGACAAGTGGAAGCACTTGGAAGGTAGGACGTTTGTTTTTCCATAGGCTACTCAGCATGATGCTCTTGCTCATTTAAAGTGCAATCCCAACTGACTCCCACAGAGCTTAGATCAAATCCACACATCGCATCTGTCAGTCCGAAGCAGGAAAGAATGGAAAAAAAAAATTCAAAATACCATCCTGTTTTCTACCAACATGATTTAAGTTCTTTGCAATGCCCTTTCCAGCCTATACCTTCAGGAATACTGGGATTATAGCCAGCTGAGACACCAAAGCTTTGCAGGGGAACATGAATTCCCACGTGTGGGTAAATGCTAGTGTTGCATTAATAAAAGGTTGTGGGGGTTTGGCTGCTGTTGAGAGATTAAGTCCTTCAATAACTGAGTATATACATCATTGTACATGTGTAGTTATCCACTGCTGTTCAGGGCAGGTCTGCTCACTGGCTCTATTGCTTTCGTACTATCAACCGAAGCCCATCATCCTTCCTGAATTTTCAGCCAAAATTGATCTTGAAAAAATAATCACCCTATTTATGTACTAAGCCTTTATGTCAGAGAGCAAACAGTATAAATGGTCATTAAGTTGCCTGTGTCAGTCCCCTTCTCAGACCAGCCCTCAGGGTACAAGTACAGGGGAGAATTGCTCTTCCAGGTGGCTGGGAGCTGCATTTCTGCTGCCTTGCAGTTTCTCATGGTTTTGCTCCAGTTAATTATGGTTTTTAATTAGTCATTAGTGGTGCCTGGGGAATAAGATAAATGGTCTCTTCTGATTTATGAAATTTAAAAGATTGCATCAGTCTAAACAAAGTAAAACCCTGGATTATCACTAATTGCACCCAGACTGATATGCTGCTGCAGGAGCCTGGATGGCATCAAGAGGGAGCCTGCTCCAAAAGGCAAAGCACAACAAGGAGCTCAGCTGCCAACATGGTATTCAAAACATATAGGAAATACCAAAAAAACAAGGATATGGGGACACTTATATCGTAGAATCATAGAATAACCACGTTGGAAGAGACCCACCGAATCATCGAGTCCAACCATTCCTATCAAACACTAAACCATGCCCCTTAGCAACTTGTCCACCTATCCCTTAAACCCCTCCAGGGAAGGTGACTCAACCATCTCCCTGGGCAGCCTGTTCCAGTGCCCAATGACCCTTTCCGTGAAAATTTTTTTCCTAATGTCCAGCCTAAACCTCCCCTGGCAGAGCTTGAGGCCATTCCCTCTTGTCCTGTCCCCTGTCACCTGGAAGAAGAGGCCATCACCCTCCTCTCCACAACCTCCTTTCAGGTAGTTGTAGAGAGCATCCCCTGGAGCATGTGCCCAGTGGCAGAGCTCGTATCCTGCAAACGGGACTCCATGCACGGTGGGAATTAGTGTCAGCTTTACAATGCAGCAAAGTTCTCAACATCGGAACAGCAGCACGCGCCAGCTTTGCAAACAAATTGTCCTGGTGGCAACGTTCAAGGTCAGGCTGGATGGGGCTCTGAGCAACCTGACCTAATTGAAGACATCTCTGCTCACTGCTGGGGCTTTGGACTAGCTGACCTTCATGGTCCCTTCCGATCCAAACCATTCTATGGTTCTATGTAGCTAAACCATAAAGGGCCGCTGGAGGCTGTCACAGAAACCCAATGGATAGAAAAGGCAACAACAGCAAAGTCCATCTTTGCAGCAGGATATTGCTGTGGTTTTGGTTTTTCATAAAAGCACCAACATCTGCGAAAGCCAATTTAACATGGTTCACAAGAACTGTGATCAATACCAGCACTTAATGTATAGAATGATTACGCTAGAAATAAAAGAGTTTAGAGCAGAAAAAGTAAACCAAATCAATATTTTCCTTTGAAATTTCAAAGTGAAACTGTAGATTTTTTCCCAAGCAGAAGCATTTAACCAAACTTCACAGGAGTTCATATAGTATTTCCCTTAATTCATACCTCCTTTTCTTCCTGGCAAGGAAAGGCAGCTGTAGCATTTGCTGCAGCTCTACCAGCTGCCTGAGAGATTCTGATATTACAGGGACAATTTAAGCATTTTCTCCTCAGAACACTGCCCAGGTGACACAGGCTCAGGTACCAGGGGTTCTAACACTGTCAACCCATCTGGCATGTGGCATTCTTGTTAACAATAAAATTAATTTTAGCGGAAATAAACCGTTTGTACCCGCATTTCAGCTTCATATGCATTTTTCAGCTAATGAAGGACCAGCACCAAGCACCCTCTGATCCATCCTCCCCTGGCAACCCTTCTCACATGCATCAGAAACAGCTCCTGGAGTGAGAAAAAAACCTGAAGTTGCAAATGTTAGAGAATAGAGAGAGCCTTGCCCTAAATGAGAATTTCACAAATAGAGTTGCAAAATCAATAGAACAGATGCTGTAGTCTCAAGTAAGAAAATTACCTTCAAGTGACTTTTTCTTTTAACTAAATTCAACATAAATTCAACTTCAGATAGAAAATTCAAAAAATGCCACTGTTTGCCAAGAATTATCTGAAAAAAAATATGTCCTGTAAGGATGCAAAGCCCCTCTTCTATTGCAAGTGGGATGGCAATTCCCATACCGTGTTTTTCTTCACATATAAAAGGTGAATTCTTCTGCACAATTCTGTAGACAGCTGCAGGCAATGCAGGGCCTGCACCTGTATAGTTAAAACCAAGCCACGTTCTTCGTGTTAATCTTATGAACAAGAATATAGCAGCAACAGCTGGTTCTCATAGCACAGGTGAGGCTGGTTCAGGGGCCAACTTTGGAGTCACACTGTGATCATGGCACTAAACTCAGAAAATATTCCATCCAGGAAAGCACAGTAGCCAGGTTAAACTGCCACGAGAAGGAAACTATTAGAGAAAAGCAACTAGTTTTCCTCCCAGCACCAAAGACCAGCTGCAGACTTCTACTGGCCAGGTAGGAATAAGAGGAACATTTAAACTGGACTTAAAACTTTTGGTACTAGAACAACGTTGGAGCAGCACGGCTGCAGAGCGGATGCTCCTCTTACACATGAAACAGTGCAAAGCCCTCCAGAGGACTTTCTGGGTTCATTCCTTTTATTCTAGCTGGCTTTTCTATCTACAGCCACCCTGTCTAAAGAGAAAGGAAACATTTACCAACTAGACTCACATGTTTTTGCATCTTTAGCCAGAAAGGGAATGCCACAGAAGTCAAACTGAGTTTGAGGAGGAGAGAATCCCTGCATCGTCCCAATATTTTCACCAGCTAAAGTATTTCACACATCAGCTGAGGGATTTCACAGGACTATGCAATAGGCTGCCAACAGCAAGCCCAAAATTAAAACAATTTAACTTTCAAAGGCTTCAGCCTGAAGAAAGACATAATCTTATTTGTATTGAATTAATTTATTTTTTGAAATTAACTTTGTTGAAAGAAGCTTTTTTACAAGGCTCTTCTGATAAAGGACACCAACCACTATATAAATATATATTATCCAATTTAAAAAGCCTGTCTTTCAGCTCAAAGAAGCACCATGACTACTCAGTAATTCCCCAAGGTGAGGCCAGGAATATAATGCACTGGCTGATATATAATAGCTGTCTTGCATGTGAAGAGTAAAGACTCATTTATGGAATTTTAGCATGCAGGAAGACTAACATGTCTATTAAAAGAAAAATGTGAACTCTGGGTCTCTCATCAGGGACTCATTTAAATGCAATTTTGCTAAATTAGCTGCACTAAGAAGCCAATGGAGGAAGGCTAACTGTAAACCCAGATAAAATAGTACTTCTTTGGTAAGAGCGATTCATATTAAAGGACTCCAGTAGCTAATATGTCATTAATAGGTAAACATTTTTTTAATCCCATGTATCATAAAACAAGCCCAGAACTCAGCATCTCATATTGTTATCTGGTAAACTAAGATTTTACATATTTCACTGAAGAATTTCAAATGTATCATTTATATCCAAGCCATGAAGGGAAAGAGATTGTGACCTGTTGGTCTGACCTCAAACATACGTGCGACTTCAGGAGATACTTTAAATGGCAAGAAAGGCTGGAAAATGGGATAGATCAGTACAGTAGCTTCCTTTGATAAATTATTGTTTATACAGAAGAAACGTCTGTCCTGATAAGGGTGAGACAGAAATTTTTTTCCTGGAATCCTTACAGAACTGAATAATTTGCTACAATTCACATGTTTGTGGAGGAGCCAACGTAAAAGCCTCCTCTGTTCCCAGCTGGTCCCAGGGTCTGCAGCAGTGGTTATCAGCTGCCTCATATCAATATGGTTCCAAAATGATGGCAGCACTGAGAAGGCGTGTGCTAAGAAATAACCAAACATGGAAATATCCCATTTCAAATGAAGATTTCACAAAAACCTCTCTGTGCAAGACAGGCAGAGAAAATTCTAGGGAAGAAGGAGCTCCTGCTGGCAAGCACTGCAAGATGCTTTAGGGAAACAAAAACGATATGCCCTAGTGCCTATCTGAATGTAATTTATTTTAATTGGTTTACACTCAAGAACATTGGCATACAATCCATAATTAATAGTAAGATGATGAAGAAACTTTTCACAGGATGCAAGAGCAGGATGGAAATGCATCAGAGCCAAAGAAGTGAAAGGGGAGACAAAGCTTTCCAGAGGGTATCCCAGCAAGGAAACCCTGTTTCCTCATGAGTGATGGGGACAGGACCTTGGACACGCTCTGTATGAAGAGGGACATCAAGAGGTGAAGCACATGGAAGGACATGGGTCATCCCCATTTGCTGGAGAACAGAAAGTACCAACCTCAAATCCTGCATTCTGAAGATATTTTTATGCAGAAGGACATATATATTCAAGCCCTTCCATGTGTTTTCTGAATTAGGGCTCTAAAAACAGGCTTTCACATTTCCTGACTACTGTGAATTTCAATTATATTTATAATATATTGGATTTCACTCTTAAGAGAACATTTCCTCTAATGCTATAAAAACATTCCCCTCATTACTTTCTGAAATTTAAAGATGGCAACACTTGGAGACCAAAAGGGTTTTTTCAAAGCACTGGGCAGTTAGTAATGATAATCATAAAAGATTAAATTTTCAACATAATTAGCCAGTGACAGGTCAATAAAATCCCTAGGCCAGATGGCTTTTTAATTGAGTTTTCAAAGAAATTCGGTAATTATAGGAACCACCCTTAGATATACTCAACTTTTCTTTTTAATGAAATTGGAAAATACCAGATTATGCAAGTAAGACCATAATGAGTTTTAACAAACTGAACAAAGACCTTTGCATCACCAGCTTCTGTACATCTCTTCGTACCCATCACCCCTCCCTTATCTAAGCCTAAAATCAATACATTAATCCATATAGATCAGTCTGGATTAATGCGAGAGACTGCTTTCACATCACAACACTGACAGTTTTTCCTCGAGGCAATCTGTTACTACATACTACGTGATGGGCTAAAAAAAAAAAAAATCATCATTTTAGCTGGGTGAAAACAGGGTATTTCGACATGCATACAAACCTATAAGAATCATAACACCTCTACACAGGGGTTCAGTCCTTCAGCCACAAACATTTCATATCAAATTGCCCTTCCAAGCAATGTCCCCTGCCCCAGGGCTGCGGCTCCACACAGTGCAGGGAAGGTTTCTGATTGCACGTGAACACACTTGCATTACACAAACAACAAGCTCATTAATAAAATCAGAGCAAAACCAAACCTGAGCAATGCTTCACATCTTGGTTTGCAGAATAACAGTTGAGTAAATTTCAAATTTATTTTTTTTATGCAAATTAATGTCATCTGGGGAAAATTTGCAATTTCTGCTCTAATTGAGAAAAATACTGATAAGCCATTTTTTGAGCCGTGGTAACATCTTTTCTAATTCAAATCTTTCTTGATGTTTAACAACACGTAATAATCTCACGTTAAGATATCCCCCTGAGCCTCTTGATTTCTTGAACTAAAATTCAAATCACAAGTTTTAACCTGCCACTAAGCAACTTCCAGCAGGCAAAACAGCGGGCTGCAAAATGCATGCACTCCTGCATGGTCCAGTGCTGTTTTCCTGAAATCCACAACATTTTATTAAGACAAATCACCTCTACAGGCATCAGCGAGACAGTAGCCCTGCACCCAGTAGGACCAGTCCCAATGGCAAGAGTTTCCAGCAGGCAAATCCCCAGGCAAAGCTCATTGCTGCCCTCGCAGCCTCCAGGCTGAGACCCGGCACCTTCACCTCCCACATCGCTGCCCAGCATCAGGAAGCGGATCACACTCAACACTTGGCCTGATGGGGAAAATGAAGTAGGATAAGCTTCAACACTAAAAGTAGAAATTAATACACACCCACAAATTAATGGGAGTTCAGAGCCAGTCTCTACAATTGTCTTTCCTGTCCACCTGAATTGAAATTACTCCTTCTCCACCTTTGTGAAATGAATTTCAATAAGTCTCACACCAAAGTGGACAGGGCTTTGGGTTCTACCATGCAACACACCATGAAGCATCCTGAGGTAAAAGCTGTTGGGCATTCCAGCTGCTGTGTTGCACCAAGATACTTCGCCATCTGTGGTAGAACATAATAATGAAGCCCCAGAGAAACTCTTAACTCTTCCTGTCGCTATTTTAAATGGTAACAAACCTCTGTCAGCACTTAATGGCAGTAATAGTCCAAAATGCAAGTGTGGCTTTGCTGCAGACCTCACACATGATTGCAGCAATATATGAATGAAGCAGTCAGCTCAGCTTCCAAAATACAAGGAAACTCATCGCAGCTTGCTAGAGGTGAGGCCAGTGCTATTAACATGGATGTGGATTATGAACATGAGCTTTCTTCAAGCTCATCCTAATCAAGATTTTGGCCATTTTATTGAACAAATTTCCTGTTAACCCTTAGTTTAAATAAAACACACCCTTAAAGCTTAACCCCTAAAATGCTAACTTTTGACTTTGCGCTCCCATGTGACTACCAAAAATGAATTTCTAAGCAGATGAGAACCTCCAGCATCATCCAGCTCAGCCTCCTGCCCCTGGCCTGGCAGTGACCTGCTCCCAGTCATGCTCCTTAGCATCTTCTTCGACCTCCACCATCCCCTGAGCACTGAGCAGCAACCAGCATGGAGTGCCAAGTAGTTAAAGCCCTTTTTAAAATTAATAACTGGCATGTCATCCATTTTTATATTCCACCAGTTCTGATATTTACAGTGAAGAACCTGCCCTTTCTCTCTACAACCACTTCTTCTTTATAGTGTCTTGGATTATTTTTTCTAATTATTATTTTCATTCTGAGGGCTGTTTTATCATTTTATCATCAGACTAGCCTGCTGTGCCTGCATTGTTGAACAATCCCTCACAAAATTACATGTGAAATCATCTGTTGTAAAGATTTGGATGAGAGCCACAGACAACATGACAAAGTCTCTCCAAAGTCAAACACAGAAGACCGACATTGTCTAGCAGCTACGGCAACACTTAATTGTTTTTAAAATTTACTACATGATTCAAGTACCACAGTGAACAGGCTGAAGATTTTATACCAAACATGGGGCAATTTATAGTTATGTGAGTTATTGATAGAATTTAAACGGAAGACTATATTTGAAAATAGTCATTTCATTCTGTAGAAGCAGATAGTTGGAGTCTGGGTTAAATTAACAAACTGGTAGATGCTTCTGAACAGAAATGGCTGTAGATGAAAATGTACAAAAGTGATGTTAAATAACAAGTTAATTGATGTATTAAAGAAAATTGTGATAGCTTCTTTATTACCTTTATATCTTAACTCATTAAGGAAACGACCTCTCCTCCACTGCAAAGCAAGTGCTGTATTTATTGCTGCTGACATTTCATCAATGCCAAGGTGAACTAGATCTCACTTTTGCAAATCCCCACAACTCTCATTAGCGAATGATAAAGACGTACATGCAAACCGAGAAGTCGCTAGGAAGAAATAAGATACGTGATAAACTGTGGTTTGAACAATAAATCTCTGGCTGACTGATGACAGTTTGACTGTTGTATGTTAAATAGGGCTTTATAAACAGAAATGCAAAAGACCTGAAATGACAGCACGTATCACTAATAGACTGGGGTATAGTCAAATTTGTTTAAATTCACATGATTTGTAAGCCAGTGGTGAAGATCAAAAGAGACTTATGTTCATACTACTCCATCCTGTCATATCATTTATTAACTTTTTCCTGGAAACAGAGACAACCTCACCCCAGTCTCGTTATTCTTGTTCTTAGTCACTTACCATTTCCCAGAAAATCATCTGCTTTCCAGACACGAACATGCAAGGAAGGAGAGCAAAACATGTAAATGGTCTCCTGCTGTCAGCTGAAGATGCTTTAACTGCAAATGCCAGTCGGGGATGCCCATCCAGCTTGAATCAAACAAAGCGCTGAAATCTTGGGTAGGAAACTTGTATCAACCCCCAAAAAAAGTGAACTCGATGTCCTGTTAAAAATACATAAGCACGCCGTGAAATTCTCAATGTTAAATGCTTGTAACACAGCCCTGGTCTTGCTGCCGTGCAGGAATTAAATCCAAAGGACCAGAGGAAGGGACAAGTGCCCTGTGCGTATTGAGGTGCATCAGGTCCTCACCCTAAGCGCTGTCTCCCCTCCAGGACAGGGGTCTTGGGGCAACAGCTTGGGCTGCTGTGCTGGGTACCTCCTGCCTACCCTGACCCATGCCCAAAGCATCAGCTTGTCCATTCTGCTGCAGCAGAGGAAACGCAGGTGAGACCTGTAAATATATGCAATAAATTATTAAGCTTTAATTTTTAAGACTTCTCGAGCAGGTCTATGCTGGAGCTGCAAGAAGTAGGTGATACAGCTTTTAATTAGGCATCTTGTGCTTTATTCTCAGGTGAAGGGAGTGGGTGCAGATGCAGCCATGACCCCCTCTCTGCACCAGCAGTGCAGGTAAGCGGCGCTTCTGTTAAAACATTAAAAAAAAATGAAAATAAGCATCCAAAGTCAAGCTATAATCTTAAATACTACCATCATACCAAATCAACTGATTTGCCTTTGTCTTCCAAACAATGTGCATAAATTCTTTCCCGGGGAAATAAAAAGCTGCATATTCCTTTGATTTTCACCTCCGGAAGATGTCCTACACAAGTCTCTTTCACCCTCCCATCCAGCCCGAAGTGCAATGCTCATCTTCAAAAGCACTTACAGCGTGGTGGTTGCTGTGGAAAAAAGACCGAACAGAGACAAAGAGGCAACAGAATCTCTGCCAAGCAGGAACACAAGTAATTTTCTAGGATGACTTCTGTTTTATATTTGTGAATATAGACATATGTATACAGACACATATTCATCCATCCATACGTGGTCTTTGTCTTGATCTCTGTGTGCAGGAGTGTGCATATGACACTATGACAAAGTGACTCTGCTACTGGACGAGGGAAAGGCTGTGGATGTATCTTCCTGGACTTCAGTAAAGCCTTTGACACAGTTTCTCACAGCATTCTGCTTCGGAAACTGTCACCTCTGGCCTGGGCAGGCGCACACTCTCCTGGGTGGAAAACTGGTTGGCTGGAGGGCCCAGAGAGTGGTGGGAAATGGTGTGAAATCCAGCTGGAGGCCAGTGACAAGTGGGGTTCCCCAGGGCTCAGTGCTGGGTCCAGCCCTGTTCAATGTCTTTATCAATGACCTGGATGAAGGCATCGAGGGCACCCTTAGCAAGTTTGTGGACGACACTAAGCTGGGTGGAAGTGTCGATCTGCTGGAGGGTCGGGAGGCTCCAAAGGGATCTGAACAGGCTGGACCGCTGGGCAGAGTCCAATGGCATGAGGTTTAATAAGGCCAAGTGCCGGGTCCTGCACTTGGGGCACAACAACCCTGTGCAGTGCTACAGACTAGGAGAAGTCTGGCTGGAAAGCTGCCTGGAGGAGAGGGACCTGGGGGTGTTGGTTGACAGCGACTGACCATGAGCCAGCAGTGGCCCAGGTGGCCAAGAAGGCCAATGGCATCTTGGCTTGGATCAGAAACGGCGTGACCAGCAGGTCCAGGGAGGTTATTCTCCCTCTGGACTCGGCACTGGTGAGACCGCTCCTCGAATCCTGTGTTCAGTTCTGGGCCCCTCACCACAAGAAGGATGTTGAGGCTCTGGAGCGAGTCCAGAGAAGAGCAACAAAGCTGGTGAAGAGGCTGGAGAACAGGCCTCACGAGGAGTGGCTGAGAGAGCTGGGGTTGTTTAGCCTGGAGAAGAGGGGGCTGAGGGGAGACCTCATTGCTCTCTACAACTACCTGAAAGGAGGTTGTGGGGAGGAGGGAGCTGGGCTCTTCTCCCAAGTGACAGGGGACAGGACAAGAGGGAATGGCCTCAAGCTCCACCAGGGAAGGTTTAGGCTGGACATTAGGAAAAAATTTTTCACAGAAAGGGTCATTGGGCACTGGCAGAGGCTGCCCAGGGAGGTGGTTGATTCACCTTCCCTGGAGGGGTTTAAGGCACAGGTGGGTGAGGTGCTAAGGGACATGGTTTAGTGTTTGATAGGAATGGTTGGACTCGATGATCCGGTGGGTCTCTTCCAACCTGGTTATTCTATGATTCTGTATACATGCATACACATATATAGGATACAGAGCATAGCTCAACGACTTTCTCAGTTATTGCTGTTAGAAAACTGTTCAGGAAGCCCTCAGTTCAGAACTGGGAGAAAACAGCTGCAGAAGGGTAGGTGCTCTGGTGCCAAACCCACTCCTCGTCACACAGATACGAGTGCAGCCTGTGATGGTCCAGACCTACGGGGGTGAAGATGTGTCATCAGACAGGAGGAGATGGCAAAGACAAAGAGTTCAAAGGCAGCAAGTTTTTGTTGCATGGGGAAAGTGTCTAAAGCTATCTATCTTTAAATGAGATCTTCCCAGAAAAAAGACAGTAAGTGCTGGAATATCTTCACAATGGATTCATCTGGGGGAAAAGCTGATGGCCCCAAGGGAAGTATTTGTCCTCCCAAGTAATGCTTCGGTGGTAGGATCTGAACATTTTTTTGGGAAAAGGGGGAAGGTGAGTGTTACAGTGATTAAATGCTGTGCTCCTAGCTCCCCAGGAGACTTTTAGAGGTTGTAAAACTCTCAAACACTGAATTGACAATCCAGAAAGTGAATAAAATTAGGAAACACCCAAACAGAGAAGCAGCAAAGAAACAACAATTTTCTGTTCAGAAAAATTACAAATAGTTTTTGGATTGCTGAGTGCAATATGTATTACACATTGAGCATTCAACATGTAATATCCAAAACAGACTTTCAATCTCCCCCTTAATAAGAAATATTTCCTTCTAAAGAGCCTCTCTGAGACTAGGAGCTCTTCACACACAAATCACGACGTGATCAGGGTCCTTCAGAGTTACAATCCAATACCAAGTAAAGGAAAAGGAAGAGCTCTGACACAAGGCAGTAGCTAAATGCACTTTTAATGTATTAAGCCATCTACAATTAAGAGTCTCTCAAAAATGCTTGGATTTTTTGGCCAGTTTCTTGGCAACACCCGAATAAGACACAGTTACTGGGAGAGACTGCACATTTTCAGGCAGAGGAGAGTCGTATAAGAGTCTTGCTTACTTCTCAGGGGCACATCAGGCTGCTTATTCTCAGGTACACGCACATGGGCTATCCCACTGGACCACCTCAAAGTACCTAATAAATGAGGCTGTTAAACAGTGTTGCTAACAGAAACATTTTTGTTTTCTTTCCTATGAGCTGATCTTAGCTATTTAGACCTTGTAACATTAATTAAGACATCAAAAGCCACAGGCATGCTGAAGGAAGGTGCCTGGGCTAACCTATAGCAAAACCCTCACATCCCCGTGGAGCTGCACACTTGCTCTGTGGCATGCTGAAGGGGGTTCATGGGACCCTCTTCCTAGTTTGGCTCCAGACTTGAAAGGGAAGGATAGCATCATTTCCTATCTCAGTACATCTCTGGATGCAACCAAATCATACCTGCAGAAAGGAAGTCACACAAGTCATCCCTCATCTTTGTTTTTCAATTGCGCCTTGTATGCTTTCTAAAAGTCCTTTACACACAGCCTTTACTTCAGATCAGGTCTGCGTCCCTCTGCTCATGAGGAAAATCCTTAAATCTTCCTGCCTGTCACACACTCCATACCAGTCACAGGGCTTTTACTTTTGGACAGCTAGCGTGAAACTGTTACTATGAGAGCTTCTGAGCTAACATCCGTTTTTCTTGTGAGAGAGTCATTGATAAATTTTGCGCAAGTGAAAATGAATGCTTAAGCCTCTCCAGAGTTATAAGTAACACTGAAGTAGAGGACAGAAAACAAATACTTTGAGACCACCTGAATTTACATAAACAGCCTTGTTTCCGATACGTCTCCTCATGTTAAGCAGGATTACTCATTAAATGATTCACCGAAACCAGGGATTTCAAGTACCTCAAGGAGTAAAATACCATGAGCATGCATCACTATGCTAAAAATCAACAGGATCAAAGGGCTTAATCAACATAAGCAAACATGTCAGACTCCAGCCTTTAATTTAACATATGCTACTCTCACAGGGCTATTCCACAGTTTGAAAATGTTAATGAGAGGTTTTATTCCGCCGTACATCTCTTCCTGAACTTTCCCTCCTCCATCATTTTTATAACACTGGTTTTCAGCCTTCAAAACAACCCAATTCTAAAATTTCAGTCCATTGAATATGAAGGCATAAATAATAATTTAGTAGTTTGCATGTAGTTTGATGTAGTCTGATGTAGTCTTCCATGAAATGTGGCTTGCTTTGCTGCCCAAGAGCAAGATGCCAGAGCATCTGACACCAAATTCTCACATATGACTGGAGGGATGATGATTTACCTTTCTATGGGATAAAGAGTAGGCGGTCTCTGGACCACCTAAATGTCTGACTTCTTCCAGCTACAGAACAGAAGGAAATTTTTCCCTTATTAATTACGTTTTCTGAAATCTCTTCATAATTCCCTCCACTGTTTTAAGTCAAGCATTTGTGTCGAGTTCTTTTGATCTTCCTCCTCAATTATAGTGAGCAATTACCCCCTCCACTGGACTTCTCAGCCACCTAATCATTCTTATCTCTCCTTTCTCTGCTAATCTAATCCTTTCAGCTTTTTTGGAAGCTCACTATTAAGACAGTGCTATAGATTTCCCAGTAATTCAGCAACAATATGTCACACCAAGGACTCCACAGGCATTCACCCCCCCCACCTCATTTGCCCTTCAATTAATTTTAGAGATGAGGTGCACCTATCATGACTTGGATCTCTCGCCTCTCAGGGGTCTTAAAGCCTCTGTCATCAAAAATGTGTTTGCTCTGATATCTGTATTTATAATTTTCCCTCCCAGCTGAAGAGTATTCAATCTTTCCTTCCAAAGCGATTAGTGCTGTGCTGCAAAGCCTTCATTCAGAGTACCCCCCATAGAGCCAAGGCATTTTTAGCCGACTGCTTGACACACGGCAAAACCATCCCTCCCCTTCCCGATGGCAGCTCAATACCAGCTGACAACGTGATGAAGCACGAAATCTAAGAAGTGTGCATTTTTAATGTGTTTTAAAGCTTTCAGTGTCCTAGGGAGCCTCAAAAGGAAACTTGTGTCCTTACTAGTGAAGGAGAAAATACCAGAGACTGTGTTTGCACAGGGGCAGACCTCCTGATTCCAAAATACACGCACGATTCTTCATAAGGGCAGTATGACAACCAGCATTATAGCCCATGTGATACTTATGGCTCCATCACACAGACTCCTCTCCAAACGCGTCTTTTTCATAGAATCATAGAATCATAGAATCACCAGGTTGGAAGAGACCCACCAGATCATCAAGTCCAACCATTCCTAACAAACACTAAACCATGCCCCTTAGCACCTCGTCCACCCGTGCCTTAAACACCTCCAGGGAAGGTGACTTCTTTTTTTTTTTTGTCCTATTGATGGTAGACTATGGTCTACTTCCTATCTCAACAAGCATCGGGTTCAGAGAGAGGGCTGAGTACACAGTAACGAGTGCAGAGCGCAGCTGGCACAGTTCAACCACATGCTGTATCATTCCTTGCTCACCTATGAGCCTCCCGCTTGCACCAGGATGGTCTTGCTGAAGTTGATGCTTTGAATGAACCACTGGCTTTTCGAGCGACTTCCCAGGAGCCCGACACCCTTGGCACAACCTGCAGCAACCACAGTTGTGCCTCTCACCAGCGCAGGCAGCTGCACCTTTTCTCACTGACAGGATAAAGAAGATAACAGTAACACATCTCTACAAAGCAGGGATGACATCAAGAGAGCTGTTTAACAGCAGCAACTCCTAACTTTACATAAAGGCCACAATAGTTTGCCCTTTTCTAAAGCAAGGGGCAAGGTCTGCTTTTTGGTGACAAAAAAGCAAGTCTTCCAAGGAGCATCAAAGCTACAGTGAAAATTAAAACCATTATTTCCAAGCTTTTACATTTCCACAAGTTTCTTCTTTAAAGACAGAATATGCAATGGGATTATTCTTCTTAAATATAATTAATGGCATAACCTTTATAACAAGAAATTTTTGCAGTAAGAATTAGTGAGGGAAGTAGAATAATATTTAATGAAGAAAAGTGCTCTTCATTCAGCATTTCTTGTTTTCAACTACTAAAAGAGTAAGCAGCTAAAAAAAAATAGCATTCTGCCTCATTGCACACCTTAAGTTCATAACTTTCAGTCTCCACAAAATTCAGACTTATTTCTGCTGGAAAAAATAGTTGCAATCATGTTGGCTTCTTCAGACTTTTATTATGCAGAAGAACAGTAACTACTTGGACTGTATTTAATATACATGAATTGAGATGACTAGAAAAAAACTTAGTTACAGGAAAAACCCTGCAATATCTAATAAGAAGACCTTTTCATTTAAATATTTAGTTACTGTATGTACAGAAAAAATTGTATTCCACTGGTTTCTGTTCAACCATTTACTGCTTTTTCTTTTCTTCCCCTCTGTTTAATCACTGAATGTGAAATACAGGAGAAAGACAATGACACAGGACAGATCCCAAGAAGAGATCAGATCACCCCAAGGATTATCATGGCTGGCTCTTTGCACTTGCTGATTAGCTCTGACCGGCCAGAAGAACCTCAAGGTGTAATTGTGGTGTTTAACCCTATGAGGCACAACCACACCAAGCATCACTCGCCAAAGCCTTTCGCACCAAGGTAGAGGTAAAGTCTCATGTTGCAGTAGAAATCAAACCAGATGCTGTGTTTGCCTTATTTTTCAATTACACAGTTCCAAACTTCATCTCCTACTTGATGTCACCCTTCTGAACCAGGACACAACAGTCGTGGAGTTACTCAGAAAGTCATTTATAAACAACTCAGTGACCTCCGTCATTTGCAACTTAAATGAAAATCCTCCTGGGACTGCTCCAAGCCCCAGAGGAAAGCTGGGGGCTTCAGAAATAGCTGACAAATGAGGCATGTGTGCATTTACACACACAGATTATATATTCTGCAATGTCCTCTGTATAAACCACAGATATTCAGGGAAACCATAGAAAGAAAAATTAACTTTAAAGCAAACCCATTTCTGCTGTAACGCCTCCTCTTGCAGTCAACGGTCCCACCACAGCATCCAGGTTCTTTTCCCCAGCTACTCACCTACTGCAGGAACAAGGTTTCTGAGGAGGAGATAAAGTTCAGTTAAGGTTGTGTTTACATTTTTTCTTGGCACAGGAATATCTTCTATTTCTTAGAACCCCATGCCGCCAAATTAATTTAATACTTACAAACCCTTGCAGGGAAATATCACAGCAAACACAGGAATTTACAGAAGATGTAAAAGGCAGCTATAATCTGAGATATCTCAGCAGTAACACCACATAATTTTTATGTCATCTTTCAATCACAGTTCCCTTAATGCATCCTTGAAAAACAAGGACTGCATCAGTCATGGCAGATTTAATAGCCAGGTAGATTTATAATGGAACAAAGCCAAAGGCAACTTCACATATAAAATAGCAGCGTCTGAATTATTTTAAATACTATTGCCCAGCTCAGTTTGGTTGTTAAACTGTATTAACAACCCCAGGAGACTCTGCAGCATCACAGACCCTTATAAGAAATATCTATATATATATGTTATAGCTCAGTGTTAGCAAAAGCGCTTACTGAACTGCATCTATTAAAGTAAAGGTGGCATTTTCCATCTTGCGTGTGCTTAGTTAACAGCAGTGAGTTAACCAATAGCTCTTGCCTGCGGGCAGGAGCCAGGGGCTGTGGTGCCAGGCTAATACAGTGGGTGGCACAGGGGCAAATACAATACCCACAGCTTTAGGGAGAGGAGGAGATTGTTTAGCCTCTTCTTCAATGGTACCAGTGAGTGGAAGGCAGAAGAAACAGAATTTCCTATCATAAAAGTTTCTCAATGCATAAAAACCAATGCTGGCTTTCTAGCATATGAAAACGTCACTCTATTAGATTGTGGTTAATTAGGCCGTGTTAGTGGTTTGCAATGAAAGATGTCAGTGCCCTTTGCAGCTGGCAAAGCCCAGCACAAGGCTGGCTCTCATGTGGCCACCTCATGAGCTGCTTCAGATGGGAGCAAGGGGCTGAAGAGAGCAGAAAAACAACACGTACCTCAGAAAGAAAGGGTGATAAATAAAAACTGGTTTGCAGATGCTTTCTAGTCAGGAGGTGAGGACTCACAGGATCTACTGTGACCCCCAGCTAAAAGGTTTCTGTGGCTTCTTGCAGAATTCACCTTGAATTTTTCATATCCCCTCCCTTCATATTCACAACCAACAGGTTTTTTTGTTGTACTGCAACCAAACTTAATATAACTTCTTACCCAGCTTTCAAATCAACATGTGCAGATAGAACAGAGTTATCCCCAAAAGTGGCATTCAGCTGTCCCCTTGCTAACAATGACGGGGAAAACAGGGTGGTGGAGTTAAGACAAGCAGGTTGGTACCATTCCTCCTGTGTCTCAGGGACAAGCTGCAAAATGATCTCTCCAGCCAACTGCAGCCAGGACCCAGCAGCCCAGTAAACAGTCACAGATACTCTGTCCGATGAGCTGCTTGGATGTGGTGCAGGGATTATCTTCAGGGGGAGGAGATTTGTATACAAGCACATTCAACTCATGGAAGGTGCTCAGGAAACTTAACAGTAAGACCCTCATCTGAGCCTGACTCCCCCAGGTGCAAGTTTGCAGTACGCTGCAATCTACTTACATGCTTCAGCAGACATGGTGATGCCTATTAATTCAAGGGTGCAGTGTATTTGGATATTCTTTTAACAAAATTAAGCAGAATTCAAGTCCTGTAAGAAAAAAAACAAAACAAACAAACAAAAAAAACCCAGTTACACAGAAATACAGAAAACAGCAGCCAAGGCAAAAATTTTGCTTACAAGCTCAATTTTCTTACTGTAACTTCCTGAACTGAGCTTTTAATACTTTGCCATTTGAGGTGAGAAGCTTAAATGAACAAAAAAATACTATTAGTCACAGCATCGGTTCCCTTTTGCATGACATTCCTCCTAAAAGCACAGATATGACGACAAGCCCACATCAACTCTCAGTCCTTGCGTGGGGGCATCACACGCACCACGTTGCTGCTGCCAATGGACATGGCAGAGCCTCTCTACACTGACAAATTAATGACTCTTTCACTGATGCTTTCTCATTAAAAGCAGGTTATGCACTACAGCTTCACACACAGTCAGCCCATCAGATCTACTGCACATTATTACCATCTTGGAGGACGTCCAGTAGACTGCTTCCACCTTCAAACCATCATAGCTGCAATGGGGAGAGGAAAGAAGAATCACTGTTTTCCACTGTGTTTGTGGCCATAGTAGCACATACATTGAATCCTGCTCTCTGAGGAGGGCAGGGAACAGGAAAGTCCTCTACCCCATCGATTGCTGAGCAACAGATTTATCCACAGCCTGCTGAAGATGCAATTAGAGGACACTTGCCTCATATGTGGGTTCAGGTGGCTGATATACTACAAATTTCCTATATAACCCAGGATCAATTAGTTAGCTGTGGTGTCCCAACTGGCCCTTCACCCTGGGAAACAGGGAAGTGTTTAATCATCTTTAATTTATCTTACATTACTGTGGTTCCCATCTAGGGCTGCAGGCAGACCTGGCTGACAACTAAAATAAAGGGTTAATTTCGGAGTAGGCTTTTAAGCTATTATCTCCAGCTTTGGGAAGTGTTAATGGAGATGCTGATTGAGTAGGGCTCAGTGCAACCTTGGCAGTAACATAAAAAGCCCATCGTTCTGCCACCGAACTAAAAATCCTTTGACATAAAAACTTAGGAAAATATTTGTTCACAATATTCATGAATGGTTAAATGAATTAATTACTGGGAGGAGGAAATAAATAAAAGAAAACACCATGAGCTGTAGGCAGACTTACATTCTAGTTCAAGATCCAGGCCAAAACTGAATATCTGCTCTCAGCTGGAAAGCAATTCGACACCCAACAGGAACCAAAACAAAACCCCTCACTAATCTCAGATACTGACTTTTATTACCAAAGTCTCTCCCAAGACCATTAGTGGATAAACTTATGCAGCAACTCACCTGCTGCGTCAAAACATGCCAGGGGCTTTGAAAAAAAAAAAAATGTGTTGAGAAAAGTCCTTCTTCCTGACTGTCCTTGATGGGAATCCATCAAAGGGGACACACATTCACGTCTCTTGACCTCTGGGGACATACCAGGCTGTCAGAAATAATACAAGTGATTCAGAAGACATGCAGAGGAGCATTCCTCTGTACCTCATTTGTAGACCTCCAGCACAACAAGTAAATCCATAGGTCTAATATGCACATTAATACTGGCTTAGTAAACGTGGTTTTTTTAGCCACTCTGCAAATGTCTTTTTAAATCTGCAGTTTCCAAAAGCTTCAAGTACCTTCCTATTGAACTAAAACATGATGAGGACGCTTCATCATTTAACTCGAGATGTTTCCAGATGGAAAGTCAAAATTAGCGTGCATTCACCGTATGTCACTTAAGACGTTAATAAGAGCACAGTTGTATTGAATTTCACCAGCTACATGAGAAACCAACTTACTTATTCTTTCACATTATTTGTAAAATTTATTTCAGAATTTTAGGTGTATTGGGTATTTTCATATTTGGAACATGGACAGTGTGACAGCTGTCACTTCTATGGGGTTTTTTTGTTTGTTTTTTTGGAAGCCACAGATTCCTCTGTCATCTCCACACATTCTGTTTTGGTGAACACAACATTGACAGGACCAGTGTGCAAACATATTCTGCATCTTTTTATGCACTCCCTCCTTCATTTCACTTACAACAGGTTTATCTTGCTGAACAAAGTGAACTACAAGTACCTTGGAGTCATGAGAGATGGCAGAGGCAGCAACTTATCTTCCAACTGACGAGCCTCCCAGGCACCCTTTTGGGTTTGCAGGATGATGAATGAGATGTGGTCAGGAGCTCATTCCAACTCAGACAGAGATCAGTGTGCAACCCACTTGTATCACTTTCATTTAAAGCAAGCAATGCCTATACAATCTTCAAAAAAATTTCCAATCAAATAAAATTCATGTCACCTGCAACCTTAAAGTTGACATCTACTCTATGTATTTTTCCCTCCTGGCTTATATACCTTTAAATCAATGGCCTGAAATTACAGCCTTCCCACAGGTGCACAGATTCATAAATTTCTGACTTTTAATACTACTTTAGTTCAAGTCTGGCAAACAGTAAGCTTTGTCAGAACTCACTTTCCTGGTGCCTCTGCTCACCTCCTTGTCAGGTAAAGGTCTCCAGTAAGCCCAGGCTGGGTTTGAGATTTACTCCTGTGGCCACATCAGAGATGAGACTGAGCTGGACCACAATCCCCTCCCTCCCAATCGCCTGCAGTTGCCCCTGCACAAGACCCCCTTATTTGACTTGCTCTGTACACATTCCTACCCCCCCTTCACATTTCGGTCAGTTCTAGAATTTAGTGGTACAGTACAAATGTAATTTAAGAAAAAAATCAGCAGTATCTGTCAGGCTATTTAATTCTGATTACAACAGAGCCAAGGGCTGCACATGCACTGGATTTTTATTACATACAGAAAGAGTTTGTATTCAGGTAAGGTGCCTTCTGCTTGAATTATTACTCTGCAGCTTCTCTCCTCATGGAAGTCCTGACCTCTAGAAGTCAAACCCTGGGCTGGAAAGCTTTAGTCTTTATTACTGTGCTCCTTGCCGGGGAATGAATTACCTTGTGATACCTGAAGCAAGTAGCCTGCTTTAAGGTTTCTCCTTAAATCTGCTTCATTTTCTGCAGCATTTGAATGGATCGTTGTAATTGTTCTATATATATTTTCCTCAAGAGTTTCACGCCAGTTGTTGGAGAGACACTGAAAAAATAAGATTGAATTTACCAAGTGCTTTATAACATAGTGTTCCCACTGCCTGACTTGTTACAACAATCCTCACACTAGAGCAGAGCCTCCTTCGGTGTTCTCAGTGATGCTATCACCTTCTGGGAGAGGAGATTTGGACAGCCAGACATCTTCCCACATCAGAGTTCACAGACTGAATGCCACAAGTCCCTACAGGAGAAACCCCTTGGAAGCTGACAGCAAAATAAAGTCATTCTTCCCTTTCACCCTCTAGACCTGGGACTGATTTTCTGATGCTGGAAGTTTTTGGCCAGGTGCTGGTTTAGAGAGGGAGAAGCAAGAAGACAAGAACACTCAGGACCCATCACCCTTGTCCCCAGGACATGGAGAAGTGACAAGCACTTATAACCCCTGGGTGGGATTTCCTACTTCTTCCACAGAAACAATCATCAGTGGTCAGATGCAAAGCTTGACTATCAGCTTGCACTTTGCCAAAAGCCAGGAAAGCTCAGCTCACACAGCAATTGGGGTTTTATTTAAATGTCATTTTTAATATTTAATCACCCTAGATGGCCTCAATATTTACAGCATAAGCCATTTCATTGGGAAGTTAAATATATAGCCCAGATATTTAAGGAAACTGATTCAGAGCCACATAAATGTAATTGCACTTAACGTGACCTGGGAATGAAATTGCATATGGTACGGGTTTTTTTTCTGCAGGAAGTTTAAACCTCATTTTTAATACATTATGCTAAGGGCATCTCTTTCAGTGTGTTGCCTGGATAGATTTTACTAATACCGAGTTGTGAAAGCAACCCAAATCACCCAGGCTTAAGACAGAAACTAATGAGAAGTATGCGCACTTCACTATGATATTCTTTACTATAGTGTATATATAGGTATGTAGTGAGTTTTCATAAAAGTACACCTTTTTTTTGCTGAAGCAGTCTATTAAAATTCATTTCCCCATCCCACCTCAAAAAAAAAAAAAAAGGAAGAACGTCAATAAGAACAATAAGTGAAAGAAAGCAATAAGGAGTAACACGTAGTATTATTTTTGTAACAGCAAAGATGTATAAATATCCTGATGCTAGGCAATTGTTGAGTCCTATTCAACTATTTAGCTATATATCAAACCATTTCAACCCAAACTACGAACTCCTTGCACAGATTTTTCTTTAACAGGCACTGCATCTCCCCTCCCTTCCCAGCTTGCGGCATCCAGCCCCATTCTGGCCTCATCTCACGCTTGCAGACTTGACCTTGGTCCCAACCACCAAGCAAGCTGTTGCAGGAGAAGAGGTTTTGCTTCAAGCACCAAAACAAGCTTTACTGCTCTCCACGGAGCAGTTTCTCTTCATAAGGAGGAGGGAAACACACACTTTCGTCTTCAATTAATCAAGAATTGAAGCAAAACACCCATCTGTGCCAAAGTACGGTCTGCAGATGGTTTTGTTAATGATTTGGGGCCCATGCCTGCCAATAGCTTTTTGCACAGGACGGGAAAATTTCAAGTCAAAAGTAGCCCAGAGTGGCCCATTTTTTTTCCCTTCTCTGAATTTCTACAAGGAAAATCCCAGCCTTCATCCTAGCCTTCTTCCTTAAAGATGCGGGTTCTGTTTTCTCCCATAAATATCACAAAAATGGCAAACGAGCAGCTGGCAGAGGCCAGGTTTTGCCTTCCATTTTGCTGTAAGAGAAACCGTAACTTACACAAGTATTTAGGAGGGGAGCAGAGATCCCAGCGTGCAGCCAGCCCTCCCCGTATGCTTCAGGGTTACGCATCGTGATGAATCAAGACAAGAGTAAGAACAGCAACGGGGGCCCTTTTTCCAGGCCTAATAAATGAAAGCAGAAGGGTATTTTTTCGTTCAAGTTGACAACCCAATAACACAGCAACACGACCACAAATCATCATGCCAAAGAGGGATTTCTAACCCCTGCCAAAGCCCTGCTCTGTTTGTGAAAGCTGCGTGTACGATAACTCTCAGCATACACCCCAGAGAGTTAATTTTTTTTCAGATCAGAAACAAAAATGTCATCACAGCTCTGACCCACTACTCAGCCATAGTCCAAGGAACACATTAAATGTATTCTTCTGCATATCAAAGCTAAATAACTCAAGTAGAGTAGATGATTTCTATTTGTCCAGGGAGGTAGGAAAGGAATTAGGGTTTGCGGAGGATCTTCCCATCACAGCACAGCCACACTAGGCTGGTTGCCCACAGAGCAGGACTTCCATGGAAAAGTCCCTGCAGGAGGATCCCTCTCATTTAGGAGCCGCAACAGCAACCATAAGGACTTCCAAAACTATCCACAGTATTTCTGAGGAAGGGCGCAATGCTGAGCATAGCTGGAAAACACACACTATCACCTCTCACATCACAGAGAGATTCAGACTGAAAAACAATGTGCTCTGTATCCAGCCAAGGGATGTTGCTCTGGATGATTTACCTTTACTGGGTTTTATTTAACAGGGATGCAGAAAACTGTCAAATGTTTTATCACCCATGGCAGTTGGAGCATGACACATGCTGATATCAGCCGAAGATTATAAGGCAGTAGTATAAAGTCATATTGGAAAGAGAATGGAAGCTGGAAATCTTGGCTAGCGATCACTCCTACCTTTGTAATGAGTTTCTGGACCAGTAGGGGTGAAATTGCATGCCAAAAAACCACGTATAATTTATCCCTTGTTTAAACACACACTGGCAACCCAATTACTAGTTTCAGAATCACAGAGTTTAACTTATCAATGTATTATTGAACAAGAGCTTTCTCTCTTTCCACATAACACAGGGAAGTGTGCTTTAGTGAGCAGGGAAACCCAAGCTGAAGCCCCACAGCTGGATAATGAAGAAAAGGCAGTCAGCAGCTACAGGCACCAGCACCGGGACGGGCTGATGGTTCCCCTGCTCCTCCCTGGGACAAGCATGCTCTTGGTCATCATGTGCCATGCGTGGTGCAAGAGCACAGTCTGTGCTGCTTATGCCTTTGAACTTGAAGGTAACAGATATCAGCAATCGTTGCCAACAAAATCGTGGTCGTTCCCCCTCCAAATTGCACAGATCTGCTGGAAAACTAAATTCCTTATTCTTCCTGAGAGAAAGGGAGAAAATAAGTTAACCTTCAAAAATACCCATCAAAACAGACAAACTTCTTGAACACAAATTAATAAGAATGACACAGGACCCAAACTGTAGACACTGCAGGAAGGAAACCTCCAGGGCGGCACAACCCAACCCATTACTCTACACAACAACCTGAAATAACATTACTTTTCAGCTTCTCAATTGCCTGTGCATAAAACAGGGCTTAGTTTTGTGCCATTTGATTATCAGTGTCTTCAAACAAGGGCTACCTTTTATCTTGCTTGTATTAGTCAGCACCAGAGAACAAGAGCAGCATGATATAAGCAGCAGCTACACAACATGTTCCTGCTCTGCAAGCATCACAAGGTCTTCCACAGACCTCATCTACAGGAGAAACTGCCATCATCTTGAAGCCAAAGGTACAACCTCTTCCAGCCTCTGTAAATGTTAGAGATGAGAGGTGGGCAAAAGTAAGAAAAATGTTAGCTAGCCCTGATATTTCAGCATAGGATAAAAATACAAGGCACATTATTTTCCCTGCAATGTTACTATGGTGATTTCACTAAGGACAAAATAGCACGATGTTTAGCGGAGCCGTGGTTATGAACCAAAGCTCACAAGCAAGATACTAATCTGCCCATTAAACAATACCAGGGTTGGTGAATAATAATCAAAAAGCAATTACACAACAGATAGACTATCAGAGCTCACCCCGCTAAGCGTGAAGGTCAAACACATTACATTAACTAGGGATCCACTCACTGAAACCCTGCAACTTGGTATACAAAAATCATTACTTCCAGCAGTATTAATAATGAAAGGATTGCCAGAACTACTTCATTTACTTAGACCAACATGAAATGCTCAGCATCAATATTGCACTAAATCACATGCAAATTGCCTGTATGCAGTAGATCGAACCATATGAAACTGCTGCATCATAGAAAATACATAGATACACCTTAAGTATACTTTCCACACTTTATAAAGATGCAGTGAATTTTGCTAACTGTTTAGAGCTCCACATTACTGAGAGTTTATGACCCAAGCGTACACATTTTGCCAGTTATTGCTATATTGCAAATTACCCTCTCAAGTAAAAGGCATTCATTACATTTGGAGATGCTGTGACTGCTGTGGTTTTGTAACGCTTTCCCTTTTGGGTTGTTTATAAGTCTTATTTTTGTGCTAGAATCTTCTTCACTTCCTTTCTGCCAAAGGGTAAATATCTCTACAATACTCACAAACTTGCAGGTGCCATAAATTCATTTCTCACCAGGAGCAATGCACTTGCACAAAGACAGGGCTGAAGCCCAGGCTGCATGCCAGGCTGTTCCAAGTGCTTCGTGTGTATTTAAAAGTATAAAGAAAGAAAACAGAAACTAAGCTCTCTAAGCTCTGGCACAGCAAAGGCTGACCTTGCTGAGCTGAGATAATTTGTTCTATATTCTTGAACTTGGACCTTTGGTTCATAAACCATCCTTTCCCTTTCTTACAAACTCTGTTAGCTTCTCACCCACTGCTGGAGATGGAGAAATGTAAACCAGGGTAAATAAATAGGAGACTGTCATGGGAAGAGCAAGAAGTAGTCAGTATTTGGTCACGTAATAGACCAGGATGAGCAGGGAAGAGAAAGACACTGCTGACTTTTTCTAATCAAAACCTGTATGATTTACATATGATCAAATGGAGAAAAAGCATCACTCTAAGCTGGAGAACTGCTACTCAGTGAAAGGGGAAATCACACTGGGTGTTACTAAAGGAGTCTAGACGAAGAGAAATCATGAGACATTTTGGTGGAATTACAGCCTACAACACAAGCAATAACCCGTTATCTTCTTGTCTAACTGAAGGAACTGCTCTGATGCCTTAAAGAATTTATTTCCTCAAACCTCTGCCCTCCCCTCATCTTTCCCCCTAACTCATTTTTCCTGGGAGATGTAGCCTTGTGCTGCCCAGGCTCAGAGCAAGGAGCTTCCTCATCCTGGGGAGACAACACCAAGCTGCAGGATAAATTCTTGCACAGTAAAAATATACGTAATTTCATTACTTGAGTGACAGAAACTTACACACCGTTTACATCTGGACTGCTATTAAAGCAATTATTTGAGATCAATGCAATACAGCAGGATTTAAACCTTGCCCAGCAGCAAAGCAAAGGAACAGGTGAAACTCATAACACTTCGTTCCCTTCGCAGCAAAGACCAAAGAACAATCTCTCTGAAGTCCTTGGTAATGGATCTACATCAAAATGCTTTTAAAAGTCCCCAGCTAGACCATAGTGCTCCTACTTACATTCTTCCTGGTACCATCCCACAGGTTGCACACAGCTTTCAGCATGATGCCCTGTAAATGCCAGGTTCGCCTGCTGCAGACTGTGCTCGACCACTTTCTCCTGGGAAAGAGCCCAAGAGATCAGCCCATCAGACTGCAGCAAGCAGGTTGACTCGAGCAGGGGCCAAGCAGTCACTCAGACCCTCACACATCAGGATAAAACAATGCCAATGAGTGATTTCTGCCTTCGTGACATCAAGCCACGTCCCCGCACTGTAAAAAAAGGCTGGTGGTCTCCAGGTTAATATAAAGAGCAAGAATATTTTTTTTACTTTTTTTTTTTAATGGGAACGGTCAGATTGAAGGTATTTCCAGAAAACCCTGTTGAAAAAGAAGCCACACTATGTTTAAAATTCACTGTGCTTGAGCTTTAGCTGGCTTGTCTCACATCCCTGACCATTGCAGACGCTGTGACATCCACAACTCCAGCACATCCAATCTTAAAATAAAACCCCCTGACGTTATAAGTTTAATTAATGCTTTAGCTACAATGAAGCATCCTCTAGAGACACTTGTAAAGCTATCAGCTTTGAGCCTTACAAACCCCCTCGCTGCATACTCTCCCATGCTTCCTCCTTTTCTGTCATCAGTGACGGCTTTTGGGAGCACACAGATGCTGAGGACCTGCTGTAAGGATGCAAGGGCTGACAGCATCGTTGCCTCCTGTGCCACAGGTTCTTCCAAACATGCACAAAACATTGTAACCAGGGCAATGAAAACAGCAATCAACTGGCAATTCCACTCCCATGCACACTATGGATTTTAAAGCACACGTGTTCACCAAGAAGATGGCACAGCGATGTTAGATGTGAATTAACTACCCCAGCAAGCACCTTTCAGGATGCTCTGTAAACCATCACCTTCTCCTCTCTTCGATTCCAGTCTCTCTGCTTCCCAGGGCAGGGACTGGGAAATGGTCCCCTGGCAAGCAGATCTGCAGAGGTGGCATCTGCTGGTCTCGGAACAAACTTCAGTGAACCTTTGTCCATGCTTGAGCTCCACAGACGTGAATACTGATTTTTCATCCTTCCCCACAACTGCAGTATGTGCTGTTTGACAACTTATTAAATTAAATGGAAAAAAAAAGTCAGGTTTGGCAAAAATGTGCACCTGTCACTACTAGAATTTGTCCTTAGGGTGACAAATGGCAAATGACAAGAGTCTAAGCAGAAGGGAAACTGGCCCATAGATCATCTGCTCCTTTTGTCACCTTTCTGTGTAGTGGTTTTATTTAGCAAGTCCATTTGTGTACAAAAATGGAATTTTCTGAGGCACATCATAACCCTCATGAAAAACACAGTCTCTAGGCCAATGAACATACAATCTTGGTAAGACCTGTCAGCAAATTCAGAAAATATCTGTAAGCAGAAATACACAAACCCATCCAATTCATACAAGCATTAAAGCAATCACTATATTGCATAGTTCTTCAAAATATCTGTTATCTTAAGTATAAGTCTTGGCCTGCTGATACCAGGGTGGTTCTCACTTCATGGTAAAGTCCAGGCCTCACATTTCCATTTAAAAATCCTTTGCTCATGCAAAGTGTCTCTTTATTAAGTATTCAAAAAGGATGCATCCAGAGATCCAGTTCATAAACTGGAGCAAATGTTGCTGTATTTGTCCATCCATCTGTAACACAACATGGAAAGCTGATGGCTAACGATTCTTGAATCTTCCTGCAAGTGGGGAAGATATTTCTTCAGTATTTAAGCTTTAGGTGAAAGCAAGACAGACATCTGCTAATTGCTGGTTTCTGGGGAAATGAAAACTATTTAGATTTGGGGGCTGATGGGTTTTATTTTAATTAGCTCATAACTCTTCTTACGTGCAGTCGACAAAAACGACCTTTTCTACGAAGAGTGACAACACAAGCAGAGGAAAAGCATAAAGAGCTCTGTACAATCCCCAGCCAACTTGTTTTTATCCTGTACAAGAACACACACCTGCCTTGCACATATACACACAGGGTTATTCCATCTCCCTGCAGCACTAGATACCCACATAATTGTGAGTGTTGGACTAAACCAGCAGTGTTCTGGATTCCCAGGTCCCAAGAAAACCTGCAGGCAGACAAGCCCCAGGGAGGTCAGCAACTCCCCCCCAGTGCTCTTCAGCCATTCCTTTTTCACATGCTCTGCTTTATGCCCTCTGCTCGCACACTTCAGTCCTTGAGCTCAATATACACCTGAAACAAACCCCTAGCCTGACTCAGGGAGACACAAGGAACTATTTCTCCTTTCCTTCTCTCTCCAATCTCCTTCCCTCTTATCTTTAAACCCCCAGGATACCAGCAGCCTCCAAACACTTAAGTACAGTATCTGCAGATCTCAGGCGTGGTACAACAGCAGCGAATCCGTTCCATGTTAAAAGATCAAGCCAGCTTTAAACTGGAGGCCAAAGCCTGCAGCAGATACCATCATAAGCTTTTTCTAGGCTACAGTTTATTTTACGATATGTCTTAAAATGTCCCTGTCACTTTTTACAGCCAGTGACCTTCATTTAACTCTGCCAGGCTTTATGACTTAAGATACAAAATGCCATCCTCACGTGCCCAGGAACACTCTGGTCATGACACACCTGGCTTGGGCTCTCCCTTCTCGTACAGAAATCCAGATTAACCCAACAATTTCCCACAGGAGCATCACTCCTGCTATTCCAAGCCTCATTCCGCAGCCAGCATCTCCCACTGGTTCCCTGCCTCTGCCCTGGTGTGACACTGCATCTCCAAACATCCCAGTTATCCTCTCCAGCCCATTTTAGACTCTGCCATGCAGTGACTGCTCACCAAAATCAAAATCCTGATGCCTGCGTGTACAAGTAACATATATTTGCACAAACTATGCACAGAAAAAGGCAGCAGAGGAGATTCCCATTTAGAAGCTCCCAGGACAGTCTACTGTTAGGCAAGGCATTTTGCCGAAGACAGACTGGCCCTTGGATAATGGCAATAATGGAAGGCGATGAAGGACACCATCCAAACGCAACAGCAATGCGGTGAGATGTGAGGATGAAGGATAGAGCTCTGCTACAGCAGATGGCATAGATGTTCCCTCTCATCCATCTTCCATATGTTCCAACTCAAAATTGAGCAGGTCTTCAGTTTGGCTCCAGTCGACACCTCCGCTTCTCTGCATACACAAGGTGAAGCGCAATAGGCACCAAAGAACTGCACCGCTGCTCAGGATGGCATCTCATCCTACACACCACGTCACCATGGTCCAAGGGGTCATTTTTCCAGGGGGAGAAAGCGTTTCTCTGATATTTATACCTGTATAAGTCAGGAAGTGAGACTACTGATTCTCAGCTCCAAGGATTTCCACATAGGTGAGGTGGGACGGAGGACAGACCGTGGCACAGGGGAAAGGTGGCACCAGCCACCACTCTAATGGCCAAGCATCACCTGTGGGTTCCTCCATTCTCACAAGGACAGCAGGTAATTCCTGACCCATTCCACCCAGCAGCAAGCCAGCCAGCCAACCCTGCCAGGAAACAAGGAACACAAAATTGAATATAAACCGCCACAGCACAGACCCAGTTTTAAAGCCTGCATCTCATCACCAGGCAGCCGGTAACAGAGGCAAGCAGCAGTGTAACCTGACTTTAATTGATGATGAGAATATTCATCTGGGCTCTGTCCAATTTGGTATACTTAATATCTTGTGCCTTCTCCACACAAATCGATTTTTGCATTGGGTTTATGAGGGGTAATTAATATTCATTCAGAACTAAGTAGAATAAGATTCCCAATGCATGAAGATGTTTATTATTTATTCATATTTAAAGCTTGTTAGATTAATCTATTTTAAATTACCACATGCTGCCAGGCACAATTATTATAATTTATTAGGATAATTTCAGTGGTTTATTTCCTTCTGATGCAGCCTTGCAGAAGGTGTATGCTGCTTCTCAAATGCTCCTATAAAGCAGCTCAGGCTGCTGCTAATGGAGCTGCAGCCCAGCAACAAGCAGCCCGTTCTCCAGAGGGGCCAACCTGCAGATTTGGGGTCTATATGCTAATCTATTCTTTAAGTAGATATCCCAAGGTACAGAAATCCTTGCCTCAAATCTGAACATGGGGGCAGGGGGTAGTATGCATTAATTTGTGGCAAGATACTAGGAAAAAAATAAAGTCTATGGTGACTGATTCCTAAAGATGCTAGATGATGAACTGCAATAACTGGCTCAAGCAGTTTAAGGTCACCACATATGGCATATCCCAGCAAAGCAACATAAAATGATGGGCACACTTGGTATCTCCCAGACCTGCCTTTGGCCACCAAAGAATCATAGAACCCCTAGGTTGGAAAAGACCTTTGAGATCATGAAGTCCAGCCATACCTGTCTACCACTAACTCACATCCCTAAGCACTTCACCTACCCATCTTTTAGATAACTCCAGGGATGGTGACTCAAATCAACTCCCTGGGAAGCCAGTTCCAGCGCTTGATAACCCTTTTCATGAAGAAGTTTTTCCTCATGTCCAGTCTGAACCTCCCCTAGCGCAGCTTGAGGCCATTCCTTCTTGTCCTATCACCTATCACTTGGGCAAAGACCAACATCCACCTTTCTACAACCTCCTTTCAGGTATTTGTAGACAGTGGTAAGTTCTCCCCTCAGCCTCCTCTTCTCCAGGCCAAACAACCCCAGCTCTCTCAGATGCTTCTTGCAAGACTCCTGTTTGAGCCCCTTCATTGACTTTGTTGTCCTTCTCTAAGGAAAAAAGCCCTGAACAGCTTCCCGTCTCTGTTTCTTGGGCATAAACGGCTCCTCTGAGACTCTACAGGAGCGGCACTTACAGCAAAGGGAACATGGAAATAAAAGTCTTCAGCTCCATGCTGTGCAAAAGACTTCACCTCATTTCTTTAAAAAAAAAAATAAACCCTACATATTTGCTTAAAAGCTGCAGTTACCATTATTACATTTAATTGATATCCTCAGGGGCTCAAAATGAGACAGGCTGTTATGAAATTTAATTATTTTCCACCAGGGCTTGCAAGGTAAAGGTGCAATTAGAGCAGCGAGGGCCACTCCTTGCACTGAGGGAGCATCAGCATCCCTGACAGCTCCATGCCAGAGCCCAGACGCTGAGCACAGACCCCTGCTACACATCAGGCTCTGCCTCTACCACAGTGGTCATAGATTGCCTCAGCTCATTTTATTTTTTAAATTATTTTTTTAAAGGCTAAGCCAGACCAATTTAAGTGAACAACAGACCAAATCACTCCGTGTATGAACCTGTCGTAATTACAGCAGGCATTGCTTCATTCATGTCCTTCCAGCAATACTAAAGCAAGAATAAACCAAGCCGGGTACAGAAACGGGGTTCCCCCATGCCTGAGGTGGGCTTTGCCACATCAGTAAAATGAGCGGAATAATATCTGCACAATTGGCTGCAAATCAATCGCGGCTTGTACATCACTTTAAATAATATTTTCCCAGCTTTGAAAAAAGCCCCTCGTTCTCCCTGATGGCCAGGGAAGAGCATCCGATGTGCTGATGCAGGAGGAATGGAAGAAGAGAGCCTGCTTTGAAACTCCCCCCCAGCTGCGCAACTGCAATACCCACGGCACGCCTAATGATTTCTTCCCCCTAAAAAGGACCGTACAGTGCAAACTCTTTTGAACTGAGCTGCTTAATCAGGATCTCCTGAGACTAAGTGCAGCCACAAGGTAAAAAAAGACCCAACTTCTTAATATAAAAAGAAAAAAAGACCTCCTCTGAGTAAAACAAACGCTTTTCTAACAAAGAATATCCCGGGGACAGGAAGACAATGTCGTGCGTTTGATGCTACAATACTGTACTTAAGATTAATGCTTTCACAGTTCAGATTTTTCCCCAATTATAGATCTCCCATAGTAAGGAATAAAATATAATTTAGACTTCTCTAATGGCAGACTAAATTTTAGCTGTTCTTTGGCTGCTAGTTTTCAAATCTAGAGCTTAAGAGCAATCTTACAAAATTATTTCGGCATTCCTTTCATCAAATATCTATTTGATTATTCTGCTTTTTATATTTAGGGCACGTCCTATCAACAAGAAACAAATAATATTAGGGTGTTTACGGTTTTTGCCTCTTAGATATATCTCCATCTCCTCTACTTTGATGAACAGTGGGGGAAGCTGCTAGTGTCACTGGGGCCAGTCTCCCAACAGGGAAAAAGATGACCATTAAACTTTGATCCAACCAATACTACGCTAACACTGCAGTCTGTCCATGACACTTGGGGTGGGAGCATTTAATTTCCCTGAAAGATCAAGTTATGGTTCCCCTTTGCAGTGTGCTGGGGTGGGAGCCCAAGGGAGAGCCTGAGAGCATTTACATTTGCTGCACACTGAGGCCCCGTGCCTACTGAGAAATGACCAAAAAACATAGGAAGCAAAAATTACACCAGTGTAGAGCCAGAAGATGGCATGCCTCACACTCCGTAACTCCTTAGACATTGCTTGGGAATCAAAATCTCTGCTCCTAACTCATGCTTTTTTCTTCTGGGATGTTTGACTAAGCAAACACAAAGCATATCCAATATTCTTGACACCCAGTAAGCTGTTATTTTAAACACAGTTTCAATAAACTACAAAAGTTGATACTGTTAGAGGCTTGAAAATATATGATCTCATTAAAAAACGCTGGCACTTAGAAACATCTCTGGTGGCCAATCACAGCTTGGGGAGGACTGTAATTTATTACTTTGATCCCCACAGCTAAACCATTTAATCTGATAATAAACATCAATCACTGATTTTTATTGCACCATTTTGCAGCCTGAGCAGAAAACCTTGCTCTCACGGACAAATTAGGCACCCCAAAGTGACTCTTGCAAATAAATACTGGCTTTAATATTCAGCAATATAATTCCATGGGATCAATTTTTTATTTAAGCACTACTGGAGCTAGGAAGGAGTTTGTAATTACAAACACATCCACAAAGACAACTCAGCGCAGCGTGATGGCATCTGGCAAACAGGAGCGAGTCTCTCGAGCAGCTCTGTGACAACTTGTAACGTTACCTTTGTTGCGGTTCTCGTCAGAAAGTTAAGTGTGTACAGATATTCAGCATGACAGTCCATAACCCACCATTAAAAATGATGCAAGATCCCATTATGTTCCCATGCAGCCTCCCTCCTTGGCTCTGGGTACTAATCAACCATCTACCTCTCAATAGCAGGGGAAATGAACAGGCAGGCGTAATACATCGTGCGAGTGGATAACTGCCAGAAAAAATAAATTAGATGGAGCCCATTAATATATAATGATGCTAAACTACCATTAATTCAGATACTCTTTCGAATCGAGAGCGCTATTTAAGAAGTAACAGAAATAATTATTTTCTTTTGGATGCATTGAACATCAGCATCACTTAATGCTGGATTTTTGCACTCAGTGGAACAAGGCAGCTCATCAGTATGATTCCTGAAATGTTCACCAGCAAACTAATCTTTTTCCAATGAAGATATATTATGATTAAGTTAAATTACTTATAAAAGTTTCAGTTCAAGTAAAGGTGGAAGATTAAGAACATAAAGAATGCCCCAGTCATCTTCACGAATACCTGCAAGAATCAAGCAGGGAGTCAGCAGTGAGAACATTGAAATCTGCTGGTTACACACATTTTTGATGGGATTGCCTGGGTTTCTGCTTAAGAAAAGGCAAGCTAAATCTAAATTTTGTTGTCCAAGAATTCACTTAATAGAATGTTGATTTTGGGGCGGGAAGAACATTTTTGTCTTCGCTTACCACTTCTGTTTCTCTACAAAAAGGAAAGACAAACGAAATCGTAGAGCAAGGAACCCTTGTCTTGAGACAAGTACCAGGAAGGGCTGAAATGGGCTTTTATGTCAGGTTTTTAAACAAACATTCACACAAAAGCCAGAGAAGTCTAACCAAATGTAAACTATTCCCCAAGTCAACCCAACACTGAGATCTTAGGAGATGATGCCAGCAGCGGCTAAGCCAGCCCAGGGTTCCAGCTACCAGCCGTGCTCTCTAAACCTTGGCCATTGCAATAAGTGGGAAGAGAGCTTATGCTCCAGTCAAAACTCAATCAATCAGTATATATTGATCTTTCTTAATTATCTCCCCAGAGCATACTCAACTCCAAGAAGCTTTGCTTACATGAAAAATGTATCACCTTTGTTCCAAGCAAGGAAAATATATGAAGGCACTTAAATTCATGCCTTTTAGTCTTGCAACTCCATGAATACATTTTAGTTACTGATTACAAGTATTGGAGCTGCTCAAAGTGAACTTTTCAGTTGTCTGTGGTAAACTCTCCTGTGTGTATATAAAACAGCTTTAACAGAGACTCGCATCAGCAATTTTGTAAGTGTTGCATTAAACCCAGACAGTGTTTTTCATCTCAAGACAGAAAAATGCATATTAATCCACCAGCAAAGCAACGCATTGAGAATATTAAACATTTCTGTCAGTATCAGTAAAACCATAATACTTTCTTTGCTAGATGAGATACTGAATCATTTTGGTTCATTTGGAGGCCATTTGCTAACTTTATTAGGCAATATTCAGATGATGGATATCAAAAGGATATTCACTGTAGGAACAGGCTTTGTTTCTGAAGACAGTAATTAGGTTAACCTCATGAATAAACCCTTTATATTGGCAGCCTGTAGAAAGTGAAAGTAAAAAGATGCAAGAGAAAATGAGAAGAGAAGAAAAAAAAATCATTTCAAGCATAGGGATAAACTTACATCTAAGTTTAGCACTCTATCTGACACTTTTAAAACAATTCATACGTGAATAGAAACAAAATCACAGAATCACAGAATCACAGAATAACCAGGTTGGAAGAGACCCACCGGATCATCGAGTCCAACCGTTCCCATCAAAAAAATGTACAGGTGTAGCATTACGGAAGTGACCATAATGCCATTATGGTCATGAGCTATAAGGCATATATTGCACTGAGAGAATGCAAAGGCATTAGTCAGCTGAATGCCACAAAGAGTTTTTAATAGAAAATAAACTTTTAAGGTAGTTTTTTTTTGCTTGCTTTTGATCTTTTTTTTTTTAGTTTTGCTTTGTATTGTTTGTTTGTTTAAAAAGAAGTGAATAAAGTAAATACAGAAGGATGTAGAAGAAGTGGATTTAACTCAGAAGTGGGCTGTAAGATTCTTCCTGGGAACCAACAGGAGAATGGACCGAGAAAGGCAGACCCACCAGGAGCCCACAACTTCTACTGACTTCCAATGACTACAGCCAGCAACAATTAACCTGGTCCCAAAGGTCAATATTACTGCCCTGAATATCCAGATATTTGGCCTGGAAAATGCAGAACAGAAAGTAAAGAGCAGAGGCAATAAAGAAAAAGGGGCAAAAAAAAAGTCAAAAAGTAAAAAAGGGCAAAAAGTAAAAAAAAAAAAATTAATACCTCAAAGCAAAATTCAAATTAGGCCACTTGATACCTCAGCATCCATTGAGACCAACAGGACTTTGCCAAAAGACTTGGAACCTATTGCTTTAACATAGTACAACACGGATAGCGGACAGTATAAAACTGTGATTATCATTAAAAACTGATGGGTAACCTCATGCGTAGCGTGGATGTAAGTTTATGAAACCTCAAAACAGAGGGCAAAGAGATGAGCTGCAGGGCTGGGCTGTCGCAACACAGGCACAGCCTCAGGCAGCACAGGGTGTGTTTCTACTCAATCAGTCCTGAAGGTCCCAAAACAATTTCAGGACACAGAGTGCCCCGAGACAGGTCACCTCTGCTGTTATTCGCTCATTTTAAGAGCCATTACAACGGATCTGAAGAAAGAGGTTATTTGATCATAGGCTTTCCCCTTCAGCAAACTGAAGCATTATATTTCAGCACTAACAATGAGATATTTTAGCTCGAGTCAGCTTTAAAATAATGTTGACATTATAGTCAATACATTATATCTCACTATATTTATGTCAGAACCTATTGGCATAAAAATAAATCAATTTAAATGCATAGCTCTTGTATTTAAATGAAGCCTGGCGATGCCATATCTTTCCTTCAATTTTCTCTCAGCTTCTCATATGTGTATCAATCACTTCTGACAGTTTTCATACACTGGGATATCACCTCTAGTCTCACTAAAAACTATTTTAATTGAATTTTGTATACAAATACCAAAAAAAAAACTGGTTTGGGTAGCTCTTTATAAGCAATAGTTTCTTATAGCTGAAGCATCACAAGTAAGGTTTTGCTCTTAACATCATCTTCAAGGTGGGCCTGAATTGCAGGACAGTAAATGAGAATCACTCTGCTCACACTAAAGCAACAGCAAAGCTAAACAAGATAGTTTCAATTTGGGTCAGCGGGTTGATTTACCCAGAAATACTGACTGGAAGCAATTGCCCAACAGCCGTGCAAAACCATCCAGCCTGGAAGAGGCCAGCAGGGAACACTATGAAAGGGTTTTACAGAATCACAGAATCATTTAGGTTAGAAAAGACCTTTAAGATCATCAAGTCTGACCATAAACCCATCGCTGCCAACTTCTCCACTAATACATGTCCCTAAGCACCACATCCACGTGTCTTTTAAATCTCTCCAGGGATCCTGGGCAGCCTGTTCCAGTGCTTACACCCCTTTCAGTGGAGCAATATTTCCTAATATACAGTCTAAACCTTCCCTGGCACAGCTTGAAGCCATTTCCTCTCATCCTATCACTTGTTACTTGGGAGAAGGGACAAGAGACAAATCCCCGACAGACATCATCTCGATCAACAGAACTAAGCCAATTTGTTCCCACTGTTACGTTAGAAAATAACCCCAAAAAAATATATATCTAAAAAATATAAAATACAAATAAAAGGTAATGATCACCTGTAAGATATTTACTGGCTCTGTGAATAAACTAGTATTTTAAAAAAAGTCTTTAAGTCTTCAGTATTAAGTAGGTTCACCAATTTCCCACAAGTATTTAAATGACACCTGAGGATTTTTTTCTTCATCAATTCACAGCAGCCATAAGTGAGCCATTTCACCCCAGCTGCTATAAAGCAGTTCTTTCCCTTACCTCAATTTGAAGTGGCCAGTTATGTTCAATCATCATTTCAGCTGACAAGAGAAATGCAGGACGCCAACTCCACTGTTTCCGATTTACTGACATTAACAGCTGTTCTATAGCTACAGCCAGAGCTTTGTAAACATGTAAACAAGTCAATTAATTAAGATACTACACTAACATAGATTTTAATAATTGGAGGAACAGGCTGCTGTTTGTAGATCCGCAGATGCTATATAAAAATATCAGAAGGAGTAAAATTTGCTTATTCAGAGGAACCAGAGCAGGAGCTATTTCCTTCCTTCTGTCTGTTAGAAGGGCTCACCTTTTGCTTGCAGAACAACAAGATTTCAACTCAATCCACAGAAACCCTGAGACAGATACATAGGTTTCCTTCCAAAGGTCAGGTCCAGCTATAAGACCAGCTGAAACCTCTCCAGCGGAATATTTCAAGCCAGATCAGACAAAGCTACCCCACAAAATGCACCCCAAAGCTGCTCAGTAACATGCTGAATAATATACCATCCTCCAACATGAACTATTCATAGAATCATAGAATAACCAGGTTGGAAGAGACCCACCAGATCATTGACTCCAACCATTCCCAGGCCAGCAGCCTAAGTAACACGGATTGAATCACTCCCAAGAAAATGGAGAAGATCAAGACTTTAGTCAGCTTGGAAACAAATGGAATTTAAGAGCACTTAGGGGTAACTACCTGGTTGAACCAAGACTCCACGCATCAGAAAATTCTCTACCCTGCTGCAACCCACTGAGCCCGTACCAACAGAATGAACTCCTGATAGAAAGAAAACTACAGCAAACAAGAGGATTTTGTGATGGGAACACCAAGGCCTGATCATGGCAGCAGTCAGCAGCGCTCCCTGTGCCTGAACATGCAGACAGCTATGTAAGAAACCACTAAGCAAGCACAACACTTCTCTAGGGAGGGCATGATTTACACCTTCAATTGTAAGATCTGAAGACTTTGTGACCTCTCCTTCCTTTTCCATCCAGTTCAGAGGGTTGGATTTTTTTGAAAGAGTTACTCTAAGTAACTTTGCTTTGCATATAAAATAGAGAAGAGCAGGGATAACTCTGGCTAGAATTTAAACCTTCATCATTTTATACAACTTCAGGCTTTCCAAAACATATCCAGTTTGGGTCAAAATGATTTTTGCTGAGGATTCCAATGCTACCAGTTGACAGCTCTGGTTCAGGGAGGCTGCAGTGCTACTTGTCCTGTTGCATGATCCAGCGGCCACAGTTTGCTGCACATCCATCAAAGAGACAACACAACAGTCACAGCTGTCACTCTATTCATATTAGGTGGAACAGCAGCAGCTTCAGTTAGTTCTGCCATGGGCTGGATTGGAATTAACCATCATCTCCACCAGATTGTCCAACAGAGCTGTAGGGACAGGTGTTTTTTCCAAAAATTGGTCTGAAGGCAATTGCAGCCATCTGAGCAGCGAGCCACAGCAGCCACAGGCACCTGGCAGGGGACACAAATGGGCCAATATTCCAGAAAATTAGACATACACATTTATGATTGCTCCAGCAGAACTAGGTGATCTCCAGAGGTCCCTCACACATTCAACCATTCTGTGATACAGCTTTAAAAAAAGGCAAGTTTGGTCACTTTATTACCCCACCTTTTTTATTTGCACGCGAAGAAATAAAAGTGACCTCTTCTTGCTGAAGACTGTTGCTATTAGCATTTGTCTTTGTCAGTCAACCTCCGAAGTCATGTAAATGAGTGACAGAAATGAATGACAGCGGTTGCAGCCTTTAAATAAGACTTTGTCCTGTTCCAGAACACCTTTCTTGCATAGTAATGTTGCAGTACTGACCTCTAGTGACAGATAACCCAGAAAACAGGAGCATTTGTTGGGATAAACCACAGTTCTCACCTTTTCCCTCCTGATTTCATTCACCAGTCCAGATTCATCTACCCTACCTTTGGAGGATGAGCAACCCCCAGCAGCTCCAGGTACTCGTTCCTAGATAACGCCACAAGTCATCACATCCTTATCACACAGAACAGATTTTCAAAGGCTCAAAATATTAAGAAAGACCTGAACGAAAGTTTGCTGCTCAAGCTACATAGAGCAAATTATGAAGAAATTGGTACAATAACTCAAAAGCCAAGCAGTACCTTAGTGATTTTAAGATATTTAATTTAAAAGTTAGTTATTTACATCACTACCTAGAGCGGGCTAAAACTTTTTCCCATACTCAGCTCAACTGCTGCCACAGCAAGGACTGGACCTGCATCACATTCTACTTGGTGAACCTGGCTGTGGCAGACCTGCTGCGCCTCCTTTTGCCCTTGCTCATCACATGCCCTACATCCTGCAGGACCTTTTGAAAAGCTGCACTGCAAACAGGCACATTTCTTGCTTTACATCAACCTGCATGGCAGCATCCTGCTGCTAATTTGCATCATCCCCTTCTTTCTAGGTGTTTGCTACCCCATCTGCTCCCTATCCTATCAGACTTGGCACCTGTCAGCTGCCAACACAGCTACATTCCAGGTACCAGTGTTCCTGCAGCTCCTGCATCTTAGCATCCACAATAACCACACTGTGTTATGACATGACATGCCCCAAGAACCTCAATAGCTACTACCGCTACAGCACAGCTCAACTGCATCTGGTTTCCTCTTTCCTTTCCTCACCTTTTCAGTCTGTGGCTGTTTGATGCTTCCAGTGAACTGGATGAGGCTTCAGATCAGCAGCCAAGTCAATCTAAACCGCTTTTCTCACATGGGGGCTTTTTGCTGCCTGTTGACTGCCATCGCACATCACCCACAGCATCACCTCTTCGGTCCTACCAGGTAGCTGACTGCCAGCTCCTACAGCGCTCGAGTTTGCTTTACAGCATCTGGAGGCCACTGCTGAGTCTCAACAGCTGCTTCAACACCATCTCCTGCTTTCTTTCTGGTCAAACTAACAGAGCCAGGCTCGCTGCAGCCCAGACTGGTCAAGGCAGGTCCTGCTATGAACACAGAGGTGACAGATGCCCCATCAAGTCTTGCCCCTTGCTAAGGAAGCAAATCCCTGCTGTCTTCTCATAGCACTGCAGATTTGCTCCACTTCACTGGGTAGGAGACTTGAAGAGCTGTAAAATTCACCTGCACAATAAAAAAAAAGGCAGAATTACAATTCCCCCGGAGCGAGAAAAATTCATAACGAGGACAAATTTGGATGAAGAAGAAAGCCAGTAATTTTATGAAGGACTGAAGGGCAAATTGTCATATTTTTCCTGGGCCAGCTGCGACGAAAAACCAAAATGCTTTCAAAAAGGCACTTCTACCACTTCTAGCTGTAGAGAAGGTTGTAAAAAAAACTGATAGTGAATAACTGAGGAAGACACCAGCACAGAGGTAAGCAGTCTCTCCAGCCATTAGTCAGGTAACGAATTTTTAAAAATGCTATGAGTATACTTCAAAAATCTACTTCAAGGATGGTTACCACTGAGCTACAAATTATTTCCTCTGCAGGGTGCGTTACATCAGCACTTTTGCTAAAGGGTAGCAACTCTTTCTGTTGCCAGCCAGGACCATTCACACTAAATGCACTATGAAGAGGGGCTTTTACTTAAAGCGCAGCGTATTTCAGAAAGCAATTCTCCACAGCATCTTCAGATGTAGATCATAAGAGCAGCAGTAGCCAAAGGTTTCAGGGAGTTCGGTAGCCAGGAAGCAGGGGTTTGCTTAACATAAGGCAATTCTAAACAAGAACACACTGTTCATGTTGTCCCATCTTAATGCCACATGTATGCCATTTTTACTGACACTGCAGCAAAGATCTGGCTCAGAAACCTGTTCTCTGCAAAGGCAGCTCAGTAACACACCTAACCCAGTGCTCAGAGGAACAGGGAGCTGCTGATTTCTCCCCTCCCACAACGTCAAACCCCATTACATCTTGTTTAAATGCTGTGGGCACCATGGGATAGGAACAAGCTTTTACTATCTGTACAAAACTTCATGTGCAAGAACCTGATAAAGACGTTGGCAGGTAGCTTAACAGAAAAATAATTTGAGTTGCTATTCCTAGAAAGCACTAATCACTTCCAACTCCATATGTGAGCTACAGGCAACAGCAGACCCATCGCTGCCCACGACAGCAGGCACAGCCCTTCATTCCAGCCAGATGGGAGCAGCAATTATTCAGAGAGGAAGCAAGGTGAGAGGAGCTGCCAGCCATACAAGGACTAGAAAACACTACAGGAGGAATTTAGAAGCTGACAACAAATGATCTAGTTGGGACACTGACTGACCACATCCACACAAGCTGCTGAATCAAAAACAAAAGCAGAAAAGCACTCATGGTACGAGTCTGAGAAGCAGCAGAGACACAGTAGCAGAAGACAGGCTTAGGAAAAGCCAAAAACTAGGTTCTGTTTGTTAACCTCTTTGTAATGCTCAACATTAAGGAATTTGGGAAAAAAAAATTGTTAAAAATTGTTTTTCAAATCATCTCTGCACCAGCAGTGGCAGCTTCTTTCAGAAGGGCAGACCAGATCAGATGGCCAGGATGTAGTAACTGCTTCAGCTATCCAGTTTTACATATGCTGACACAAGCAAGAGCCAAGCCTAAAGGGACAGAACTACTTAGACCTATTTTACAAACATTTTCTCCTTATTTAAATTTAAAAATTCCAAAACCTTTATTTCAGTTTTTCCATATCACTTCCATCAGAACTCTGTGCAGAAGCAAGTTTGCTTTCTCCCGACCTGAGCACGATGGGTGTAACCACAGTAACACGAGCAAACTCTGCCCAGGAATCCAGATTAAGCCACGCAGTCAGCCAAGGTGGCTTCTATTTCTTTCTCTGAAACTTAGCAGATGGAGTCTTGGCAATGAGACAGTGCAGCTTGAATTTCCCATCTGTTGATTCAAATTCAGCAGAGGTTGGTAACAACTAAAACCCACCACACCTGACAGCTGTTTAGCGGGGCCCCGCAAGGTGGTTTCAGCACAGTTCCTCAGGGGTGGTGACAAATAAAACCATTCCTGGTGTCTTGCTCTGGGGTCACCTTAAAGGCAGCCCTTTCGGGAGGTGCAGGATGAAGAAGAGCTCACTACTACAGCTGCTCTTATAGAACTTGTGGAGGACAATAAGCTTGTTCATAAGTACTATCTTTATGGTACAAATGCTTCTTTTGTGATGTTCTTAATGACCAGTATTTATGAAAACATCTCAAACATGCAAAAAAAAATTTGCATACTCTGAGAAAAACACGAGATCTGAAGCACCATGGTGTTGCTCAGGCAGCTACTCCATTACTGAATGTTTGAAAGATATTTCATGATTCATATGCATGAAAAGTTTAAATATTTACATAATATTTCTACGCTTTAAATACATCCTTTTGAAGTGGTCTGCGTGAAACAGCACACTGTGTGTACTTACGTCTAGGGCTTTCTGCCTTCCCATTCACACCAAGGCACATCTGCCCCATCCAACAGAATTCAGCATGAACGTATCGGGAACAGAGATTTTTCATGTTACTCAGAGATGCAGCTCATTTGAACAGCTCTTTTCTTGACCAACTACACAGCAGGAGAGGTAATAACAGAGCATCTACAGTGCTAATATACACGATGGAATATTAACTAATTTTTCAAATGAGGAAGCTAATTGAGACATCCAGCAGTAACTCCTGAAGAAAAGAGAAGTAAAAAGGAGAAAGAAAAAACCCACAAAATGACAAAACCCCCAAAACCCAACAAACATCACACCAAATGGGAAGGAACAGAACCATCTGAAAGCCACAGCAGTTCTGGGAGTCCCTCATGCCTGGGGGTACTCCATGTGAGCAGCAGAACTAACAGCAGAGATGGGTAACCATTTAGATTCTCCTTAACTTACGCCTTCCTTGGAAATTTACACAGATATATTTAATAAAATACTGTGTTGAACTACTGTTTATTATCTATTAGCTCTTCTATAAACATCTCCAGACAAGTGTGCACATTCACCAGCAGAATTTAGTCTGACCACTGCAGTCCAGAAGCTGAGCCCAACCCCTAAGCTCTCTATTTGAATAAATAAATAAATAAATTTTAAAAAGAGTCAGGAAAGCCATCTTCCTCCAGCTGTTCTGGGCAGAAGCCATTAAGGAAAGCTTTTCAGGGTTAGAAAAGGGCAGTCTTACAAAGATAAGCAGCTTTCAGCTCAAGCCATTCCAAATTCATTGCAAATGGGACCTGTGTAGACATTGCCAAACAAACCACAGCAGCCCACCTGCAAATAGTCCCTCTCCTCACCAAGGCAAGCAGCCTGCTCCCTGCTGGCCTCATCCCTCCCCACAGTGATCTCAACCAGATTTTCTCCATCAAAAAGAAACTGCATTTCAGAATTTGAAAATCCATTCTCCCACTTTCCTCTTGAGGAACAACCTGAACATATGAGGAATGCATTGGAAGTCTGAAGCACAAACACAGCAGTAAGACTTTAACACAGGGCTGGCAACAGAAAGAAGGCTCCATCCTCCCAGAAATTTATTAGAGGAATAGGGGATAAGAGACTAAAAGCCAGATGGCTCCCATGCTCCACATGCACAAATGAAAAAGCAAGGTAAAGGAAATTACTGGGCTGAAATCCTTCAGAACGGAAAGGCTAACGCACTTGGAGTTGACCTGACACGGGAAGTTACACCATATGCAGAAGTCCCCTAGAGCACTTCAGCAAGATACTCAAGGGTACAGAGAATTTAAGAACTGAAAATAAAGCTTCAGCAAGACCTTAAATTCATAGTTACTGTCTGTCATGTCACACTTGAAATGCTGACTTCTAAGTAATAGCAGAAGAGTTATCTAAAACCATAACATACCAGAATTAATAGGCAAGCAGACAGCTGAAGGAAATGAAGAGCAATGGAAGAACAAGAATCTAATTCCCTCTCCCTCCTCAAGAAAAAAGAGAATGCATAAAGTCATCAGTGGGGGAAACCTTTGCCTTTGGATCCTCAAGGAGACACTTCCCCAGAAACTCTATGTGAAGAAAGTAGAAGTCATACTCATGGGGAAACCAGCATATATATAAAATCTCAACCACCACCCAGGGCAACAAAACATCTCTAAATAGTCAGGTAAGAAAAATACAGGCGCCAGTATCCATTTTAAAGCTTTTATTAAAAAAAGACCCAGAAATCACAAGTCTACAAGGAGAAACAAACCAACGCGCATCACCCAGTCTCAGGGTTGATAGTGTTTGGTTCTCACAGGGAGCACAGAAACCACTAATAATGATTATCACAGCTCAGTGAACTACTCCCCTTCAGAAGCAAGCTCAGCATAGTTCACAACCTGCTACTTTATCTTCCTAGATAGTTCTGTATTCTGAAGAACAATGAACCAAAATAATACTGGCTTAGTCTTTCAGAGAGGACCATCTTATAGTCTTTCAGGAATACAAAATAAATCTCCATTGAAAAGTATCTTTAAAAATACTTTAAGACCATCAGTTCCAGAAGTTCTGCTTAAAACAGTGTAGGAAAAAAAAATATTGCAGTATTATGTAACATTTTTATTGTAACAAACTACTTTCTCTACAGTCAAGCAATTCATCCAAGGTTCTTAGGTCTTTTGTGGCATAAAAGACTCCCTGAATCAGCCAAGGAAACTCACTTGGCTCTGTGCACCTTATCCTCTACCTGTAGAGCTGCTCTTCATTTGGGCTACCTAGTGCTCCCAAATGCCAGACGCTCCTGCCTTGTAAAGCAAGGTTACGTTAGCTTATGTAATGGGACAAACCACCCCCAAGTGAGCCTTTGAGTAACAAAGCAAAGCAAAATGCACTCTGCAGAAGTTACTAGGAACTAGCTACTCAGCAATACGCCTTCCCCATAACTTATGGGAAAGTAAAAGTCTCATTATGAAACTGAACATTCTTCAATTGAATGCCAAACTATAGTTCTTACATGCAAGTCTCTTCACCGTTTTTAGTCACAATATCTTGAAAATACATCAATTTTCACATTAAGCAGGACTTATATTAGGATTTATTGCTAAGCCTGTGACCTGGCATTAAATTCCAGGGCCGGCACTTCGATTTCCTCTGAAATATTTGCTTTGACCAAAAAAAAAAGGTAGTCTTTCCTTACATTTTTCTCTAAGAAAAACGAAACAGACCATGTACAACACGCTACCCAAGCAGTCCAACCTGAGAGGCTCAATAACCCATACCTACCACCAGGGCTCATTTCACAGCAATTTGATTACTGCAACAAAGCTTTCACACTTCAGACATCACTGAAAAGATCAAGAAGTCTTAGCTATTGACTCAAGCTACTTGCCAAGTAGTTTAGACAGGATGGTGTAGTACATAGCTCATGGGTTCAAATAAGCAACCAGATGGTCCTTCATTGGTATCCGTGTCATTTATCCACAGTGTGCAGGGGAAGCTTAACCAAGTACTTTAAACACAGGATTTATCCTTGCAGGAAAAGTACGACACATCACTGCTTTTGCTGTGGCAGTTGTCAGTACTGGAAACAAGCTTTTGTGTACCAGGAACTTGAATATATTTCTGGTTTTGCAAGTGTGCCAAGACGCTATTTCAATATGCTTCTGTGTACCATTGTCGATAAACAGGAAGAGTAATTATCTGGAAGCTGCAAAAAAATAAAATTAAACAATCATGCACCATAATAAACCTGCTCCTCAACTTATTTGGTCTGCTAGCTACTAATTCATTTTCTTCATTAGTCTTTTAATTACCATTGGTGAGATTTTTATTTCTGAGAATGAGCATATATTATTTTAATCAGAGGTTGACCTGCTGCCTATTTGAAACAATAAGCCACGTTCTTAAAATAAACATCTTATTGTTCTATTCTTCATTATTAAAACTCCTACTTTGTTACTAATACCTGAGCGCCTAGTTTGGAGAGGTATTTATTCCTTAAACTAAAGTCATCGGCTTTTGGCCGTAATTTAGCCAAGTCATCTTCATTTTGACGTCTGAGTCTCTCTTGTTCTTCTGCTCTGGAAAAGAAAATTGGTTTAAGATATTTGCACCAAGGGGTGCAAATCCAAGCAACTTTATCTTGTGTATGCAGGTCTACTTTTAATAACAAGGGAAAAAGCTTATAATGTTTGTAGATCAACACTGGATATCAGATTAAAAGAGACTAAGAGATGCACATGGATTACTTTAATTCAGTGTAAAGAAAGAGAGAGGCCGTTTTCTGCAGTTTCCTTTTATTTAAGTTGCAAGACTTCAGTAGAAAGATAAACTTTTTGGTTTTCACAAATTACAACATGCTCAGTGAGCTTTTGTAACAATTTTTACTATTTCTTTATTAAACAACCTTTCACTCCTTAAAACAAAGATTACAATACAAAAAAGAATCAATTGTCAAAAATGCAAATAAAAGACTGCTCAGCAGTCTTAGAATGAACGGCATTTTCCCACAAGAGTTAATATTTGACCAGAGCACAGTTGCTCATTTTCCACGTAAGTCTTAAAAAGAAACAGGACCCAACAGAGGTCTAAATTAGTTTAAAACACAGTGGTTTGCAATAAGACAGTGACAAAGGCAGTAACAGTGACCCGTTTCTAATCTCTGTAAGGCAATGAGCCTTATTACGGAACATAAAATGCAATTACATTGTGAAATCTCCACCTCCACCAAAAGTGCAGTGCTGCATATAGAAGACACTTTAGTCTAGTCTTTATCTTAAGATGAATATATTTGTCCTGAGTTGCAGAGTACCCTCTCAAACGACTGAGCTTAAGGCACAGTGCAAAATGCAGTAAACCCACTCTATGCAAATCAAGAGATTATTTTGGCATTAGTTAAAACTGGTTATAAAGCATAAAGTTTAGCCATTTACTATAAAATCCCCAGCATGTTAGTTTCCTTTCGAAAGAACTACTGTCCAGTGCTGACCACCAAACTAAACACCACTATAATTCTTCAAGGTGATATGATGCTGATCAAATGCTCCCCACTTCTGGATGATATTTGCTATTCAAATTTCTTTTCTGCAAAAAACATTGCAATTAGAATTACTGGAAATACTGTTCTAAGACACTATATCCCACAACATACACCAATACAAAGCCATCTTGCACAGTAAATACTGGAAGCGTTACCCACATCCCACATGGGCCAGGCACAGAAAAGCAGCTCTGCTTGGACACTATTTCTTTGCACCTGGGTACCAGGTGGGTTTTGTTGCATTTGTATTACAAACTGGCCACAACCTTTTGGCTCAAGGATGACACTTCACAACTAAGCTAACACGCTCGCCACGTCTGGTGAGGTTTTAGTTTCTTTGAGCTTTCCTGATGTGTATGAAGCCCACAAATCAGGACAAAAATCAAAATGACATTACAGCCAAGGCTAGACCTTGTGGACATGCGTTTTCATTTTTCTCAAGACTAACTGAAGTATCACCACACTGACAGTTCCAAGTCTAGCTTTAGAGAAATCCATAAAGTTCTTTTATAAGAAATAACTTGTTAGTAAAATATTCATCTGGAACAAACATATATAAGCTATGAGATCAATAATACCTGCAGACGAAGCGTAACTACCTATCAAAAAGTGAAGAATTTCTACAACGTTACAGGCAAATAAACTTCCAAGATCTGGAGAGACCCACTGAGCTGAATTAGGTCAGCCCAGAAAGCATTTCAAAAGAAAAAATCTGTGTTGTTCACATGCACAGCTTGAATCCTACAGATGTTAGCTTGAAAGCCATGACTTGCTGCACATCAACTTACTCTTTCACACCTAAGATGTTGTTAAAACCATGACCAGAGTCACAAAACTCATATATTGTGCAGTTCTCAATCACAATCTCACCAAAACAAACTCAGATCAGAGCAGCAGAACTGTGGATTTCTTAGACTTGTTCTACCCTTAGGCAAATCAAATATTTGGTTTTTTCAGAGATTAACTGAATTAAGACTTCTAAATATAACAGCAAGAGAAGCAGGTTGAACTGAAGGGGAAGTGACTCGAGTTTAATTTCTTCTGAAGAGAGATCGAGCTTTTAACGACACTTAAAAAAACTGGGCTATGCTGCTGACTGGGTCAGGTGGGTACCACGTAAACAAAGCACATTTTAAATAAGGAATACAACATTTTTAAACACACTTCAGTTCCACTAAGTTGGAAGGCCACTGCAAGAAAAACAGTAAGGAAGAGTGACAGGAAAGAACACCTAGTTAATTGCTACTTCTTTTAATTATTCCTTCATGGGAGGCAGGAATATGAAATCCTACTACTAACTGGTTAGGAAAGTAAACAACATTCAATACAGGCAGACCTACAAAAGTGACTGACTTCAGAGAGTAATCTTAATTGCTTCAAGTTAAACATTTTGTAAGAACATTTTTCTTTATTGTTCTTTTTACTTACTCCATTGCAGCTGCTTTTTGTAGTTTTTCCCTTTTCTTTGCAGACCAGTTGAGATCACCACCTGCAACGTAAGCAACATGTACTTGGGAACTTTTAAAAGTGGTCTCTTTGTATTATATCTTTGATACCATACCTCGCTAGAGAAGTTCTCAGAGTACTTGTCAAAAGAAATCAGTGGAGTAATTTTACAAAAGCAGAAACTGAGGTAAAGAGAAAGAGCAATGTGTCCATAATTATCTGAGCAAGTAAAATCAGGACTCTAACAAAGTTCAAGCCTGATCCAGTTTTCTACTGCATAAAAATGAAGTTTCTCATAATACTCCCTATAATACACCATAAAACTAATGAAAGTGGAAGCCACTTTGTAACAAACAAATTAATACCCCTTCCAGATATTTCAGTAGTTACCGATTCAAAAAACAGTTGAGGAAGAACATTGCAACTTGATGGGAAGCCTACAGAATTAAGTTTTTCTGTCTGCAGATATACCTACAAACACATCTGATGCACAATTTAGAAAAAACTAAAGAATATCCCACACATTGTTCAAGTCAGGTGAAGGGACAGGTACCACTTCCCTGCTGATGAGATTTAACATCACAGCAAGGCTCAGGGAATTACACACTATAGCATCTACAAAGATGCTGAAAACTTTAACTTACCTGTGAGATGATTCACAAAATACAGCATGACTACAGCTATTAGTGCCACTGAAAAAGAGCAAAAGGATCAGTTTTAGCTGCAGCAGATTTACAACAGTGACAGAACAGCTTTAATACACAACCAAGCAACAATTGAGATTTTCCACGACAGTCGTAACTGAGTGTTGCCAGCAGCAATTCCTAACTGCATTTAGGAATTCCACTAAACTTGTAAGTGGCCTGGTAACCTAGAAAAGGTTGTTCTAGTTCTATTAATAACAGCCCCCATAAACATAGCCTTTAAGAGTATCGCTCACCTACCCTTTCACTCACTCTTCTTTTTTCTTTTTTTAAACTACTTACACAAAATTACTTCAAAAAAAAAAAAATCACAACACTTCCTGCTAAGTTTCAGTTACTTTCAGCATTGCCACAGCTGAAACTTCTAGCACTGTAAGAAAGAAGTTGTACTATTTTACAGTAACTATTAAGAAAAAAATGCCTAGTAAAGCTTCCTGAATGTACAGAATACATTTTCAATGTTTCTAATACTTACAGCAAACACAAGCACTGAAGAAGACTTCAAGAAACAAGTATCCTCTTGTGTCCAGAATCATCCCAGCTGCTATAGCGATAATTGCCAGACCGAGATTCTGGATAGACTGCATACTAACACATAAACAAAGCTTTACCGCTGTGTAGAAATTTAATTTTAAAGAAAATATCATTACTAGCAGTGAACAATGAGATTAACTTCTCCCTCTTTGTTCTGACACGACAGAGCAACAACTCTGCATTTTTGCAGAAGCTTTTGTGCATCTACCATAACCACATGCCCTACCACACAAACGCATCCTGAAACCATACAAGACTTACTGCTAGACCAAATTGGGAGAGATGAGTAACTATTAACATGTTATAACTGCTTGATGCTCAGTAGTTCAATAGCACCAAGACACGGTCTCCTTAGAGCAACACAAACGGATAGATTGAAGAACTTACAACCCATAAGCAGTTCCCAGCTGGTGTTCTGGAACAACAAAGGCCACCATGGGCCACAGGGCACAGGCAAGCAATGAGTAGGCCACTCCTAGCATACACTGGTGAAATAAGAACAAGTAAACAGATGTCAGAGGAGATGCATTTTCACTGTAAAGTTCTAATAAATTAACATAATGAATTTCCTCTTCTTACAAGAGGGAAAGAAAAAAAAAAAATTTGAAGTAACACTTCCTGCAAGATCGTTCCAAATAAATAGGCACATTCAGCAGAGAGTAGCAACTTATGCAGAATCACTGATTCATTTCTTATTTTACCATATTTAGCTACGAATCTCAGAGAATCACTTACCATTGCTATCCAGGGGTTCCAGAAGGTAAAAGCCAACATAATATGAGAAGCAAGCGTAGTTATTACAGCACATAAAACCCAGATGATATTCTTTCCAAGCTTATCCACCAGAAGCCCAAAGACTGGGGACATGGGTGCCGATATGATATACACTATACTACAAAAGAATAAAAAAAGGAGCACAGAACATCAGCCAGGCATGGACAGATTTAGGTTTTACAAACTGCAAGTATCTCCAGACAACGCATCATGCTTCCCTGTTACCTGCAAAGCAATAAGAAACACCACCCAAAAAATCCCCCAAACAGCAGACTCTACAACTCTACAATTCCCAAGAGGTCTGAGGACATGAAAACACTCAACTTCCAAGGAAATTGTGACAGACCCAGAGCTCTTGGAATCATATGCCAAAAGGGGAGAGGGGTTTGGTTTCTGGTGTTTTTTTGCCCCATCACATATTTGTTTTCAAACTAAGAAAATTTAGTTCATTTACTACTGCTGTTAAACTATTTCTATCACTCAGAAGGGAATCACCAAATACCAAAATATCCTTCAGACAGAGCTTTTTCTTTCCAATTGTTCAACTTGAGCATTCAAGACATTTTTATTTAAACAAATATACACACTTCCCATTATTCCCTGGGCCATATGTTCACTTAAACACAAGCCACCACCTGCAGCAGTAGATGCCAAACTTCCTCCTGCATGGCAAGAGCCCAGATACACACACACCCTGGAATGCCACAGCAGCACATTCACTTGTTAAATCAACCACAACATACCTGTTAATTGCATTTGCTTCTTGAGATGAAAATTTGAATTTCTCAATAAAGAAGACCCTAAAAAACAGATGCAGAAAAAGGCACACTTGCATGACATGGAAGAAAAATTAATCTGGACAAAGCAAAAATAAATAAAACAGTTCACAGGAAACTTTTAAATGTAGCTATACAACTTTGACCGAAACATCCCGTCACAGTTTCTCATTTATAATGCATTTAGGACCTTATTATCAGACTCTATGAATTCTTGTGTAAGGACTATCCAAATTACACTTCAGGCAAAACATCCAAAGTACATAACCAACATGGAACTCAATAATGAGATCTCAGCAACGAGCATACTGTAAGAGACCAAAGGAAGAACTTTTAAAATACATGCAGAGCAGAAAATAAGCACTACATTGCTCACTGTAGGGCGTCTCCAAGTCGTCTCAGACTCTTCCACCTCACTCAACATAAAACATGCATTGATCTCAAGACGTCCATTTCTGATTCCAAGAATATTCAAAATCCATTTGACTGAGCTATTATATCAAGCCACGTGGTTCAAAATGGGAACCTACATAAGCGCTTCCAGTTTCACCTTGATATATAACCAAGGTCAGCATAGTCAGAGAACATCAGCCTAAAGCTGTAACTACATTTAAGCCCCCACCTCGCACTCAGTCAATAGCTTATGAGTATGGAAGGAATTCTACCTGACAGCATTCCACAACAAAACCTATGCCATCCTTTAAATCTATATTAAGTATTAATCGGGAAATGGAGTATGCACTGTGCTTTTGAGTTCTGATAACACAGTCTATGCCAAGGAATGCTACTTCCCACAAAACTCAGCAGATAAGAAAACTGTAAGAGTTGTGCTAATTTGCACCACAAATACAGCAAAACAGAAGAAATTATAAACCACAGCACACTCCTGCTGGGAGACCAGTGATTCTGTAGCCATCTGGGATTCTTAAATTCTAACCCGCACCTCTCCTTCTATAAGCAGCTAATCAAAACCCATGGCCAAATTCAAGGGGAATAGCTATATAAGCGAGCGACACTTACTTTCCAAGCCCAATGAAAGGAAAAATCGCTGCATAGTAACAGACGCAGATTACAAATATAAGCCACAAGGACAAAGAGAAGTCTTTCACATCCGTTAGCTTGATCACTTCACCTGGAGTGGGGCAATAGACAATATTGTTTCAGTCAGCTTAAGCATATCCAAAAATACATCAACACTGAATAAACATTAAGGTGATCATAAGTCACTACTGAAGCATATATCCCTGCCACCATCTGCTCTTGTTCAAAGTTTACACAGTGAGCATTGATTAAGAACATGCAAGAGCTAAATCAACAGTGCCAAAGTCAAGAACAAATTGTCTCTCTTCCATTAAGCCGGAAGCACAAGCTCTCTAAAGCCTCTGAAAGTCTTACACAGCAGAATTAAATACAAACCACTTTTTCAAATAAATGTTTAATTAGCCAGGAAAATTCACATCTGAAACCTCATGTTTTCTGCTCTTACTTGGATCTCAAATTTCATCACACAGCGATGAAGAGCTGCATGGTTTTGCACACCTATTGAAGAAAATAAGACCAATTCCAACCAAACATAGCACCAGTGGCACTGGCACAAATCAAACTGGTGTAAACTGGGAGGCTGTCTACATTCTTTATAAATAAAGCACATAACAGCGCATCTGTCTGTAAACTGGGGTTTAAAACTATAGAACTTACTACTGATATGAAAATGAACTAAAAATTATGATTAAAGCTATAACCAATGAAAAAAGTACTAAGCAGCAGCCACTGAACTATCTAAAATTCACATGTGCACAATGTAACTGGAAGGGTTCGTTCCAAAATGAAAGAATGAAGCCCAAGCCTCAACCACTCACCTGTTTTCCCTTGCTCTTTACTAAGGAGTTTCTCTGCTCTCTTGTCTAGATAAGCAAGGATTAACGCGCAGGCCAGGGAAAAAAGACATGTTACACCACCTGCAAGAAGGCAATGTGACATATTTAGATGTTGACTCAAGCAGTAATTTGTCTTTTAAGCACAATTAGGGTAGCATACCTTTATGTATCTAGTAAAAATTAAGTTTAACACCGGGTCATCTTATGTAATAGCTGTACAACTCAAAGAAGAAGGTGTAAATACTGAAGCTTGCCATACCAGAGACATCTGCCTTGAATTAGGGTGCAAACACGTAGTCGCATTTATTTCATTCAAAACATCACCACCACTCCCACTCAGCACAGCCAAGCTTCTTACCTGCACCTCGTAGCAGCAGAAACAAAGCCTGGACCTTGTTACCAACACCAAGGCCTTAATACCAAGGCTTTCAGAGCAAAAAACACAGATCCAAAGGTAGTCAAAATTTTTACACACTAGACAACTACATGCACGTTTTGATGTGACACCCTTCAAAAAAATTTTCCAAGTCCATCCTTTCCTCAAAGCATGTTAAATATTTCACCTCCATAAGACACAAGCTTGAATTTGGCAAACACAAAAACATCATACAGCACTTTAGCAGACAGTTATCATTCACTCTGCATAAGAACACTAGCCATTGATACAAACAGTATTTGAATTGCTCTTCCTAGTCTCAAATATGTATGTCCTATTTTCAAAGTTCAAGAAATCATTAATACGTATGCATGTTGTTCAAAATCAGAAGCCCAAAATTGCAGGTGACATCAATTCAGAATATTACTGACCTATCATCAGACTTAAACCAAGTGTACTGGGACCAGTGTACCCCAGAAGATCTTGAATTCTAGAGTAAATCCATCCCATGATATTCATGTTCACTGTGCTCCCCTAGGCAGAACAGACTCACGTCAAGAATTACATATTAAAACAATACTATGAATTCAAAGTGAACAGTAGACAAACTGCTTATTGAACACTGCTTAAAATAAAATAGGTAAGATGCGACACAGAACAAATCATCAGCAACAATAATATAATTTTTCCCTGCTGGTTTGGGTCAGCGTTTGTAGTAAATCAATCATTGCAGCAATAATACACTATTACAAACTGAAATTTTATATAATCAACCGTGTTTCAACAGAGACATCAGAAGTCCCATAAAATCCACAGCTTAATTGCACATGTTAAAGCAAAAAGGATTCCCGTACAAGAGGCATCAAGAAAAAACACTTATTTCCCCCTAGAGAAGGGAGCCATGGTTGCAATCCCAAGGCTAAAAACAGTTAACTACAGCTCAGCTGAGATGAGGTAACTACTAATTAGAAAATAGTCTAAACAACACTCCAGGCTCAGCTAGCTTCAGACACCACAGGCTGCTGAAGAGAAACGTCTGCAGTCTCTTAATTCACAGACTGGTCTATTAGCGTAAACCCACCTCTAGCAGCCATTTAAGTGATTATATCAATCTGAAAAGGCATAGCTGAGATGCAGTCACACTGTTCTAGTGGCACCAGCAACAGGGACAAAACATCCTACAAGAGCAGATAAGGATGAGGGTTTCTTAAAGCAGCCACCCCAACTCATTTATCAAAGCCTGCACTTAGTCCCTGAGCCACAACCTACACTCTGTTAAGCCACAATTTTACGATATGCCAAGAATTAAGCAATCTGATGAAACACAGCACCATGATATCCAGTAATCTATGCTAATAACAACACCAGGCTTCTGTAGAAGTCTGACAGGTTCTAAGAAACTCGATTATTCCATTTCCTTGTGTATCCTTTGTCTATTCACCACACATTTTAACATTTTAAATTTAACTTTTGTATCAATTTTCAACTAAAACCTCCTAGGGAGCATTAGAAACGCTGCTTTCCTTCTCCCTGCCAAGACAAGCCACACACTTTAAAGGCTACAAATTAAAGCTTTACAGTTTTACACTTACGATTCTGGCCATGCTCAGTTGTAATCCAAACACCAGATTTAACTCCTTGCCTTTAAACCAACTGACTGCATACGTGTTTTGTGCCACTGCTAAGGACTCTCCCCCTATTCTAAAAAAGAAGGAAGACAAAAGAAAATACATTAATTGCAACATGCAAAACAACAAGGAAGCAGCCCATCAGTTATTGGCAATACCAAGACGACAGTATTTCAGAGAAACTTCTCTGTGTACAAGTAGATCTAATGCACATATGCAAGGCAACAGAAGTCTTTAAAAGAATTCAAAAGAGAACAGCAATATCTGAAGATTAAGAGTACAAGGGATTTCAAGTAGTCTAGGAGCGATTATAATTGCCTTTGATCATGTACAGCAATTAAATCCATGGGCAGCAGCTTCCAATTTCTCTCCTGCATTAAAGAATCAAATGGTATAGATCCTGACACGAGCTAAAACCAGGCATCCTACCTGGAATTTGAATTTAATGGAGTAATCTGCCCATCCCCCAACAGAGTTGGTCAAATCTTCTAATGCTTGCATGCTGTCGCATATTCACAGCTTGGAGGTATTTGTTCTCACATTTGCTTTCCTTTTTTCCACCACAGAGCCCTATTGCGTTTGTTGTTGCTAAGGATTCTTTTTACTCAGCAAAGTAAGAATCAAGAGAAAAGGGGAACTAAAACAGTTTCATCAGCTGACTGTCTTCATTTGGGTAGTCTCTCAATTTCTGAATCCAACAGATAGGCTTGCGAAATGAACAGCAAAACCTGCAAAGTACCACCTTTTGTTTTCTAACTTTAAGATAGGCTGGGAACGCAACTGAAGATCTTCTATACCTCAGCTTCACAAATGCCTCAAAAATCCAGCAATTTTGTCTCCGAGTGTAAACACAGCAGCAATTCTCTAGGACACAGAAAGCAAGACCTTATCTCAGAGAGCTCTTCTAAACTTACCCAAATATGAATCTGCCCGCGTCCATCAGCCAGAAAGTATTCAGTAGTGCTCCCAAAGCAAAAATCACCTGCCAGGTAAGCATTTAGGGAAAAATTATCATCTTATATTTGAAGTACAGAACACTAGAACCATCTCAAAATAGAAACACAAACACTTCTCCCTTCCCAGACCTGCAGAAATACTTCACACCCACATTCTACTCCTAGCTTTTTGCCTTTGCTCCTGCTGTAGCCCTTACACATCCTCTTGTTGGCTACACAATATCCAAACTGGCCCAACTGAAACCACACTCACAAAACACATCTAAGCCATGTTTCACCTTTCTCATCATACCCTACCCACATATACCTACGTGATGGTTTCACATCAAACAGATACAACATTCAGTTCCTTCACATTATAATTTCATTCCTCAGCTCCCAGCTACCACAGCTGTTCCCAGTTACCCCAATAGAACTCACTGTTCTCCTGTTTCAGTTTTCTTCACCTACCTATTCTAATCTGAATTCTAAAACAGAAGCCATATGGGCTCTTGTCCCCATCCCACCTCAGCAGAGACACCTTAGACACTTGTCACCTTTCACCCTCTTGCTTTCACTTACCTGCCCAACACAAACAAAGATGCTAAATATTATAGTGCCCAACCTGTAAAAAAAAAAAAATCACTTAATACATTGCTATAATCGTTTTTCCCCTACAAAATACTACAGTAGAGCTACAGTAAGGGAAAAGAGAAACTTGATATGCAATAAAAGCTTCCTATAATAAATGCCAAATAATGGTTTTGTTGAAAAATAATGGTACAGACTAGCACTTCTCAAGCCATAAAGGGAAGGAAGCACGTTTATACCAGTGGAAATTCCTAGATCTAGTGAGAAAAATGTTCAGCCTGGAGAAGAGGAGACTGAGGGGAGACCTCGTCTCTGTTTACTGCTTCTTTACAACGGGAACAGGAGGTAGCGGCACTGATCTCTTTTCTGTGGTTACCAATAATAAGGCCAAAGAAACGGCAGGAAGATGCACCAGGGAAGGTTTAGTTTGTATATCAGGAAAAACGTCTTCATCCAGAGGGTGATGGAGCACTGGAACAAGATCCCCAGGAAAGCACCAAGCCCGACAGCATTCAAGAAACATTTGAATGACTTCCTCAGACACACAGCGTAAATGTTGGGGTTCTCCTATGCAGGGACAGGAGTTGGAATTGATGATCCTTATGAGTCCCCTCCAAATCAGGGCATTCTAAAAACATACATGTGAAATGGGGTAGTCAATAGTACCATATTTTCACATTAACCCTACCACATGATGAGTGGTACGGTCCAAAGAGAGTCCAGAGAAGAGCGACAAAGCTGGTGAAGGGGCTGGAGAACAGGCCTTATGAGGAGCGGCTGAGAGAGCTGGGGATGTTTAGCCTGGAGAAGAGGAGGCTGAGGGGAGACCTCATTGCTCTCTACAACTACCTGAAAGGAGGTTGTAGAGAGGAGGGAGCTGGCCTCTTCTCCCAAGTGACGGGGGACAGGACGAGAGGGAATGGCCTCAAGCTCCGCCAGGGGAGGTTTAGGCTGAACATAAGGAAAAAATTTTTCACAGAAAGGGTCATTGGGCAGTGGCAGAGGCTGCCCAGGGAGGGGGTTGAGTCACCTTCCCTGGAGGGGTTTAAGGCATAGGTGGATGAGGCACTGAGGGACATGGTTTAGTGATTAATAGGAATGGTTGGACTCAATGATCTGGTGGGTCTCCTCCAACCTGGCGATTCTATGATTTTATGAACGATGCCAAGATCACACTCACCGTATCCCAAACACTCTGTCTATCAAAAAACCACCAAAGAAGCAAAGCACCACATTGGGCCAGGAATACCACGCATAGAGAGACATGAACTGCGCCGTGTTCACCTTCATATCCTACAGAAAGGGAGGGAGAGTTAAAAACAGCCATTGCACCAAAGGTAATTACAGAGACAAAGAATCAGTAGCAAGCAGAAACACTTGGAAACAAGGATAACATTGGACCTGTGCTTCCCCGACCTCCACAACGCTGTTCCCGCCCCAGGCAGCTACTCACCCGCTGGACCTGCGTCTGGAGAGCCGCTGGGTTGTCGTAGCAGAAGTAGCTGCCTGCAAGGAGGAGAGGAGGCCGCCTCAGAGCTCTGCCCTCAGCCCCTCCGAGCCCAAGCCCGCCACCGCCACCCCCACCACCCACCGAAGCCCAAGAAGCACATGAGCGCGAGGACAAGGAGGCGGTGCGGCCACCGCCGCGGATCGCAGAGGGTGGGTAAGGCCCGGGGGGGACCCGGGGAGTCGCCGCCGCCGCCATCACCACCGGCCGGGCCCAACAGCGCCCGCTCCTCCTCCGCCATCGCTGCCGCGCGTCACGTGAGCCCCCCCGCGCGTCACGTGAGCCCCCGCGCGTCACGTGACGCGCGGGGGCTCACGTGACGCGCGGGGGGGCTCACGTGACGCGCGGGCTCGGCTCTCATGGCCTGTGGGTAGGAGGCTCCACAGCAAACATGAAGGGGCGTGCAAGACCTTCTAAAATCTCTTCGCAATCCTCCCTTTCAGCCTTTAGTCATTTTCATAGGATCGTAGAATAGTTTGGCTCAGAAGGGACCTTCTATATCATCCAGTTCCAACCCCCAGTTTTACTTGAGCTGTTCTGATGCCGAAAATGCTGTAAAATAAAACTCTCTAAGACTTGTTTTGGAGTTTTAGAAAGCAAACACCCTTTATCAGACCTGGGGAACATGAGGGAGCAATCACCATCAATTCATAGAATCATAGAATAACCAGGTTGGAAGAGACCCACTGGATCATCCAGTCCAACCATTCCCATCAAACACTAAACCATGTCCCTCAGCACCTCGTCCACCCATCCCTTAAACACCTCCAGGGAAGGTGAATCAACCACCTCCCTGGGCAGCTGTTCCAGTGCCCAATGACCCTTTCTGTGAAGAATTTTTTCCTAATGTCCATCCTGACCCTCCCCTGATGCAGCTTGAGGCCATTCCCTCTCATCCTGTCCCCTGTCACCTGGGAGAAGAGCCCAGCTCCCTCCTCTCCAAAACCTCCTTTCAGGTAGTTGTAGAGAGCAATGAGGTCTCCCCTCAGCCTCCTCTTCTCCAGGCTAAACACCCCCAGCTCTCTCAGCTGCTCCTCATAAGACTTGTTCTCCAATTGTGAGCAGCTAGACAAGAGCTGGAGCCAGGATGTATTTCCCACTTGTAAGCATATGTATGAACTTTCCCAGAAATCTTATGGATGTTCTGTTACTTTTCAAGGCCTAGTTTTAATGTTATTATGACCTTTACAATAGTCAAACTCTTGATAAGTTGGAGCTTTGGAGCCAGCTCTGTCTGACCTTGCATTTGAGAGAGGGAAAGGCTGCAAACAGAGGTGATTCCAGAAGAAGATACATCTGTTCAGCACAGATCACACTGAACACATGACATTATCATCTCCAAAGAATGAACAACATCTGGAAAGACACTAAAAGAAAACATACTCTCAGAGGGATGGTGTGTCTAACTGTCAAAAAATACAGTTACTTAGATGTAACTTAACTCTGCTTCAGCTTAATCAAAAATATTCCACTTCTTATAATAGTAACTACTTCTTGTATCAGTTTGGTCCAAAAAGATCTTCCCATATTGGACACACACTGGAAAAGGCTAATTATTTACTGTAAAAAAAGTCGATCCTTCTAAAAAAATCTCAGCTTCTTATACCAAAGATGACCTGAATCTTCTGTGCACCATTACAGATGGTGCTTCTTAGTTAAAATAGATTCTTAACAAGGGCAGAAATACTTGTTATTTAAGGTAAAATGGTTATTTAACCATTTATTATGGTATTTATTTACCATTTCAGGGTGACAGAAGGAAAACATTGCTTTACCTGACATGCTATGAAGCAAAACATCTGCTTTCCAGCTGCTCTGGCATGAATTTGATCAGTAGCCATTCAAGAAAATCACAAGAAGTTTTCAAAACATGCTGATATTGCATCTGCTGCAGGCTACTGCTGTGCATAAAATGCCTGATTGTCACTCAATACATGTCTCTGAACAAATACATACCTGCCAACAGAAAACTGTGATATGAGATGATAGGGTCACTTTTTCAACTGCTCTAAACCAGGCTAGATGCCTTGAAATCAAAGTAGTCCTTTATTTTTCTGTAGTTGCTCTTAAAAACAGGGTCATAAACTGCAAAGCTTCCTTGCAAAAGGACCCGTGGACTAAACCTGAGGGTTTCGTTGCCACTTGAGGGAGCTCAAAGGTAACGCATGGCTATGCGGATCACCTTGAGCTCTTGGGGGCATGATGAAAGGGGGATCGTTTATATAAACAGGTGAAAGAGATGCCTTTGGACAGCAGAGTAGAAGTCTGTGCACAGAAAGGAAAAAAAAAAAAGTAGACCTTTTCCTAGTTAAATAGCCCAATTACCCAGACTGTTGTCATGCCACCCAGTACTTTCCTAGGTCTCATTTTTTCTTCATGCACACACTCTAGTTTCCCCCCAGGATACAAATACAGTTGTTGCAGAAGGCCAGAGTCCCCAAACTACCCTCCCATCGTCATTCTCCAAAAGAAATTGCTTAAAAACCTCAGGAGGTGGCTGGACCTATCATCAGTGAGAGCGAAGGGAGCCCCAGCCTGCTCTGATCATGAGGTACAGAGCCAGAGTCAACCAAACTGGCTTCTTAACAGCTCACAGCTGTTCCCCAAGACCCTCCTGCTCCATTTCAAGCATCATCTTCACCACTGGGATTTCAGAGACATTATACTGTGGGTCAAGGAGGATAACCCTCACCAACAATTAATGAACTGAACAGCCTACTCCATAAAATAATAGGTATCAACTCCAGGCTGTTGTACGCAGCAAAGTTAAACTTCACCAATTTGTAGAGTGCCAGAATGTTATAATCAAAAAGATGTCCCTGCAGTTATTTTTAAATGTCAGTTCAGAAGGGACAGGTAAATACAGAGAACTGGGAGTTAAAGCTGAAAGAGGGGTAACCAGCACACACTCGGTGCCATTTGAAAGCTCTTGTTTGGCTGATTTCAATTAATCAATTAAATTAGCACAAAAAATCCTGCAAACTTTTAAGCTGACTTGTGGATCAGGATTTCACCCTGGGTACTTTTGTTGCAGAGCTTCGTATACTAAAGACAAAAAAACCCCTGCACTCTGCAAGAGTATTTTTGAGAGCTCCTGACAATTGTGGCAGATTGTCTTTGCCAAGTACAGTGACACTGGAAAGATAAACACTCAGTGAAGAATATCATCCCGACTCTCTGCTAACTTAGCAGTTGGATTTTAAGCACTGTTTTCCCATCTTCTTGTCCCATTTTAGTTTATGTAAATCTGTTTAGTGTTACAGTCCAAGTCTTCCTTACTGCAAGAAATTCAGTGTGCCACTGTTGCATCAATATGTAACAGAAACATAAATAAACAGGATCTCCTTCCTTTTCCTGTTAAAACAGCAAAATGAGGCTAGGTCAGCACATACAGCCTCAAAGGCTGAATACTGTTTAACAGTTCCCCTCTAGTTTTATTATTCAAACTGACAAATCCTGGATTTGTCCGTTTCATTTAAGTCATTACACAAATGAGCTGTTATCCTGAAAGCTTCAAGTATGTTATTTCATAATATGACTTGCTTTTTCTTGTCCTCTATTCTGCCTGCTATTGAGAAACTAGAGAACCATCTGAATTCACTTATTCTATGATTTTCTAAGAAATAGATGCATATTAACATCCTGCTCTGCCAATGAAGCCTTGTCATTAATTCCTAGCAGTATCAATTATATTATTGCCACTCTCCTACACTCTATTACTATCATACAAAAATATACACAGATGGAAGGCTTCAGCAATTTAAAAATCTACTTAAATTATTGAAGAATTATTACTTTATATTACTCTGAGCATTCTTAGTTCAGTACCAACATAGTAAATATAATGTTGGGATGATTCTTCACCCAGAGCACAGCTGTGTCAGGTCCCAGTACAACAAAGGGTTTCTGTGCTTTTCCTTCATCCTTGAAGGAGTTTTCATAAACCTGAAACACATGATTTTATTGTATTTATTTTCAAAGATGTCACTGCATTTTTCACATTATTTTCATGGTTGTGCACTTAAATAGCTCATATTAAACAAGACTGGATTTGTACTTCATCTTGTTTGGTGTAACACAGGACTCTCTATAGTAGAGCAAGAAATTACAATCGTGTACCTGGAATATTTAACAGGAAAAAAAAAATCTATTTGTTATTTCAAAATATTTACCATCCCACCCCTTTCTTCCCAGTCACTTCCCTCTTCACCTTGGATATGACCTTGCTGTGCCTGAAGCTTAATGTCTGTAATGTGCAGTGTGAGTTAAGTCTAAGATGATTCTCGAATGCATTGCAGGTGAGTGTTTATGTCACAAATAAATACAGTAGATTGCTCTTAAACTCATACTTTAGAGTGTTTATTACCGATGCAATTTCTGTCTTAACATAAATCAAAGTACTTAAAGTGCCATATGATAGCAAATGCTTAGTTTAACAGCATAAAATTGAGCAAAAACTGTATACAGTACTTTATAGATGCTGTAAAATTCTTGTGCTTGTGGCCTCACCTTTTTGCACTGCCCAGATCAATCAAGTCCACTGAACACTCCGGATAGTAAATACGCATGTGAAACACGGATTAGCTTTCAAAGTTTAGTCCTCCTGAGTTACTACTGTCTTCAGTGAAGATGCTTCAAAATATGACAAAATTGCAAAGCAGCAGGCACTGCGTTTAACGTGATTAAATTTACTTCACCATCATTAAACTATTATCCATTCCCTGAAAGAAAAACCTCACACTGCCTCCAATGTGCATTAGCCACCTATTATTAAAGATCTGTCGTACTTAAGCATGCAAACATTTTTTTAATCACTTTGTGTGGTAAGGGATGCGTTATTATAAAGCTCTGTGTGTCCAGTACTCTGCCTGTCCAACTCAAATATTATTGGATTTGTGTACAATCTCTTTAATATACATCTGATTTCTGTAAACAGCTGGAAAAATGAAGCATTTTTGCACCATAATTCTATCTGAGACCAAGTATCTTGGCCTAAGGAACCCCCTGAGGTTCCAGAGGATACTCTGCCAAAACAAACACCTCCTCCCCTCTCAGCTGAGTCAGACAGCACACCACAGCACTGAGCGTTGCGGGTTTATTGCTCTTTTTCATAAGCATACTCATCAAGAAGGATTGCTCTTTGCATTTCCCAAAATTTCTTAAAGCCCCTTGCTGTTCCCTATGACAAGTAGGTACCAGACTCTATCTCTAATAGCTAAATCTGGTCAGGTAGTGTATAAAAAATACCTGCAGTGAGAGCACGAGAGCATCACTAATGATGTACAGCCTCTCAGCCAAGCCAGTACTTTCAGCAGATTTTTTTTAGTAACTGCTTGGGTATTTTCACCTAGCAGGATGTAAAAAAAAAAAAAGAATCAGAGCTGACTGCTAAAATACCTGCTAATTAACTTTATTTAACTTCCTGTGAACAGGTTGTCATTGGGAATGATGGGATGCAAGAGACCTCTAAACTTTCCTGTACCATTCCTTTTGGGCCCAATTTGCCAGCAGCTGCTTTCACGCCCTGGAGACACATTTGCTCTTGCTTCTACCAAGACGTGGTTGCTAGGTGCCTGCGCTACCACAGATGTTCGTGCACCCAGGCACGAGGGGCGCTGACCACAGGGCTGATGCCCAGCTTCCAGGGAACACATGCAGGCTAAAGCACCACTGAATGGTGTAACTAGGTGTGGTGGCCACAGCGCACACACAGAATAAATTCTCCCACTGAAAGACTTGTGGATCTACCACCTTTCCTCAGAAATCACCGTTTCTGCATAGTTTTTCTGCTGTTTTTCACGGTACAGGTGTAATTCTGAAGGCAGCCCATTTCCCAGCTATTCCCATCTTCTGCATTCTGTTGGAGACCAGGAGTAAGTATATCCATGTAATTTCAAATGCCTTGCATGAGGGTACTGCATGTGTGCTCCAGAGCTTAATGCCACTCTCTCATCTTCCTGCTTTCCTAAGTGTAACCTGGAGAAGTTCAACGTGTTTTTCACTCTGAAAACAGCCACCGTGTCTAACAATCCTACTAAGGGAAAAAGGAAGGTCTATCAGAAGCTGCTTAGCATACATGGATGAGTCTAGAGCCAAATAATAACGTGTCTGAAATGACCGAAGCATTTAGTGGATACTCGGTCAGTGAAAAGAGCCATTCTCCGAACATTCAAATATTTTTGAGAGTCTACTGTTTCTTTCAGCAGGGTTGACATGAAGTATTTTATAACCAAGTCCAGCAGCTTTGGAAGGAAGTTTTTATTTTCAATGAAATGCCTATTAGTTGGTGCAACTTGCCACCACCACTCGCTGGCCCTGGTGTCCTGGGAATGAAGGAAGTTCACACCCTTGACAAAGGCTTTGTTTCTCTCACTGTGGCTCAAGACCAAGTGAAAGCTCTTTGTCACTTCATTCTTTTGAAATGAAAGCACATAGAAATGCAGAAACAGATGGGAGAAACTTTACCACTGACTCTATTGCAGGCCTTGCAGTCTTCCCTTCATAACTCTGTAAAGGTAAAATGTGTGTAGTTCACCCACAAGTATCATTCTGCTCCTAGATTGATGTTTATTACTACCACCAGGTAATCTGGCTAGCAGACTGTTGCATCCGAGTCTCCAACAAGGACCTCTCCTGTCTCATGTTGTCCCCACTTCACTTCATACTAAGCTCCCTCAGTTACTTGTGTTCCAAAAGCTGATCTCCTGTCAAACTCCTTTTTCTCTCCCCTGAAGGCTGAGTATTTTATGCATATCAAGCAGTTCCTCTTCAGGCATTTCCTGAAGTTACTGAACTTTTTCTGTTCCGGGTAAGGTGGGTCAGGTTTTTTTTCCTTCTCTCTCTGGGCTGCAGCCAGATACAGGCTGAGCAGAAAGGACACACATTCCTGACCCCACTGCCCAGCAAGGTGTTCTTCCCTGACTCATGCAGGTAGGAAGTATCATGCTGTGCATGTCACCTGTTTGCAGCCTGAGTCAGACTTACCCACAGCAAAGCACATTTGTTCCTTGGCACTGGGTGGTTCCTTCCAGAAAGGAGAAGAACAAACACTGCTTTGAAAATAACATTATATGAACGTAAGCAAATGGGTGAAGCAAAAGTTCTGAGATGGTTCTCAATGGAAATCATGCTTTGCTTGTATAACTTGTATCACTTACAACTTGTTTTATTTATTTATTAACTTCTGTTTAGGCAAATCCCATACTGCTTCCGCCTTTGAATACAAGCAGGAGGGCAACACAACAAGGAACTGATCCCAGTGACATGGGAAGGCTGTGACCTTACCTCTCTCTAACCCTGCCAGCAAAGAAATTCCCAATAACATTAATATTAAAATTACAGTAACTGGACATATAAACCACGATCTCCCTTGGATGAATCAGGAAAATCACACCATGCTGAACTGGTTGTGGACCCTGTGGACCCCGTTTTGATTACATACCATTCAGACATGCACTTACCCTTCTGAGCTATTACAAGTTTCCTTTTTTTTTAAATAGAGCCTAAGACTGTGTAGAGAAAGCTAACCTTCAGAGAAGAGCTTGCACCATTCACGGGAAACTACTGAGCAGTCCTCTTTGTCCCTTGAACATCCCTGGTGTTCCCTGTTGGCCTAGGGTGGGTGACTTGGAAAGGGCTTATACTGCCTTCACCTATCCTGAGCTGCTGGAAGTCCTTCCTCTCAGGTGCTCCATGTGTAAACGACTGCATCCTCCATGAGTAACAGCTTCAGCTTCCTTTCCTGCCCTGCCTAATGCTCTGCACCCTGGCACACAGCTTGGCTGCAGCTCCCTGTTCAGAGTTCCTTTGCACATCCAATACTCTCCTCACACAGATCTAGCACAGGGTCTGCATGGTAACCGTCAGATGAAGTCTTAGTTTAGAAGAAATTGAAGAGAAAAAATATAAAGTTTTCTTCTTTTCTCTTATCAGGAAAGCAAACGAACTCTTTTTTTTTTTTGGAAACTTGAGCAGTCAGTTCACGTGACGTATCTACACTGAGATCCACAACAACAAAGCATTCGGATGAAATACAACAAGGCACTGAACTGCTGTGACACTTCAAATATCTAACATCTAACAGCAAATGCCAGGCAAATTTTACAATTACTGGGAGTGTAAAATGGAAAGAGAAAACTGAACTCAGGAAAGGGAACAGATAAAAGTCCTGCTTTTGAGAATGATGCCAAGTAATGACATCCTATCCTGGCCCCGTACAAGATCTGGAGAGTTTGCTTCCCTTGGCAAACTATAAAATCACACTTCTTCCAGCTTATAGTTACACTCTAAACAATAAATGCTTTGGGGCAGACTTAAGCTCCAAGATCTCCAATTAAATGCCCTGCTATCCAATTTACATGTAACCCACTGGTGAACAAGAACTGATTCTCAATTTCCTTGGGGAATGCATCCCTTGGAGTCCTTCCAACCACTGGTAATGATTGTGTTATTTTGGATGCCTTTTCCGTGCTGCATGGGAGTGTTTACTTCTCTACTAAAAGAGAGGAAACAAATGATCAGCGCTTTTATAACTTCTTAAAATCTGGTTACTCCAGGGAATTAGAGAGTCAGTAGATGCATTAGGGGTGAGATGAGTACAACAAAGCACTCTGGCATCTAAGCACTGCTCTGGTACATGCTGTGGAGGAGAGGTGGCACCAGCAAGCACAAAGCTTCCATGCTTCCTTCTCCTCATGCAGCCAAGCTGCAGACACAGGGCTAACCTCACAAAGGAGCCAGGATGCAGGTTCTTAAAATAGGAAGATTTTGCAATGTTATTTTTAATATCACTACATTTCATAAGAAGTGGCATTGTCTTTGTCATTCCTCAGCCCACGGTGGCATGTCTGTAATTCCCAGAGATTACATTTTTCTGCAATAATTTTTTCCTGAAAGACATCTCAGTGTGACCGAGGATCTAGACCTGTATGTTTGAACAAGTTTTAGGTGGTTTAGTGTTTAGATTTATATGATTTAATGAACAAATGCCACAAACCTTCCCACTGAGCAAAACCATAGATTTGACAGGCAGCTGGTCAAAATCTGCACTACTTAGGAGTCAGAAATCTCATTTTCCAACGTGAACTCACCAAATTCACAGTGCAAACTAATCAGAATTCCTCCTCCTTGTATAAATTTTTGCCTAAATGCTACATTTTCAAGTTTTCTCTTCCTTTAAAGGCTGCCTGTTACTACACCCTGCTCTGCTTTTCTCACTTTGCGCATTGATCAAATTCCTCTCACTGTAGCAGCAGGCTCGAACAGATCCATTGTGGTTATTAAAAATATTACACGTGCCAAAATATTTTGACTGACGCAGTGAAACCAGCACCCTGAGATCCCTCTCTGCTGTAAGTCTGGTGAAGAACTAGCCCAAAATAAAATCATGTTGGTGGCTATTACCACTACCAGACTGGTAATTTGGTAATTACTGGGAGGCAAGTCCACCCAGACAGAACTGTGGCATCAAAAATCCCCAGGGCAAGAGGCAGGATAGAGAACTGATCCCTGGGCAGCAGTGATGCTTTGGATGAGGCTTGCACAATACACAGCACTTGTGTATAGCCTCAACACAAGTGAGGTGAACATTACTTGCTGATAAAAATTACTTGCCCCACAGGAGAAGAAACCAAAGGCAGGAGCCCTGCACTCCTCGTAACAATAACCCTGCAAGATGGAATCTGCAGAAGAGGCTTGAAGTACTCAGCTTGACAGAAGGCATAACTTCTGGGTTTAGGCTTCCATGCTTTCTAGACTTTGCTTTTTCATGAATGCAAATAGCAGCAAAACAAAACACCTCAATATAAGCTTTCATTTAAATGTAACTCTTTGTCTGTGTGTTCCATAAAGGACCCTCCCGCCTCCACCCCCAGCTGTCCCAACGTCATTTCAGCTTCTAGTTGATTCTTTTCCTAGCTCTGGTTCCCTTTTTACTGCACTTTCCACTCAATGAGAAAGAATGAAGTCTTTTTTATAAGTCCCTTACACTGACACCTGGAAGAGCAACGCAGCACTCGGTCCATTCCCAGCCTTTATTCCCTGGGAATATTTCCCACAGTCAGCCTCACGCCCTGTCCCCACCATAGGAAATGTAATTTTCCTACAAAAGTGAAGCTCTGGGATTTTCAGGGAGATAATGTCACGGATGTTACACCCAGGAGATAAGGTTGCAATAGGCAGCCCTGGCTGCGGCGGAGCTGTGGAAGGTGGCCAGCAGCGGCGCGTAGCCCAGCAACCTGCCCCAAACAGCCAGTGCTTCCAGGAAATGAAAAAGAAACACAGTGATTTTAAACAAGCCTTTCACGGGTCTCAAGGGACTGGGAAGAACTGGTGGATGAATCACTGCTCGCAGCACATGTCTTCAAGGAAGTCAGAAAAAATAAATGAGCTCCAAATGTCATAATTGGCTCCCTGGGGGACGAGGAGGACCCTTCGCTGAAGGCTACAACCATACCTCAACCTACAGTCGTACCACCCCAATCCTGATGTGCGCAGCAACCGGCTTAGTCAGAGGTTGGGAAGGGGGTTATGTAAGAAAAGAAACAGTGTCCAGCAGCAAAACAACCTGCTGACGCAGCACAATGTGTTGAATCTGTAAGGGAATCTTTGTGCTGTTGCAATGCTTTTCTCATTTATTTGTGCTCTGGATGCTTCAGCAAATAGATTTAGGAACCAGGCATTGTTGAACTAAGATACACTCCTCCTTCAAGATTTATCTTATATGCTTACTATTGATATCTGCTACAGCAGTCCTGCAGTTTCTCCGAGTTTACACTAAATGTTGGCCCCAAAGTGACAATTTGCTGTTGATGCTGTTGTCTTAGGATAAGCCATAAGAGCCCAGCAACAGTTCATCAAAAGTCCAGCTCCCAAAGAGCAACTCACTCCAAGGCCTTGTTGGATGTTCCTGCCCTCCTGCCTGAGGGCTACTGGTTGTTCTCGTCGCCTCTCAGCTAAGAAAGAAAAAACAGGGGTAAATCTGAGGAGTTAATGCCTGCAATTCCTTTGTGATTAACATCTGCAAAGTTGCTGCAGAGCCTGGACACACGCTGGCTTCATAAACAGGGGGAAAATTAATTCTTAACACTTCACAGAACTAGTGGAAAATACTGTATGCTAATATTCAAGATGGATTATAAATACTTCAATCGTACCTTTGCTTCCATATCTAAAATTGTGTTCCCTTCTCAAGCTCTCTGATGACCTCATGATTGAAAGTAAGCTTTGAAAAGGACACAGTCTCACTAAAGCCTCACAGCACAAATCTTATGAACAAAACAGAGATGGCAAGTGTAATTGCAGTGTCTAACAAAGAATATAAACAGATATAGCTACCCACAGACTTGACAATTAGTATCTGTATTATGCAATATATACACATATATATATTTCTATAAATGTGTACACACATCCCACTGTCTGTGATTTTTGGTTCTGATCTTCCACCATCTCCCATTTTCATAATACAACAGCAGGTTTCTTTATCTTCTATGTTATGTCATGATCCAGTCTTCTGGTTTCAAGTACCTTCATTATAAGTTATAAGAAAATGTTTTCTACACACTTACCATGCGTAGTTGGATAATTCCTGCCAAAAATCTGTTTGAGTTGAAAGCAGGTTCTTGTGACTCTTCCACTGGAATTGCCAGGCATTTCCTCTGGATCAACAGGCTGCCTTCACAAGTGAAATATTAATATTAAAACCTCCGTTTCAAGTATCGTGTCAAGAAACAATCTTTCATGGCTAAAGCAAATTTACCCTGCTTCTTATAAAATGCAGCATTCAAGACAAAAACGCAAAACTGCTTATTCATTACAAATAAATACCTAAATAAAAAAAGCTGCATAATCTTAGCAAAATCTAATCTATTCCAGTAGATTTATTATTGCAAGGTCGCATACAGATTTTTTTTTCCTTTGTCCTCAGCAGAAGTTAGTAAGGGTGTTGAATTTGTAACATCACTTGTGAAAACCAGCTAGAGGCATTTCCTTTTGCCTTTGTGTGCAGCGTGTTCCTTTGTGCCTTTTCATTCCTAATTCCTCAGTTACAGTAGAACATGTGCAGATTCGAGAATTCAACCTGCCACTACAGCCGTACCCCTGAGCGGTGCCAGTGTTCACAGTGAGGCAGTGGCACAACTGAGGCTCTTTTTCTTTTTAAACAAGGTCATATTTCACTGATTTAATAATGCAAACCCACGTAATTGCATTGGATTCTGTCTAGAAGGCTGAAGGAGAGCTCCACATCAGTTCTACAAGGTTAAATCTGTAGCCTTCTGCACCGAGAAGTGTTCAGAGTGCAAAATGGGGGTTGTATTAATGCCCATGAGGAAACATGGGTTTAAAATACCATCCTCCCTGCTTTTGCTGTCTCCAGTGATGTATTGCTAGGCAAAACTACTCACGAGTGCTTTATAAAATGCTTTGCTTTCTCCTTTCTGTCCAGGAACATGCTTTGCCTTGCGTGCGCGTTCTCTGTACAAGCTCGCAAGTGCATTCTGCATGGGGCCAAGCACTGACTGCTGAAAATGCTCAGCTGCTACGAAGTGCTTCATTTTTCTCCACCTCTGTCTGCAGTTTGTGCATTATATCAAAGCTACAAAAGTTAAAAATACGTAATAACCTCCTGAAGAAGGTCTCTAGACTCTGGCATAGCAGAATATGCAGAAACAAGAGCAATAACAGAACATGTATTCAACTCCTCAGTTTAATTCAAGGCTGTGCTACAGCAAGTTACTTTGGAAAAGACTTTCATTTTAATTCAAATCAGTACAAAAGTCTAAAATTATTAAAATTGATCCATTATTGTCTAGAAGCCAATATATAATGGATTCCTTGAACCTAATCTCCTGCTTCCCAAAATTGTGAAGAGGAGAATTCCAAGTAAGCAATCAGCAGTGTTTTTATTCAAATTGAGCATTAGCAGTACTTTGCCAAGCATTCATTAGACATTAAATTGGAAGGTGCTACTGAGAAATATCCACTATTAAAAATGGTCTGTCTCTATCATAAGCAGCAAATTATGCATAATTTATAGAAGTTTATCTTAGTCCTGTTGTGTTGAGATTTTATTGTAGCCTTAAAGGGTTACCACTAGAATATATGTGGTTTTAATATTGATAACAATTGCCTTATTGAAAAGGCTCACAGAACCAGTAGAACAGTGGTGGGGACAAGCCATGGGGTTTGCCAGGGGAAGGAAAAGAACTCAGTGGCATTGGGAGGTCAGCGGCATTTCCCATTATTGTGCTTTAAATACGCTCAGCATTCGCTCCCCAGCTATTGTTTTCTAAATTCACCTTTGGAAGCAAGGTCAGCCAGGACTGTTTTAAAAAAAAGTCAAAACAAAATGCCCATGTGGGTCTGAGGCAGCTGCATAGAAAACTCTGCAATGACTGTCATGTCTTACACAGAAAAAAAAAGGAATAAAAAGTAGATGTTCTTCCCCTCTTTCTTTTACACAGTAATTTCCCTTAAATCTTCTAGATTTGTTTGGACAAGACCAAGAACAGAATACTACTGTCAATTAAAAATTCTTTCAAAAGGAAAGGGTGGATGCGATCAGGGATTCAGGAAGGAGACCTTAAACAATATTTGCAGCAGTCTTTAGTGCTGTTACACCTCTGTCGGGGTGTGTGTGTGTATATATATATATTTGTATTTTTGCTTCATATACAAGTGGCAATATGTTTTGTTCATTAATGTATTAGTGATCCGGAGCCCAGTCCTACCTAATAGAAGATTATACCATCAGGTTCTTCAACTGGCAGCAAATTGCTCCATCTGAGATGTCAATATGAATACTTCAGCACTTTACAATAAAACCTAATAATGATAAAGGAAGGATAAAATTCCACAGCTGCGAATGCATTTTTTCTTTAAAAAAATTAACAAAACCACACTGAACATATTTTTACATCGTAACCCAAACTCACATCTCATGCTGACGTTGATTCCGTACAGACACACTGATTAAAGAGCAACTCTTGCATAAGAGGCAAATGGCACAGAGCTTCGTTCGAAGCATCACATATGACTTCTGATCAGAACTTACCCTATCCCAGGCTTTCACTGTGAATGTATTAGTGTCAGCAGGAGAATCAGAGGTCTTCCAAAAGAAAATGTCAAATTTGCATCTGTAAAATATAAAATATTAATCTGGTTTCTGTCATAAATTGTATTTTCCTAAAGACGTGGGAGGGTGTCAGACCCAAATCCCTGACATTTCAGTTTGATTTAGTGAAATTTCCCAGCTCACATTGTATTCTCTGTATTCCCATTGGCTCAGCTAATGAGTTAGGTGCATTTGGTGATAACAAACACACTGATAGGAAGGCTGGTCACCGAGTGAAAAATAATGTGTTCTACAAATTGCGAGAAAAAACAACGACCATTCAATGTAATTACATCCAGATCCAAATATGCAAAAAAAAATTTCCCCCCCAGTACAGGTCTGTGGTTTGTGCTGGAGCTGGGCATAAATGCCTCCTGATCGATACTAATATGCCCATCATTTCCAGGGAAATGAATTTAATATCATATTCACCATCAGTAAAATATCAGTAAAAATCCATAAAATTCTGAGGACTTGACCTACCACTCTGCTGCTGTGTAAAATTAGAGACCAGGGTGTAGATTTAAAATAAATCCGATAAAATATACTGAACATTTGAATATACCAAAGGGCTTATTTCCCAGACCAGCACTACTGTTTAGCCTATGCACAGCATCAAGCACTTCTTATTTTCATTTGCTCTCTTTCTCTCTGTAACTCTTTATATAAAGGAAAAATGTTAAACACCAGTGCGTATTTCAGCATGTTTGACCGAATGCATAAAAATTCCCTGTCTTTATAAGCTGTGGAGTGTGAGGTGACCACACGAGTGACCAGTTCACTCCCTGGTTTGGGGTGACACGGTTGTGCAGCGGTCGACTCGCGGCCGTGGACGTCTGCCAGGTTACACAGTCTCACTTCAATTTACAGCGTGGAAAGCTGAAGAACTTTCTCCTTGTAGTCTCTCCAACTGGAATGAATGTCACGAAAAAATTACTGTTTATTCCTCCTCTGGTGTTCTTCACAAACTGTTTTTTTTCCCTTGAGCTTTAAATTGCTGAAAGTCTTTTAGTCAGTCTTATTACGGGATCAAAGCCGCCACTGAGATCATAGCTTTTGGTTGTCACTTGGATTTTTCTCAGTATAAACAGTGTTTCAGTGATGCTCGGGAAAAATACGGTGTTGGCCATGCTGAAGGCTGCACTTTGTAAGCAATGTTATTTCTCAGTATTTTCTTTAATCCTTAAACCTAACAGAGACATTTTCATTTTGAATCGACCATCATGCTGCTGAGTAAACACAACTACGCAATGTGGAGAAATAAAAATAACAGTTCTTATAGGTATTTGTGAGGAAACAAGTACATATTTGTCAAAACAGTATGACTAAGCAAGAAAAAAGATAATTTTTCTCAGTTCTGGGAACACACAGTGATGCAGAAAAGAACAAACAAGGAATTATTCCTAATCAGAACCAGGAAAATTAGATTATATTGAGACTGAGCAATGATAAGAAAACTGACGAAGGAGACATGCTACTATTCGGTAGTATATAAAGGAGACAATATGTATATGAATTTCTTCAAGAACTGGAGACAATTGCTCTAATGATTTTATTCCGTATTCATCTAATGCTCGGTGTGAAAGTATAGTTCCAGTTAACGTTTTGAAGTCACACAGCAGTATCTATAATAACCAAATATTAACCTGGCAAATGAAAAAAAAACCATAATATGGATTTTGATTTGTTCTGAGACAAAGCTCCTGAAGAGCAAGTTGCCTTTCTTGTTATCGAGGCAGCCAGTCTGCTTCAGGACTGTATCATCTGGTGTTACCAGAAACCCTACAGAAGAGTAAAATTAGCAGTTTGTAAATTGTCATCACACCTTTTTATAGGTGTGAGCTGAAACTCAGCTAATATACCTACAACATAATTAGAGGTTACGGTATTTAACTTTGAGCAAATCTTTAAAAAGAGGAGGTACAAAAATCGTTATGTGAAGATAAAATGCCCTGCATAAATCAGTCACTGAAATCTCTCCCTGCAACAAAACTTCTTACAAAATAATTAACAATAAATTCTATTTTTCCAGCCTAAATAACATGCCTAGCTAATCAAGAGAACCCCTCAATAAGGAATACTTTTGTATGTGTTTCATCTTCTGTCTGCAAGATTTCAGAAATTACGGGAAAAAATTAATTAGGATCAGCATTTAGGTCTGTCTGCCTGGAAGAGTCTGTTCAGGGGTGGCAGGGCAGGACCATCCCTGGCTTTGCTTCTACCCATGTTTTCGATTATGCAAGCCAGGCACCTTACAGCTCAGCATCCTCAGCTCCTGGGAAGAGCGGAGACCTGGAAGTGGTTTCTGCAAAGGACAGAGAGACCAGCGGTCACAAAATAAAGGACAGATGGGACTATGCAGTGAGCAAGGCATGGAAAATGTGTTTCCTCTCAATCTGTGCTTCTGCCGGATCTTTTCAAGCATGTCACCTCACAAGAGGTTTGTGATACAATACTGTGGAATTTAGCATTAGGATTCACTCATTTGTCCCCACCTTATTTAAAACAGTAACTGAGCCGTCATCCCCTTTTTGTGCAAATATTTAATGCCTTGTTTAAACATTGTGCAACCAAAGACTTCAAAAATTATTGTTCTGTTGCAATAGTTATTTAAGAGTGACATATGTCGAGTCTTTATAAAAGCAGAGTCAAAAAGCACCAGTATTTCAAGGGGACTTTTATTGCTATCATCTATGAGTAAATGTTAGCCTCAAACAAATTAAAATACCTTGGGGTGGGGAGGGGGTGAGGAGTCATGACTTAGCATCCGTCCAGACCTGCCAGGAGGAATTTAATATAAACAGTGCTTCAGGTTTCATTTTAGACCCTGTCTTTTGGAGCTCTGGAGCACTGTCCAGTCATCGCTGGGGAGGCAGCGCGGCCGTACGGGCTGTACAAAGGACGGAAATCCTCTAACCAAACATCACAGCTCTGCCCAGCCTTCCAGCCCAGTTGCTCTGTGACAACCATCAGTGGTATAAAATACTCAAATAGGTATGCGTACCTACCAGCATTTCATCTTTAAGTGGCTGGTTTGATTTCTACGTATTTTTAAAAAGGCCTGAGCCTGCGTCCAAGATCTGTTTGTTACAGTTTCACATGGCAGAATTGTGATTTCAGTTGATTTACTTATTGATTGTGTTTATTCTTGACTCTGTATGATTATATCCCACTGGGCATGCAAGGGATTTCTTTATAAACTAAGATTTCTCTGTTCTGTAGTCAAAAGAAAATTATCATAATAGGTTAGCAGAATGTTCTGTGTCTCCTCTTAAAGTTAGAAAAACAGTGATAATAATCTGCAATGACTTACTCCTCTTGTTATAAAATAGGGCCTTTCACTTTTCTTGGTATTTCTTTTTTTCTAGGTCATTGCATGTTTATCCTGATTTTCCAGCGAAATTTCATTTCTGATTCCATTGTTTATTTCTTAAATTTCGACATCTGCTGTAGCACATCTCACATCTCAAGCCCAGCAGCCCCCAAGCAAAATCCATCCCAAGAAATACCCTCCAAACCTTTCAAACTGACATGCTAAGCTGCTTGCTTTTCTGCCAGCCAGATTCCAGAGGTGCTGGCACTGCAACACGTGCCGGCCTTGTACACTCGAGAAGGGTTACGAAACTAAAAATAGCAGTAAATGCGGTAAATCTTAGCTTTGTGACTGTTCCCCAAGGTAGATGACTTTAAATGCAGTCCTATTATGAAATAAACCCTCAAGAAAACCCTGAAGAATCAGTGCTGTGTGTTGTTTTAGTCACTTGACACTGTTACAGATGCAGCCCAGCGACCCACATCTCATGCTGAATTCCCCAGTCCGCATGATACCATCATTAACGAAAGAGAATTCAAACTGCACATGCTCTGTGTTAGTAGGATTGATGCTAAAACACTTACACCACAACCCCTGATCGTATCTGAGCAAGTACAATAAAGGAGGATCCTGTAAATGCTCCTGTGCTTGAGAATTTCTGTGCTTCTCTGCTTCATGGTGCTTACAAACCTTTTCCTGCACTTAATTCTTTGCCACTGTAAAAGGTGTTGGTTTGGTAGAGTGGAGCTAGAGTAGACTGAAAGAAATGCCACGTGGCTTCAAACACCTTAGGGAAAGAGTAGAATGGGAAATTAAAGATGCTTTACACCATCAAGCATCTCTTCTGAACTAGAGTAGCCTCCAAGGAACAAGACCAGAAGTTCTGATGGATAGTTCACTGGAAAAGTTTGTCAACAGTGCAGGAGTGGTTACGAGAGAACTCTGAGGCTTACTCGTGATGACACTTTTACAGGATCTTGGCGTGCATTTGAAGAGCAATATAAAAATTACAAAATAATGGAAACAATGGCATCAATCAATTTGCAAGTTTTGGGCCAGAAGGGTTCAGTAGATTTTTCTTGACTGACATAGATATCGCAGTCCCTTACGTGTCGAGTGTTATTCCTGTACTGACCCAAATAACTTGCATTTAACTGATGGCTTTCTAGTCCTTTCACTTTTCTTCATTTCCTGGCTTTAACAATTCTGGTCAAAAACAATGCTATAAATTTAACTAGAGACCGAGTCCAAGGCCTCGAAGGTAATTCATGTCACAGGGAGTATTTATTGGCTTCAACTGCTTTCTCTCTTCTTATTTATTTTTCTCTTAGTTCCCTGTGGAACTATTACAGCTACACAAAATGCTTCCCCATGGGCCAATTGACACATATTATACACAGGTTTTCAGCAAACTCGTCTGCTGTACATTCATTCAAAACATAAGTGACTTCGTTTTGGCTTTAACTTGGCCTGCCCTTTTATAAAAATGCAACATATCATAGACCTGGAGCACTAACAGCTGCAGGAAACGCAGTCTGTGTTGAGTCACCTACCTTAAAATCCATTGGGAAAATTCTGTTACCTGGATGTGCAAGGGCAGCATCTGTCACTGCTGACACTGAGGATGGTCTTAAAAATCCTACCCATAACCAGAAAGGTTTAAAAATAGTCAGAAGCCTTCAGAAGCAAATTTCCCTGAAAAAAAAAAAAAAAGAGACACGCTGAAAACAACGTAAGTATTTTTATGCCTATGGTTAACCATAGGCCAGGTCAGCCCACCAATGCATTAGATCATCCTTTCAAAGCTTCATTTATCCAACAAATAAACTGGAGATGATGTACACAGAAAATAAGCTCCTGTGGTTAATTATTGTGAATAAAATTAAGTTGTAATTATTGAGGGGGTGAGCCATAAACAATTCACTTAAAATCAAATAATGGAGGTTGTTTTTAAGTACAGCAAGATGCTGAAGTTAGAACAGGAAAAGTTGCAAAACAAAATAAATTGAAGTTTGTCCAAATTCATTGTATTATATTACAGGCATCTGTTGGTGATTATAAGCCAGTGAGGTCTGTTGTAAAATGCTTACAAAGGATACAGAAATAGTCTTCAAATATGAAACAAATTAGGAATAACTGGCCTCTAAACGAGTATGTGATATATGAAAAAAAAAGATGTTAAGCAAATGAAAACCTCAGAATGCTTTTCAGAGCCACTGCCTGAAACAAACCTCCTTTTCGTTTCTAAAATGTCCAGGTTAAATGTGACATAAGCACGATGCAAACCACCACACAACGTTAATGTTGGGAAATGTGCCGTAACGTGCAGTTTGCTAAAGAAGAACAGAGAAGGAAGAGTATGAGAGGCTTATTAACATAACTTACACCATCATCATCCTCTTTGAGTCTGGACCAAGGTGGGATGAGAGCTAAGAAGATATTAGAGAAGAACAAAACCTACATGCACTGCTTCCTAGCTAACTAGAATATATATTTCTCTTCAAGTTAGATCACTCACTTCAGTTCATTTTGTTCAGATGCTCATGATGTAAAAGCTTCGTTTTTACTGTCACCAAGAAGTAAACTGAAGTAAACGAGCAGAGCCTAGAGAATGCACTTCCAACTTTCAAGGGCCACATAACATCAAGGATTAAAATAAATACATTTTCTAAATGTTGTGGAAGCATCAAATGCCTGTGTTTCTATGTATTTAGGACCATCCCCCCGGCCCTGACTTGGACCTGCTCAGCATGGAATCTTTTATTTTCCCCAAGTCAAAATTCTTTGTAAATTCAGAGTCACGCTTGATCAACAGCAAATTACAGCAACGTAATCTCTGCAGTAATTTAGGAAATTTCTGTGGAATTGTCCCTGCTTTGTGATACAGGTTCTCCATCCTTGTCATACTGACCCCTGAGTCTTGGTTATTCACAATGTCTTTGTTGCACTTGGGAGGAAGGAAACAACTATATCACTGACAGCGACGCTGATCGAGAAAGCAGGAAAAGGAGGAGAACCTAAAAGGGAAAAGGAAGTACATAGAAAGTTACGGATGGGGTCAAAACCTCACAGCTCAGACATCAGGGGTTTGCAGGCTTTTCCAGCACAAGTGACAAAGAGAAAAATCTACGAGCTCTCACCCCTCATTTAAGCCTCTGAACTCCCACAAAACCTAATGCATCAAAGCTGTGAGGGTCAAACCTTTGTGCAGGGCAGTCTTAAGTTCTTTCCTTGAGCAGAGAGAGAGCTGCAGCACATGAGTATACGAATGCCATGAGCTGGAGAAGCTGACCCCTCACAGTCCTCACCTCCTTCCTCCCCACCCTCTGTTGCACACGTTGTCCCAAGGCTTTTCTCACCGCTGATCCTCGCTTCACCTCGCTCCTTCCCTTTCCATGCCCTGTGCTTCCTCCGCTCCCATGACATCCTCAGCCGCTCGCCCGACCTCTAGAGCGCTGCTGTGGGAAATAAAGTCCATGAAACAGATTGGTAGCATCGGGAAGTGATTGACACTGCTCAGACCCTTCCAGTGTCAGCTAAGGAGAACCACGCTTTGTATTTCATTTTAAAAGCGACATCAGAGCTGTCATCGCAGTGAGGATAAATGAGAAGAGACTGAATCTTCGTTTCTTCCAGTAAACAGAAAATATGAAAGACAAACATGGCAAGTGGTCCAATAAGGAAAAAATTAGCCTGCTCCCTCCGCAAAATTTTATTAGCACTTCCCCCCGAAATACATGGAAAATGTTATTATTCTCTAATAAGCAGCTTTGTGACTCCAGACACAAAGTTAATTAAAGCAGTGCATCGTAAAACAGAGATATAAAATTAATCAAACATTAACCTCTCTGTCTGGGATATAACTCAGGTGCAGATAAGAAGTTTGGCCCCTGAAGCCGATAAAAGAAACTTAATGTGCTGTCAGTGACAATTAAGAGTGAAAGCAAAAAAAAGACCCTGAGCTGTATAGCTGCACAATTTCTCTTGGATGCTGAACTTACTGAAACTGTCTGAATTTCCTAAAGCCTTACTAATTTCTAGTATGATTCGTATCAGAGAACAAATTATTTTTTTTTTAATTTTCCTGATAGAAGTCCTGGAGGAAACTGCCTGACAGGTTACAGGGACTCTCTGGAGATGAAGACAGAAAGCTAAATAATGTTAAAGAAAGAGACTGAATAGAAAGTTAAATGATGTTAAAGAAAGAGACTGAATAGATGCTTGTACTTCTCTCTGGAACCAGTAGTAATAATGTGTTACAGAAAATCACTCATTAGGCTGAGGCAGGAGGACCAGCATTAAGAAAAGGTACTGGGCTAGGAGAGCTCTTGGCTGGATCCAACCCGGCTGTCGTCACTTTGGATTTTCATCCAGCCCACAACCCATTTCTCTTAAGGTTCTGCAGAATCTGTGACAAAGAATTTGTTAAGAAGCCACAAAAAGGAATAAAACAAGTGGCAGAAGGGACAAAACAGAAGGAGCATTGGGGTCCTGGGAAGGTAAGAAAAGAAGGAGAAAACACAATTTCATCTGCTACCCCAGAGGAAAGAAAGAAAACAGCGTGCAAAAGAATGTGAAGATACAAACTATTATTTCTTCAAATATTTCAGGAAGGAAAATCGTAATCACCAAAAAGTCAAGGCAATTAAATGAGTTGGGTGGCACAAAAAAGGCTGTAATAAAGAACGCTATTATGTTATTATGCCTTTATTGTAATATTTCTTTCCCTTACTTAGAAAAGCCTCATAAATACTGAATCTGAAGTTCTACGAACGCGTTATAGTAATAAGGCATTATAATGCTCCATGGTCTCTCAGATAGGAGGCTGAGGGGAGACCTGATTGCTCTCTACAGGTCCCTGAAAGGAGGTTGTAGCGAGCTGGGTGTTGGTCTCTTCTTCCAAGTAACAAGCAATTGGATGAGAGGAAATGGACTCAAGTTGGGACAGGGGAGGTTTAGATTGGGTATTAGGGGAAAATTTCCTTACTGCAGGAGTGGTGAAGCATTGGAACAGGCTGCCCAGGGCAGTGGTGGAGTCACCAATCCCAGAGACGTTAAAAAAAAAACCATGTAGCCATGGCACTTTGGGACATGGTTTTGTAGGCAGGATGGTGTTGGTCTAATGATTGGACTGGATGATCTTGGAGGTCTTTTCCTTAGAGGTTCTATGATTCTGTGACTCCATGAAAGACAGTTTGGTTCTTCTTTGATGTCCCAGCCCAGGAGCATGCTGCAACACACATGCAGAAACATAAAACCAGATTCCCAGCTTCACGCGCTAATTCCCATCTGCTGGAATGATAATAGGTCATTCAAAACCCAGCATTTTTAATGCAGGACGTACTGTATTTTTTCACATTTTACCATATTCAGTCTTTCTGAAAGAGATAGTTCCAGCAGCAATGAGGCAGCGAGCCCACCGGTGTCCTAAAAAGTCATTTTGAGGGAATCTGGCCACCGAGCTGCTCTCACATCACCTGGGTGAGGGTGTTGGGTGTTGTCTGAGGGGAGGTGGGGGTCGCTGACTGCTGCCCCCTGATCTAGTGGGATGTCCCTGCCCATAGCAAGGGGTTGGAACTGGATGATCTTTAAGGTCCCTTCCAACGCAAACCATTCTATGGTTCTATGTTTTATGATCTTCCTCACAGTTGAACTTTTCAAGTCTCTCTCTTGCACATGTTCTTAGACTCCTTGGGCACCTCTTCAAGGTTGCATCTTGTCCTAGCTGGTTCTTCTTTCTGTTATCATCGCACTGCTCCTTGTTATCTGTCTCAATTAGACGTAGCTACATTCTTTCCCATTCTTTCTACCTGCGTCCTTTCAAAAATCTCTTATTTAAGCTTATCATCCAGGCACAGGTGAGTTGTTATTCAAGCTAACCCTATATTTTTGTTCTAAAATCACAAAAATGCTACATGACCTTCAAAGATATCACAGGTTAGCAACTTGTAACAAATATAGTGGGATGTCACTGCCCATGGCAGGAGCGTTGGAACTAGTGATCTTTAAGGTCCCTTCGAACCCAAGCTAGTGTATGATTTTATGATACTATGACTCTGATTTCTTCCTTCGCCCCTCATTCAACCCTGGCTCCCTTGGAGCCCCCCGGGCTGGTGTGGGGAGGAGGGAGGGATGCGGGGAGGAGGGAGAGGGATGCGGGGCAGGGAGGGGGATGCGGGGCAGGGAGGGGGATGTGGAGTGAAGGGAGGGGGATGCGGGGAGGAGGGAGAGGGATGCGGGGAGGAGGGAGAGGGATGCGGGGAGGAGGGAGAGGGATGCAGGACGAAGGGAGGGGGATGCAGGACGAAGGGAGGGGGATGCGGGACGAAGGGGGGGGATGCGGGACGAAGGGGGGGGATGCGGGACGAAGGGGGGGGATGCGGGACGAAGGGGGGGGATGCGGGGAGGAGGGAGGGGGATGCGGGGAGGAGGGAGAGAGATGCGGGGAGGAGGGAGAGGGACGTCGGGAGGAGGGAGGGATGCGGGGCAGGGAGAGGGATGCGGGGAGGAGGGAGAGGGATGCGAGGAGGAGGGAGAGGGATGCGGGGCAGGGAGAGGGACGTCGGGGGGAGGGAGGGATGCGGGGCAGGGAGAGGGATGCAGGGAGGAGGGAGGGATGCGGGGCAGGGGTTCCCCGCAGCGGGCGGGCCGCTCTCGCCGCTATTTAAGGCGGCCCCGCTCCCTGCCCGCCGCACAGCGCCGCCTCCCAGCACCATGCCGGGGCTCCGCGCCTTCCTCCTCCTCCTCGCCCCCCTCCTCCTGGAGGTGCCGGGGCCCGCGGGGGCGCAGCGGGACCCCCTCCCCATCCCCATCGCCACCCCCGGCGGGCGGCGGGCGGCCGCGGCGGCGCTGCAGCAGCGCAACTTCCAGAGAGCCGAGCCCGCAGCCCTCAGGGCGCTCGGGCAGCTCCGCAAGGCGAGCAGCAAGGTACGGGGGGATGGAGAGAGCGGGGGAGCAAGGGGGGGGACGGGGAGAAGGGGGCATCGAGGTGGGGGGGGGAGAAGAGGGGCAGCAAGGTAGGGGGAGAAGGAATGGGGGGGTAGAGAGGGGGGAGAACGCGAGTGATGGAGAGAATGGGGGGCAGTCAGGTATGGGGGCAGCAAGGTGGGGGGAGAGAAAGAAGGGGGGTAAGAGGGGGAGAGTGGGAGGGGAAGGGGAAGAATGGGGGTCAGCAAGGTAAGGGGAGAAGGAATGGGGAGGTAAAGAGGGGGGAGAACGCGAGTGATGGAGAGGATGGGGGGCAGTCAGGTGGGGAGGAGAAGAGGAGCAGGTGGTGGAGAGAATGGGGGCAGAGCAAGGTGGGGGGAGAGAAAGAGTGGGGGGTAAGAAGGGGAGAGTGGGAGGGGAAGGGGAAGAATGGGGGTCAGCAAGGTGGGGGGAAGAAAGAATAGGGAGGTAAAGAGGGGGGAGAACGCGAGTGATGGAGAGAATGGGGGGCAGTAAGGTGGGAGGAGAGAAAGAATGGGGGGTAAGAGGGGGAGAATGGGGGGGAAGGGGGGAGAATGGGAGGCAGCAAGGTGGGGGGGAGAAAGAATGGGGGGCAGCAAGGTAGGGGGTGGAGAGAACCGGGGCAGCAAGGTGGGGGGACGGAGAGAAAGGGGCATCGAGGTGGGGGGGAGAAGGGGGGCAGCAAGGTAAGGGGGAGAAGGAATGGGGAGGTAAAGAGGGGGGAGAATGCAAGTGATGGAGAGAATGGGGGGCAGTCAGGTATGGGGGGCAGCAAGGTGGGGGTAAGAGAGGGAGAATGGGGGGCAAGAGAGGGCGAATAGGAGGGGAAGGTGGGGAGAATGGGGGGCAGCAAGGTAGGAGGTGGAGAGAATGGGGGTAGCAAGGTCGGGGGATGGAGAGAAGGGGGCATCGAGGTAGGGGGGGAGAAGAGGGGCAGCAAGGTAAGGGGAGAGAAGGAATGGGGAAGTAAAGGGGGGGAGAACATGAGTGATGGAGAGAATGGGGGGTAGCAAGGTGGGGGGAGAGAAAGAATGGGGCTAAGAGGGGGAGAATGGGGGATAAGAGGGGGAGAATAGGAGGGGAAGGGGGGAGAATGGGGGGCAGCAAGGTGGGGGGGAGAAAGAATGGGGGGCAGCAAGATAGGGGGTGGAGAGAACTGGGGCAGCAAGGTGGGGGGATGGAGAGAAAGGGGGCATCGAGGTGGGGGGGAGAAGGGGGGCAGCAAGGTAGGGGGGAGAAGGAATGGGGAGGTAAAGAGGGGGGAGAATGCAAGTGATGGAGAGAATGGGGGGCAGTAAGGTATGGGGGGCAGCAAGGTGGGGGGAGAGAAAGAATGGGGAGCAAAGGGGGGGATAATGGGAGGGATAGAGAGAATGGGGGCAGCAAGGTAGTGGGGAGATTGAGGGGATGCAGAGAATGGGGGGACAGCAAGGTGGGGAGGATGGAGAAAATGGGGGAAGCAAGGTAGGGGGGAGAAGAGGGCACGGGGTGGAGAGAATGGGGGTCAGCAAGGTGGGGGGAAGAGGGAATGGGAGGATAGAGAGAATGAGGGGGCAGGTGGGGTGAGGGGGGGCAGCAAGGTAAGGGATGAGAAAGAATGGGAGGGTGGAGAGAATGGGGGGCAGCAAGGTGCAGGGGGCTGGTGGAGGCATCAAGGGAGAGAGGGTGCAATGGGGGGGAAGGGGGGCACAGGCTTCGCAGTGAGGCTGAGAAAAGCATCCTTATTTTTATTATTGCTACTACTAGTAGTATATAAAGTGGTAGTAGTATATAAGAGGTGCTAAGGGGCATGGGTTAGTGTTTGATAGGAATGGTTGGACTCGATGATCCGGTGGGTCTCTTCCAACCTGGTTATTCTATGATTCTATGAAATTACATTAAAAAATATATAGACCTGTATAATTTAGTGTATAAAATTAATTTATTATATAAAAGTAATTTTATTATGTAATTTTAATAATATATTTATTTAATAATAGATGTATTATATGAAATTATATAAAATTGATGTCACTATATAAATTTAATAACATATTTATTTGATAATAAATATATTCATTGTTTAATAACAAATATAATAAATGTATTATGTGAAATTTATCTAGTATGTAAAATTAATTATACGAAAGTAGTATACAATTAATTTATTAAATAAAATTAATTTAATGTATAATTAATTTATTTATCGTATAGATTTCGTTCCATAATTCCTTATATAAATTATTATGGAAATCGTCACTTATATGCGTTACCATTATATAATTAATTATTCTTCTTGTTGTTATTAATTATATAAAATTATCCCTTATATAGTTAAGATTATTATAGGAAATTAGATAAATTTTATTCTATAAATTCTTGCATAAATTATTGTACAAATTATTACTTATTATATATGTTATCATTATATAATTGATTATTGTTGTTATTATTGTTGTTATTCATTATATAAAATTATTCTTCATATTTAAAATTATTCATTATATAAAATTTTGGGGGGGTTAATAAATTCTTATATAAAACATTATGCAAATTAATAGCTATTATATTATGAGTAGTATATAAATAATCATGGTTGTTGATACTGTGCCCTCAGGGCACTGCTGTCCCACTGCCCCTTCCTCAGGAGGCTCAGGGCACCCAGTTTCCCTCAGGAGGAGAGTGAGAATCCATCTCAAAAGTTCATTTACTTACGTGGGACTTAAATATCCCCCAAGGTCAAGGTTGCTCCGAGCGCCCCAACCTAGAATCAAAAGGAGCAAAGCACAGATGAGGGGAAGAGCAAATTGAAGCACGCGGCAGCACAGGATGGGGAGAAAACAGTTTGATAAGTAAATGTTTTCCACAGAACCACTTCTGGAGCAACCATCAGCTTTGCGTGAGCAGGGATGACTTTGACTTTCTACCTCTTGAGACCAAGAGCTACAACTACAGGCGATGCAGGTCCCATCAGAAAATATGCCTTTATCTCCCAAAAGACTTGTTCACAGCCTGGAGAAGAGAAGGCTCCAAGGAGACCTTAGAGTGACCTTCCAGTACCTGAAGGGGCTACAAGAAAGCTGGGGAGGGACTGTTCACAAAGGCTTGGAGTGATGGGATGAGGGGCAATGGGGATAAACTGGAGAGGGGCAGATTTAGACTGGACACAAGGAGGAATTTCTTCGCTATGAGGGTGGGGAGGCACTGGAACAGCTTGTCCAGAGAAGCTGTGGCTGCCCCGTCCCTGGAGATGTTCAAGGCCAGGTTGGATGGGGCTTGGAGCCCCTGATCCAGTGGGAGGTGTCCCTGCCCATGGCAGGGGGGTTGGAACTGGATGGGTTTTGAGGTCCCTTCCAATCCAACCTGTTCTATGATTCTATGATAAAAGAGGCACAAGTGTTTGTATAAGAACAACACCACGGCCTCTGGGAGCAGCACAGGGTGCTGGGAGCAGGGCTCTAGTCTAGTCAAGAGAGAGAATAGAAGGAAGGGGTTGCTGCAGATCCTCTTCCCAACCTCCATGTAACTGAATATTTGTGAGAATTCCGGTTGCGAGAAGAGATTTTCTTCTACCCACTATCAACCACCTGCCTTTTAACATAGGAAAGAAAATAACTGGTTCATTATAGAGAAGTGAAATGCCTCATTCGTTTCTCACAGTACTGGTGCTGCTCACTATAAACCCTTTCTGCAGTTTATATCCCATTTTTCTTTGCATACTCTGAGAAACCAAGGGGAGAAATGTACCAGACATGGTCACTTCCTTCTTTCCTGTCCTCCACTGTAAAAAAATGAAAAGAATTTCCTGGAAGGAATGTGTTATATTATGTGGATGCAAGAGACAGAAATGTTGAGGCTGGGGGTGGGGGGGGCACATTTTTTGCTTGATTGGGTTTTGTTTTTTTAATATTTTTAAGGCAACTAGTCTCCTGTTGGTTAGTATATTACTGGATCTATTAAAAATAGGATAATTTTATCATGGCATTTAATCATAAGCATTGTATTTTAGAACTAACATCATTAGCCCACTGGCCAGTGAAACTGGTAATTAGAAACAGGACTGGAGACAGTCACCAGGACAGTCAGAGGTGAAGGATTGTTCAGGTTCGTGTAAAAAGAGATTTCTGTGCTTTTCTCTCCTAGCAACAAATATCAGAGCTATGCCAAACATAATAATACCTACTGTGCCATTGGCTGCACTTTTCTTTTTGTTGTCCCTTCTCTTTCACGAGGGTTTTTTCTTAACTTAAGTGAGTATCTCCGAGGAAACAGCAGCACGCATCTCATGGAATTGACAGCTGCACTTTAAAACACAGTTTTAAGAAGAGAAGCATTCGTGTGTGCCCACTGAAGGTCCTAGAATTTAAGAGAAAAACTTTCAAAACATGGAAAAAGGAGTCTCCCATACCAAGGTGTCCTGGGAAGTGTGACTGAGCAGTAGGTAGGGGGCCAGGAGATGAAGTCTAAAGGTGAAGCTAGGTAATCTTGTGGGTAAGCTGCAATGTTTGCTTAAGCAGGACTACAAAAAAAAGCAATTTTACAGATGGAGGTTTTTGTTCACAAGCTCATCTTGACACAAAGCAGTGTAATGTCAGAACTGTGGTCCTAATATTAGAAGTCAGTTGAAAGATTTCTACTTTTTCTAACAGTCAGGACCCTGCGTTCGGGTGGGGTAAACAAAATCAGTAGCAGGTAAATTGTCTAGGGAAAGTCAGATACAGAGAGGTGAGAAAAGAGCCACCTCTGCTGGCTTTTTGCTCCTGCCTGGGGCAGCCCAGGAGCTCACCTGGCTGCTTGTGGAGCAGCAGGTGTCTCCAGCACCTCCAGAGGCCACAGGTCACCTGAGCCAGGTTGCAGGGACCCCCCAAGGCAAGACCCCGAGGGAACCTTCTCTTGCTGCTTTTGCAGTGCCAGCTTCTCCGTGCTTGGCGATCAGGTTGGCCCTTTTATCCAGGAACCTAAAACTGGTCTCAGGGAAGAAATCCTGGTGGGGAAAAACATGGGAGAGGAGAGAGAAACCTGTAGCAATGGGTGGGAGAGGGGTCACCCCTTTCCATGCCAGTGTGGAGACAGAGCAGCGTAAACCAATTGCGAAACCACCTCCTTTGGGACCTGGAATGAACTGCTCTTAAATTGCTCTTCTGGCCATTAGAACACTAAAAATCTGTCAAGAAAGTTATATTAATTTTCAGCCCGGAAATAAAAAAATTCCGTGACCCAGATATTCAGTGGAAAAATGAATTACTCACTTGTTTTCTTCTCTTCTGGACACTTCTATCTTTGGCTGCTTTCAGCCAGCCATCGTTGTGTGATGTCAAATAGTCCTGAGCTCTTCTTTAACTCACACAATGTGAGGGTTTACAGCGATGCGTTTTGGGATGACAGTAGAAAACAGTAGTAGAAATAAAAGTGATGGGTTTCTTTGAAACTAGAAATACTTCTGTCAAAATTATTTCATGCCAAACGTACCTTCTCACTCTCCCTGGTGGGATCAAAGAAATCCTCTGGTGCACGTATCCAGAGTGGGTGTATTTGTTAGCTGTGCAGCACCACCTGTCAGCTTTCTAAGCGAGCAGCACTGCTCACCGTGGAGTTGTTGCAAATTCTAAAGAGAGAATATTTACTTCAAAAACCACATAAGCATAGGATTATGTATTCTTTTTAAAGCGAGTATTTACCAAATTGTAAAGTGATGAAGATTTTCTACAGCCTTCTAATAAGAATCAGAGACTGAATAATTAGTTTATAAAAAGTACCGATAGATTTTCTTCATAAGTGCTCAATAGCAAGCAAATGCAATGAAACTGCTGAGATATTTAGTCTGAATCGGATTATTATTCTCAAAGTTATCACAGCTATAAAAATGATGTTTTCTTTAGCAGACAAAACACCAACACGAGCAAACAATAATGGAAGAGCAGTTGCACATATTTTAAATGACTGAATACACTGGACAGAAAAGATCCAGCTTAACAATGAGTTTTCCTCTATTAACAACTTTGTACTGTGGCCTTTAAGGAAAAGGTTCAGCAGAAAACCCCATCTACTGTCATCAATTAAACCAGAGCCAAGTTTTTTCCTGCTGCAGAAGTGCCGTAGTCCAACTGACTCTATTTCAGGTTCTCTCATCTGTAGCACTGATGACAAGAAAAGGAATAATTCTCGGTCACTGTGCTTACAAAACACCCGTGCTCAAGCAAATGAATGAGAAAGAACAGAGAGAACTTTACAGAAGGCTTTACAATAATAAGAAACTGAGGCTTAACTGCAGTGATTATCCTGAGAGACTGGACCCTTCTTTCAGTGCCACAAAGTATTGAGTCTTTCGTAAAGCAGTTTCCTAGTTCTTAGCACTTTGCTCTGCTGAGTGTCTGCTCATGTCTTAATCTCAGTCATTTTGAGGACATTTTAGCCAGCGCACAAAACAGGGTCAGGAGAGGGGGGGTAACGAGGAGGCAGAAAAGAGATTATGTCTGAACTCATCCTCTGATTCCTCCATCCTCTTCATGGTGTCAGCTGGGTGCAGCTCCAGCCTCGCCTCATTTTGAAGCTTCAAGATGGGATCTCATAAAAGTAGAGCCAGTGACTAAACCAATTTGCCCTCTTATCTGCAGCGTGTTGCTCCGTGTGTGTACTAAAGGCAGGTGCTGGGCTGATGGCCTTGCCCTGGGAATTCAGCTCTGTCATTATTCTTCTAACGGCTTCCTGGGAGAAAGTATGAGGGGAACCACAGAGACCCAGGTCTAGATAAGTAAAACACGTGCACATTTGCTCTGAGTTCTTATCTTCAAAGTTGTGCCGACAGCCAGAATTCCCCCCTGTTTATCTGAAGAGCATTGTATTTAAAAAACAAATAAGACCTGACTTAAACGTCCACTTTAAGAGACAGCTGGATTCCCCAGTCATGTTTTCTACAGACTATCTCACACATGCCTCTCTGTAAGAGAGCACCAGCAGCAAATAGAAGCAAGAAGAGGTTTATGAGAAGAGAAAATATATGCAAAAGGAACAAACTTTCAAACGCAGAGGTGACCTGGCTTGTATATCATAAAGCTTGTCTAATAGATCACAGTATAGCATACAAAAAGACTTATTTTATTCCATTTTCTTCTGACTGATTTAACCAAAGGAAAGCCTTGGAAATGTACCAAACAGCTAAATGACACAAAATGTCATTTTACAAGCGATTGGTTGAATAGATGTAACGTTTTCCACACTCTTTGTTACTTGGACTCCCCCCTCAAAAATACATACAGACCTTTCAAAAGTAGATGTTAACATTACAAGAGAAAATAAGAGCCTGACTAATGAAGTAAAGAGCAGATTATTCAAATACTCTTTATCAGGCTCTGCTCTTACACTAGTAAATGAATCATTGATCTTCTTTCAGGGTAATTACTATTTTTCATGGCCAACATTAAAAGCTAGTTTCAGCATGTTTGCGGCCAGGACAGTCTGTGATACCCAACACAACGTGTTAACTAAACCATATTCGAGGACACTCTGATAGCCTGAGCAAAAAAAAAAAAAGCCTCTTCTGAAGGTGAACACTGACTTGTGATTATTTCTGAAGTTGCTCACTGTCAACCTGTCTGTGAAGGACTCTGAGCTGCATTTTTCTGCTTGCATTATCTCTGTGAGGAAAGAGATAACACCTCAACCAGCCCTTAATATAAGGGTTATTTATTGTTGTCATTAAGACCCATGGTGTGTGCTGTTAGGATCATCTCAGCATCTCTCATGAGACCTGTTTTCTGATGCTACAGGGCCGTGAGGTAGCCACGATGCCCTTATTTTCCCTCCTCAGTGCTCACAGCAGCACGTCAGCGAGCTACAGTACGTAAGGCTGTAGTTACACTGATGGCTGAATCCTTCTCTCTTCCAGGTCATCCCAGGCTCTGGCCACAAGTACTACCTGCAGTTCACAACTGAAGACTACAAAAGCGGGGTGAGTTTATGGTCCTCTCAGTTCCTCCTGACAGCGTGTGCGAAGTGAACTTCAACATCTCCAAAACAGGCTGCATTTAAGTGCTATCGTGAATGGATCCTTCACAATAGAAAGACCTTTATACATCTACCTGTGTGTCCAGCACGGGGCACGGTTTGCTCTTAGCATTACCTGATCTGTCCTCTGCCTCCACCAGAGTCCATGGTCCAAGCACTGTAGCCACCTGCAAATGTGTGTGTATTGTTTCAAAGCTGAAGTACCATACAATTAAATTCCCTGTTATCCATTTATGTTATTTCCAGAAAACTCTCAAACCTATTTCCAAGATGACTTAGTGCAATTCTGCTACACGTTAATTAAAACCTGCTGTTAAATCACTTTAGCCTCATGGTTTTAACCTATTTATTTTCCTGGAAAAAAAATTATATCCATGGAAAGCCTTTCCGGACCTCTGTACAATTTCATACAAAGCATCTGATAAAGATATGTGCCTGCTCCACATGTTAATACCATGAGCTTTTGAAGAATGTGTAAATAAATGGGTAAATAAAACCATGATTGAAGACAACGGTTTTAAATTCTACCTTTACAGGAAAATGCTGGGAGCTGCCTTGCTACAGTGTTGTATCTGAAGAAGAAGACTCCACCTGTTGTCAATATCAAGTGCACAGAAACAAAAGACCAGAAGAAAATCCAAGAAGAGGACAACAGACTTTACCAAAAACTTAGGCACCAAACCAAACCAATAATGGCAAACAATATTCCAGGTATAGCCCTCCAAGTAATCAATTTTATTTCATTTTATCTCAAAGAGGCCAGGCATTTCTAAGAACACAAGCAAATGTATCTGCATTTTAACAAGTAGATACGTATACGTACAGTATCACCCTAAAACTGTGGAGCTAACTATCAAAACAACTCCATCTTGCCAGTGGTTCTCATGGAAAGAGAAACCTGCTGTGTTTTAGCTACAATGGCAGTCAATACAACGTCATGAAGGTGTTTTGAGTTTAAAAACAAGCTTATGCAACTTTATATTCCAGTAAAGGAAAAATGTCCTTGAGTACTACCAACTGCCTTAGCCCACACACCTTCCCCAGCTGCAGGTGAAAATTCACAAGGAGTGACTAACAGAATTTTTCCATCCTGCAAACAGAACATCCTGCTCCCATTTTAGCTCCTGGCTAAGTAAGGACTTCCATTAAGTAAGAAATTCTTCATGATGAGGTTGGCGAGGCCCTGGCCCAGGTTGCCCAGGGAAGCTGTAGCTGCCCCATCCCTGGGGGTGTTCAAGGCCAGGCTGGATGGGGCTTGGGCACCTGATCTGGTGGGGGGTGTCCCTCCCCGTGGCAGGAGGGTTGGAACTGGATGGGCTTAAAGTCCCTTCCAACCCAAACTATTCTATGATTATTGCGGATACTGGGTTTCTCACCTTCTTGTGGGGACCCTGCGAATCGTATCTCCTGGCAATTTTAGTTCAGTCATGCTTTTATGCTTCTGCTGTGGCTCCAGGTTTAGCATCATTCTCCTCCCTGCTCAAGATCCTAACACGTCTGAAGGAAGAGTGACTTGCAGGAAGAGTGCTTCGCCAGACAGGAGTGCTCTGTGGTTTATCCTTTTTCTGCTCAACAGCCAGAATTAATTATTTTTATACTACTCTCTTTCTCCCTTGCAGACAGCTATGGAAATATTGAACCTGCCCTGGAGCCAGTGTGGGCTTTGGCTGTTGCTGGCAGCAGTTACATAATGTGGGAAAAATCAACAGAGAACTTGGGTTACTCCATGGCACAAGTCAAGTCTGCGAAGCAGTGGGTAAGCGACGCGGAAATTACACGTCTGCGTTACAGAAGCGAAGAGTTTACCAGGCAGCGGGGAACTCGCACTCCGTAACGGTGATCCCCCCCAAAAAACCTCAGTGGCTTCTCCACACAACTAGCTCCACCTCTGGACAAGTGTATGATCCAGGTGTCAGTGGAAAAAAATTAGTCTTTCAGACAAAATTAGTTTTTTGTTGTTTTCATGAGCGGATCTGTTGGTTTCTGGGGGTTTAATCAGGAGATCTGAGCACATGGTCCTGCAGTTATCAGCCACATTTTATGTTGCCCCTGCTAGTCTCTGCCCTCCTCACGATGCTCAAGGGCAGCATCAGTCTCATACCTGGCAGGTGCTCTCTGGGAAGCACACCTCACACGTGCAGCATACGGAACAGGCATTCCCAAAGCTTTGTTTCCTGCAGTCAGCTGTGATCAATAGACAATGTTCACTTTTACTCCCTAGTTACTTAGAATTAGGTTTCTTTGAAGGAGAGATTAATAGTCGGGTAAGATTCTCACACGTATTAACTCCATTCATTAGCATCTGAGTCAGCCTAGATTCATGTCAGAGAACACTCAGACTGCAGAGCCATGCTACACTTGGCACCTTCAAAGTTTTTATGCACAAAGTGTTCCCAATTCCCCATCTCTCCACATACAAAATGTGTCTTACGCCCGCCAACAACCACAAGCCCTACTCACTTTGCTCTTTAGCAAGCTAAATGCAGTCAGGTAAATCAGAGCAGATGATAAATTCAACAATACAACTTGTGTTCTCAATCATTTTTTTCTCTTTGATCCACGTCCAGATAAGGAAAGATGATTTTATTGAGTTTGACTTCACTGTCCTACTCCACGAAATTCCAACACAGGTAAACATATGTGTATAATACCTGCTTTCATCACCAGAGACGTGGCGTAAAGATCATAAAAGATGTGTCTTTTTAATTCTGTTCTTCAGGAAATCATTTCATGTCACATGCGCCTCATTTGGCTTCCTGGTCACCCTCTGAATGTGAAATACTTCTGTGATTCAGAGAATCAAGGGCTTGAAGATGGATCTGGAATGGAATCTGGATCAGCCACTGGAATTTTACATGAAAGGCGAGAAAATTTTTAATTGAGATTGTCAGCTTGATTAAATGAGAAAATCCTTCTGTTAATAGACCTGTAGTTGGGATAATTTTTCTATACAAGTCGCACAACAGTGAATTTGAAGCTTTCACTACTCTGTTCTGTTCCAAAATTGATTCCTGTAATTTCTTAAACTGCAAGACTCATGTTCTGGAGTTCTACCTGAAAACTTTGCTACCACATATATACGCCGTACACACACACTGATTTTGTGTCACTAACTTCTGTTACTTAGAGTAACACAGCGTGTAAACAAAGTTAATATATTTGGGTAAAAATCTTGAGAAAAGTATTGATTTGTCACTGAGAAGTATTTGTCTGCTGATTTTTTTTTGAAATAGACACATGCTGTTTTTTAATCACATCTCCAATAAAACAAATAAAACAAATACCCAGCCGAGGCTGGGTTTTCTTTCACAATGCTGCTGTCTGACCCCAATTTTCCACCCTCTCCCAGTCTCTGGCTTTTAAAAAGACGTGGGCAAGCGTAGGCAGGGAAACGTCTTCCCGCAGGGCCCCAACGTCACCAGCAGTGGCGTGGCCCTCGTCCTGCTGACGCACTGCATTGCCCTAAGATAAAAACACGTTTCTTCTCTCCTATTTGTAAAGGCAACTCAGAAAATATTGATACAAGGAAAAGATGGTTTGTAGTCTCCCCGCAACCATCAGTGGTACAGAACACCACAGGGCAGCGTCTGCCAGCTGGGAATTGAGGCTGTCGCCTCTGTTTGCAGCACAGCTCTTGCCGTTTCCCCTTGAATGAGAACAGACCGACCCACAAAGCCAGGAGGGCTCTGTACGGATGCGTTTCCACACCTGGTTTTGGCAGGGGAACAGCTGCTGCCAGCATATCCCATCAAACAGTTCTGGTAGTGACTGCCATGCCTTGTACCCATCCAAAACACAATAGAGACCCCCTGTAGGGACAGGTTTTTGTCCTCTCCCACCAAACTCACAGCATACCCACTGTCTTGCCAAGCTTGGTTCTTGGAGGTTATGCCAAACTGTCTCAAGTTTGCTACTTTCCCCCACCATTAGCAAGATTTCTGACAGGTTAAATTATCTCCGTATCCCTAAGTGCACCTTCCTTAGTGAAAGAGGCAACAGTCCAGCCCTCTGGGATGGTTTTGTTCTTTATAACTCGTGGTGTATTGCACTATCATTGATCTATAATCAGTAACGATGACTAAGGTGAGCTGGAACTGAGGGCTGTTGAGGCTGGGTGATCTGTTCACCCCCCAGATGCAGGCATTTTAGACCCCTATATTAGTCTGATGTACTTTTACCAAGCAAGGCTTTTTATATCAGCGCATCATAGGCATTCCAATAAACACAGTGATGCAGCATTTCACATACTCGTGGTGTTTTCTTTTGTGCTGGTAAAACATTTCTCATCATCAAAAGCATGAAACCAGAGCTTATAATGGTGACATCTCTTAAAGAAATCGGTGATGAAAATATTTTGTTAGAATTAAAGCAAGAAAATAGTACAGATTTTGCACATTGGGGCTTTACATTATAGAATCATAGAATCATAGAATAACCAGGTTGGAAGAGACCCACCGGATCACCGAGTCCAACCATTCCTATCAAACACTAAACCGTGCCCCTTAGCACCTTGTCCACCCATGCCTTAAACCCCTCCAGGGAAGGAGCAATGCACTGAACCACAAGTTTAGTTTCCTTACCTTGTTTTAGTCTCTGTTCTGCAGACCCAAAACAGAGGATCGGGCACTTCCCAGTGCAACCTTGACTACTGAACAGCACCGTAAGCTTACGTCAGTTAAGAAACTGTGCAATAACTTCTGGACAAAGAGCAAACCAGTTGGGATTCAAAGGCAAAATTTCCACAAGCTTCTTCATAGCCAAGATTTGAGTCAGTGGATCAGAACCTAAAATTACAGTTTTTACTCAAGCAAACTTCTTGGTTAAATCACTAGACGTTCCCCAAGGCTGAGGTGAGTTCAGCCTAAAAAACACTCGTGCAGAGTGTATCGCTACGAGGCACAGACCAGAGAAGAGGAATGGCGCTCTCCCATCTTTCCTGCTAGGAAGAGTTCAACTAAGTCAGATAAGCTTCCAGCGCTACCTAAAATTTGATTAAAGAGAAAAAAAAGCATCACGCACAAAAAACCAAAACCCAGGACACCTCAAATCAGGCTCTTGCTGGTGCTTGCCCTCCTCCCACTGTGCCCCACTATCCACCAGCCTCCCCCTGCCTGCTGATGTTCCCCCTCGTGCTGAAGGGCAGCGGACGCCACTGGGCCTCATCGGGCTCGCACCGTTGCGCTGGGTTTGTGGAGAACAAACACACATCTGGCAGCATCTGTTAGCCAGCAATTCACATCATAACTGGCCTGTAATAAGCATAATATAAAAGCCATAAATATAAATAATAACCACTCCCTTTAATCCTTGAATTCATACAGCTTTTATAACACATCTTTGAAATTCGGTAAATGTGCTACATTCGCTTGTTCAAGAAAATCTCCAAACATCAGAGAACCTGCAGGGATTTTCCTGAAATGAGTTCCAGCTGAGTATTTTCACAAAAACAAAGCTCTCGATGCAAGGGAATTAAGAAGGATTTGGCCCAGAGCAGCATTGCAACACTATGCTTGTGCTTGGTTAGGGCTTACCTGCTCCTGACAGTCTCCCATTCTGTACTTTTTTCAAGGTTAAAATAAATCATTTTCAGTGTCTTTCTGTGGAGGCTGAGGAGATGCAGCCCAGCCCTTGAAATTCTCTCTGCGTCTGGTAAACATCAGCCACAGTCCTGTGCCAGGAATGTAGCTGGTTTTGAACTGGAACTTCATTCCCTGTTTACTGGAAGCTTGCAAAACATACTGTTAGGCTGAGTAGGTCAGGAAGACGGAGCACGCAAAGAGAATTCTGGTAGTAATTAAAAACCAAAATCGATGATAACATTTTCTCTTTTTCACCCAACTACAACACGCTCATTTTATGTCTTGAGTGACCAAGATCCATTCAGCCAAGTCCCAAGCTAAGCATCATCAGCAACACAGCCTCTGGAGTTTAAGAACCTGGGAAAAGGAATCTTCTGGTTTTCTAACAAAGAGCCAAGAAAGCAAGCACATAAAATAAACCCACGTTGTTCACAGTTTTGGAAAGAGTTAACTGCTCTGTATATCATTACTGACTCCTCTCAAATGCCTTGTACTGTCAGTGATAAGCACATTGCACTGACAGGTGACACTGCCTGGTTCGTGAGGAAGTCAGAGGCTCTCAGCACTGTTTCTGAAGGATGCAGAGGGAAAATAAGCTTTCATTCTCTGTACTGGATGCTGTAAGTGCAAGAGCTAAAAGATCTGTGCTTGGAGCATCTATGTGAAACCCCCTTAGTACTGGATGACGACTCATCCCCCATGCCTGCCTGGCAGTTAATCGGTAGCTGAGCCTCCTCAAGTAAAATTATTAAACTTTCAAGACCAGAAGTAGTAACTAAATGCAAAAAATACAATTATTTTAATAGGAATGGACTAAGACAAATTTCAAGACAAATTATCATCAATGTTTTAACATTTATATATTTTGTTAATGAGCAGCATTTACATGTGAACAATTCCACTGTAATCTCCTGGTGGCTTCTGAGAATACCCCAAAGGAAGGATATTATGATGAAATTACAGTCCAAGTCCCACTGCAGTCAGCACTTATCCAGCCAGCCTTGATTGCTGCTCTGGCTTGGGCAACTGAGCCTTTAAGAGAAGCTTGTGAAAAACTGTTCCATGTACTCAAGAGGGTGAAAATCAGCTCTTGGCTTTGCCCTTCTTTGCAGGAAGCCGTCCTGTTGCTTCAAGGTATTTGTTAATTACTTCTTCTTGAGTGCTGGGCGAACACGGCTGATATTTACAGTATTCCATGGTATATTCACCCTTTCCCTGCAGAGTTGGAAAAAGAACAAAGTCAGGATGCGAAACGTGTAATCCTGTTTAGCATTAGGGCACACCCTTATCTGTAAGACAACATGCAATAATCGTTTACAGAGAAGTACACAAGCAGACTGTGCTGAGGCGGGTACGTATGAGGTACAAAACCCTACAGACTGTATCTGAATGTTGACATTGGCCAAAAATGACACAGCTAATGATAGCAATGTTAATTACAAAGCAATTTGAGTAACAGTAAAAACTCGCAGGTTATTTTCCTGTTCTGTATTTGTTCTGACTTTTATCACGTTTATTGCTGCATATGCTATGTCTATGATGATGCAAAAGTACCAAGAGTGCTCACCTCTGTGCAGGACCTCAGCTCAGTGGCGTATCCAAACATATCGTTTAATGGCACCTGAAATCCAAGCATAGTATTCTTGTAAAAATGAGATATTTTACCATAGTATCCCAAATTCTCTTATCTGCATCATTAGGTAAGAGATCACTATGTTTGAAACACCTCAAGACTACACCACACTTACTAAAATGGCATGATACACTGCCATGAGTTGAAAATTAATGTTATACTTAAAACTGAAAAATCTGGTTACAAGTTAAGACATATCAGTCAGTAAGTAAAACAGTAACGGAGTCGAAAGGCAATACAGGAAAAGCAAAGGTCAGGAAGCAGTGAACAACACAAACCTCAGCATAGAGGGTAAAGTAACCCTCTGTGCCATCCTGTCCTGTGATCACTCCGTGACGGCGGTTAATTCCAGCTATCACTGTTCCCTGGAATTCTGTGGGTGCCATCACCTCCACTGCCATAACGGGTTCAAGTATACGCACAGTGGCATTTTCCATAGCTGGAGGAAAAAACTTAAATAAATCATCAAACATCAAAGAACAAACAGTATATTTCAAGATATTCCTGTGCAGAGCAAAAGAAGTGGTTTATGGTTAATGCTGTTTCTTACATCAGTGGGGGGAAAACAATAATTGACTTTGTGGAATTCCCCCTCCCCTGCCTTTTATTCCCAAGACTGTAATGCTGGGAGGAACATGTTCTTTCCGCACCTGTATAAGGATGAAGCCGATGGTGTTTCTTTATTCTAGGAAAAAGCATTTCCTTCATAAAACTAAAAGAATTACTGTGCCTTCCTCAAAATTCTATAAACACTTGCATACATTCTGCTCTATTCAACCAGCCAAGCTTTAAAGGCGTGCATAGATACTCTGGGCAACAAAATATCCTATAGAAAGGAGGTTGTTAAATTTAGCTCCAACAAGACAGAAGCCAGCAGCACTACGCATTTGAACGACGAGCTTTATACCTTGCTTTAGGGCTCCTTCTCCTGCTCTGATAAAAGAAATTTCATTGGAGTCCACCATGTGATGTGCACCATCATCCAGGACAAACCGGACTCCAGAGATCTTGTGCCCGGACACCAAACCTTTCTCACATGCTTCTCGGAATCCCTGTCAAATAACTTCTCAGAGTTAGCAGTCGGCAGACCAAAATGAAGTTCAAAAAAGAGTTGCATTAACATCAGCCCATAAAAGACATTAAACTTAAACAACAATAACAAAAAAAACCCAAACCTTTCACAGTTATTAACAGCAATCCCCTATCCACCCAATGGACCTTCGTGCTTGATAAAATGATGAGAGAACATAGCAGTGGGGACAACTTCACTCCCAAGCCTTCGAAAACTTCATGCTGCCATTCTTTGGCACCTCAGTTTAATACTGATATTGTTTTCAAACCTGAAACCACGTAGCAAGCTAAGGACAAGGAAAAGAAATGCACTCAGGATTTTACTTTGTTAAGGGACTGTATGATTAAAAACTGAAAGCATGCTCCATGTGGAAAGAACCACACTAGCCACTTGACTGAAGACCAAGATTCTTTTAAGAATGCATGGTTTTTTCCAGGATTTGGCAAAAATCTTTCATGTGTTGCTTCATGGAATACCAAAGGAATTATTTTAGCTTGATCTATTATTATAGGAATCTATTATTATAGGAAGATTATGCTAAAGTACCATCATGTGATAAATTAAACAGTTAGAGAGACAGACACCGAGGAAGTCCACAGAAGAGATAAAAAAAAAAGAATATTCAGTAATTCTTGTAGGAAATCTAGCCTAATTACAGTTTCCTACAGAACTGGCCTTAGAGAAGCCACAAAAAAAGTTACATATTTCAGGGTTAGAGATGAGAATTGCATGGCCACAACTGAAGCAGAAGAGGGACATTAAAAAGCAGATTTCAGAGGAGGAGGAGGCTGGTTGGACTGTAAGGAAGGGAAGCCCACCTTTTGCACTGCAGCACTACTACAGAAATGGAGCACGCACCAAAGAAAACAAACAGCAGCTTCTAAATTAAGTGGAAAACCTTGGAATGTAGGATATTAAGTGAAGCCATGCAAATTTAATTCTGCTTCCTCTGCAGTAATGGGAAAAGCCTCCTTGCCTGGAGCAAAATAGTCACAGTAAACATTGGCAGTATAGGAGGAAAACAACAAGAATTGGTATTTCTTATATCATACACAGGCAAAATGCTCTGTACCTTTTCAACAGCAGGCACGAATTGTTTTGGAATATTTGTGCCAACAGTTCTGTCTTCAAATTCTAATTTCGTGTAGTCCTCCGGATCCAGGGGTTCAAGCACGCCTATAACTTTCCCGTACTGACCTGCTCCACCCGATTGTTTCTTGTGTGTATATTCAAACCTAGGAACAAATAAATCCCCCCCCAGAATACCACTTTATTCAGTACACTTGATGATCTTAAAGATCTTTTCCAACCTAATGATCCTATGACTGAGTAAAAAGATGTTGTATTGTTTCTACACATACCCACCACCTCCACCCACTGAGCACTGTGCTGCTAAGCACAGACACTGAACCAGGGGATATACTGGGGGAAAGTCAGTAAATGTGAACACTTAAAACACTTTTTAGGTGGAACTGGGGAGGTGTTGGGTTTCTCTGAAGCTCCTGCCCTCTCTCCCAGCCAGGATGCCCCATAACCACAGTGTGGGAAGGCAACACGGGGTGGGACAGGACAGGATGGGACAAGATGGGATGGGGTAGGACAGGACCTGATGGGATGGGACAGGACAGAATGGGATGCGACAGGGGAAGACAGGATGGGGCAGGCACAGGACAAGACAGGACGGGACAGGATGGGATAAGGCAGGACAGAGCAGGAAAGGATGGGACCGCACAGGATGGACTGGACAGGGCAAGATGGGACAGGAAGGGATGGGACAGGGCAGGATGGAATGGGATGGGGCAAGTACAGGAGAGGATTGGACGGGATGAGGTAGGATGGGACAGGACGGGACAAGATGGGATGGGGCAAGATGGGATGGGATGGGGCAAAATGGGATGGGATGGGGCAAGTACAGGAGGGGATTGGACAGGATGAGGTAGGACGGGACAGGACAGGACAAGATGGGACAGGATGGGATGGGGCAAAATGGGACAGGATGGAGCAAAATGGGATGGGATGGGATGGGGCAAGTACAGGAGGGAATTGGACAGGATGAGGTAGGATGGGACAGGACAGGACAAGATGGGATGGGATGGGGCAAAATGGGACAGGATGGAGCAAAATGGGATGGAGCAAAATGGGATGGGATGGGATGGGATGGGATGGGGCAAGTACAGGAGGGGATTGGACAGGATGAGGTAGGACGGGACAGGACAGGACAAGACGGGACAAGACGGGACAGGATGGGATGGGATGGGGCAAAATGGGACGGGATGGGATGGGATGGGGCAAGTACAGGAGGGAACTGGACAGGATGAGGTAGGATGGGACAGGACAGGACAAGATGGGATGGGGCAAGATGGGATGGGATGGGACGGGATGGAGCAAAATGGGACGGGATGGAGCAAAATGGGACGGGATGGAGCAAAATGGGACGGGATGGAGCGGGATGGGGCAAGACAGGGTGGGACGGAGCAGGGATGGGATGGGAAAGGACAGGACAGGAAAATATGGGAGGGGATGGGATGGGGCAGGCACAGGATGGGATGCGACAGAAGACTGAAAGGAGGTTGTAGAGAGGTGGGTGCTGGCCTCCTAAGTGACAGGGGACAGGACAAGAGGGAATGGCCTCAAGCTCCACCAGGGGAGGTTCAGGCTGGACATCAGAAAAGAATTTTTCATGGAAAGGGTCATTGGGCAGTGGCAGAGGCTGCCCAGGGAGGGGGGTGAGTCCCCTTCCCTGGAGGGGTTTAAGGGATGGGTGGACGAGGCGCTGAGGGACATGGTTTAGTGATTGATGGGAATGGTTGGACTCGTGATCCCGGGGGTCTCTTCCAACCCGGTGATTCTGAGGGCGGGGCGGGGCAAGACGTGGCAAGACGGGACTGGGCAAGGTCCCGGGGCAGGGCGGGTCGGGGCAGGCACCGGGAGGCCCCGGACGGGGCCTCCCGGTGCCTGCCCCGACCCGCCCTGCCCATCCCTGGTTCCGTGGCCGCCATGTCGCTGCCTCCCAGGCGGGTCCCCGCTGCGCGCGCGGCCGCCGCCTGTGCCCGGTACCGGCGGGGGGGGCCGGGGCGCGCGCTGGGGCTGCGCGGGGTGCGGGGCGTCCGAGGCCCGGTGAGCGGGGCGAGGGGGAGGGGGCTGGAATCACAGAATGAACAGGTCGGGAAAGAGCTCTCGGATCCAGTTCGACACCTGGGAGAAGAGCCCAGCTCCCTCCTCTCCACAACCTCCTTTCAGGGAGTTGGAGAGAGCAATGAGGTCTCCCCTCAGCCTCCTCTTCTCCAGGATAAACACCCCCAGCTCTCTCAGCCGTTCCTCATAAGGCCTGTTCTCCAGCCCCTTCCCGCTCCAGAGTTGGGATTGTTCAGCCTGGAGAAGAGAAGGCTCCAAGGAGACCTTATAGAGACCTTCCAGTACCTGAAGGGGCTGCAAAAAAGCTGAGGAGGGACTGTTTATAAAGACTTGGAGTGATAGGATGAGGGGCAATGGGTATAAACTGGAGAGAGGCAGATTTAAACTGGACATAATGAGGAATTTCTTCACTATGAAGATGGTGAGGCCCTGGCCCAGGTTGCCCAGGGAAGCTGTGGCTGCCCCATCCCTGGAGGTGTTCCAGGCCAGGCTGGATGGAGCCTTGGGCAGCCTGATCCAGTGGGAGGTGTCCCTGCCCACAGCAGGGGTTGGAACTAGATGGGCTTTAAGGTTCCTTCCAACCCAAATTATTCTATGATTCTGGTTTGTCCACCTGTGGTGGGGCAACGCGGCACTGCTGCAGGATACACCAGGGTTCATGCCGGTCCCAACAACACCACTGCTGGAACTGTGCCCTGCACCCTGCCTGTAGAATTCCACCACGGCTTCAGTGCCTGCAGAACCTCCCAAGCAAACGCACTGAGGACACACTTTTCACCAACCCATTCTGGATGTGCTGGTAAACCTGCTACAGCAGGGGCAACAGCACTACTAACTTGCTTAAGTCATTATTATCATAGAATCATAGAATAACCAGGTTGGAAGAGACCCACCGGATCATCGAGTCCAACCATTCCTATCAAACACTAAACCATGCCCCTTAGCACCTCGTCCACCCGTGCCTTAAACCCCTCCAGGGAAGGTGAATCAACCACCTCCCTGGGCAGCCTCTGCCAGTGCCCAATGACCCTTTCTGTGAAGAATTTTTTCCTAATGTTCAGCCTAAACTTCCCCTGGCGGAGCTTGAGGCCATTCCCTCTTGTCCTGTCCCCTGTCACTTGGGAGAAGAGCCCAGCTCCCTCCTCTCCACAACCTCCTTTCAGGTAGTTTTAGAGAGCAATGAGGTCTCCCCTCAGCCTCCTCCAGGCTAAACAACCCCAGCTCTCTCAGCCGCTCCTCGTAAGACCTCGTATTGCAGGTATCCAAACAATATGACACGATACAAGGCATAAAGCAGTGCAAAACAGACGTAACATGAGGAACTGAGTAAAGACTCTTGCCTCAGTACTTAACCAAGCAGCACGTTGTGGGACAGAATCACACAGGGAGCCCAAACATGGCCATTCAGTCGCATACAAGACCAGAGATGAACAGGGGGTACTAATCCAATGCTACACCAAGTTCATGTTATATGAGTAATCTTAACACAGAAGGAAGATATAAAAGAACATCCTAGCCCTGTATGGGCCCTGCAGAGAACGACACAGCTGCAGCATGTTTCACAGTAACCAGAATATTTTCCACAATGCAAAGTACTTTAACACTTCACAGAATAAACACTCTTATTGTTTTCCTTATTTAGGACATCGGTGATGTTGGGCTTAAGTACCATCTGGAATTGGTGTTAGAAGACATCCTTGACAATGTGAGTTTGGATTTATTTCACTAATACATCCTGTGGGCAGGAGTTGGCACTACTGGTGTGTAATAAAAAGCCATCGCTTTATGCTGATGATCTGAGCTGGGGCCAGGGAACACACCAGTTAATACTACTTGGGAGTGTGCGTCAGACGTTTCTGTACTGCAAACCAGGCAAAAAAAAGGCTTGATTTTACCAAAAGGGACACCCTATTTCTTACACCATGAATGCCCTGAACACCTGGTACCTACCACTACAACACAAGTAAATGACAAGGGCATTTCAGAGTCATTCAATCTCACACTGGGGCTATTTAAACCCATTACTCCAACTGAATAAAACAAGTGATTCTCCACCATAAATGTTGCCCTTTCTATCACTGCAAAAAGAAAAACTCCCTTAAGGTATAGCCACAGAAATGCCATGAATTTAACCTTGTCTAAAATAAACACAAATCTCTGTGGGCCAGACTCAGAGAAAATGGCAACTACATAAAGAGAAAAAAAATATATTTTAGAAGTGCAAATTACCAATACTATACATGTATTTAATCAAATATTAATACACATAATATACTCTGTAACAGGAAAGTACTGTTAACTGCACTGCTGAGGTTCTTTATTATTCGGGCAACAAAAACCTTGCTCCAGATGTGCAATTCACAATTGACAGAGAACTTAAGAACACAGATGAAGCAGATAACATATTCTACAATCGAATCAAGAGCCTGGAAAAAGAGCTGGTGGCAGAAAACATACCAGGTAAAACAAAGGGGTCTGGGTGAGAAGGGAATTTTTGAGACAACATCCTCCACGGCCACAAGCAAACCTGAACTCAACTGGTGGTGGTCCTCAACCCATCCAGGAGCCCCTTCCATAACGGGCAGGGCTGAGGGGCATCAGGCTGTTAGCCCTACTCTGAGCACTTCCCCTTATTCAGGGTGGTGTGTCAGTCACAACACTACTAAATGTATTCACCACTTCGAAAATCCAGAACCAGTATGTGATTTGCATGTGACTGTCCTTCAAAACCACCTGCTGCTGTTACCTCTCCCTTCAACAGCGTCCTGCTCACTATTTGTGGCTGTCCCTGGCACAGCACAATAGACGTCCTGACTGTACCACAAGGTTCTGCTCTTTACTTTAGAGCAACCCCTGCCTTGCAGCCCTTATAGAATATACTAAGAAAGAAGTGGGAGGAGAACACAGTGATGTAGCAGCTCTTCCAAGATGACATGGAAGATCTGTTACAGAGAGAGAATGTAACCAAGTGACTTCAGCCTCAAACCCTACTATTAGGCGATACAGTTCTATTGATGGCTGCAACTCCACCAATCTAGTTTGACTTACACTGTTTATTTCATTTGGCAGACAGCCATGGCAATGTGCCCCCAGAAATGGAGCCCATCCGCCTGCTCGCATGGGCCGCCTCTGGCTACGTGATATGGCAGAACTCGAATGAAAACACTGATTTCCAACTTGCCCAAATTAAACATGTGAAGCAAGTGGTAAGTTACCATCAATGAACAATAGTATTTAATAGTTTTGTGGCACAGCATTTGTGGCATATACCAGAGCACAGCTGAAGCTTAGTTCTTAGGGAGGAAACCTCAACTGTGTCTGAACTTCTTAGTCTGGTTCACTTTTAAGCCAGTGTTTGCTTTTTGCTCCACCTACCCCTTTCCTCTAGCAAATCATGCATGCTTGAGTGTTAATTTAGATCACTTCTCCTCTTCATAAATCTTGATATAGATGCTGTGCTCTTCCGGGCAAGAGCACTATTCTACAATTATTTAGTTACAAAAACTGACTCTTCCACATAGAAGTCATCAGTTGATAGCAGTTTTATATTACTTTCCTGCCTTTCATCTTTCATTATTAGCTCTTTCACTTTTTCCTTCCCAAACCTATTTTACTATTTTTTTGGGGTGGGGGAGGATGGGAAGAATACTTAACATTAATTTTTTAGTTAAGACATATTGCAGAACTGCTCTCTACATCTTTTCTTTAAATGACCCAGTTAGCAGCAGCACTTACTTCAGGGACAGCTTTCTAGCTGATCTGAAAAATTCAGGCAATTGGAGAAATGCTTTTAGACTTAGATGAGCACAATGAGCATCAATTAAGTCTATGATAAGAAAATTGTCGCAAGGCAGAAAGGGAAGAGAATACCTCAGGACAAAGTATTTTCTGTTTTCACTTATTTCCCAGTGGTTACAGGTGAGGTGTTTATCTTTAGCGGGGATCTGCCCTAAGCTCAGAAATAAAAACAACTGGTAAATCTCACTAAATCAATTAAAATTACTTGAGTCCTTAGCTGCCACCATTGACAGGCCTTGCAGACTTCCTGCCTGGAACAGGCTTGTCTGATAAAGCAACTTGCCTTCAGGAAAGTCATTATCAGAGCAAAGTTTCTGGGTTTGTTTTTAAATTAATAGATTTCTATAGATTCTCCCAGTTCTTCTCTGTTCTGTTTGGAGAAAATATACTGTGAGTAAAGAATAACTCCTAAAGGGATGGTCAGCATTGAATTCAAGGAAATTTAGTATGTGAGCTAAAGGAGGAAACTCAATATACCAGGAGTCTCCAGAAAGGACTTTCAGAGCTTAAATGTTTGGGCATTCAGAACAGCCAGTGAATTCCCATGAAGGTCTGGGTATGAAGGAAAGGCAAAAACTCATCCTGGGAGCACCATTTGTTAATGTTTTGCTCCCTCTGATGGCTACCTTCAAGCAATTCACTGATGCTGCAGGGCTATGCGCAGATTTTAAAACCCTCTTTAACAAACCAGATTAATTTAAGGATACAGCAGACAAAAGACTATTAAACTAAAGCAGCTGTCATCTCTCTTTAGTCATTTTGTTACTTTTCTTTTCCCCAAAGAAAAGATACGTAAAGAGCATGTTCCAAAGGCCAATGAAAAGCTGTCCCTCGCACAATTGCTGATAACTTGTAAAGCACTGTGAGGCCCCTGCCGCATTCCAAATCCTACCCTATTGACAATTTTATTTAGGGTTATTTGGGTTCAATCGATACCTCGTAGAATCAGGTGTTCCCTTCCCAAATGAGTTCCTGAAGTTGAGATACATAAAGCTTCCTTAAGGGAAGAATTAGCGCAGTTTTAAGTTTCACATTCAGTCTCTCAAATGCAATTTAGGAGTTCACAGAAATACAAAGCAGTATCTCTCTGAGCTTCACCTGCTTTATTTGTTAACACAAGCTGCTAGTTTCATCTGAAATATATCAAAGAGCTTTGTGCTAACCAGAGAAAACTGATTCACTACTTTTAAGGTGGGGGGAAGCCCCAAATTCAGCCCTTTTCATCTTCCTTTTTCCAGAAAAGAAATGATGAGTATCTTGAATTTGACTACATGATTCTACTTCACGAAATGATGTCCCAGGTAAAGTTGTATTTCTAAAAAGCCTTTATTTGTTGCTGTTTTAAGACTGCCAGCTGTGTACCCTGCAGATCAGACACAGCGATGCTGGGCTGCTCACAGATCTGATGCCTGCAACTCAGTTAGCAAACAGGGTGAGGTTAGGGCAATGCTCACTGTCTGCTTCAGCATTATCAGCTTCTGCCCCTATGCAGGCAGGAGACACCAGGTTTCCAACTTGTGTCAGCAGGCATTTAATTTTCTGCTATTTCTAGGCCCTTCTTGGGAATGGCAGAGGTTCAATACACTGGTCATTCACAGCTCTCTCCTCCTGGGAGATACTGTTGCCAAACTGGCCAGGGATAAAGAGAGGAAGCAGCTGCCAGCATCCTGGACTGTTTAACCACATTCCAGCTGGAGCTGCAGAGTGCTTCTACACTAGAGGACAGCAGTGGTGGACCAGTACACAGAGGCATCATCTACCCCAGTAGCTCACCCAGGAAAGCAGCAGAAGCTTTGGGTCCCTGAACGCTATTTACAATGCGTGCTATTCTCCATCCTAATTCTGTGATCAGAGCAAAGGTTTCGTAAGAAAAATGCAGAAAATTTGAAAGAGAAGTTCTCTATCTTGCAGCCTCCTGTAATAAATCATTCACGAATAACAATAAGAGATATCACTCCCACTTCTAGCTCCACTGCTTCCTACCCCACTGCACTCTCAGTTAAGTGGGGGCATCTACAGTGGGTTTAGGTCCTAAGTTTTCTGTGAAGAAAAATGCCTGAGAAGTGGTGGCTGACTAACTGCAGCAGGAAGGCCTAGATGAAAGAAAAATGTAGTTGCAGCAGCATGGAGCACAACCCAGGGTGAAAAAAAAGCTAGCAGGAGAAGTTAAGGTATTTGTACAGCCTTGCCGCAGTCAATTCTCTCTCAGTATTGTTCAAAGAAAATACCGTCTCATTTTCCACAGTTCTGATTTCTACCCACAGGAGATCATTCCCTGGCAGATGACAGTTCTCTGGCACCCGCAGCACGGTGTTCAAGTAACACAGGACACCCGCCAGCCAAAACACGAACCAGAATAACCGAGCACCTGGTACCACAATGAAGAAGCTCAAATGCTGCAATAAGCATTTGAAGGAAGGGCAGACAAGTTGATGAGGGTGGATATGCAATCGAGGTATGAAGGGAAAGGCCTTCCCCATGAAAACTTCTCCTGTACATTGTGCTTTGATCCAATAATCCAAAAGGCACTTTCTCTGCTATGTAATCAAATTCTGCACCAAAATAAATTTTAAAAACTTCTATTACCAGAAAGAATACTTACGGTACAGGTGTGGCGATGTTCTCCCTAAAGGCAACTTTTGGCTTTCCCATAGTGCAAGGGCAACCATATTCTCTTTCCATTCGCTGCAGGAAAAAAAGCAGAATGAAATACAGAGTTGCTCCTTTGGAACAATACATTGGAGATTGTTTTATTTACAACTTTCTGAAATGAGAAATTGAGAAATTTAATTGGGGTTAACCAGTTCTTAGGTTTGGGGCTGCATTGATTTTGGGGGTCTTTGTTGAGGAGGGGTTGTTGGGTTTTTTTAAACGCTACAAATTATTCACTGTCATTCTGCAGTCACCCTTGTTTAGGTGCTATAACTTTGATACAGGAAAAGGGAACAGCATTAATTGTTTTGCTCAAATTTAAGTTTTCCAAGACAAAAGCCATCTTTTCTTCATTCTGTCAACATTTCAGATGCATCTATTGTGTTAATAATCATAAAATAATAAAGCTACAGACATCAACTTGAAAGAAACTAATAAATCACTGTAACTAACTACTGCATCCCTACATGATCTCTTACTATGGAATGACATTTAAAACACATGGAATCACAATATTTCTCTTGTAAGAAATATTGTACAAATTTCTCTTGTAAGAAATTCTCTGTATGAAATTGCTAACAATAAAATTAATTATATGCAAAGGCTGCTAGAAATCGTAGTGCTGCTTAATATAACATTTTTACGGGTTTGAATCAAAAAATGAAAAGTGTTCCAGGCAGAAGTTTCATTTAAATAGTTTATAGCCTTCAGAATGGAACCCCTAGACAGAAACACTCTTAAAAAGTTGACTAAGGAGTTAGGCTTTCCTAAGCAGCTAATATTGTTCACATTAACGACACACCGCTTTCTGCAAGGAAGATCTCAAAATTGTTATCACACAATAACCCTGACTTGGCACTGAAGCAAGAGGATTGCACACCTCCAAATGTTGTGTGAACCTGATGTGAGCTTAGGCACCTGATTACAAAACCAGGCATAAAGCCTGGCACCAGGTAGCCCAACTGCAGGTTGGGTTTGGTCTCAGCCAGAAAGAAAGAAGAATTCTTGATTGGGAAAACAGTCAAAAGCAGAGTCCATCAAATCTGCTTTCCAAATTACCTGGGCATAGATTTCCAAGTGCAGTTCCCCCATTCCAGAAACAATGGTCTCTTTGCTCTCATTGTCAAAATGGATTCTGAAAGTGGGATCTTCCCTTGTGAAGCGGCTCAGGCCTTTTGAAAATTTATCAAAGTCATTCTGAAAAACAATAATATCCACAAGAAAAAGCTTAACATCCAGAACTTGCATAACAGCAAGGCCTCAGATTTTCCTATTGACTGCTTAGCACTGCTGCTCTCATGAGGTTATCTTCTCCAACACAGTCATGTGTTTGTAGCCGGATTTATCCCTCCAGTTTCTTCAAGCCTCTGTTTACCCAAAGACGTGCACCTGCATGGCTAAGTGACATAATCTACTGCAGTCACATGCTGAGTTACCTGAACAATGTCTTCTTAAGTATTTTGGATAAAACATTTTAAAACATTGCTCATTTTAGTCTATGGTTCCATGTTTGACTACTAACCTGCCTAAAATTATAAAAGCAGCAGAGGAAAGGTAATAGAAAATGGTTGATTCACAGGCTCCTACCTTGTTGGAAGGCTTCATAGCTACTGAAATGACAGGATCAGGGACATGAATTGATTCCTGCAACGACCACAAAGGAAGAGATCATACAGTCGAGTTCCACTACACCTGGTGACATAATTTCTCTAGAGAAGTTTGGTCACGAGAACTCAAGGTTACAAACAGGAATAACTGTTTTATTGATCTAGCTTCTATCTAATAATATAGCGTAACAAAATCATGTCACTCTCCTGAGGATTACTACAAGGCTGTAACGTGATGCATGCTGTACTGCCAACCGCAGTATCACCAGCACTGCTTCCTAGATGCGAGATGATATCTGGATTTCACACTAGTCTTAAGGCTCTGCTTCCTAGCAGATTTTTGTAAAAATATAAATAAAACTGATGTCTTTAAATACTTGTATAAATACACAGCCTAATACTTTTGGGTAACAGTGTCCACTTCTAACAGCCCAGAACAGTTTGCTAACAGGCGTGTATCTTTTGCACATACCCTCCTTCTATATATTCAGGCTCCTTGAGCTATAACAAATAATCACAAAAAATATTTAAGCTCAACAAGTATTACAAAACTTTTACAGCAAAATCCTGGTGAATTCCGATGCACGAGGCTCAAAGATGGAAGGTGTACTCACCATGGAAATGTCAGTACTGGTTTTATCTGTGAATGTATCCCCACTGGCACAATCAATTCCAAACAATGCACATATGTCTCCTGCATAAACTTCATTTACATCCTTAAGAAAGAAAAGTTTAGTGTTTATTTAACACTGAAAGATACATTACAAACTAAGCCTGTTTTTAAGAAGATCTATAAATGCTGTGTATAAAAGCTGGGAATTAAGCTCCTCTAAAAATTCCAGCTTTGATAAAATGCTCTGTAAATCTACCTCTTTATTCAAAGCACAGAAAGGAGACCTCATCTCTGATGCTACCTTATTCTAGTTTAAGGACATGAAGCAAGCAACATACAGTGTTTCAGGCAGTGCTGACCCAGCTAATAGAGTTTAGGAATCTTAAACAGGAAAGGGTGGTATTTGCAGTAGTTTGAGAATCAATTTTTAGTTTAAGAATTGTATTCAATGATCACATGGAAGAAAACTTCTTTGTGTATTTTGCCAATCCTATTTCCCCTCTTCCAGAAGTATGGAGTATGGGGACAGTACCACAGCTGGCTTTCTTTAGCTATTACCTCAAAGCCATTTTATAGTGTTTCTCGGGCAAAGATTTTTCCACTTCAGTGGAAATAATACACTAGAGATCGTTCCAGCTTCCTGTGGAGCTCTATGAAGTGCTACAGACAAGGATGAATTAACTGCAAAAGCAGAAATTTGACATGCCGCATCATTCAGGGATAGCTGAAAAGTAAGAAGCTTGTTTAGTATGAGCAGTTCAAAAGGCGATCCATGTGGATTGTACCTCTCACACTCACCTCCATGGTGTCTGAATGCATACGGACAAGTCTTTGTACACGCACTTTCTTCCCTGTCCTGGTGTTATAGATATAATCAGATTTCTTCAGCATCCCCTGATAAACTCGAATATAGGTTAACTGTCCGAAACGGCCAGCCTGGAAACAGATTTCATTAAAAATCAGACACAATCCTGCTGGGAGTCAAGACCTCTGCTATTCAAAGCATGATCTGCACTGACTGACTAAACGCTTCCATTTTGAATTTACACACTAGACATGTAAATGAAACTTTAACGTAATCTCAGCTTTCACTTGGCACTGGAATGGAACTTAGCATCTCTGTGACAATTTTCTTTACTTCACCGATTTTTACTGGCCCCACACCTTCCCAACAGAGGCATATGGTAACTAGCAATAGGGCGAGCCTCTTCCTGTATGAAAATCTGAACTGCTAGGTAGGAAATCACTTGTTTGGTTAAAACTGTGTACTTACTCCTCTCCAACTCTCTGGTATTCTGTTGTTTAACCTCAAACAAAACCTGGATTTTTCTCAAAAAGTATTTAAAATAAGCCAACAAACCCCTCTACATGTTCAGGCTGTTAACTAAGAAAATCGATATTTGAGGTACATAATCTATTCTAAAAACTTTGAAATTGGCTAATGTTTGATACATTTCTGGATTTTATGTTTGAAAATAATTTTTTAAACAAATTTAATTTGATTTTAAAATATTTTCCACCTGAGCTTTGGTAGTACCTCATGTTCAGACTCACTGTTTTCTACTCAAATCACACATAACAAATGTGGATACCTTCTCTCCTCCTTCAGAAGGATACAATGCAAATACAGCTTCTGTTCTGCACAGGCCACATTTTGGTAGCTTGGAAAACTTGCAAGCAATGGAATAAAGTCATCTAGGTAATGTTCTGGGCATCCGTTCTCTGAGACTTTCAGTTTGGCTTTACCATATACACCGTGAGTAAGTAAAAAAGCCATCACATGCACAAATGGATAGACTGAAAATACAAAGCTTTAAATGTGTGCTTTTCCCTATAAGGAAAAGGCATTTCCCTGGCATCAATGCCAGCCCACCAACAGCTCAGCATGAGCAGGATTTGCGTACAGCAATAACTCTTGCAGGGAATGCCCTGCTTCTCTACTGGTTTTGCTGCACTAGAAATGGAACAGATGAACAGCTTACCTCCAGTTTAAAAGCAAGGCCGATAAAAGGCTGGGAATTGTCTCGAGCAGAATTCAACAGGAACTTGGTTTTGTCCTCAGAATCCCTTAAAAAGAGGGATGGAGAGGGAGTTTATGAATCAAACAGGGCAGCCTCCTCTAAACATGATCCCAGCTTTAGAAAGTCCCAAGGCCCTTCAGTCTCACTGGTTTGGAATAGAGAACGAAAGATGCTCACACATGTAGCTTTCACACTCAGAAAAAGTCTCTGAGAAACTGGCAGATCCCCACAAGGAGGTCAAAGCTACGACAAGTATCACTAGTCCTTCACATCAACCAACCGTGCCATGAAAACGATTGACACAACTCATGAACAAGTCCAGTTTTAAAGTGAAGAAAGATACATTGCAGTAACTCCTCTGACAACGGTTACGTGCCACGTGAGACGCTTTGGTCTGTCTTAGCAGGCAGACACTGGGGCAGCAAGAGGCACAGTGGCAACCAGGAGTCAGACTCAGGTAACCACTGGGAGAAGAATCATAAGATGTATTTATGAGCATCATGTCTGTTCAGCTATGATTATATTGTCTAAAAAACTCAAGCACAAGACCAAATGGCCACCCCTAAACCACAACTGGAATGTTAAGGGCTATTTCCTAGCTTTAATGTGGGTTTCATACTTCATAATTGTGAAGGCATATCTACAACCACATCCAAACAACAAAACATTTATGCATTTCAGATGTCCCTTCTCCACTACCGTAGGCAGGGTTTGAAGGGTTGCCATTAATTTCTAAAGAACTATCTAATCAGATAATTTTTCAAGTTTAACATTTAACGTGCGTTAAAACAACAGTATAAACAGTGTCCCTCAAATGAGGGATGAGCTTTTTTAGTTTTGGCAGTTGGAGCAAAATTATGGTGGCATTATTTAATATAAATGGTAAATGAAGGAATATTTTGCTAGCAATATTCCAGCCACATATCACACTGCTTTGATACCTGGTTCTGAGACCACTTCCTATGCTGACAAAGATACTTACCCCTGGTTAAGAATAGCATAGTTCTCAACCTCTGATGGATTGGGGAGGTATTCCAGGACAGCATCCAGCAACGGCTGCACTCCTTTGTTCTTTAAAGCACTTCCCACAAGTACTGGGGTAAAGGACTTCTTCAGTGTTGCTCTTCTGATCGCAAGCTGAAAAATATCAGTGTATCACCCCCTTTCTGCAACAACCTGAGGAGTCCAGACACTCTCTCTCTTTGCTGGTTGTCCCTACTCCTGGAGTAAAGTAACCACTCTCACATCGTCTCCTGTACACAAGAGCTTCCCATGAAACTCATTCATTGAAATTTTAGAGAAGTGTGAGGATTTTCCCCCACCCTCATCTTAAATTCAACATAAAATGAAAATGCATAAGAGAAATATAATGAAACCTCCTTTCTTGATTCTCCGCTGATAAAGTCAGGATTCTTCATTTCTGTTTCAGACGTCTCGTTTTCCCTATTTAGTTATGTTAGGAAGCACTCACATTTAAATGTGTGAAAGTAAGATGAGATGCTTCAACCTTTAAACTACGGAAAATCATTCTGAAAGACGTAGTCGGGAAGGGAAGGGATATCTGGGGAAGCGCCATGCTCAATGAATCATTTTTTGATGAAGAACGTTTTAAAAGCACAACAGAAGAACCTGTCCACATTCATCTACACACCTGCTGATGTTGTAACAGCTGCCTTGGGAATCTTTCCAGGATGTACTAGAGAACTGAGCAAGATAAACAAACTGTGTGGTTATCTCCTGCTTATCCACTGCCTTTCACCTAAGCATCCCATGACGTTGCAAAACATAACTAAGCACCAACAGTTTCCATAACAGTGATCATAGCCGTCCTCCGCAAAGGTGGACAGGAGTTATTTGCCCCCTCCACAGCCCCCACTCAACTGTTGAAGCCAAGATTGCCATGTGGTCCCTCCCCTCCTTGCCACTAGAGGATGCCACCTCCTTATGCTTAAAGAGCTCCTCAATCCAATCAAAAGCAACTCCTGTCATCTTGGATAAGCTAAAACAATTCTACTTGACAGCCAAGACAGTTAACCACACCATCTAACCTCAACTTATTTAGTGCACCCAAAGACAGGCGTTTAAGCTATCTTTATCATTAACAGAGAGAACAGCGGTTCCTTAAATTTGTTAATGCAATGACTTTGCAAAAATTCCTACATCAACAATTCTGCTCATCCAGCCCACGTCTGTGGTCACGTACCAGAGCGCTGGAAACAGGGCTGTGCTGGTACCCGGTGTTGTTATCCAGCTACATGTTTTGAAATGAAGCAACATGACTGCAATTTATCCTCATTAACAACTACATTAGGGAAAGGAGCAATTTTATTTTCACATAAAGATTACTGTCACTGAGCGTCCCACCGAGCACCTGGGACACATCAGTTCCTTGAGTGCAGCATTATGGAGAGCAGCAAATTAGGTGCTGTTTCAACAAGCTGATAATCAGCAAACATGATGTGCGATGGCTGTGGCATCCAGGAGTGATATCTAGCATCATTGCCACAAAAAGGTATTTTCAGTGGAACCTTGGCTGCTGGCCACTGAAAGAAAATCCATCTTCAGGGACATATTAGTCCAAATTAACCTGCATCTGCAATACTATAGCCATTAGAGCTGTAATTAATTGGCTTTCAGAAGTGGGAAGCCAAGGCATACTGAATAGATAAATGTATCTTGGTAACAGGTTTCCCTCCCAGCAGGAGCCATCAAAAACAGCTTCCTGCTAAAAATCTCCCACCTCTTGCATCAGCACACCCCGTTCACATCGGTACCATTCCCTCTGCCAGGTGAGAGACAGATCCTGATAGGTCTCTAGAACTGTTATCAAGTGTCTGGCTTTATCAAAGCAAGAAGGGCTGCTTTGTAACAGGAATAGCTCAGGCTTCATAAAATAATACTTAATTACTGGAACAACTAAATGCCTGGTTATCCAAAGAGACTCATTTGCTTGGTAATTTCAAAAACACCCTTGTGCTTTTCTCTCAAGCCACGCTGGGATGTAGAGATTCCTGCATGCTCTTCCTAGAGACATAAATCACCACTAAATCACCCATTCAGCCAAAACAATTTTAAAAAAACCACTTCCAAAGCCAAGGTCTGCAGCAAAAATAAAAGCAGTCAAAATTCAGGAGTCAGGAAGATTCAAATAAATACACTTTAAGGGGATTTGCAACATGCATCAGCTTGGAAGGACTGCCAGTCCTCTATATCCCAACAGACAAGAGTGGGCAACTTCCAGGAAAGCCAGCAGTGCAAACCCTAACAGGGAAAAGCCTCCTGCGCAGAGCCAGGCATTGCCAACAGGCCAGATACTTAGAAGACTCTTAAAATATCAAAGCTGCTGGCCTAGCAGGCACCACTCAGAGAAAGAGCTCCTGCTTGGAACGTTTATGTCTTAATTTGGCTTGCCTTTCACTCAGCTGCAGGCAAAGAAAAGCACAAGGAGGTAGCAAATGCTGTGACTGGCTAGCCCCAGGGGGACTCTGTGCACGGCTACCGCTCGAAGACAAGCTGTTATAGCTCCAACAGCAGCTCTTAGAAAAAGCAGTCTGCTTTTCTAAGGGAAGGGATACACATTAGTCTGCTGCCCAGCCTCCAGAGCCACGCAAGCAGATCTTATCCTGGAGCAAACAGTGGCAGGACTTGCATAAAGACAACTGCAGCTGATCTTCCCAGGCCTCCCTACCACCTTTCATTATGTGGACGCGTGCTTGAAGAAACAGCAATACCAAACTGGCATGAGAACAAATAATGTTCAGTCTACAGCCATCTGATTCCTTCTGTGAACATCCCTGTATGTTGGCACGTTTGCCATTTGATATCTGAAGTATTTAATAAAATAAATTCTCTATCAGTCTTTTCCCCACTTTCAAGAAACATAACTCTTTTTTTTTTTCTCTCCAAAAACTGTATTTTGACCTGGATTCTTTTCCCTCTGGATTCTCCACATAGAGTCAATCCAGTTCTCTCCTAGCGTACTGCTCTTTTCACTTCGGATGCAATCAGTGCAAAGAGAACACAAGGCAGCATTCCCAAGGTACAAAGATGAATTACAGCAACTCCACAACTGACCCGCTGCGGGATATGGAGTGAATCAAAGACATTGGGCCGTAACAGGGCAAGGCAGGAGAAAACAGAAATGACCAGATGTATCTCTGAGCCATTTCTGGTCCCTACGGGGCACACACCAGTTCAGAGCTCCCAAGGGAAATCAAAAAAGAAATCTCAAAGGAGCCCTCAACAGGGTCTGAGGTGGAGTCCACCTGTGGGAGGTGACACATCAGAGAGCTCAAGGAAACAAAATTTCTTCAGACTTCAAGAAATTTTTATTGGGGGATGAGAAGGAGCGGGGCCGGAGACAGAGAAGAGCAAGATAAGAATGCTACTGGAAGAAGAACCACAATATGGTTACCTTTAACTCAGAAGCTGTAGGAATCCTTTCTTCCAAGAACAGCTCCCCAAGCTGATCATCTGAGTTAGCAACACATTCGATCAACTCCCAACGCCTCTCTGCAGCCTCAGCTCTAAACTCAGCTGGAATGTCCTCATACCGAAGAGTCTGGCTACAAACACATAAATAACCTAACCACTTTAAAGAAATGCCACATGCATCAACCTTTCAATCACTAATCAGAGTGCTGACAAAGAAACATACATCGTTGACATGGATATTTAAAAAAAAAAGTCACAAATAATATCAACATGTTATCTCTGATGCTTTAGCAGGAAAGAGTTTCCTCCCACTCATGGCAGGGGTTTGCATGGATGCAGGATAACCTGTTCCACAGCCTCCCCTACACCTTAGGCTCGTGCCAAACGTATTATCAGTTCCTGTTATGAAGCAAGCCTCGTGTTTCTCAGGGTGGAAAGCGTGGCTGCTGCCCCTTCACACACTGCAATCAGCAAACAGTTCATGCTACAGCTGCCCCTCACCAAACCCAACCCCATAGAATCATTTTGCTGTAACCTGGAGAGCTGAAGTGCGATAACTCAGCCCTAGCATGAGCCACATCCCTAACTTCCCAAATTGCAGGCTTTTTAATCTCTGAAGAGAAACTATAAGTAGTTCCTCATACAAAGACTAGCTCCGGTTAAGAAACATGCCAGTTTCAAAACTTACCCAAGTGCACCATCAAAATATATAGCTTTTTCTTCAATAAGATCTATAAGTCCTTCAAAGTTTCCTTCCAGCCCCATTGGAATCTGAACAAAAGCTGCATTGTGTTTTAACTTGGATCTGAAAAAATGAGCAAATAGAAATTAGTTCAACTGTACATGTGCTCCAGATGGTGCCTGAACAACACCCCACTCCCACAAAAACACTATCCTTTGTTCTTTGGACAGTGCCAAAAATCTACCAATAGTGACGAAATACGCCTGGGTTGCATTTTAACCTGAGTGATCACCAGCCCTCGATAACCTGTAACAGATCCAGGGAGCAACTTTCATGGGAAAGAAGGCAGTGCAAACTGGTTTCCGATTAATTCCTTGCTCATGGGAGTTCCTTCTCCCTTAAAGCATATTATGCATGTATCTCACAGATCAAATCAGGCACAGAAAGACTGCAAGTAAAGAGAAAGCAGGACCTCTGGTATCTGAACTAGAAACTGCCAGCCCCGTATTGTCTCCCTGCTCTAAGATACACCATGTTTTCTACCAGGATCTAGGGACAATTAAAAGGCTGTTTCCAAAGTGGCTCCAAATACAGTTTCCATCAACAAAATAAATACCAAAATGCCAGCTCTCGGTCACTGCAAGCCTGGGCTGACACCAACATTTGTTTTTCTTGAGAAAACAGAGACTTTTTAAAAGTCAGTTTAAGATTTACCCTCAATCAGGCATTATCCTTCAAACCACAGCTACAGACCCCACAAGAGAACCTTTTCAATATAACTAGCATTAACTTGCTATGTGAATAGCTCAGAATTATTTCACAAATGATTTCAAATGATAAATACCTCAGCTGCTGCACTGCTCTGGCTGGGCTAGAGCCCAGTCTGTCCAGTTTATTGATGAATGTTACAAATGGCACATTGTAACGCTTCATTTGCCTGTTCACAGTTATTGTCTGGCACTGAACTCCTCCAACAGCACAGAGAACCAGAATAGCTCCATCAAGAACTCTCAGAGATCTCTCCACTTCAATCGTGAAGTCCACATGTCCTGAAGGAAAAAAAAAAAACCCTGTTATTCATAGCTGATAAAAGGTAATGAGAAATAGTTTTCTCATACATAAAGAGCAATCAGAATTGGTCTCCAGCTATACAGAAAGAGTCACATTAGCCCAACATGAGTGACTAATGAACACAGAAATGGCACCCTGCTCTTTGTACGCAGGAGGTAACACTGATCTTAATGCATTCAGCACTTATCGTTACCTGGCGTGTCTATGATGTTGATGTTGGTGTCTTTCCACATGGTGTAGGTTGCTGCAGACTGAATTGTGATTCCACGCTGTCGCTCTAGCTCCATTGAATCCATAACAGCTCCAACTCCATCTTTACCTTTCACCTTAAGAAAAAAGAAAAAAAATAGAGAAAATTAGTCCAAAGGACTTTACTAAGAATTTCGCATGTTGATGTTTTATGCACCGAACCTCACCTTTCATTCAGCGAGGAAAAGCAGACATGGCAGAATTGCCTATAACTCTTGAACTATAAACAAGTTTGATTTTTATTGCAGCTGTACTTGCAAATTTAACTTATTATATTCTCCTAAGGACTGTTCTTAAAAAAGGTTAGCAGAAACCTGAGGGAAATAATGCTTCACTGTGAATTTAACAAGCTCACCTGAAACTAAACATTACATAGCATCATAAAATGGTTTGGGTTGGAAGTGACCTTAAAGATCACCCAGTTCCAGCCCCTTGCCACAGGCAGGGACACCTCCCGCTGGATCAAGCTGCTCAAAGCCTCAGCCAACCTGGCCTTGAGCACCTTCAGGGATGAGGCATCCACAACTTCTCTGGGCAACCTGTGCCAGTGTCTCACCACCCACACAGTAAAAAAATTCTGCCTAATACCTAACCTAAAAATCCCCTCTTCCAGCTTAAAAACGTCATCCCTCATCCTATCACTGCATTCTGTGACATAGAGCCCTCCCCTGCTTTCAGTTTGGCCCCTTTAAGTACCAGAAGGCTGCTCTAAGGTCTCCCTGAGGCCTTCTCTTCTCTAGGCTAAACAAGCCAAACTCTCTCCGCCTGTCCTCACAGGGCAAGTGCTCCAGCCCTCGGATCATCCTCATGGCTTCCTCTGGACTCACTCCAACAGATCCACGTCCTTCATTACATCCCTGTGTTCTCTGTTTCTCATCTTTGGTTACACTAAGGAAATGTCTATCTTTCCTTGTACATTCACCACAGAGATGGTGAAGAAAGCAGTAAGACTTGAAATAAGATTTAAGAGTGTTGTGAAAGAGGGAGAGCACTACAGGAAAGGAGGGATTACTTTCTATCCCTTTGCCTTCCACTTATTTTTAAAGGGGTATTGGGAAACCCACAGATTCTTAGGACTCTGCCTCCAGTAGGGTCTGAAGGGCTTTATTGTGTCCCTGACACAGGCAAACCACCACAGCAACACCACAACGGCACCCAGCCAGCTCAGCCCACGAAGCGCAGCTCTGGAAACCCACCTCATGCATCTGCGCTATCCTGCCCGTATAGAAGAGGATTCGCTCCGTGAGCGTCGTCTTCCCAGAGTCGATGTGGGCCGAGATCCCAATGTTGCGGATCCTTTCATTGGGAAGGACTCCTGAAGAACAGTGCCTGCAGGAATTCAGGAGAAACTGGAAGGCAAGAGGAGATGGCTGGTTCAGTTCAGAGCAAATCAAACACAGCGTACGGGAGCTGATAAACTTCCAGTCAAACTGTTTCCCTGTGACTTCCAATCCATATATGAAAAACTAGCTGTTTAAAGCACAAGGGACTTTCCAAGCACCCACAGGGTCACCCCAGGGCTGTGCCCCCCTCTCAAGGAAATCAGGCAGCCCCTCCGCGCTCAGTCCCACGCTTCAATCCTGCCGTGTGTTCCCAGATTTCCTCGCTTTTCACAGAACGATTTGGGTTGGAAAGGATCTTAAATACCCAGTTCCAGCCCCCCTGCCATGGGCAGGGACACCTCTCACTAGATCAGGCTGCTCAAGGCCCATCCAACCTGGCCTTGAACGTTATTATGAACTTCACAACAGTCAAATCTCTTGCTAATTTGGAGTTTTGGAGCCAGCTCTGTCTGACCTTGCCTCTGAGATAGGGAAAGCCTGCAAAGAGAGGTGATTATAGAAAAAGACACCTCTGTTCAGCACAGATCAGCACTGAAAACACGACATAACTGTATCTGGAAAAACACATTATAAAAAAACATGCTCTCAGAGGGATGTTCTGTCTAACTTTCAAAAAATACACTTATTTAGATGAACTGTACTTTAGCTTAAATAAAAACATTCCACTTTTTGTAATAGTAAGTAGGTTTTGGACCATCCCTGCCTGGCCATCCTGTCCCTGTCCCTTTCCCTGTCCCCATCCCCACCTGCCCTGTCCCTGTTCTTTCCGTGTCCCCATCCCCAGCTACCCTTTCCCTGTTCCTCTTCATTCCCTGCCTTCATGCCCGGCTACCTTTTCCTTGTCTCTGCCCCTGTCCCTTTCCATATCCCTGTCCCCAAACCCAGCTGCCCTGCCCTTGTTCCTTCCCAGCCTCCAAGCCCAGCTACCCTTTCCCTGTCCTTGTCGCTGTCCCTGCCTCCACCCCTCCTGTCCCTGTTCTTTCCCTGCCTCCATTCCCGGCTACCTTTTCCCTGCCCCCGTCCCCATCTCCATCCCGTCCCCATCCCCGCTCGGTACCCAGTGCCCCGCGCAGCCCCCGGCCCCTCGCGGCAACAGGAACCGCAGCGCCATCTTGGGTCAGAGCCGCCCCTTCCGGGGCAGCGGGCGGGGCGCCGCGGGGAGGAGGAGGTTGCGGGCGGCCCTGAGGAGAAGGGCTTGAGGGGATGGGGGGGAGCCCCTCGCCGGGAGCCGGCAGCGTGTGCTCACAGCCCAGAAACCAGCCGGGTCCTGGGCGGCATCCAGAGCAGCGCGGGCAGCAGGAGGGAGGGGAGTCTGCCCCTCTGCTCCTCTCGTGGGAAACCTCACCTGGAGTCCTGTGTCCAGTTCTGGAATCCTCAGCGTAAGAAGGAGTTGAAGCTGTCGGAACGGGTCCAGAGGAGGCTACAAGGAGGATCCGAGGCCTGGAGCACCTCCCATGCGAGGACAGGCTGGGAGAGTTGGGGTCGTTCAGCCTGGAGAAGAGAAGGCTCCGAGGAGACCTTAGAGCGACCTTCCAGTACCTGAAGGGGCTACAAAAAAGCTGGGGAGGGGCTGTTCACAAAGGCTTGGAGTGAAAGGACGAGGGGCAATAGCTATAAACTGGAGAGGGGCAGATTTAGGATAGATGTAAGGAAAAATTTCTTCATTATGAGAGCGGTGAGGCCCTGGCCCAGGTTGCCCAGGGAAGCTGTGGCTGCCCCATCCCTGGAGGGGTTCAAGGCCAGGTTGGATGGGCCTGGGCAGCCTGAGCCAGTGGGAGGTGTCCCTGCCCATGGCAGGGGGGTTGGAACTGGGTGATCGTTGAGACTCCTTCCAACTTAATCATTTCTATGATTTAAGGGTGTGCACTAGGATCCAGGGGATAGAATCATTAAGTTGGAAAAGACTTCTGAGATCATTGCTGTGGGGTTGGAACTAGATGATCTTTAAGGTCTCTTCCAACCTATTCTATGATGATCATCAACTCCAACTGTACCTGTTTATTACTAAATCATGTCCCCAAGCACTTCATCCACCTGCCTTTTAAACTCTTCCAGGAATGAGGACTCAACCACCTCCCTGGGCAGTTCCAGTGCTTGAGAACCCTTTCTGTGAAGAAATTTTTCCTAATGTGCAAATTAATTGATAAGTTGGCAGCTGTTTTGTATGTTTAATTCTCTTATAAATCTGCCTTGTATCAAGAGATAATATGAAGACAATCTCCAGCCATAGAATAGTTTCAGTTGGAAGGGACGTTAAAGCCCACCCAGTTCCAACCCCACTCCCACAAGAATAAATTCTCACCTTGAGTGCCAAGAGCACACACAGGATGGCAGGTGGAGAGAGAGCTTGCTCAGACCCAGGTCACAGCTCCCAAACGCTGGAGCGCACCTCTATGCTCAGATAGCACTGGCTGTTGGGATCCCAGAAGGAAACAAGTTAATCCTTCATTCCAGAGGAGACCCTGAGAGCTGTTCTGGAGCAGAGGAGCCTGGTCATAACAACGCTCAGGTCCCACCCTGCGTGTTTTCCTGCAAACAAACTGTTTCCAGGGGGCACACGTATGTTTACCACAGAAAAAGGGGCACACTTCCCCAGCTGTCACAGACAATGTTTCCCAAAATAAATAACACACAAGTTATTGTGTGGTGCACAGTAAGCCAAACGATAACAGTAATAAATAACTTTATTGAAGTACAGTTTCAGATGTTTGTGTAGAACGATGTCTTTTGCATTACATTTTAGAACATTGCTTTACGTAACAAAGTAATCCGTCATGAACTTTAGCCTCTCCCCACTGTAACTGCACACCCAAAGCCTGTACTTGTTTTTTTGATTACATAGATGTAACAGCTTTTTTCTCTCAGTAAAGCACAGACTAAAATCTAAGCTGTCGGATGAACACTAGTTTCTATTAGATAGCAGCATCTCTCAAATCAAAGATTTCTTCTGAAGTTATAACACAAAAAGCTTTTCTGCTTTGTTACTGGGAAATTTAAGTGACATACCTGGAAAATGCCTCCACAGTCTTATGTTCTCAATGCTGTTAACTGCAAAAATTAATGCTGTCTTTGTGCATGGAAAACCAGGCCCTACAGTTGTGTTCCTTAAAGAGAGTGAACTCATCCTTCTGACTCAGGGTTCCGCAGCCTCCTCTGGGAGGCACAAGTGTGATGTCCTAGCAGCCTGTCCCGGCAGAGGCTGCTACCCACCACCATCCCCTCACCTTGTCTGCTCACAGAATGGTTTGAAAGCACACATGGATTGCCACCAGGATTCACTCCAATTACAGCAAGAGACCATTGTACTGAACAAGTAAATAAAGTCTTACCCTTGTCAGAGCCCAACAAAAGTACTTTTGATTATTTTTGCATGTTAGTAAACATAGAATTAAATACTCTGGGGGATCTGTAGAAAGATATAATTTAAAGTCCGTTTCCTTTTTGGCCAAACAATCTTAACTTAGTAAACCTATTTTATCATATAAATAATGCCTTTTTAAAGGCTACACTATCATCTTTTAGCCTTGAAATACATGCTGTAGTGCTAATGCTGATGTGTTATTATCTACAGAATTTATTTACATTATGACACTGGGAACAATTCTGTGTAACAACCAGCATCTGAACTTAAGCCTTCTCACCCAAAGACCTTTCCTGTTCCCAGCCACAGCTGGTACTCCCCTAGAACATCAGGCTCTTTAACCAAGAACCACCACCTCGAGGGAGATCAACTATTAGACCTAGGATCACTCTGCATCCACGAAAACAGGACAGAAAGAATACAAACACATCTCATCTCAGCTGAGGGGGGAAATGGTTTCCTGGAGGCAGGGTTCTTACCTTTTTTGAGCAGAAGAAATGGTGCAATAACTCGTTATCCAGTTAAACTACTGCCTACTCAACCAATTTCTCCCATGTATTTTTCTTGTTATTAACTAACGGTTTCAGACGAGTTTCTTAGGACACACTGATATTATTACAGAATAATTAAAAACTACTATAGAGAATCTTCAAGAATGAAAAATAATGGGCCACCTCCGAAGGAGACATACAAGGATCAGAAAAACTAAATGGACAGTCTAGGCACAGGAAATAAGAGATGAAAGCACAGCTCATGAGCATAAGAACACCAATTAAAATTCACTTGAAGCATTTGTCATTCCAGTATTTCTCTTGCTCTTCTTCATGTTAAATCAAGGTGAAACAGGGGATTCTATAGTGACTTACAATATGATTTTAAAGACAGAGATATGCAGTGTCTACAGTGAATTCAAACTGCTCTATCACCTAGAAAATTAATAATTACTTCAGCCACACAAAATGAGAATTTACTTTCTGTACAGGCTACAGAGTATGGAAAAATGTTTCACTACCAGGCTTAATAAAAAGTGTGAGCTTGGTGCAGTTGTAGGAGAAAAATCTGGCAAATCAAAGCATTTTTTTTTTAACAAAATTAGTGATAATTATCATTAAAGTGCTTTTAAGGGGAAAGTTGTTTTTTTTTAGTTTACTGAAACTAAATGATTTAACCAAGGATTTGAAGTTGTAAAGAACATTCACTTGTCAAAAGATCAGAGTAGCAAGGCACACTAATACTACAACAAAACACAGAGATTGGTCATATGTACGTGTGTACTTATATGAACATAAGCAACGCAGCACCATTATCTTCTCTGAAGAAACTCCATTCAAATGGAGAATGGAAGAGATTTATTTTTTGCTGCTTTTGATGGGAACATGTGTTCCTTTCACACTGAGGTTCTCCACAGAATCTCTGGGTTCCTTGGAACCAGCAATTGCGTGTAGTTTCTCTCTGAAACAAACAACAGTAGTCAGAATTGCCATACAGAGGTATGGGAATACATGCTTTATTAATTATTTATGTGGAGGTAAAGTTATTTTAGTTGTAGACAGCTTTGACTCTCCCTCCAAAACAACTTCCACTGTTACCACCATAGAGTTCGACATTTCCTCATCTCACACACTTGGTAAAAGCCAGCTTAGTTTGAAAAATGAAATGGATGGTGAAGTAGCCTCTGTGATAAACCCCTAGAACTGAAGAGATGCCAAAAGGAAAACGCTCTGTGTAACTTACAGGAGAGAAGTGTTACCCTTTTGTAGCATTCCCTACCAAACATGTACCTGATAAAGGCATCACAACTTCCACTGAAAATATGTCAAAAGGAGGAAAACCCTTGTCCTGAAGCCTGGTAGAAAACAGTAGATGGTACAGAAAGCTCGATAGATAGCAGAGGAGCTTTTGTGATTACAGATAAAGTCCCAATTCCTTCACAGACATCCTGATTTTAGGATTAGAAGACTCATTTGAAATCTTAACCCTGAGGAGAGGGGTGTCTATCCATTCATTAAGCAATTTTTAAAGTCAGAAATCACAGAATCACCAGGTTGGAAAAGACCCCCAGGATCATCGAGTCCAATCATTCCTATCTGCCCCTAAACCATGTCCCTCAGCGCCTCGTCTATCCGTCTTTTAAACACCTCCAGGGATGGTGACTCAACCACCTCCCTGGGCATCTTGTTCCAGCGCCCAATGACCCTTCCTGTGAATTTTTTTTTCCCCCGATATCTAGTCTGACCCTCCCCTGGCGGAGCTTGAGGCCATTCCCTCTTATCCTGTCCCCTGACACTTGGGAGAAGAGGCCAGCACCCTCCTCTCTACAACCTCCTTTCAGGTAGTCGTAGTGAGCGATAAGGTCACACCTCAACCTCCTCTTCTCAAGGCTAAATGATAATTTCCTCAAAATTTAGTTAACAAAATACTGCCTTACACTCTTTATTGTGGCATCATAAGAAAAGGGGGGATAAAACATGCTATTTCTCCTCAGACTGACAGTAAGCATCGTTTGTTCATGCACAGATTGCTTCAGAATTAGATTTTCATCCTGCTGCTAATATCTCCTTATTCTGGTCGGAAGCTATTTTACCTTTTTAATCCATCTTCCTTGGGGATGTGATGAATACTTCTGTATTTTGGAGTTTCTATATTGTACATAGATCTAGATGGCCTGAACTTCATAATCTCTTTCTGCCACTCTTCATCAAAGGTCTGGGCCTCAGCTGAAAAACAGTTAAAATTTACTTTTATCTTTAATAAAAGCACACATGATAGGAAAAACATACATAATGAAAATTAGGGATTTTGAACAGTGTTTATTAAACGTGCGGTCCATGACTCTCCACATGGCCTGTGAACTATTTCTAGGAGATCTGTAAAAGACAGCCAGGAGCTTACTGCCAGTAGGGTTATCTTTGGAGGATAAAAATAAACCTGGAAGTCACTGTGTTATAAATGTATATACACATTTTAACCACACATCTCTTAGATGTGTTATGTTCCATCAGCCACAAATAAACACAAAGCAAACAGTAAAATTCTGTTAGAAGTTTGTTGGATGCTATAAAAATATCATTAGAAGTACTTTCAAATACGAGCAGCTACTGTACAATTTAACAGTACTAACTGCATTACAACACAACATTTTTAACTCTAACTGCTTAATTTCAGTTATCAAAATTTATATCAACTAAGGAAACTTGACTTGCAGACTTGGCACTTCATGAAAAGCAGCCCCTTCAAAGATGTCTCAAGCTGTAACTTCAAAATCAGTATGTGAAACAACAGTCTAAAGCCCATTAGAGAGCTGCATAAAAAGACATACTTTCATCCAGGTTGATGAATTCTTGGTTCATTTCTTCATCACCGGTCTTTCTGTTCTTTGATTTTTTAATGACATGAGCACGATCGTTAATATGGTGACCAATAGCCATTTTTTCCAGTCCACTTTCAGAATCCTTAAGTGCTTTTCTTGTCTCCTTAACCTGTACAAAAATGGGAAGTCAGTGTCCTTTCAACCAAAAAAAAGTTTAAAAAGTTTTTTAAAAAAAGCAATTTTCCTCCCCAAGGGCCTCATATCTTTCGTTTTCAAAAGTTACGGTTTACAGGCTTTTCCAACTGTCTCCTCTGCTTGCGTTGGCTGGAAATATACCAGCAAAGCATAGATCAAGTTGTTGGGTTTTTTTCCCCAATAGGCAAAAAGACTAATCAAGAACACTTAAAGCTTCTTAAGTAACATGGACACTGGATATTAACTGTTGGAGAAAAAAAATAGTCTAAATATACTACATGCAGACAGGTCTTCAACATTCACCTTGACAACAGAACGAATAACAGCCCATGCCGATATTCTCAGCATGAAGGGACAAGTAATTATTAGGTTGTCATGTTGACTGGCTTGAAACCCAGGGAACCACTTATCACTGTGTCTGTAGGTATATTATTAGAACCTTTTTGATAACTGAGTGTCTGCTTGAGCTTGAACATATCCCACAGCCAATCATGCCCAACGGCCTTTACTGCTCGCATATAGTCTTTCATGAACCCTGCTTCAGGGTTCAAATTCAAATTCAAATTTCTTAACAGCATTAGATGCAACAGCTGCAAGGAAGTCAACGAAAGGGCATCTTCATCTGAAGCACGAGGTAAGCATTTAAAAGTGCTTGAGTAGAGAGGAAGATTTGAAGCCATGTTTTGTATTAACAGACTGCCTCTTGCCATCTCATGTTTTAGACAATTTCAAATGCACAAGATGATGATTAATTATAGCAAAGAGAAAGACACTGAAGACTGCCCTGAATGAGCTGTTCTAGCCCTCAATTTTTCCAGACCTTGATAGGCAGACAATTTATACTTAGAAGCACACAAATTGCAAGGAAGAAAACAGCACTTTATCTTGAGAAGCCTTTAATATATATCAATGTTTAAAGAGACATATAATTTAGAAAAATGTAAGAGCAACTGTCTCCAGTAAAAAGAACCTGAAGGAAACTGTGGTTTGGTATAGATGAACTTAAGATTCTCAACATTAGATGCCACCTTCTTTCTGCATCTCAGCAGTACTTACACCCCCTGGAGCTGTGCGTGTCTGAGCAGAAGCTTGAAAGACCTTTGGTGGTTCATTCCCTACTTTGGAGTATGTCATCACAGAGGACGAGCTGAACGTATGTACATCTGGATTGACAGACAGGTCATCCTACAAAGCAAAGTAGACTTATAAATAAAAGTTTAAACTTGTGCATAACAGGTACATCTTACATTCTGAGACTACCTTGTCATTATGATAAAGAATACCCCTCTGAAAAATTAACCCTCAGTCCTGCCACCACAGATATGGCTGTTGGAAAGAGACTCTGGCATTTGATATGCCCTCACTCTTGTCCTAGCCTGGTCTGGCCACAGGTCTCCTGTGTCAGGAGCCACAACTACAAATAAAAAGCAGAGGCAGCAATAAGCATCTGCTCAGATGTTTGCCCTGGCATAGTTCAGTAATGAAGATAACCTATAGCCTCAGTCTCGCCAAATACACTACGTAATGAGGTGCATGAAGTGTTCAGGTGAAACAGGACTTGAGCAACAATGGTTACAAGCCATTTTACAAGGCCAATAAAACACAGTAAGTACACCCAGCAACACTTAATAGATATCGGCTATCTATCTATCAAAGACTGAAGAAAGGGGAAAGATGCAGCACTGACAACTAAGAGTAAAGTCATACAGGGTGGCATTTGGGTGCTTGCAGTTTTGTTGGCTTTAACTGTACCACAACACTTTAAACTGCTCCTTCACTTAAGGTGTCAGCTCTGGCAACAGCCAGAGACCTGACAACTGACAGCAGTTCTAACCCCTAGAGAATCAAGCATACATTTATAGCACGATTGTTAATGAGTAATCAGCAACAGCACAGAGAATACAGTCAGGGTGGGGAGATTCTGACTCCCTACTTTAGATTAGTAATCTTCTTCTTGGCAGGACATAGAGTAATATTTTAAACAACTGTCATTCCCCAATACAATTAATTGTAGAACAAAAAAAACACTTACAAATTTTCTTTGCATTTCCAGCATACTGTTTCTCATATTGGACATCATCCTGTCCATTGCAAAGAAAGGTTCCCCAAAATCTGCATCCTGCTGCAAAGAAAAGACAGTCAAATTAAATCAAAGTTTTCTGACTCTTCAAGTTCTGAGCCTGTTTGATTTTTTTACATACGTTTTTTAATGCAAAACAGACCATCAAAAAGGTTTTCACAGACTGCAATTCATAGACAAGCAAAAATGCATCTTTTCAAATGAAAAACTAAAAGCTAGCATGGGGAGCTTGGTTGCGAAATTGGAGATGCTGGGAAGACAGAAGTGAAAGATTTGACACCCAAATGTCAAAATAAGCTCATACTATGGCCAATTTACGAGAACTGTTCTCGTATACCTTCTAACTTAACAAGCTTCGGCTGTCAAAAGTACCATATGACCCTCCCTGCCTTATGATCTATGGGCTATTGAATTACCTCTATTATGCAAATCCCTTAATCCATATGGAACCACACTGAAAACGCAGCCCAGCAGACATACGCTATTCCTGCAAAGGACCTGCCAAGTTACTCATAGGGAAGGGTGGAAAAGCAGAGAACCATAACTTGGTATTTTAATGGCAGCTTAATTACTGGACGCTATAGGTGTATTCAACAAAACATTCATTTCTTAAGCTTTACACAAAAGCAGAAGATCCAGTGCTGCACAAAGGATAGCTTAAGACAGCTTTGCATGCAAAGCATTTTATTAATGGCACATACTGACCAAAGTATACAGTTCCAAAGCTAACTGATGGAAGCTACCTTTGGAAGAAAACAAAGCAAACAAGAAAACTAGAAAGACAGGGAGACAGAAAGTAAGGAAAGGGTCAACTCTCCTAAGTGACCATCTGGGAAGACAGCAATGCTGTCCCAAAGGAGCATCCTCCTCTGGGCTCCTCTCCAGTGCAGCAGGTGGCAATGATGATGATTTTTGCCATGCCTTTCCCCTCCTACTGTGAACTTTTCCTCAGGACCCGTTTAAGCTCCCTGCAGGGCTGCCTGGCACCTGACATGAGCAGCCCTGGCTGGCGTATGCTGGTTAAGAGCAAACACCACACACTGGTTTGTTGGGAGCTTCCAGACACATACACATCCAGCTGCTTCCTAGGACAACCACTGTGCCACCACCGTACTCTGGTTCATAGGCACAAGGCTGTGGGAAGAGTGGGGAAAACAGCTCCCAGGGGATCTGCAAACCCCAACAGCTTTGGCAAGAGGCAGCCTCCCAGCCTGCACATAGCAGCACTTTGCACTACCAACGTGCTACAAAACACCAGGATGCTAAGCACAACAGCAAACGCCCCATGTTCCTCCAACTACTGGAAACAGAGAATTAAATTCAAATTAACTTGATTTACATAGCAATGTATTCAAAAGTTTTAAAATGAAACCTGCTGTTTAAGCATAAAGCTAAGGAAAATTCAGGTACAGAAAATCTCCAGTTTGCTTCCTGAGCAGCAAGAAATCTGAATCCTTAAGTGCTACCAAAACCTCTGGGCAGTAATTACAGACAACTTAGGGTATCAAATCATTGCAAGTGTCAGTAATTACTGCCCAGAGGTTTTGGGTTACTTTTTACACATCTCTTACAAAACATTCAAACTAAACTGAGAAGCATTCCAAGGCCAGTTCCTGGGAAATTCTGTCTCCAGAAGCTGGCTCATCTTAGCTGTGACCAGTGCTCTAGATCTTGTTTCATGCCCACAAACACACTCCAAGCCACTAGCGTCCATCTACAGGGAGCACTCAGCTTGGAGTCTCTCTCCAGGATTTGTTCATTCATACCCACCAGAGACAAAGCACCAACAGATACATCGTTGGGTAGAAAAGCCAGAGCCAAGTAATAACTTTTCCAGTCTTGCTATCAGCATATTTAGTCTACCCCCCGATTTTCATTCGGAAAGGAAAAACGATTCAAGAAAGACTTATTATTATATTGTTCCATATACCTAAATGCCAACAATAGCAGTTTGCAAGCACACAATTTAGCCTTTTTCCATGCTTTAGTTATGCAGACAGTATGCACATATTAGAAAGGGTTACAAGGATTGTTGCTCCTGGGATACTAACCACTCTACCAAAGCCTGCAAAGGGCATGAGGGAGCAGCTTGTTGCCTGGAAGAAAAAGGACCAGTGTCTTTTAGTTACTGTACCTGTTACCAGACACAGCAGAAGTATCAAGTAGCATATACAGCAGGTGACACTGAACATTTCTGATTGATTAAAGGCAGCCACTCAAGACGACCCTGACAATTTATAAAGTGCAGTGACAATACAATATGAAGCAGTCTCTGGGTATAAAGTAGTAATATATTTCAGCTAATTATATTGGAAAGCGATAGCTGTCATCACATTTAATAATTCATATTCATATGTACGTACAAGAAGCATGTAAAGCTACAAGATGAGAAATATTTGTACATCTTTGCAACCTTTGTACTAAAATTATTTAAACTGTGGCACATTGCTTCAGACATCACCCACTTCTCTGAAAACACTTCATGCATACATCATCACTGAAAGTTGATTAAAAACAACAAATCAATAGTCCCCTTGACGTAAATTTATGTAATAAAATTTCAGAAGGCTGTCATACAATTTTATAGCTTAGAAAAATCAAGTGATGCAGCTGACCTGTTCACAAGCACTCTTTATGTATTACAAGAGATTAATACAAACATAAAAGATATCTCTAAAAAATCCATACATCCCCTGCAATTAAAAAAATGAGGTCATTACAAACAAGTTCTAGGTACATCTATCATCATCCAGAGAAACACTCAAAGAAAAATCCCCCATGAGCAAATTATATTCTTCTGCAATTGTATAAATAGTTGTAGCTATAAACAATGGAAAATACAGTTCCTGTTTGACCAACTGATATTGAATATCCCTGTATGACAGGGCAACGAGAGGCTGCAAAACACATTGATGTTTCCAGGAAACTAAGACTGGAGAGTTACATAAAAGCTTACCTAAAGAAAGACTGATTAGATACAAGTACCAAACACTTCATAGCAACTATAGTACAAAAGGAAGAACTTATCCGATCCTTGAGTACCTTATGAACTCTTTCAGACTGCAGTTCTGTCTAATATTTAGTGACAGAACACATCAATTGCAAAAGGAAAGGTATCATCAGAAACAAAGTTAACCACAAAACACTTATAAACCTTTTATTTTAGACTAAAAGTTCTTAAATAGTTAACTACTATATGACAATCAGATATCCAAACAAAACCAAATGACTGCATGCCTCAAGATGTTTTATCCCTTCCCTCTCTCCTTATGAAAGGCTAAAAACTGACACTGCAACCCCACTCGAGAAAGGAAAAACATTTTGAATGTCAATGCTATATGGGTGTACATTGAAGTGTTGCAACAAATTCTGTCCCTTGTAAAGTGGTTTTAGGCATGCTATTGTCTACTTAAACACAGAATTACAATATCAGTAATCATTATGGGTAATTTTAACAAGGCCTATTTTACATAGTAGTCAAAGACAGATTATGTAGTAACAGACAGATTTTAAAGTGCTTGAATCATTTCTGGAGAGAAATCAGTAAAAGCAGTTTGACACTACAACAAGGCACAAATTCAGTGCCGAGTCTTCTGTGACACCTGACAACTCTTAGTGAAATATGAGGAACATTAAAAGATACTGGAAAGATTTTAGCAGGTGTGGAATTCTTCTGTGCTTATCAAAATACCACAGCACTCTTGCACCTTCAACTCCTTTCTGTAACCACAGATAAAGGTTTTCTGTGCCTCACATTTACCCCTCACTGCCAAAAACAAGATACAATCCCCAGGATATTAGGGTAAGGTTTAATATATTCTTTTTCTAAAGGAAAAACATCTGATGCGTTTTGATGGATCTACTGAACCAAGGCCTAAGAATCCTCTTCAGCACAGGAAAGATCACACTCTAATTAGACACTGCAACATCTATATTTGAAACTAACCCGCAACGCATGAGCATGGAGAAAAGAATCTGACAGTTACCCTTTTGACTTGTAGGTGAGAGTCTGTTTCAGCTCTGTTTATTAAGCTCTATCTCAGTTTGAGCAACTGCCACCAAACCTGGCCAAGTTCCACAAGCCCTTGTAAACTGCTTTGCCTTCCAACTGCTTTTTAAAATCAAATGTGATTCATTAAAGCGAAAGATCATTCGGCTGCAAAATATTTAGCCAGGCAGAGGGAGAGAAAGCAACTTCAAACATATATCCTTTCTGAACACAGCAATTAGGTAAGGTTTAGCTAAAGGAGCATAGGATATAATTGTCCTGCATGCCCAGAAACCTGAAAACATACTTTATGTAAAATACAGATGACTGCCAACTCCTCACCTTTAGGAGGTAATTTACAGAAAAACTAGGCTTTGCATCAATTTCCCTGATCTTTAATGTTGTATCTAGAGGAAATGTTAACAATCAGACCAAATACAGAATGCAAGGCCTTGATTCACAGTTGCAAAGTTGATGTAGGGTTTAAATATCTTGTGCAGACACTACTCAGGTTGCTGAAAAACAGGTTGGTCTTAAATCAAACTAAGATAATTAACTACATACAAGATGCTAAAGTGCAGAGCAAAGGCATAAACATATCAAAGTACCATTTTAAGTAAAGCTAGCATAAAAAAGCAGTAAGTGTTCAAAGAGGGCTCCGTGTTTGGACATTTTTAATACCTTTCTGCAATTGAAACATTTAATACCTAATATTTATTAAACCAAAACATCCAAAAAATATGTTTAGTTAGTTTCACTAAATATTGTATATTTGAGTTTGATAACGCACAAATTTGTTATTGCCCCAACAAAAACAAGTAATGTGTGTCAGTGTCAGTAATAAACACTTAAACAATAGATCATTAAGGGACAAGGAGAGATATTTATCCCATTTTACTCAGTGATGAAACAACCTGACTAGGGTTGCGATAGCTGAGCCAGGCCTCTCTTTCTACTGGAAGAAATTTAACAGAAATGGAAACGCGAACTCAGTTATACTATCACTAAATGTAAATTCCATGTAGCAATCCTTAGAGATTAAGAAAATACTTACTCTGCGATTTCCTCTTAGTGCAACCTGAGAGTCCTGGTGTGCTCTTCGATCTGCTGTTCTCTCCCTGCCATCTGTTATACTGAGAAACGGATCTCGACCAAAAGGATCAGAAAAGCTTCTCATCATCTGCCGCATGTATTCATGGTGTGCAGCAAAGGGATCACTGAAAAATAGATATTTCATAGCAAGTCAACAGGTTTTATTCCAAGCTAGCTCTGTAAACTAGCTCTGAAATTTCTACAACTCAATTTTTTATATCATTCCACATGGTTCTTTATTCAAATTATCTATTTTACTAGGACACATCTGGGCAATCTCCTGCTGCTCACAAACTCTCACTTCTTTTACTTGCTATCTCATAGGCTAGTTGGGTGTTTTAGTTCTGTTGTCTTCACAGCTGCTTCATTGCTTTTTCTCTTTCTTCATCCTTTCCAAAAATATTCCATCTTTTGCAGACACCTTTCATTCCAGCCTATGCTTACCAGGTACTTTAAAACTGACCTATATTTATAACTACTACCACACAATATTAAGAGAATTTTTTTTTCCCTCTCCTGTTCTCACATTTTTTTCTTCCAAAGCTCACTATGTCCCACTAGATTTCCCTCCTCACCCCTCAAAGTTATTTTGCTGTCCCCTTTCATTCTGGAATTTAATGACCTGGATGAAGGCATTGAGTGCACCCTGAGCAAGTTTGCAGATGACACTAAGCTGGGTGGAAGTGTTGATCTGCTGGAGGGTAGGGAGGCTCCGCATAGGGATTTGAACAGGCTGGACCGCTGGGCAGAGTCCAATGGCATGAGGTTTAACAAGGCCAAGTGCCGGGTCCTGCACTTAGGGCACAACAACCCTGTGCAGTGCTACAGACTGGGAGAAGTCTGTCTAGAAAGCTGCTGGGAGGTGTTGGTTGACAGCAACTGAACATGAGCCAGCAGTGTGCCCAGGTGGCCAAGAAGGCCAATGGCATCTTGGCTTGGATCAGAAACGGCGTGACCAGCAGGTCCAGGGAGGTTATCCTCCCTCTGTACTCGGCACTGGGGAGACCGCTCCTCGAACACTGTGTTCAGTTCTGGGCCCCTCACCACAAGAAGGATGTTGAGGCTCTGGAGCGAGTCCAGAGAAGAGCAACAAAGCTGGTGAGGGGGCAGGAGAACAGGCCTTATGAGGAACGGCTGAGAGAGCTGGGGGTGTTTAGCCTGGAGAAGAGGAGGCTGAGGGGAGACCTCATTGCTCTCTACAACTACCTGAAAGGAGGCTGTAGAGAGGAGGGTGCTGGCCTCTTCTCCCAAAGGACAGGGGACAGGGCAAGAGGGAATGGCCTCAAGCTCCACCAGGGGAGATTCAGGCTGGACATTAGCAAAAGATTTTTCACAGAAAGGGTCATTGGGCACTGGCAGAGGCTGCCCAGGGAGGTGGTTGAGTCACCTTCCCTGGAGGTGTTTAAGGCACGAGGTGGTTAAGGTGGACGAGGTGCTAAGGGGCATGGTTTAGTGTTTGATAGGAATGGTTGGACTCGATGATCCAGTGGGTCTCTTCCAACCTGGTTATTCTATGATTTTATGATTCTTCTTTTCATGGTCCTTGACGCATGTGATCAGAAATGCATACCATCCTCTAAGTTCGGGCTAGCTTCATCTACTTTACTTTAGTTGCCCACTACTGCAACTTTGCCTTTCCTTTCCTTCCCCTCCACACATCATGTTCTCCCATCCCTTTTCTTTGCTTAACAATCATAGAATCACTAGGTTGGAAGTTCCATTTGCTTTCTGATTTCCTGTTAGTCTCCCCTCTGTGCTCTCCACTTTCTTACACTCAACCAGTTTCCAAAAACCCTACGGAACCCCACCAGTAACCCCAAAGCCTGGCTTGTATGCAAAAACACCACTGCAGCATAACTTAATTCTCCGTATTCTCTAACTTGGATGAAGACAAAATATTTCAAACTGAGGCAAAAGAAGAGCAAACTCTGATTTTGTCAGAAGCACAGCCATGATCAGTACTGTTGCCTCTGGTCCAAGGCTACAAATTATTACTTCATACAAAAAACATGCTTAATTTCCTCCCTTCACCTCCAATCTAATTTTCCCCTTTGCTATTCTGCTGAAAGGCACTTTATTAACGTTAGCAGTCATTTCCCAGGTATTTTTACTTAGGAAGAAAGATGGGGTGCTATTAAATCTATCAGTTTCCTGGCACTCCCTCGATGCCTCACACCCTTCTCTCCAGGACACTGCAACCTTTCCCATCATCTCATGCCTCCATGAAGAAAGGCTTCAGGTTCTTCCTCCAACTTCCTCAATATCCAATTATATCTTGAGAGCCTCCTGAAGAGCTTTTGTGTTCTACGCATCCCTTATCCAGTCCCATGGAAATCAGCTTCCACACCCTGTGCCTCTTCACTTCGTATTGTTTCTTGTTGTGCCAAAGCTGCATTCAATATATATATATTTTTCTTTTTACGTGAAAAAAATAAGGTTACAAACAAAATGCTGGATTAATTTTCAAACAAGGCTTTTTAACCCAACATATCCCTTCAAGCTACACGCATGCGTAACTCAGTTCAGTGCAGACCCAGACCTCTATAGGTTAGCAGCAGTTTTACCAGTGTCACAAAGCAGCCCTTAATCTACCTGACTTTCGTGACTAGCTTTAACTCCAGCCCTAATGTGATAAGCAGCTAACACACAGCAAGTGTTCTCTCCACAGGATGAGGAACAGATGGAAAACTCACAAGCACCAGCCAAGACTACCGCAATTTATGCATACCTCCATCAAATCTATTTTGACACCATAAACTTCAGAGAGCTTTGGTTATGACAACACAAACAACCATGAACTGTATTCCATCTGTAACCTCTGCATAAGAAAATTTCTCCCCAGTCCCTTCCCTTTCAGAAGTAGTAGGACAGTCATAAAATAAGTTACCTAGAGCACATTATAAGAAAAACACAATTCCATAGATTTAGTGCAGATAAGAAAAGCTAGTTGAATTTATTGTGCATAACATGCTGTAGTACATCTAACCTGACATAAAACAGTGCTCATGAAATTGTCCTTTTGCCTTATTTCAATTTCTCTGGCAACTTCTCTTGGCCATTCACCCTCCACTGCATCTACCTGATATGCTCACACCTACACCTAAACCTGCAGGTCTTTTTTTTTTAAAAGAAAAAAAGAAATAATTTAGAAACATTGCTTCTTACAAGTAGAGACAGGGATGTAAGAGATATACCGTGGAATGACAGATTTAGGAAGAGACATGAAGTCTCCCAGTTCCCTAGGGACATTTTAAGGAGCTACTCAAAAAGACTGAGTGTTGTCAAACCGTGAAAGAAATACTACAGTTCCAGTAGGCTCGAGAGTAGGGCAAAACCAATGGAAAGTCAACAGAGAATCTGCCTAGAAGACAAGGCTTCCGAGGAAATATACCTACCACCCCAAAGGCCCCGACGACTGAAACTAAAACCTGCTCATAACTACAAAAAGAGCAGATCACCCTTACCTAATTTATATATATATATTTTTTTTTTTTTTTTTTATAACAGGGGAAAGCCTCTACAGCAGAAGATGCCAGCTTTTAAATTCTTTGTTCCCATCACAGATTTTATAGGACGGCAAGAAGTATAGAACACTTCAGCTTAATTACTATTGATCACATGGAACTTAAAATCTGACCTTTTTTAAGGGTGTAAAAAGATACTTTTGATGAGAAGGACATGATTTCTGCATATTTTGTACTATTATAAAAGTGATTAGGAAAAGGAAAGAGGATCTTATAAGGGTTTTGCACACAGAATCTGTGCCCTTGACTTAGTAAGCACCTTAAGTTATCTTCAAAATTAAGCTCTGAATGGAGATAAACCGTTTACACATTTGTTGTTCCACTATTCAGCAGTAACAAAGTTTTGTCTAATAAGTCATTAATCTGACCTTCACCTGACATTCAGGTGTTTGCAGCCTCCAAGACTGTTACAGTCTCTTAACAAGTACGACTACTTGAGAAAGAGACATTAAAAATAAAAAGGCTGATGCTGCTAACACACATGCAAGTGAGGATCGTCACTAAGATGCATCTCACTTGGCAAGTTCTTGTATGGTTCAGGCTCTGTATTCCAAGTGAAACCCTTTAGGGTGTTATAGTACAATGTCACTCCCTACTTCAGTGTATGCTTCTGGTCAGGTGAAAATCAGTGTCCTAGAACAATAAATTCAGTTTATTTTTTTTGAAAAATGTACTTTCTACCATATACAGGGCTTTTACTTAGGAAGTTATGTAAGCCTGAAGTTGCAGAATATCACCAGAGGTGACACCTGGAACAATAAAACAAAGGTTGTGTCTTGGTGAATTAAAAACAGAGCCCAACTGCACTTGGCGGAGGGGATACAACTCCCACACACATCCAGGCGATTGGGGCTGCGACGCTGGCTGATCGACTCATGCTGCCTCAGGACAGCTGCTCACAGATGGAGCACTATTTCCAGTTCAGCACTCAAAATCTCTCCTTGTGAGGCAACAGAAGCCTACTATTACGCTACTTTGGAAGCTAATCTTATCTGAAGTAATAAGCTCATTTCCTTAACTACATGCAAAACAGATTTACAAGGACAGTGCCAAGAAAATGAATCTCAATCTCGCTCTCATCTTTCACACACACTCCCTTCCTCTATCTTCTGCAATCTTTTTTTCCCCCAACTTTAAACTGCAGCAGCAGGTATAATAAAAATTAATAAATAAAATGACTACACAATAGAAGAGCAACTGATATTTCTAAAGCACACTACAAATTACTACAAAGATGACTTAATTGTCATTATTACTTTAATTTCATGCAAGGATTTGCATAGTCAAGTTTTTTTATATAGTGTGTCCTGCATATAACTGAAGAGTTGTTATAATTATGCGCACATTCCTAGAAACCAAGCATACTAAATCCACCTTGCACAGCTTTACCAACTATGCCACCCTCAGGAATGTACTTTTGCAACTAAGCAGTAGATTCTCCTTTAAGAGGTGCAAACACAACCTCAGCTAGAATATCCTGTAACCAAGAGATACAGTCAACAAATCCACACCACAGGGCCTGGAGCCTTTCCCCTCCTGTCCACCCACCTGCACTATCCCTTCTCTTTGCTTCTAATAAAGCTCCACATAGCAACTACCGCACCTTTAGAAAAACTAAAATAATTCAGGCTCTTCGAAGCACCCTGATCCCATTCTTACCCGCTAAAAACTACCATTTCTGAGAAAAGACTTAAATTGGGGCCAGACAAAATACTTCAGCAGTTTTGGCCATCCCAGCACTGCCGGGGAGCATTTGCACCACACACCACGTAAGCTTAGGTTCCAGAAGCAAACGAAGATTCCCACAGGAACGAAACTGAAGTCAGAATTCAACACACAGATGAGCTCTACCCCAAGCACTACCACTGTGTTCACGGTACAGAAACCAAAGACCACATTTACTGAGCTAAAGCATCAACACTACCTCAAGAAATCAGCACAAGGAGACAGACAGTTCACCTTTACTGATGTGAAGCACAGGTTCGCGAAGTTTTAACACAAGAACCTGGTGTTTTCTTTAGCATTGATAACAGGAGCTCAGAAAGAGTCTGCTACACCTCAGAACCCCACCAGACCACCTCAGAACCCCCACCACCACCCCAGAACCCCCCACTTTCCCAAGCACCCTGACCAGTCACCTCAAACCCAACCTAGGTTCCCCTAGGATGCCACAGACCCACCTCAGACTCACCTGGAGGCCCTCCCCGCCGCCTCAGATGTCCCTTGAGCACCCACACCCACCTCAGACCCATCCTGGCGGGGTTCCCCGCTGCCATGGGCACCCTGCTACCTCAGACCTCCCCAAGCACCCCCTCCAGCCACCTCAGAGGCACGCTGGCAGGTTCCCCTGCTGCCTCGGGCCCCCCAAAACCTCATATACACCCACACCCCGAGATAAATACCCACACCTCACCGCCTCAGCCCCATCCCGGCGGGGTCTCCCGCTGTCCCGGCCGCCCCCTCGCCTCAAACCCACCCCGCCACGCCCCGGCTTGTCGCCTCAGCCCCCTCCCCTCACCGGAAGAAGGGATCCTCCTCGAAGCATCGTCCCAGACCCCCGAACATGGCTGCGCCTCAGCTCGCTCTGGGTCCCACCAGCTCCCCCCTCCCTCCCTCCCTAACTGCCGCCCGCGCGCCCCGCCCACGTGACCGCCCCGCCCCGCCCGCGTGACCGCCCCGCCCCGCCCACGTGACCGCCCCGCCCGCGTGACCACCCCGCCCACGTGACCCGCCGTTGCCGTGGCAACCGGCGACGCCATGAGCGTGGGGTCTGAGTAGGGATGGGGAGGGCCCAGCCTCGGGGGAAGCGGGGTCCACCTCCCCCCCCAGAGAAGGGCTTGGGGGTGCTGGCTCAGGAGAAAGTCATGGAATATCCTCCTAAAAGCTCTGCCGGAGGAGGGCACGGAGGGGATTCAGCTTGGCTGCGCCAAGGCACCTCCTGACCGACCGACCGACTAACCAACCAACCAACCAACGCGGTGGCTTTTCCCTCTCCCTAGAAGTGTTCCCATCCCTGGAGGTGTTCAAGGCCAAGCTGGCTGGAGCTTGCAGCAGCCTGGTCCAGTGGGAGGTGTCCCTGCCCATGGCAGTGGGGTTAGAACCGGATGAGCTTTAAGGTCCCTTCCAACCCAACCCAACCCAACCCATTCTATGATTCTACGATTCAGGAGCTTTTCCCAGTAGGTGGCACTAAAATTAACCATCCATGTGGGGCCCAGAGGGCAGTGGAAGCAGCCACAAATATACCTGTTCCAGAAAAAAAAAGGGTCATTGGGCACTGGAACAGGCTGCCCAGGGAGGGGGTTGAGTCACCTTCCCTGGAGGGGTTTAAGGGACAGGTGGACGAGGTGCTGAGGGACATGGTTTAGTGTTTGATAGGAATGGTTGGACTCGATGATGCGGTGGGTCTCTTCCAACCTGGTTATTCTATGATTCTATGATTCTATGAAAACAGAGCAATGAGGGAACACTGGGTAAAGGTATTCAGGCAGCAGCTGCTGCTCTGGCTGTGAGGGCCATCGCAGCCATGTGGGGCTTGGGGTGACAAGTAACAAGCGATATGATGAGAAGAAACAGCCTGAAGCTGCACCAGGGGAGGTTTAAGTTTGATATCTGGGAAAATTTCTTCACCGAAAGGGTTGCCAAGCACTGGAACCAGCTGCCCAGGGAAGTGGTTGAGTCACCATCCCCGAAGGTGTTTAAAAGATGTGCAGATGTGGTGCTTAGAAACATGGTTTAGCGGTGGAGCTGGCAGTGTAAGGTTGAGTGTTGGACTCAGTGATCTTAAAGGTCTTTGCCAACCAAAACGATTCTGTGGCCTTCCCTTCTGCACCAGCTGAGTACTTACAAAGCACATACCATTTCTGAGACGAGACGGCAGCTACCTTCTGGCCCGCATTTCATTCTGCATTGCTTAACTGCACTGGCTTGGGGAGTGAGAATGGTTAGAGTTACTGGTTAAACAGAAAAGGAAACACCTCCTTGTCCTGGCAGGAGCAAGTAGTCCTGCAGCCCCTCTAAAGGAGAAACCTCTCAACCATCCCTGTTGCTGGGCACGGTCATCAAAGGGAGGTTCAGTAAAAGAATAGAGCAAATTCATGGGGAGCGCTGTCTAGGCTTTCTGAGGAACACAGTGTCTGTGAATATGCAGGGGTGAGTATGAGAATTGTGGTTATATACGAGGTCTGACACAAAAAAACCAAACCCTGGACTGACTCTATAGCTTGGGAACCAAGAGTGGGAGGGGAAAGACAAACAGTTGGGAATAGAACATGTTCTGACCTGTCACAGTGAAACAAGGCTCAGATCAATCACTTCACTCAGTGCGAGTGGACACGTGTTCAAATGCAGACATTCTTCTCTCCCTCGGTTGGAGAATGTCAGTGTGCAAGAGTGAACAGCAAGTGAAAATTAAGACACTGCGCTAGCCCACAACGCTATGTCTGTGAAGTAGTTTTCAGCTAATAACTTTCCCAAAGATCAAGCTGGTACTCAAAGAAACCCATTTTTTGTCAGTACACGATGTGAAAATGATGGGAGATCCTCAGCAGCCTTTCAGAAAATGCTCTGTGCAATTGCTTTGAATGTTGGCAGTACCATGTGCAGCTGTGTGTGAACTCAGAAGGGAACTGTTTTGATGGTGATCGTAGGCAATCTTCTTAATTTGTCAAATAAAAAGAGTCACTGTCATGGTCTCAGGGTTTTTTTTTGCATCGGACCGTGTACAACCTTACAGCTGAAGGAGGGCAGTTTGAAAGAACCAGAGGTGTAGGCATCTCACCTTCATTCTTCATATAATGGGACAACTGTAAAGAGAAATGTTGACGTGTTTAGAAAAACTCTCCTGGTCTGCATGGCAATGTTTCTCAGAGCTGTGAGGCTGGGGGTCGTTTCCTCTCTTGCATCTCCTGTTGAGAGGCAGGTGAAGGCTTTTCCCTCCTTTCCTCACATCTCTTTCAATATCCCGGCTTTTAGAGGAAAGACAGAAAATGTGCCTTGGATACCCAGGTGGGATTAGAGAGCATAGGAGTATTTATGTCATCAAAGTAGATCCTTCGTCCCGCTATGATCCATCATTCTGCAGAAGCAGCTCTGCTGATATTTGGCCCAAAGTGGAAAACCGACATAAGAGATGAATGAACCGAGCCTGCAATATTTTTAAAAAATATCTGTAATCGGGTGAACATTGATTTTGCTGTCTTCTGATGTAGACTTCTCTTTAGATCCCAGCAAGCGGTGATATTGCAGCCTTAAGATGCTCTCTGGGTCTGAGCAGTTGTCACAGTGGAAACGTTTATACTGACTGACCAGTGGGCAGGGAAACCTGACAGGGAAAGGGTTCCCCATCGATTACCCCGCTGGGGTCCGTGAACTGTTCATACATTCCTGATGAAAGATTAGCAAATAAAACAAACCAGGCTGTAGTCTCTGGTGCTTTGGGGCTTCTTATAACGCAATCTTGTGCCAGTTATGATGTTATCGAAGAACTTTTTTATTGTTCAGAGGCACAATTCAAGCTTTGTTTCAAACCACGCAGAAAAATATTACAAACGTTGTAGCAATATCATCTTTTGCACGTAGTTAAGTCTTACAGTCCACAGATTTTAAAGCTCTTTAAAACTCCTCTGAAGCTAGAGTGTATTCCTACTAGAAATGTAACATGTGGTAGTTTTACTGTAGTGATTAGGTCATATTCAGTGCTCATTTGTTAATGACTTGCCATTTTATTATTATTAATAGATGCCCTGGATCAGTTTGGTTTTAATGTTCATTAATATCCATGACATAGTGTGCTAGAATGTTACTTGCTGCAAACCAGCAAGGTGAGTTTTCTTTAACATAGCTAGCACATTAAATACAAAGTCCTGCAAATTCTTATCCTCCCGGAGCTTTATCTTCTCAAAATTGGTTTTGCTGGGCTTAACCTGTTTGTAGTCTTCAAACCTAACTAGGTATTTTTTTACAGTATTTACGTACAGTTTCTGATCACAGACACAAACCAGGCTGCGAGTTCGGTTGGTGCAGCGGAGCCTTTGTAGGAATTCAGCCTCATGAAATGAAATCTCTTCTGTACAGCGATGACCCAGAAATGTGGAGTCTTCCAACACCTGTTTGGAGCACATCAGATCATCTACAATTTGCTCTTCAATTTTATGTGTACTCCAGCTCCAAAAGATGAAATTTATTTCCAAGTCAGAGCAGGTCCAGAGCTAGGTTACTGTGCAGGTAACTAAGCAATACCAGTTCTAGTTATTGCTAATTTTCTGGCTGCTAGTGGGAAGATGGGCCCTGTTAGAAGAGAGCTCATTATGTGAGGCTCGCTAACATGATAAAGTCAGTACTCTATTTGCACAGAGTGATATCTCTAATTGCTCAGGCCTTCTTATGGTTTGTGTCTGCTTGAGTTAGTTTTCTTTTGTGTAGATAAAAAGAATTCTGTAAGAAATCACCTTGGTGCTACGCCACTGTCAGTCTGGAGGGCATCTCCAATGAGATTAATGATGTCTGCCTTAATATAAGAAAACTTTGCATAAATGAGATTATGGTTTCTGCTGAAACCTGCCAACTCTTATTCATTTGCAGTAAATATTATCTTTAATTAAAAGTTTTAAGGTACCTTGTTCCTGAACTAATGAGATCTACAGTGATTTCCCTTAGGAATTAATTTACCTCCTTAATTCTTATTCATTCTGGTCATATGACTATTTAAAGCTGATTCAGACTTCAGAGCTTTGTTGAACATATTCATCTAGAACAAAAGGTCATTTTGCTGTATTGACGTTTTGTTGGTATTTATAATTCTCTGTTCTTTCTCCATTCCAAAGATATGTGCTCAGGTTCCTGCCCCAAACAGTTTCTACCAACACTCCTGTTCATCTGAACTCTTCGTGCTGAGTAGATCTTCCCACAGCTAATCCACTTTGGTTTATGTTTTCTGTTCCATCTAGCGCACAGATCAGTTACAGTGATGCTGAAAAAAGATCCTGATTGTGAACATCTTATTCAGAATAGCAAAGCTACTTAAAATATATTAAAATATGTAGAAAACATTTAGTGCAATTGCTGAGAAATACAGAAATATGTCTGCCTTTATATCTGCATAGTCATCAGCCACAGTTTCTTTGCAAGGATTATTTTTAATCAGTTGGGATGCTTAACACTTGGAAGTGAAAATTGCATTCCTGCATACGTGTTTAAATAGGCAAAGCTCCAGCCAGCAACTGGGTTGTGAGCACGAAAGCCAGAACCCAATTTAAGATTGTGCACCAAAGCAGAATATTTCTAGCTAGAGTTGAAAAACACATAACCTTTACGCCTAAATTACAAGGCTCCTTTGCTTTACAAATAAATACATATCAAAATTAAAAGGTAACATTAAAAAGAAATACTCTGTGTACATAAAGACACCAAGAAGTAAGAAAGAATAAATATGCTTTCATCATCAGGTGACTTTTCTATTGAAATCTGCTCTGAATGATGAGACCTCCTCTCAGTCCCTTCACCGATGCTCAGAGATGCTGGGTCTGACACTGATGAAACGTCAGGTGGTTTAAAAGTGGGGTGATTACCCTAATGAAGAAATGGAGAAAGACAGAAGTAAAACTCCCTCTCAGTGTTCACCAGAGGTGGTTTCGTTCTTATCTCTAATGAAATATAGAACACCTCTTCAGAAGGATATTGTCAGCAATAAATACATAAGTTGAATCATACTTTATGTAAGATGGAAACTGGGGAAGATTAATTCCTGCTTTTTAAAGAAAAAGATTTCTGTCTTTTATTATTATCCCGCCCAAGAATTTGTGACTGAAAACATTTCCATGTTCAGTCTGAGACTCAGTTTCGGTTCTGAATATAATTAGGAAATATCACTAAAAGCGCATGTCCTGTCTTTGAAGTTGATTTAAGAAAAATTGGATAACTATTACACATAGACTGCGTTAGAAACTTATGGCTGCAGGAGATTCCTAACCCTGTACTTGCCGTGTCGGTGGGTGAGGAACACGCTTTGTGGCCTCAGGAGAGCGCAGGCTGGGACTCACTATATATAGAATTGTCACTGACTTCTCCAAGTTGTTGATAACCTTCCATTTATAACTCACTCGCAGACTGACTTCCTCCCATCATACACAAATTAGAGGATTATTAATAATGTATGAATTAATAAATAATGCCTGCGTGCTGTTGTCAGGGCAACAAATACCATTCAGCGTGCATGAGAGATCCTCCCATTGTGTCAAGTATGTTTGAAGTCTTCCACATCTGCAAGGTTTCAGCAAAGTAATAGAATGAGATTTTTTGTGTTTCTCTGAGACAGCTCAAAGAAATGGTGCAATATATTGTTAGAGTCACAGAAACGCGAGAGATTGGCTCCTTCTTAAAATTAATAATTTATATAATTTACTTATTTAATAGTTGTTTACAAAATACTAATATAAGCAATGCAGAAGTTGCCCGATTGGATTACCACGTAAGCTTGTGTGGTGTCCTGTGTCTTATTTACGAGTTACCCGGTCTAGAAGTTCCATAAGAACCTGCTAACAAATGCTCAAATGCTGTGACACAGCTTGCCCTTGGCCCATAACGTCATCCTCATATGAACTTATTTCCAAGACCTGCAGGATAAGCTTTTGTTTCTTTTTAAAAGTACTTGGATGTTACTTTCCAAATCATCTACACAAGCGATAACCCACCGGGAAGTGTCTTTGGCTTTGGTAATGAATTCCTGAGTTTAGTTCTTCACCGCGTGAAACAGCATTTCTTTTAATCAGCCCTAATTTTGCGACTTTTCCCTCTTTTTGTTCTTGTTTTTGTTTGGCAGAGTGAAAACGGAGGGATATAAATATACATATTCTTACAAAAGCCCAACACAACAAAAACCCAGTCAAGACCTGGCCCCAGCAGGAGCGTTTATCATCGGTTCCAGGATTAGATCTAACAACGGTATTTGTTTAAACGGGCTCTGTTGCCATTGTGGCCAGTATCCATTGATTTCTGAAAACTTTGGCAGCACACATTTGAGTATTAGGGAGCAGAGGGAGTTTTATTCCTGAGTTACAGCAGCAATGTGCTGCTACCTCATTTTGCCATTCCCAATGGCCAAACCACCACACAAATACACGTTGAAAATGCTGAACTTGAACAGTCTTCCATGAAATGACATTTATTTCTGAAATCCTGGCAAATTCTCTTCTCTCTGGCATTGGAGGGGAGAGCAAAGAACCCTTCTGTGGTCTCAGCATCCATGAGGCTTTTCCCTGATGACTGGGACAAAGCCACTTGGCGCTTGGTTTGCTGCTCCCGACAGCCTCATGGCTGGCAGACAGATGGACGGGTGTGGGAGATGGACAGGCTCCACTACAAACCTGCACGTTGAGAGGAGAAATTCTGTTCTACCACGTTGTGGGGCATTTCTCTCACAACCAGAGACAGTGACAAACTGCTGGCACCAAGCGTAAGCGCAGCTAATGTATTCCTGGGGCAAAATCTTTATCAGGTTAATGGTGAAGATTGCCAGAATTGAGCTCAGAATTTGGTCACGGCCTCAAGGTATAAAATCAGACAAAGGAAAATGCAAAATATATGGCACCAGGCACCCAGGGCTGCAAGTTAGCTAGGCAGCAAGAGCTGCTTGATCTCCCCAGTGACCGCAAGAGCCAGTTTCCACAAGGAACTAAACCCAAGCTTTCTGCTGCAGGTGGTTGGAAGCCAAATATCTCTGCTGTTTAAAACTGGTGACCACAGCACTGTGTTTGTTCAGGTCACTTAGAATCATAGAATCATAGAATAACCAGGTTGGAAGAGACCCACCGGATCATCGAGTCCAACCATTCCTATCAAACACTAAACCATGTCCCTCAGCACCTCGTCCACCTGTCTCTTAAACCCCTCCAGGGAAGGTGACTCAACCACCTCCCTGGGCAGCCTCTGCCACTGCCCAATGACCCTTTCTGTGAAGAATTTTTTCCTAACGTCCAGCCTAAACCTCCCCTGGTGGAGCTTGAGGCCATTCCCTCTCGTCTTGTCCCTTGTCACTTGGGAGAAGAGCCCAGCTCCCTCCTCTCTACAACCTCCTTTCAGGGAGTTGTAGAGAGCAATGAGGTCTCCCCTCAGCCTCCTCTTCTCCAGGCTAAACACCCCCAGCTCTCTCAGCCGCTCCTCGTAAAACCACTTAACTCATTTGAAGGCTTTTGCCTGCCTTAGGCTGCTTGTCTCTAGAACTAACCTTGCTAGTTGAGCAGACATTATTAAAGCCATTCTTAAACTAGTTCTGTGGAATACAAGTATATTAAATGCACAAGTTATCACCACATCAAGTTTACACAGCTCAGAATATGACTAGTTTCACAGACAAGGCAAGAATTAATTGGCAGCTTTAATTGTCAAGAAGAGTTTTCCCTGCTCACCGAAAGAAAAATATCCCTGCTTTTATTACTCAATTACTTTCTAATTACATTTGTTGCAGTCCGTAACTTCCAAAAGTGCAGGAAAACGTTTAGCTCTGTTCACCTAACTACCGAGAACCAGCAGAGTATATTAAACCCAGGTCCTTTTCCTGACCTGTTTTGGAGGAATCTGGTAACGGAGCAGCCAGGGGCTCTGATGGGTTCTGTGCTCTGGGTTTCCATGTGCTGCTGAGCAATGTCAGGCGCAAGGTTGAAGGTAATTTGAGAGGACTCAGACAATCAGTGCTCAATCCCCAGTCAGTTCTGTCGGGATCAGCAGTTGCTATTTAAATTTAAAATGTATTGGCATGAATGAGGTATCTTTGCTTCTTACAGTTAAGTTCTTTTACAGGTAGGCTTAAAGATGCAGTGCAATTTCCAGAGGCTTAAGCGTATTTTTAGTGGAAGTGGCCTCTTGTCATTAAAAAGCTGATTACATTCTGTCTGTAACATCAGCTCAGTGCAGAGGCTTTTGTGAGGGCAGTTTGTTATAAGTTGTTTGTAAATGTCAGATAAAAGCATCGTTATACAGCAAGCAGCTAGAGGTAGACGTGTCGTAATGTTTACATTAATATTTTATTTAAATATATATTCAACTGACATAGTCGCCCGGCTCTGTAACTTGTACGGATGTTGAAATAGGACAACGATAATTCATTAAAAAAATACCCTGAAATTCACGGGAAAGTTATCAAATATGCAATTTGTCATTTTTATAAATGCAGCTGCATTTAGTTTGCATTAATAATAATAAGTGATGAGATTTGTTTATGCCTTCTTTTCAGAACTGTAACATGGGAATACAGCTGCTGCCTCTGGAGATGTGGAGACCTGCAGTGTCCAGAAGAAGGTGCCCATCCCTCCCGTCATCCCCAGTTCCAGAGATGGGCTGTGCTGGTGGCCCCAGGCAGCTGATTTTGCTGAGGAGGTAGTGGAAGACGCCACTTCTCCTCCCTGTAAACTCCTCCTGGACTGCACCACACGGACAACAAGTATTTGGAGCTTATCTTTTCAGGTGGGATTTTTTATTTGACGTAGGTTTTAAGGCACCAGAAAACTATGAGACAAACCGATCTGTCCTGTGACCCTAACTCCAGCTCTGGTTAGGAAAAGGCAAATTTGGTTTATGAGCATCTTTCTAGGCACCACACTGGTTCCAAGCGACAACTGCTCTGGGATGGCAGAGACATCTAGTGGGAATGAGGTTTGTACAGTGGCAGCTTGGCAAGGACGACACATTTTACACTACAGCCTCTTCAAAACTGATGGCCAGGGGCTGAATAGCTTCTCGTGTCATTACTACCCCTGCAGCCCCAGTCCATATTGTACTTCTGAAGAAGCAAAACGATAGCCAAGTCACGGTTTTCCCTTTCACCTGAGTTTACATCGTGGAGGCTCCACGATGGAAAGAGCCTGGCTGGAAGGAAGCAAAGCACAGCTCAGTGCTGGTTTTAGCACTGAACTCCCTCCTCCCCTCTCCGGGCTAAGCTACAACTCCTGCTTCCTTCTAGAAAGAGCAGACATATCGTGTCACATCCCACCCTGGAGTGGCAATTCCAGAGTGACTCAGTGTCTAACTCTTGCTCCTCAGCGTCACATAATCCAGCCCAGCTACCACTACTCTTTTTTTCCTAGGTCTTAGCAAAGGAGGGAGAAGAGGAGGGGAGGGAACAGCCAGGAAAAAAGAAATTAGGCACGAGTTCAAAATTACAGAAGGTGAATATTTTAAAGTCTGGTGTAATAATACTCCTAGCTTTGCTTTTTATTACTGCTGCAAGCTGAAGGGTCAATCCAGCCCTCTGTCATACATGGATTAAGCCATGGGTTCAAGCTGATCTCTCCTGAAATGGGTTTCCAGAGTCCAAGGATCTCCACTAAAAATAACTTCCTTCTTTTAACATGACAAATGGAAAACTGTAATCATCGAGAAGGTTGGTTTTGGGTTACTGGTGGGAAAATGGCCTTCGGGATCATCCACATCAGAGAGACTGAAGCAGAAGTAGCAAAATTTGATCTCATGGCTGGCAGAGTTTTCTTAGATACCATTATTTCAGTAGCAAAAATCTTTCTAAAATGTTCTAACAGTAATCATAATTTAAAACCTAAACACAGCTCCTTTTCAAGCAATTATCATAATAAAAATAGTTGTGGAGATGCTGGATGTCTCAAGAAATCAGAAAGGGTTACAGAACATTTTACCTAAAAGTTATCAAATCAAAATCAGCCTGGTTTGATTTTAATTGACGGTGGCTGTTCAGCAGGCTAAGTGAAATGAGTTTGCTAATGTAATTTCTTGGGGTAGAGGTCTTTGCTGACTCCCAGAGCTCTGAATGGCTCAGGTTACAGCATTATCTTCTCACTCCTACACACCATTTGCCCGAGTCAGATTTAAGGTAGCTCGGCATGAGGAGGAACTTGGTGTTCGAGGTGACTGTATCGGAGACGCTCGCCATGAGTCCTGAATGACAAACCCATGTCACGGCTGTCCCTGCAGGCTGCACAACACCAGGCACTCCTGCTTTCTAGGTGAAGAAGTCACAAACAGCTGTGTCTTTCCCGTTCTTAGTTGGGAATCCATTCCCTTCCACCAGGAGCTCAGAGCAAAGTGGAAAACACAACAACAATAAGACCACCTCCATAGGCAAGAGTCCTAAATGCTAAATGTGAGAACCTCAGAAGACCTTAAAGCAAGGAAACTAAGAAAGTAGGCGATGTTTCTCTGAATTAATTACTGTCAAAAGGTGTCACCCCTTTTGGATCGGGAAGAGCGTGGGTTGAGAGTCGGCAGTGCACTTTCCCAGGTTAATGGTGACTAGATTGCACACATTGATATGGGTTTCATGTGATGTTAGGACACAGTTAATTAAATTTCTATCTGGCTGATTAGGTAACACATGCTAGCTGTTCCTCAAGCAAAAAGGCCCCACACGTGGAATGGCAGAGTGCACATGGGTTTGGCTACAACCCATTTATAGCGTGTCTAAATCTTGTAAAGTAATTTTAAGAAGTAAGTTTGTGAAAATTCTCTTTGGTGGTGCATAGCTGGTTACAGAGTGAAGTTTATTTGTGATGTTGCTGCCTTCTTCCATATTTCATTTCTGATACTTAAATATCTGCCTGCCTTTGACAGGAAAATGAATAATTTATAACAGGATGCTATTCAAGTAAAAGCAAAATAAGGAAATAGTTTATACAACCTGAATCAAGAATAATGCAGTCAGAACATTTACGCTCACAACCCCATGCACTGCCCTTATACAACCTTTATTTTACTCTACAGAAGCAAATGCAGTGGAACAGCATCTATTTTTGCTGAAAGTTAAAGCCGTGGAATCAGTGACGGCAGGTTCCCAGCAAGGCAGATCACTGATTCAGTGCCCTTTGATAGGGCTCAGCCTTGGAAAGCTCTGAGCCTCACTGCAAATGGATCTTGCAAAAGGCCACACACATCTTGATGATCAGCATTTGGAATATTCAGCTTAGCTGTACCCAGCAAGGAATGCACCGTGAGATTAAAACTCCCTTGCAAGACACAACATCAGGCACTGCTAGAGTTGCCCGTCACCTCCGCACAAGCTCTCCCCTCCAGGACACACCTGAGCATCACAGACTTGCTTTGGGCACCTTCAGAAATCCATATTGCAGGAACTTGCAGGTTTGTAACAACAAGGATCATACGTTTTCTAATTTGTGACAAACAGTATCTAGGTAAAAAAAGCTCTCCCAACAATTCTTTCATCTCCCAACACTAATAACTTCACAAAGTTCAAGTAGCGCATTCAAAGCAGGAACTGAGACAGGGTGACAGAAGACAGGGCCTAGAAAAAACCCTCTTCTCAAATGAGCTGTCTCCACACACAGCAAGAATGAGTTATCATTTAATGAAAACCGCAGAGGTCTGAGTGTTTAATTATTAGTTATTCTGATCAGTAAACTGCAACAGGAACTGGAAAAATCAACTGCATATGATTTGCTCTGTGTTTCAAATTATGTTTGGCATATTTCAGTACATATTTCTATTCAATTCAGCTCACCTAAATCCTATTTCCTTTTTCTTTCTAGATCTTGTTCACAATTCTCCTCCAGCATGGTCAAACATAGTTATGGATTGATAAGCAATAGTAGGTGCACTGTACTCTTACCCCTAAGTCTTACTTGCTTACAGGCCTCTTCGTAGGATTTTTCAATACCTTGTAGAGTTGCAAGTTACATAAAAGGAATCATTTTGCATCCAATAAAAATACCAAAATTACCCAACATAATGCATGATAAAGAGCAATTTGCACCTGCACTTTATATGGAGATCAAATAGTTTTTATTCACCATGAAAGAAACACAGAAGGAGATTAGAAAGCAGAGCAACCACAAATATTTACCATTTGAAAGCTGAAATGAAACAAGGGAAACAAGTTTTTTGCCACTTTTTGATGCAGACAAGGTATTCTTGAGCACAAAAAGCCATTTTAATGCAGGACCAAGTAAAACTAACACTGGTCATAAGGAAAAAGTAAAAATGTGTTAGAATGCAAATTTAATAATTTTTTCTTTTACAGCAGCAATCTAAAAGAAGACAGACAACCAAAACACATCATTGTCCATTATTTTCCACCAAGGAAAAAAGGATAACAAGGAAAAATAAGACTAAAACAAAAGCCTTACGAATGGTTCCCTCACGTGTGAAAGCTGATGTGGGTGATTCCCGATGAGGTATGTCCAGAGGTGTGGGCTCAATTTAGTCTTCTACTGATAGAAGAGTTTCCTCACAACTTTCCTAGATACCTCAAAAGAAATACTTTTGTATTTGATTTCATTGAGCTGTCATATTTAGTTGAGTGATGGGTAGATTTTTTTTTTTGTAAGTATGCTCATGCTAAATTTGATGTTCAAATAGGACCAATCTTGCACGATTTTAAAGTCACACGTAGACAAAGAGAAGCTTCATAGACTGAAAACATTCGCTGTGTACAGAAATAGGTACTCCATTAGTCCTTTTTGACAGCGGTCTGTACCATTAGACACAATAATTTTTATATTATTTCCCTTTAAGAGTTCATAGAAAGCTGTCTTTTCCAGATTATCGAACATTTTAATGCACCTGCTTTGAAACTAACATTTATTGAGCCCTGCTGCAAACTTTACAGATTGGTTTAAAAGGCTAACATAACTTTTTTCTTATATCTACTCCCGAAAGCTAACAGGAGTGGGTAGATGTTCAAGGAAATGTAAAACAGCTCTTTCCGTTCAAGCCCATCAGAAGTGAGGAACCAGGCTAAGGCTGGAGCAGGCGGATGAACGCATCAATTTAGAAGAGCCCCTCAGCAAGGAGACAGATGTCCACAGATGTTCCGGATTCAAAAGCTGCTACCGCAATGCAGAACAGAAGGAAGAGGAGATAACAGCGATATTATTCGCCCTGAATCCTCCCGCTGCAGAAGATGTCATGGCCCAGGGTGGTACCGCTTGTACTCCTGCTGTCTGAGCGCTGGTAAATCTGAACCTTCTTTGACAGTCTTCTTTTTTCATTTATCTTTAAACCGCTACATGGTTATATATATTTTTTTTTGATTGGGAGGTATAAAATTACGTCTCCTTGGGCTGTCAGGTTTTTTTGCACCCCAGAGGAATTCAGTATTAAAAAGAAAATCATGCTGCTCTGACAGCCTTCCCATCTCCAGCGGGTAGCTCGGCGGTACAAGTCCTCCAGCAACGAGTTCAGGAAAAAGATGGAGGATAGAACATTCTTGTTTATTCAGATGAAATATTTATTCACCGCACAACTCATAGTGAGCATTAAAATCCCCTCAAAAGAGAAAAAATAGAACAATCTAGTAGTAGGATTTCTTAGCATTCATGAGAACTGGTATGTGATGGTCACAGCAGGTCGCTCAGGCCACCGGACTGCCCATCAGCCTTTCTTGCCGAAGAGCAATCAGCCTCTGAAACCACTTCTCTTCTGCTTCTGCCTTCTCGATAAACAGCTGAGAGACAAGGAGGAGAGGAAGAAAGTAGGCACAACTCATTAACCTCCTCATTTTTTGTTATAATCCATTGGAAGATGTATTAACTGTTTCAGTGCTCAAAGAAAAAGCCCAGCTGCATGGGGGTGTTAAATGCAAAGGTAATAGTAAAAGTAGAGACTTTGATAATTGGAAAGCCAAGACACTGCAGTTTCAGTCCCCTCCTGAAACAGCAGGTTTGTCATATTGTGCAGTTCTTGATCTTTGTAAGCTATGTTTATTATATAGAACTCACATTAGTTTATTAGTGCAAGTAATTTTTAACTTGCTAATTCTTAAAACTATTCCACTTTAAGCACTCCAGTTTCCAGTTAAAAGTGCTCACGGGGAATTTGATTATCTTAAGTTTGCCCTGTATTTAAAGGTTTACAATTTGGCAAGGTGGGCAAGTTCTGAGTCTTCCACAACATTTCCAACTATACAAACCAAAAGCAATTTTTCCTGAATTTTTATGGATGCGAACACGATCTTAAATTCCCCTGTATTAAATCAGCATGCTACTCAGTTATAAAATTTGTTTGTAACTCTAAGACTGCAACTTCTTTTGTAATTATTCTCTGTTGGACGATGCAAGGAGTGTGATCCTTTCAGAGCCGAGAAGTGGCCCATCAGTTAACGGTCTCCAGACCACAGATTGCTTGATGAGCAGCACGGCAAAATGCTTGTCAGGTCACACAAACCCACTCTTATTCAATGGGCTGTCTCGTTCTAAAGATAAAGTAAGTATCGGCACACTTACATTTGGATGTGCTAAAGAATTATCATCTTGATATTTGATGGCAGTAGGAATACTGGCATGTGGTGGTTCTTTCTCAGGAGCAGACGCATCAGCAGTTCCCACTCTGATAGTTATAGGTTCATATTGTAGCTCAGGAGGCTCTACTGACTAATGAGAAAGAAACACATCGGAGTATTTTATCCTCAAACTCCCAACACGGCAGTATCTTAACTGAACATTCAGCTTTTTCTTCCCATTGCAACACATGGAAGGATCCTCATGCAAATGCTGCTCTGTGGGACACACTGGACATGTACTGAAGTCCAGACTAAACACATGAAGTAAAAAAAAGGTATTGCTAAAGGCAATGGGAGAGCTTGCACAACAGTAGCATTGGGGTTTTGAATCACTATTTGAAGAAACCACATGAACATCTTGGAGATTTCTCAAAAGGCAAGAAAATGCATGTTCTAAGGGAAACATACAGTGATAGTTCAAAACATTTCATTGTTGGATGGAAAAACTGAACAAGCCTTTGCTTCCATGCTTCCAAGCACAAAAGCATAAAGTAAAATTCTGAATCCTGGATGTCTCAAATTAGTTTTTTTTAAAGCCATCTGAAAACAATGCTGTTCTCTTTCACGGAGTAAATATGTTCTTTGAGTCTGGCTTCAGTTAAGCACAATCGAAAATACCCATCTCTGCTTTTATTTATAATGTAAGTGTACCTTTGGATTTTAGTTCTGCTTTTCCTTTAAAAAAAATCTTCATAGTTTTATCTGATTTTAAAAGAATTTTTAAAAATTGGAGTTGCTCCATAGGCACAAAATACTGTCCAAACAGCTGATTTCATTGAAATTCTTACACATTTAAATGTTTTCTTCCTTGAAGACCACACCAAGAACACAGGACAGTCTTTGGCAGGATTGAAGATTGTCAGTGCTGATGCTCTCTCATCAGTAGCTGCTGTATTAATAGCGCAGCTTCCACCTGACTTTGAAAGGATTAAGCACCAAGAAAGGATATTGAAAACTTACCTTTTTGACTTCTTTAGTTGATCTGAATGTCTGTGGAACAAAGGAGTCACTTTCAATAGCTTCAATCTCTTTTACTCGTTTCACTTGCTCTACTAGGGTGGCTTGGTCTACAAAGAGAAGGTGCAATGTCAGTTAACATTAGTGAACGCCTCCGAGAAACCCTGCCTAAGCAATGCCATGAATATATTTCACATAGTACCTGGCAGCAAAAAGGCTGTAATGCAGCCTAAAATACCCTGTTCCAAAGGAAAACTTACCCCTTTAGTAAAAATAACAACAGTGAGTTGATCAATAGTGTTCAACCTATGATGCTCACTTAAGAATCTGCTGGAGATGTCTTTGCAGGACACCTATGGGCTAACACCACCGGAATAGCATGAAAGAAAGTGCAGCTGTGTCTGCCTGTGCCTCAACAGGTCAGTTCTGCACAGCTGAGTGGCTGGTTCCAAGGAGGTGAGCTCATGAGCCACACATTCGTGGTCCCAAGCGACAAAGTAAAAAGGAAATTGTCATAAAGATGAGGAAAAAGCAACCCAGATAACGGTGAATTTAGATCAAAAATTTCAGGAATACCCAAGAATACTTTAAACACTATGTAAAACATAAATTTAAATGAAAGAGAAATTGTAATTATCTATTCGGAGTATGTACATGTGCAGGTATAAAAGGTTACATTTCTTGTTCTGAGGAAGCCAAACTATATTTAAAATCAGGAAAAGTGTGTGCAGACCAAAAGAGCTGGAAGAATTATTCAGAAATTCAGATGTACCAAATGAACTGATAGCAGCTCAGGAATATTCCTGAAATGGATGTGCCCACACTAAATTAACCACTTCATTTTTTACCAGCAGGCTGTACCGCAAAACTGTTTTATTTCCAGCCCTGCTGGTTCGCCTTGTTCTTGACCTCTGACACAAAAGCATTTGCTTTACTGTCCATTTCATTTGCTGCTTCTTCTGATTCACAGCTGGGTTAATCTTCCTTACCTACCTCTATGTCTAACTGCAGCAAGAAGAAAATCTTGAATTCATTCTGCTAACTGCATGCTTTCACTTAACATTTAAACTATTTACCTTCATCTTACTGACTTATGAACTCCTTTTGCTTTATACAGACGGGGCCAGAGATGGTCGAGGTGCATCCGAGAGCAGGGGAAGGTTTTTACTGTAAGCAGCAGTTATAAATTAGGTAAGGCAGACAGAAGGTAGGAAGAGATGTAACTTCCAAGAACCTGCTCTGTTGCTTAATAGCCATTTGGGAATATTGTTTAGTCTCTATGGATATGATGAACAGAAAAACCAGGAACTTGCTAACTTTCTGCGTATGTTGAATGTGGATTGAGTCAAATCCAACGGCTGCAGAGCTACGGTCACCTTTTTTAAAAAAGATTCCTAAGGATTCCATCAAAAGTATAAAAACAAATGTCCTAATGCTCTGCCAGGGAGAGGAAATCATAATCCATCGAGCTCTTGGGCATATCTGGTCTGTGGGTAAGTACAGGAATGGTCAGGTGAATGGAGATTTACTACAAAATCCATTGCTCAACTCTTATTTCATGAACCCTTCGGTCAGTTCCCAGCCTGTTACAGAATTTTACATGGATCTTACACAATCCGATGGGAATGACAAATTATTACAGGGCTAAAAATCACTAAATGTTTAGAATTACATCAGTGACATTAACTTGGGGAAAATGGACCGGAGGAAGCACAACCCATTAGCGTAGGATTCTTTTGACAAACACATTATTGGTAGATAAAATGACTTCCATATGTTGTTTGTCAGATGTCAGTAGAAAGGATATGTATTTCATAGTAAAATCAAAAATAATGGAGTCGGAAAGCTAAGAGGCTACAGACAAAAAAAAAGAAAAATCAATACTAACTCAGTGCACAGCAAGTCTTTTTACTGTGTTATAGCAAAAAAAAATAAACTAAACCTTGTATGAAGATGCTCAGTCGTGGTGATACTGCGTGGCCAGGGAGCCCGTGCCCGGCACAGCCCCACAGCCCGGCATCCCGAGCTTCAAGAACATCCCCCAAACTGACTTTCACTCCATTATCCTCATTCTATAGCAACAGAGGGAATTTTGCCCCAGTTACTCCAGCCACGGAGGCTTTAACTGGGAACTCCATCCTTCAGAGATTCAATGTTTTACACTTCCCAGCTATATTTACATCTCTCGACGACTTCCCAAATAGATATAAATATACACGCATACAAATCTTCCATAGCTCCCATTTTCATACTGAATTAGTCTGCATTAGCACTAATTTGAAATGCCACTTCAGAAATGAAACGTGCATGAATCCTTTAGATGCTATCCAGAAATTTCACACACACAATAATTAGAAACACCACAGAATCAGAAAAAAGAAAAAGTATCCTGCCTGCAAGCTCTGTGTAAAACATCCCCATTTCTTTGCTTATTTCTAAAGACAAAACTGGTGATGAATGCCACTGAGAATTTAACAAGCACTGAAACAGAAGCATTAAAGGACTGATAATATCTTGTGACTGAGCCATGAAATAAAAACATATTTTATGTATTTCTTGCATAAATAAGTTTGTAACGCTTCCCAGATTCATCACTAAATGAAAACCCTGACCAGGAAAGGAACACACGCCTTTACCTGGAGTATTTTTTCAAGCAAGTCTAACATAAGAATGAAAGCCATGACACAAGAAACCTGAAATACTCCTCAGAATACATGTTTCGTCATATTTTACTCACTGTACTTAAAGGGACACAGCTGGTGAATTCAACTGACTCATTTACAATATCAGACGTTTTAAGTAATACGCTTTTATTTGCTCACAGAAAAAAGATGCAGAAAAAAGAAAAAAAAGTTTTTAGCTCTTTTGTTTATGAGTTGAGGATTACAGGAAGAAAACACAAACAGATCCTAGACTAAACAAACCAGCTAGAGAGGGAAACATTTTTCCCCTTTATCCCATTGTAATCAGGGTCAGCTTAGGTGATCCTGTCTAATTTTTATACAACTGCAGATGTACAATTACAGATCTGTGTGGTTCTTCAGCAGAACCGGGGTTTTTCACAAGCCTGGTGATCTTTAACTGCTTCCTATTTTTACTTACGCTGCACAAACTGACCTATCCAAAGACAAATGAAGTTTTCATCTGGACAATTCGCAGTAGAAGAGACAAAAAACCTACACGGCTTTGAGACATAATTGTCTCCTGCAGTTCACTGCACTGGACTATTTATATTAAAAAAAAGGACTAGGAGGAGGAGGGAAAATCCTGCAGGATGGGTGGGATTCACTTCATTTTTGTCACTTCCACCCTTTACAAAACTTGGAGCTTTGTTTTGTTGTGAATCCCCTCTAGCCCCCCGCAAATCTTCTCCCTGGGCAGGATACAATTAGCAATGGCTAACGAGGGGCTGGCACACACCGGAGCCTGTAGGTATTGCCAGAGCATCACCTCAAGTCCTAACACCTTTCCCGGTGTCGGAGCACCTAGGTCCAAGGACGCCTGGGGTGAGGGCCAGAGGTGTGTGGAGAACCTCGCTGGTGCCCTCAGCAGCCGCGGAAAGGCTGGTGACCCTGGGGTGAGACCTCTGGCACCGGCCAGCTCGGAGCAGTCCTTGTACACAGAACCGGAGCAAATCAGCCACGAAATGAACTCTTCCTGTGAGCTTTTGTGTTAACGCCGTGTTCCCCTCCCACCCCGAGCCCCTTCTGCTCCTGCCTGGAGGACTCTAGCGAAGCCCTGGGAGCCCCCCTGGGATGAAGGCCACCTCCTCGCTGCATCCCAAGCGGGAGTCCAGCAGCTCGGCCTCGGCAGGGCCAGCCGTTAGAGGGAGGCACCGCCACGCACAACGCCAGCTGCATCCCTGCCTTTGGCTGAAGCGTTCGGAAAAACAGGGATGCTGAGCCTTGAAGGTCTGACGCGCAGCCAAAGGGGAATGCGGGATTAGTTTCCAAACTACCTCTTCCCTCTACCAGCTTTAAGTGGTGATTAAAACTAGAGACCCTTCTAACGTTTCCAGATCCCTTCGGTTGTGTCAAGGCGCCGTTTCAACACTTGGCCACACTATTTCCTAGCTGTTGAGATTTCCAAAGTCACAGAAAGAATAAGACACGCTCCAAAATCAACAACGGCGGACAGAAAAGTTTGTATTGTTAATTTGTATTCTTCAGACTTAATTGTAAGTACTCTGGTATTGAGTTATAGTGTATTAAAATAGTGTGGTTTAGAACTCAGTACGCACTAGACAGTACTTACAGTTCACTTTTTAAATACATTACAATTATATCCTCACTGTGTTTAAAACAAGTCTGGGCACAAACAGCTTTTTCTTTAAAAAGAATGGAAGTATCAGGTATAAAATCAAGAAGACAGGTGGGAAACTTTAGCAATTGGGTTCTGAATGTAAGGACATTCAATTTAACCAGCTGAAGAATTCGCATTTCTGGTCTAGCCACACATTTAACCTGCACGCAGGTGACTATCACCCTTGCACTTTTCACAAGCGTTCTGTCTCCTGCCCAGGGAGGGGGTTGAGTCACCTTCCCTGGAGGTGTTTAAGGGATGAGTGGATGAGGTGCTGAGGGACACGGTTTAGTGTTTGATAGGAATGGTTGGACTCGATGATCCGGTTGGTCTTTTCCAACCTGGTGATTCTATGAATCTATGATTCACTCATATTCTGAGGCATTTTAGAGTACATTTAAAAACATCCAGGGAAAAAGTCAAACTCAGCGAATAAAGTGGTAGGAAACAACCCTAATACGCTTCAAATTGCTGGATATTTTCCTTCCCTTAATAGAGGGAGCAAAAGGAGCCATGAACAGTCCAACCCGGAGCAGGTTTGGGGGCTGGTGAGCCGGTTGGCCGTGGCCGGCAGCCTCCCCCGCTGAACCGCAGGCTGGCAGCTCGCCGGGAGCGCCGGCGCAGGGCACACCGCATTTGTCACTGTGGCTAATATCAGAGATACGCTGCTTTTTTTTCTCGGCACACAAAAGCAAGATATGTAATTCAATGCTCAATTTACCCTTGTCTCGTAGGAGATTTTTCCCCACTAATTGATAGAAATTAAGCCATTAATCAAGCCGCTAGCCATCATTCAAACCAGGGAAGATGAATACAAACTTTCATCATAACCACCTTCCCCATTTTAGTGTTCATTAGCATTAATTTTTAATGCAATTATGCTATTCTTTTACGCTGAGCTCATAAATTACTGCTCTTTTGTTGCTCGCTGGCCTTGTAAAATCCAAGGTAATGCTTTGTGCTGTGATCTTAAAGGCAATTACTGGGTTCTTCTATCTTTTATATATCTCTATCCCAAATAACCTCTATATTGTATGTACAAACTAATCATTGTGTATATTACATACACATATAATATCTAACAATTTGTCTGCGTTAAACCTATGCAGGTATCTCTTGTACCTACCAAGATAAATAAAAGTATTTCTGCATTGTGGCAGCGGGGTTGGAACTGGATGATCTTTGAGGTCCCTTCTAGTCCAACCTATTCGATGATTCTGTGATCTCGCTGCACCCCATGATACGCCGTGACTGAACTGTATAGAAACAACAGAGCCAAAGTCCTTCTGCAATGAAATGTTATTGTATGCTGGAAGTATAGAAGAAAATTGTTGTATTACAGACTAGGGCGGAGAGAGGATTAGGAGCTGAACCTGGGCTGTGCACGAGGGACGCTGCAAGATACCTAGGACAGAAGGGTTGAAACTTTGCCAGCGTTCAGGCTTTTACATGGACCTTCCTTTGTTTACACTTCAAAAAGTGATGATGAATGTGAAGACGGGCAATTGCACGTGCGCAGGGATTTCTTTTTCTTTTACGCGTCACAGAACGTGGCATCACCCATCATCTTTCCAAGATATGGCTTTTAATATGTGTATTATAACAGTCCCATAGTATCACACATTGACACACGGTGCCACTGTGATGCTCAGTGTCAGTAACTTCCATGCTTTTATTCCAGTCCATATATTGATCCTTGGTAACACATCACGGGAAATGCACAGCAGCTACAACCACCTCTGGCTGCCCTCAAACCCTGAATACAATTTAAGCGGCTAGAGGAAAAATGAAATGCAAATTAGCAAATCGTTGTTTGGTTGTTCTTAATTATTTCTCCGCTTCTTTCCTGGGCCAGGCCTTTAGCTGGGACATGAAATAATGCCATTCACACCAGCTAAACATTTGCCTAGCACCAATAAAATATGACACATGTACTTAAAATCCCACTTCAGCTAGGCCTCAGCCAGCATAAACAAGACCGTTCTCGGTTAAGACTCATGTCCATCCCATAGATCCACTCAGACAAACACCCATTTGGCATGTGGTAAATACACGAGTAACGTTGGCACCGTCGCATTTTTTAACTGAAGATAAAAGACTCCTCACAAGCAATTGTGGTTTAAACAAATGGATACAATTTCTGTTGAATTTAACCAAAGGAATAGCCTCCCTTAGCTTCACAGGCTTCTCAGTTCATCCCTTTTTTTTTTTGGACTCGGGCTCCACACTGAGATGCTCAAACTTGCTCCTTCACGATGAAGGCAGCCTGCAAAGCACCAACAGCCTCGGCGCTGGCACAAACGCTGCCAAAACAGGGCAGCAAACCACATGCAATCCAGTAAGACCTTCAAGATGATGCTCTTTGTAGGTACCTCCCCCGATTGCCTTGGCCTGCGATGATACCCCAATCCCAAAAGATCTGCTAGCCAAAACCATTCCGAGTGGTAGAAAACAGAATTTGAGATACCAAGAACACATTAGCCAAAGTTTTTGAGAGGTCTTGCAGAGCTCACTTGCAAAAGATTATCTTAAATCTGTATTGATGACCCTGTCAGGTCACCATTTAGGACTTCTTTTTCAAATATACATTGTATATTGCACTGGTAACAATACCTTAGTGACCTGCCTAACCCGTCCTGCTGTAAGACTGCTTTCAGCTGCTTGTAAGTTTGTCAAACACGAAATGTTTTGCGTTGAGGTCTTCTGTGCTCATACCTACCCCACACTTAACGTTTTGCAGAGGATTTCAGTCCAGCTGGCCCAGCCGCTTATGAAGATAAAGTGAAACGGCATTGATTTGCTTATTATTGGCAAACTTGACTTCTAAAAGTTGAGTTACTGCTTTTTCCCCCCTAGTCAAAATTCACCTTCCTTTAGTCAATCCATAATACTTAGAAATGATCCTGTTTGCTCCTGCTTTACACAGATTTCTTATTTTTCATCCCCAGAAGACTGAAGGTAGGCTTAATATACACAACACAACATGGTTTGTTATGTCCAACATGTATCAACAAGCCTAAAAACCTCAGACTTTACTTTAAACGCTGGTGCAGCTCCAGATGATGGTGAAGATGATGGTTTATCAAAGCCAGGAATCTGTTTTCCTGGAGCATTCTGCATCTCCTGAAGTGGGGATGCAACCGTACCAGGTTCAAGTGAAAAAACCAGGAGGGAACAGGCATGTTGCACAAATGGGAAAACGCCTGGCAAAGGAGATGGCAGTAGAGGGAGAGCTGGTGATGTTAACTCCAGATAATATACCCTGAAGAACCGCATCCAATACGTGGCACGTTCAGATCCTGTAGTGACGAGCCCCCAGAACAGCCCGTGAAGAAATTCATAATGATGAGGTCTGAGTAGCTACAGCAAAATAATGCACAGATCTGCGTACTGAATAATGAGAATATGAAATAATTAATAGATCCTATTGACTAAAGACTGTCCAAAGCGGCCAGCAACAAAGTCAGAGGCAGAGAGCCTATGGAAAAGTTGTGACCATGCATTTAAAAGTTACAATGTTTGATTCTATTGTCTTCCTTAATTTCCAAGTGTTGGATGTGTCTCAAAGTAGAGGTGCGGTCTTGGTGTGCATGTACGTGGATGCACACAGGCAGTTGCACGCACACACACACACACAGATGTGCTTTGGCCACGGTGATGAAGCAGAGGCTCGAACCTCCCCGCTAACGAGGGCATCGCTAAACGAGAGCCAAAATAGAAAAGAGTAAGAAGGGATTTCACATTTGGTTAGCCTTGCTTTTGGAATTCTCGAAGAACGTTCCTCTGCTCCAGACCTCTAATCCTATTCACCCACTTGGAGTACGGAGCCTTCCTAGGACAATTTTTATTCCTTTGTGTCCTTCCTTTTTTCAAGGCAGCCAAGAGTACCCAGGGGAACTCCACCTACCCCCGCCAGCCTAGGTATTGATGTAGAGTCTGCTTACCCCACGGGCACCATCCATTAGCATGGAGCTATATTTAAGCGTAACTGGAGAAGCAGGGGGAGGGATGGTGGCTAACTGGGATGGGCTGGACACAAATCAAAGACGAGCAAAAAGGGAAGAAAAAAAAAATCCCCTTTTTAACAATTGTTACTGAAGAAAACAATTTTCATAAATTCCTTCTCTAGGGAACATGTGTAGTGAAGTAATTTTCCCCATGTCCCAGTACACAGAGCCTCTGAAGGCCTCTTTCCCGATGGAAAAAGGCCTTGGTACTAGTGGAGACGGGATGAAGCATCCCTCCAACTTTCTGTTGCTGTTGGCACCAGCACTTTAAGCCAGACTCAGTCCAAGAAAACCTAAAATCCAATTCCCTGACTGTACTATTCCATATTTTGTTTTGCTTTCAATGAGCATAACTCTTCCAAGGGAGGGCGCGCGGTGGGTTATTTCAGAAAGGGGTTTCCTCCACGCCTGGTCCCTGCTCAGCCCTTCTCCAGGGAGGTCCCAGCACCGGCCACCGACCCAGCTCCTGCCCATCTGGACCCTGGACAGGACAGGACCAAACACTGGACCCACAGACAAGGCTCAGCCTGGGGCTTTTTTGCACAGGGCTCATCCTGGCTGCGCAGGACACACCACACTCTACTCTTTCTCAGCCGTTTGGCTGCTCAGTTTTCGTTATTTCTGTCATTGCTGTTGGCTTCTTTCATTTTTCAGCCATTTCTCACATTTCAAAACTAAAGTTCAATTAATCTGCACTCTTGTATCATTTATCTTCCCTGTATATTAAATAGATTTTCATTTACATTGAAAAAGAAACTGATGATTTGGAGACAAATACAAAACGGTATTTCGTGGCTGGAAGGAGCCTAAGCATGATGTGGTTTTACTGTCAAAATATAGGTCTGGGAATTTTGCCATATTAAATTATAGGAACACAGGCTCAGGACCAGGGTAATACCTTAATGCTTCGATGCGAGGGAAAGAAAACAAAACTCAATTAAAAGACAGACTTTGGGGATTTTTCTGACACTCTATATACTTGGGAAAGCTGCCACCTACCCTGACCTTTCTATTATAATTATGTATGTCATCTTAAATATCATTAATTTAGTCTGTATTTCATTCATCCTACATGTTTACTGAATGTCTGGATTTCTTCTTTAATAACCTATCTTTTTCCAGTGAAGAAAAATACTTTAATAAAATGAATGACACCACTTCCTTGCAGTTACTTTGGAGAACAGCAATGTAGACTTAAAATTAAGAACTAGGAAATATTTGGACGCTTGATGCTTTGAATGTATGCATTTCTTTTAAATTCATGTAATGACTTACACATGAACTTAGAGGAAATGTGTACATTTCTGTGGGATTGTCATCTAAATCCAATAGACAAGACTCTTCTGACTGCAAATAATTAATTCATTTAAGGTCCACAGAGCTATTTCTCATTTACATTGAGCAATGTATTCAATTATTCCTTCAAGTGTACATTTTAACATAAAATTAGACCACAGTTATGGTATCCTTACTGATACATTTGCTATTCCTGCTTTTTAACTCTATTTCATCATGCTCAATTATGACTTGTGCTCCTTCTAACTAAATGACTAAAATAGTGAAATGATCTTAAAAGACACACAACTTTTAAGAAGACTCCCTTTAGCAGATGGATAATTTCCCACTGTAGTTTTTTGGAAAACATCACAAACCTCTGGGGCCAGGACCCCACAGCACGCACAGCGCCCGAGCAGGGGTCACTTGGCTCCATTTCCATCATGTTGTATCAACATGGAAAGAGAATGAAAGCGATTGTCTGCATCCAGTGATTCGTCCTGCCGTACGGGTCAACAAGCACAGGAGAGATTATCTAATGCGCAGAGATTTAAGTTAAAATAATCATTCTGGCTTTTCGCTTCATGGAGTGATGAGCAGGTGGAACACTCCTTCCAGAATACTTCAGAAGCCTTAGAATATGGACTTGGAGACCATCCAGCAGGTCAGGGGAGGTGATTCTGCCCCGCTATTTCTCTTGTGTGAGACCTCATCTGGAGTATTGTGTCTAGTTCTGGAATCCTCAAGATAAGAAGGAGATGGAGCTGTCGGAACAGGTCCAGAGGAGGCTACAAGGATGATCTGAGGGCTGGAGCACCTCCCATATGAGGACAGGCTGAGAGAATTGGGGTCGTTCAGCCTGGAGAAGAGAAGGCTCTGAGGAGACCTTACAGCGACCTTCCAGTACTTGAAGGGGCTACGAGAAAACTGGGGAAGGACTGTTTACAAAGGCTTGGAGTGATAGGACAAGGGGCAATGGCGATAAACTGGGGAAGGGCAGACTTAGGCTAGACATAAGGAGGAATTTCTTCACGATGAGGGTGGTGAGGGACTGGGCCAGGTTGCCCAGGGAAGCTGTGGCTGCCTCATCCCTGGAGGGGTTCAAGCCCAGGTTGGATGGACCTTGGGCAGCAGAGTCTCTACCTACAAAACCTGTATCTACAAACCACTGCAAGTAGCTATTTTTATAGTTATTTTTATAGTTTAGAGATTTTTTAGGTATTATTTTCAGTATATGTTTAAATTTTGTAGCCACCTCAAAAATCAACTGTGCTTAATTATTTACTTGACAAAGAATTTTAAACTAAAAATGTAACTACTGTGTGCTTTTCTTGAGAAAAAGAAAGGTATGCATCCTCTTACACGTACATGAGCCTGAAATCCCAAAGGTGCACCTTTATTGCTTTACAATTCCCTTTTTAAGTATAAAACCAAGAAAGCACAACCATGCACTTGGAGAATGGAAAGAAAAAGATGGAATATTTCAGGAAATCAAAGAACAGGCTTTGCTTTCCTCTGCTTTGGTTTATGATGTGAAGCTGGTGCTTTATCCCCGGGTGGGAGCTGTGACGTAAATTAATTTCTTTATTTCTGTATTTGCTTCGGATGCCATGGGAGCAGCGCTCCAGTTTTTAGGTTCTTGGTTTGCATCGCAGACACAACCAACACAGCATCAGCTCTAGGAAATCATCCTTGCTGCAAGAAACCAGCTTACGGAGTTTCCATCTACAAAACTCCTGCAAACCACAACAGGACTTGCTAGAGGAGTCTGTGCCTCTGTTCCCTGTGCCTCTGACCTCATAACTCCGCAAGAGACCCCAGAAGAAGATTATTTTGCGTTTGGAACCACCGTGAAAGCTCAAGTCAACAATAAACACACTCAAACATTATGAAACCGTTTCTGGCGGTGATGGTGTAATAGTTTTTGACTGAATTGATTGTTCCCTGACAATACGTGACTCAGCCTTGCAAATGCATCAACTCTGTAATGAGGAGCTATTAAGTCTATTGATTTTCTGATTTCAATTGATAGCTAACAGGCCAAAGCTACACATCAATGTTTGCGTAACTAATACCCAAAAGCAAACAATTTTGACAAATGAAAACCTCAACAGACCAAACGGTGCAAATTAATGGAAATTTAAAGAACAAACCTCACAATTTAAGTGAAATAGTTAATGAATGGATATATACGCTTTATATTTTTGGAGAATTCTGGGAAATAAGTAAATATACATAAAGTTACAGAAGGATGCTCTTTTCTTGCTACCTAAACCAGGGAATTCTGCAATACAGAACAGTGAACTCAAGACGTCAGCTCCTGAAATATAACTGTTTAAAATGAATAATTGAATATTTTTGAATAATTTTCTAAAGCAAACAACATACATGCTTATTGCAATGGTACAAACACATCTCCAGATTGCACATTTCAGTATATAGCTATTAGCACAACTGGAAACCAGTAGCTCTCAATCCTCCCTATCCTGGAACTTTCTTCTGGTTTGTTTTTGGGTTTTTTTTTCAAATGAAGTTGGAATTTCAAAAAAGAAGCAGTGACAATATACTTATAGCTTCCTCCTAGACAGGATTAATTATTTTTTTTCCCCTTTTCCCTTTTAACAGACAGAATGAATTCCTAAGGTAGAGGAGCAGATGATGGTCACATCGGCGATGCATACGGTGTCCCCATGTCCAGTCACCTTCTTGCAGAGCAGCTCTTCCCCTAGGATCAAACTGGAATACTTCTCTCCCGCTTCCGTTTTCTTTGGATAAAATAAACCCAGTCCCATCAACTGCTGTCCTCAACCCATATTTTCTAGATCTCTGACCACTCGCCTGCCAGAGATTATTCAAAGGGCTTATGAGACAGCTAAAAATCAGTTCCTTTTACTTTCCAAGATGAGACCTTCTGGCCCTTTGGCTGCCCACCCGGGCAGTTCCTCCTGCTCCTCGCTTCACGCACCGCTGTTTATTTTCCCTTTTAAAAGCAGCTTTTCAATACGTAGCTATAAATTTGTTTTTAAAATGATTGGAGTCAGATAACTAATTACGCGATTGCTTTACAATCCCATTACCTTAACTGATGCTTGCCTTAGACTTATCCTTTAGCACAAGTAAAAGCCATCAAGATGGCAGTAAAATACCAAATATTAATGAAGTACAGAAGCCATTTTTGGTTTTCATCTGTCTTAAATTTTGAAGACAATTTCAAGACTTTTAATTCATTAAAAAGTCATAAATTGCCCTGTGAAGGAGACCATGACTGTATCTGTATTTTCACTTATGGAACAGCAGTTAGAAGCAGAATATTTGACGATCTCCAGCAATTGGGTTGTATGGCTGTGCCCCATCTCAAACACCTTTTCAAAGACAGCCATAAAACAGAAACAGAACCAAGGAGCTAAATTTTTTTGTCTAAAAATGTGTCTTTGGAAGGATCTGAAACAAAATACTTTTCAATATGCTACTGTTGAAATGCTCTGACTCACAGTACAGACCCAGGAAGGGACAATGACTTTCTGTCTGTTTGCTAGCTGAGGTTGCAGCTTTGGAGAAAGAACCTGATTAGTGCTTTACCTGCTTGGATATCTTTACAGATGTAAAACTTCAATTATACCTGCTATATTTCTCAAAACAAATCGACTCAAATGCCACCTTCAAAATAATTTTAATATTTACACACATCTTGCTGACGTTGTGTCTCTCTTAAAGAATCCCATGTATTAATGGGCTTCAGTTCAGGAGAACATGTATCTGATTTTCTTCCTGTCATAAAAGCGTATGAAAACAGACAAAAGCTGCTTTGTATTTTAAGACTGAAGCAAAGCAAGACACCTCCACAGATGATAGAAGGGAAACTGTTATTTTTAATCTACCTTTCCTTCAGTTTCCCTGGAGGTGTTTAAGACACGGGTGGACGAGGTGCTAAGGGACATGGTTTAGTGGTTGATGGGAATGGTTGGACTCGATGATCCGGTGGGTCTCTTCCAACCTGGTGATTCTATGATTCTATGAATTTCCTTGTAACACAGACTTTGTGCATTGCTTCTCCCTTCCATGGATTTTCAGCTAATGCATGAAATAAAGCCAAATTTTAGACTATTCCTATGCAAACCGAAGGATTAAAACAAACCACACTTCTTCGCAGGTGAAGTACACGCATTCGTATCCCTGAACGAGAGCAGCAATTTTCCAGGCAGCGCCCATTCACCCCACAAAGTGCAGCTGGCTCAAAGCAAATGCAAGCAAGACCGATGCGTAGGATCTGTGCATGGGTTACACGACCAGTATCTGCATCCCCATCTTTTCCTAGCAGCAAACTGCAATCGTGTAAATTAAAGAGCTTCCACGCTTGTTCTGAAGAGGCCACGGTGCTATTGGACATCCCGTCATCTCAGGAATTGTGAGTTTAAGGAACAGTGTGCTAACTCCAACATTTACCCAAATTAGCTTGGTTTTAAGGTCCCTGCATCCACAGTTTCATCTCCTTTTTCCATACACAGTGACTCTGGCTCCTATGGATCAGAAAACCTCTCCACATGCCCATTCCCAATATGCTAGGGAAACACGATCCCAGCCCTGCATTCACCCTGCATGCTAAAATAGACCACATTTACAATAAAAAAATCATATCGTCTTGACAGTTTCTTTGTCATTTCTGTAAACAGTGACGACAAGCTTCCTAAATTGAGAGAGAGAGATTTGCAGGTTGAACATCTTGCCCATGGCCAGATCACTTCATATTAATTTAAATCAATCCAACAAAAGGAAATTTTTTAATTTTTTTTTTTAAGTTTTCCTCAAAAACTTAGTTCTGCAGAGTGCATTAAAAATATATCTGGAAAAGCCAATCTTCTGCATGCATGAATCACAGCAAGCATCCAGGAAGTCTTTACAGTCAAAGGCTATTTCATATCAACACAACCCTATTTTCTGCTCATGAAACTTCCATTCTGGTTCACATTTTTTATGTAAACCAAGACAGCAAGTGGGTAAAAGGCATCCAAGACATTCTGAGGACAGATTGGCCGTCTCGCAAAGGAACTCACCGCAGTACATAATGTTTCCTAGTGGGAGATGCCGGGGACCATTCCTGATCAATAGAGCCCTATATTAGCACACTTCTCATTTTTACACCACCTAAACTGGAAAACAGCATTTAATGGCTCGTGTAGGTTTCTTGACAAACGTCCACTCCATCTATTGTATTTGCTTTATTCCCTTTAGAACTTCATCTTCAAAACTGTATTTCACACGGACAACCTACAGCCAGAGACCCAGTAAACAACATTTGAAAAGCGCAGTACAAATGGCAACATTAGAAAAGCAGGAAAACAGAAAGCTGCACAAGCACAGGTTTTCTCCAGCAAATGTAATTCTTTCAACATGTAATATTTCAAGATTAGTTTTCTCCACTTGTTCACCCTCCAAGAATACCCAGTCCTTGCAAGTATTTGACACTTGTAATAAACCACATGGGTTCCAACGGCGATTCCATTGCATTAGATTCATGCACACCACCCCTATTAATCTTTGTTTAATTAAATCATGGTGGCAACATTCATACTGGCTCCAAATTTTGCTTGGTTGCGAATATACAGGCTTGTCCAGCTACTATCAGCAGCTGGAGACAGCACTTGAGGAGTCCTGTGGTGGACACGGTCCTTTTGCATCCCACTGCCCCTGGAGGAGAGCTCAGTGAAGTTCATGGGCACCCCAAGCCCTGGGGACACCCTGCTGGCCCAGCCTACCCACCTCAGCGAGAAGTGACCGAAATGTTCTTAAAATAATGAAAAAACAATCCATCTGTATTTGCTGCGAATGCAGTAACGAATTATGTTGAACACATCTTTCAATACCTTTGCCACTGTTCCAGGCCAACAAGTGGCTATTTATTATCGATAAGGGATATTCTTACCCCAAACACTGTTGAACAGCCCAAAATCTCCTTCCTTCTATGTGTCCTCACCATGTCCTTCACTCCTCCTCTGCTGGCACAGGTATTTCTGCTTCTGATGCCTGTCATATTGCCATAGCCAAATGGGATAGAACTCCCCATATTTTAACTTACCAGATTACTCATGATCTGAAACTTTATGAATCTCAACTTTGGTTTTAAATGCTGTCGCACAATGTATAAGATGTCCTTCACGTAAAACTCAAGCATGATTTTACCAGTGGGACTTAGCTCTGTCCTTTTAAATGCTCAAACTGAAACCTCAGCTGTGCCAGAGACATCCATAGGCAATTTCCCTCTTCATTTATTCCTTTTATTCCTCTTGTATTTTGCACGTTAGCTCAGAGGAGCATTACAGTAGCAGTACAAACTCTTCTCTAAATCATTTCTTTCGGCACAAACTGAAGAACATTGATATTTCCTAATGTTTTTACAGCACAGCTTCCACGCTTCCTGACGAAATACCTCACAGAAACATCCTACACCTTCACACTGGTGTAAACGTCGTGTGCCCAGTACAGCAACTGGAATTGGATACTAAGGAGGTAATTAACATTTCAATGCCTTTTAACTCAGTATACAGAAAAAAAACCCTAACTGTAATATCATATGACCAGTGTTATAAAAACACACACGAAAAAACCTGACCCTGGCGATGACAAGAACGTGTTGTTTCACTACATTACTGGTCCCTAACTCAAAATTGCACAAGAAAACACACTTTTCAAGAGCAAGAACATTTTCTTGCCCTTCCTTGCCAAATTTTGCCAATAAAGCAACATGCTGTTGCAACAGACCTCCCGAGCGACTCTTCGGGGAACTTGGTTGGTGCTATGAAAGCATAAATATGTTTAAATCAAGTGCTCATTAAGGCCAAGCTGAACCAGGGCTGCCAAATCCAAGCTACCCAGGTGCACACGCTCAAACAGAAGTGGAAAGTGTCTCTGACTGCTACAACCCAAATCAGGGAAATAAGGGGTTGTAACACTGACTCCTTCCATCTCCCCGGCTAGCGGAATGTCCCACCCACCACAGCCAACGGCTGCTAGGAGGCACAGAATCCCCTGGCTCCGGCGTAGGGGAAAATCAAAGAATCATAGAATCCCAGGATGGTTTGGGTTGGAAGGAACCTTTAAGGTCTCTAGTCCAACCCCCCTGCAGTGACAACTTGATCAGGTTGCTCAGAGCCCCATCCAACCTGATCTTGAATGTTTCCAGGGATTGGGTATCGACCACATCTCTGGCCTCTGTCAGCAAAACAAAAATCTCTCTTCTCTTTCAGTCTAACGCCGTTACTCTTTGTCCTATCACTACACTCCTGATAAGGTGCCCCTCCCCAGCTTTCCTGCAGGCCTCCTTTAAGAACTTGAAGCTATTCTAAGGTCTCCCAAGAGCCTCCTCTTCTCCGGGCTGAACCCCAGCTCTCTCAGCCTGTCCTCGTACAGGAGGTGCTCCAGCCCTCGGATCATCTCTGTGGCCTCCACTGGACTCACTCCAACACATCCTCCCTGCGCTGAGGACCCCAGAGCTGGATGCAGGACTCCAGGTGAGCAGAGCAGAGGGGAGAATCACCTCCCTTGACCTGCTGTCCACAAAGGTGACTAACCCGCAGCAGGACGGGGTGCTCAGGCTGAGAGATCTTCATGGAAAGCAGGCAAAGAAGGGAGGGAGGTACAAAATACAGAAGAGAAGATGATGATGGGCAGGCATGAAGCAGTCTAAAATTTAAGGAACATATATTAAAGTGATTAGTAATCACAGAAGCTTTAATAAAAAGCCGAGAATTGATTACTCAAATAGCTGTTGTCCATGGGGGTGTATCGACCCTCTTTCTGATGACTGTCTCTCTTGTGGAAGATGGAGACTGGCCAGCAAAGATGCCATGCTTTGTGCTGCAATTTCATCCTTCACATTTATTATTATTATTATTATTATTATTATTATTATTATTCCTAATATGCTGCACTACACCACTGCAACTGCACAAAACTTCGCATTTTTACATTATCCTTGATTCATTTCTGCTTACTTTTTATTCTAAAACGTCAATAAAAAGATTAAACACACATAAAAAAAGATCACAGTGTGCGCCAGATGCTGAAACATCCTCCGGAGACTGGAAGCGCAACACCAGGTGTTTGTGTCAGACTAATGAAGCAGCATTTGCTCACAGGGGACCCAAAGGGTGGAGCTGCAGGGACTTACACTTTGCTTAAAATCTGCCATTAGGAAGGCAAAACTGCAAAGACTTGAAATTCCAATTCTGATAAGACAGTAAAAAAGAAAAATATCACATTTCTATAGTAAATATATTATCTTGGGGACTTAACAGACTGAGCTCAGGTCACTGCCATAACAATGAACTCCAATAAAATTTACTGAGCATAAACTATGACCTAAGGCAATAATGAATGAACTTAGGGGCTTCCTAATATATTTCCGTATCATTGAGTAAAGCACTTTAACTTATTACAGCTACACAGCCTGACCTCATGCAATCAAATCTTTTCGTAGCAGATTCAACATGAGTTTTTCATGTCAATTACATCAAGGTACAGTCTTTTAACTTTTGCTAAAGGAAGTGTTAAGTGAAATAGCCACTTTGTTGTGGATAAACTTGTGGTTAGATTCTCCATCTAAGAACTACTGTCCAATAGGTTATAGATGAGTATAAAAAAATAGAGCTTATATATTGGGATATGTGCAGAATTTATAATTAACCTTCTAAAAGTTGAGTCCTCTAGGCTTTCCTGTACATACCAACTTTTCTTTTGTGACCCTCCATCTCTCCCAATCCACACAGGCCCTAAGTCTAGAGCCTCCCAAGCACCTGCTTTAGCGAAAGCACTGAATTCATCCTGCACATAGAATCATAGAATCATAGAAAAACCAGGTTGGAAGAGACCCACCGGATCATCGAGTCCAACCATTCCTATCAAAATGATGCACTGTGGTGTAGGAGGAAGAGGGGAGCATTCCTTACAGCTCCATCTGTCTATGGAGGATTTCTGGTAACAGATTCTGGTCTCAGTTTGTGGCCACTGAGAGTCCAGTAAGCCAGCAGGAGCTTAATGGAACTTCAAGTGCTCACTGCATCATGCTGTGAAATACAAGGTGGTACATGTACGTGAAGGCACAGAGGAAGCAAATCTTCTGATGGTTTCGGTATCTAATAAAACTTACTCACTTACTTAGTAAAGCAGCATTTTATTCACGTTATTTACTTAAAAGGAATTATCTGAATTTCTTCTTCTTCTGAATTTCTGAAAATAATACTGAAGTGAAGCCGAAATGGTGAACAAGAGACTTTCAATCAAAATTGTAGCTCCAAGACTATGCCATGTATAGGTTTGATTCAGGACAAGGATCCAAACCGAGACTCTGAGGCACTCAAAGTCTTGACTCAAATATTACAACTTGTGCCCATGACAGTTATAGAAACCACATTTCATACATTTCCCATAATTGGTTAAATCTTTACCATTTTCTCTACTATTCCTTTATGGCAGCCCCTTACTGATGCTGTCCCTTGGCAGAATTGAGTTAAATAGCAGAAGATACTCGAGAAAACATTGACATTCTTCCCAAACTGATCAAAATTACTCCACCAGCACATGCAACTTATCTTTCTTTGTAAAATATTTTAAGCTGGATTTATCTATTTGATATGAAATAAAAAGATAGCAGAAAAGATATTTTAAAACTACCTACTGAATGCACATACAAGCTAATTTAAATCCATTAGATCTATTGTTTTAAGTCTGTTTAGATTACAGTGATACATTATATCAGTTGAAAAAGCACAATTTTCATGCTTTGGTTTAAAACCTTTACTAGGTGCATTCCTACGAGGACTGCTGTGAGAACACTTCAGATACAAACATCACCTTCTTTGGACTTTCTTGCTAACGCCAGGCTAAACCTGCACCGGAGACATCACTAAAGCAGCCACATCATCTCAGTAAATTCTGAGAGTAACACATCAGAGATTTGTTTTACTTCTCTCTTTAAAGGCCAATTCTCTCCCAGCACTAAATGCTTTAATGCCTCTCTTGTTTGCACTCACTCGTTCCTCCTGCCCACGTGGGCTTCATTTCCAAGCCTATTCAAAATGATGTTTTCCAAGCATGTGCCACATGACTTGTTCATATAAATGGAGCAAATTAAACTGTCTCCACATATATCCTATCACATTTGTAGCCCTGATTTCTCTCCTTAACACGTGGCCAAGACACCGTATTATCTGCCTGCAGAGGTTGACCTCAGGATATTAGATTCTGCCACATAGCTCTCTTGTACTAAACCGAGGGGAAACACTTAATCACCCCTGCCTTTTCAGGAAAAAATCAACTTTAAATTTGCCATGATGAAAAATCAATAAACCAGTAATTGCTTGGCTTATCATTGCGTGGAGGAACAAATTGGGAAGCGAAGCTTAGCGTCCACACAGATTTCAGCGAAACACACAGAGTTTCAGGATCACTAAGCCAGAAAAGGGAAAGGTCTCAGAGTGATAATTAAATCTACTCATGCTGATTTTCTGCCAAATTTATTTCCCCAGAGTATATAAAAATGTTTCCCTGCTTACTGGGTAGGCATAACTAATCAATTCAACGCTGGGCCAGCACACACGAGAAACAGGGAATGCAAATTCCAGGATGAAGGCAGCAGGACAATATCCGCCCTAGCGTGAGCACCGCCGTCGCATCGATTTACCTATTGATTGATTTCAAAAGAACAAACCGTATTCAGCTGCATTCCGAAAAACTTCTTTTCCTGGTTATCTGATGTAACCCTTTCTCTCCGTGCCCCTCCATCGTGCAGCAGCATCCTCCAGTTCCTCCTCCTCACCTAACCCAGAACGTCTGCTTTACGACAAGTTGCATTTTAAACCGAAAATTTAAAAACATTATGCATGGTATACGAAGAGAAACCATCCAAACATCTCGCAGTTACGCAATCCAATGCATTTGAATCTTTCTCCCACAGCACATCGTGTGATTTATTTCAACTATTGCTGTTACCCATCCCAGCTACTTTGAATCTGCCTTGCCAGGCCTGGAGTGAAAATCAAGTTTGACAGTAAAATCCCCTTCAGATCGTGGTGTCATTTTCCAGGCAGTCCCGAATGGGAACAAGTAAACAAAAACAAAGTAGAAAGAGCGCTCCGTTGAAAATACTCTTGTATAAAGTACTGCATTTTTTATTAATAGAACTAATTTCATGCAGCAAATTAGCATAGCTCCAATGGAAGTGCAAATGTAATCAAACTGAAAAATTCAAATGAGATGGAGGGAGCCTTTTTCTTCCTTTCTTCGCTTTTTTGTCGCAAAAAATCATTTTGCTGTGTGTCCTTCAACTGGCTATAGGGACTATGGTAATTAAAACATTTAAAACAGCACAAGCCCCCAGTCTCTAATCTGGAGCTCAGGTCAGCTGTCTGTAGATTCTAATTTGTCCTCGATTTGTATTCATGACAGGAAAACGCTGCATATTTAACAGCAAACCAGCAGGAGGGGGCATTGGTGGGCTTGGAGGTCAAATAATTTGATTTCCGAGCAGATTACATGTAACATCCAACATCTAATCTCACACCTGATTTGGCAATAAAATTACAATAAAAGTAATGTTAAGACACCATCGCTATAGGGCGGGGGGTGAAGAACCAGTTTTCACAGGCTAGGAAACAATTCCTTGATTTGCATGGTTGGTTTTGCTTACTGCAGCGAGGAATCTCCACTTCTCCCGAGGAGAGGTTACCACGGTGTTGCAGGCACTTGCTGCCCACCCAGGCTGGCAGTTCAGAAATTTCCTTTTTGCAGAGTTATATTTCGAATTATAAAATGGTGAAAAGCAGTGAAATCAATTTTCCTTTAATATTCAAAATCTAGAATTCCTGGAGGAAAAATGATTTTATTCAGAAATACCTTTGAAAATGGTTTACGACAATTTATTGATGAAACTAAGGATATTTTAGGCAAACACTCTTGTTTGAAGATGAACAGACAGAGTAAGGTTCATCAGGCAACAACTGCCAAAAGACAGGGCAACTTTTATAACTGGATATTTCTTACAGGCCTTATACAATTTAATTACTAACATTTCATCCAGAAGGGCTTGGGGAAGCAGGCAGGGGATCACTACGAACAATTATGCACAGAATAAAATAGTTGTGTGAATAAAACAAAAATCAAACAGAACTGATGTTTCACTTCCTCCTCCCCTTATGCAACAGAAGCCAATCCAGTGAGAATTAACGATCAAAAATATATAAAATTGCTCTCTACATGACCAAAATTAGAACACCAAATTTAAATCAGTCCAGTGTGAAATAATCACGATGCTTCTTGTACAAAGCATGGAAAACTGGGAGAAAACAGAAGTGTATCTCTGTCTGCATGAGTCACACCTCCCAGCCACTAAGGGAAAGCTGCGAATTGCAAACGAGCAAATCGAAGAGGGTTCAAAACTGGCTGTATGCAGAAGTGAGAAGTAAGATAAATTGTGAAAGGCTCTTTATGCACGCAAAGGATGTCAACAGCACCCAGGAGAAGCAAGCGGCTCGGCTGAGATGGAAAGGGAACCCGCTTTAGCACGTGCACCACGATGGGTGCAAGAAGGAAAACCGTCCTGCTTGCAAATACACACGGGACATGAACACACACCAAAACAGTGTTTGCCATTGTGCAGTGTCGCTGGACGTCTTGCATGGACTTGGTATGCTTGAACACGACAAACAATACAATTAGGCCATTTCTTTTCCAGCGAAAATAAAACATTTTGTTCTTAACTGGTAGCGAACTCCTCAGACAAATTGATGAATTTTATTTAACAAGCATCTCTTCAGGAAACATTTTCTATTCATTTTAGAACAGTGCAACATCCTTACAACTTTTTCAAAGACACCACAGGACATTTTTTATGGTGCTTATTAATAAATTGAAAAGAAGTGTTCCTCCTGCTTTTGCTGTAAGTTACCATTGTTTCCAATTCACTACCAACCCTTTTTTCCCCCCTTTTCGCCTTTCCATAGTCATCCTTTAGAATCACTGTATGCAAATCAACTGCCAGCACATGAGCCACTCACAATGGGATGAAAAAAATACACACGACTTTTTCCAAAACACGCTGCAAGTCTGTGCAAGCGAGGACCCAACTGCCTCACCCCGACGAGCCCTGGGCCCCTGCAGCCCCAGCAGCGAGCTCAGCTCTCAGCTTTCCTACAGCAAATTCCTATCGCACTTTCATAGAATCACCAGGTTGGAAGAGACCCACCGGATCATCGAGTCCAACCATTCCTATCAAACACTAAACCATGTCCCTAAGCGCCTCGTCCACCCGTCCCTTAAACCCCTCCAGGGAAGGTGAATCAACCCCCTCCCTGGGCAGCCTGTTCCAGTGCCCAGTGACCCTTTCCGTGAAAAATTTTTTCCTAACGTCCAGCCTGAACCTCTCCTGGCAGAGCTTGAGGCCATTCCCTCTCGTCCTGTCCCGTGTCACTTGGGAGAAGAGCCCAGCTCCCTCCTCTCCACAACCTCCTTTCAGGTAGTTGTAGAGAGCAATGAGGTCTCCCCTCAGCCTCCTCTTCTCCAGGCTAAACACCCCCAGCTCTCTCAGCCGTTCCTCATAAGACCTGTTCTCCAGCCCCCTCACCAGCTTTGTTGCTCTTCTCTGGACTCGCTCCAGAGCCTCAACATCCTTCTTGTGGTGAGGGGCCCAGAACTGAACACAGGATTCGAGGAGTGGTCTCACCAGTGCCGAGTCCAGAGGGAGAATAACCTCCCTGGCCCTGCTGGTCACGCCGTTTCTGATCCAAGCCAAGATGCCATTGGCCTCTTGGCCACCTGGGCCACTGCTGGCTCATGTTCAGTCGCTGTCGACCAACACACCCAGGTCCCTCTCCTCCAGGCAGCTCTCCAGCCACACTTCTCCTAGTCTGTAGCACTGCTCAGGGTTGTTGTGCCCCAAGTGCAGGACCCGGCATTTGGCCTTGTTAAACCTCATGCCATTGGTCTCAGACCATGGATCCAGCCTGTTCAGATCCCTTTGCAGAGCCTCCCTGCCCTCCAGCAGATCGACACTTCCACCCAGCTTAGTGTCGTCCGCAAACTTGCTAAGGGTGCCCTGCCACTCTCAGAGCAGTGGCCACCTTGGAGGACAAGTCAAATTACTTAGGAAGAAGTTAGGAGAAGCAAAGAAATCTAAATGAGCTTTTACCTCAGTCCTTTCCAAGCACTATGGCAGAAAAGAGGAGCTCTTCTCACTCGCCACTCATTTAAAAGATCAGAAGGGGAATTAAAAAGATTTCAAGTACCATCTTGCAGACAAGTCAGAAAAGAGATCGCCTGAACTTTGAGCCATCTGGAGCCATCATGAGACAGAGACATCTCCTTCCACAAGAACAGCCACACGGGAACAGAAGAACAGTTTATTAACCTGAGTTCCTACATTTCTAACTCGTTTACTAAAATGATATTCACATAATCTTGCTCCACCTAATCCTCCTAGAAAGCCGTCGAAAGACTATGCGCACCAGATGGAAGCTGTAGTGCAGAAGAGGGTGAAACAACCGTATTTGGAGCCCCGATCTTAGGAGCGGCCCTTCATCATTAAGAAATGAGGGAATTAACATCAGTGAGGCACTAGGTGCTAGGAGAGCAGGATACTGGGATCATATAGGCGCTGCTTTTTCATTTTGTTAGGATCGACAATTCACAGGCTTAGAGATTTTTACAAGGTTTTATTTTTATATGCATCAAACGCATGTTGTGATGCCTTTTTAGTGCAAGGGAATCTCTCTGAAGCCACAGGTGCTGCTTCGGTGCCTACTGCCTACGGAAAGTCATCATAGATAAGATTTCTACATGATGTCCCCATCTTACTATAATTACATATACCCACTCCACCTACTGCATCCACAAGACAAATTAAAAGAAGTTATTTTCTGAGTGTTCTGGACACTATATTAAATGTGTTGCAAAGTATTCAAGGATTTGTCATGCTCAGCTGCATCAGGACATCCCAGCTCTGAAACATGGCCATTCCAGACACGGAACTTCTCTGTTAAAGTGTCCTGGATTCCTGTCCTACAGACAAAAAGACCTGTTTCATATCCAATCATCTGCTTAAAAAGCTACACTGAGAGCTTAATATTCTCCTGAAGTAGATCAAGTAAATTTCATAGACTTCAAAAGCACTGAGCCACCTGCAGCGCACTTGGACAGTTCAGCTTGCAGGACAAGCAGTCGGAATAAACACTCTGCTTTGAAGTTGCTGTTGGACACATACCTATGTTATCAACTTTTACTTCTGAGTTGCTCCCAATTCAGCTTTAATCTATAAGAACCCCCCAGGCGTGTGCTCCACGGGCAGCAGGACCACCAGGCTCTCCTGTGGTCACTGCTGGGCTGGGCAAATCCACTGGTGCAGCACTGGTGATACTCGTTTTGGGGATACTCCTGGATCCATCCCATTTAGATGGGATGCAGGAACACCAATATGTCTATTATAATAAGTTCTTACAGTGTATCCCAGATAATATAATTAGAAAATTAACATAAAAGAAAGTGTTTCCTTCAGATGTAACGATAGCTCGATACTCTTTGAAGTGAAAAAAAAAGCCAAGCATCCATTTCACTGGTTTTTTAAACATCATTAAACTAGAAGTTTATTAAATGTTAACACCTCCAACCTCTTTCAAACAGAGAAAGAAACGCAATTGATTAATTCAAAATTTTAAAAGATAATTACATGGTATTTTCCATTTTTGTCAAGCACAGCAGGAGCTTCAGGTATAAAATAATCAGTGAGACCAGAACATTCTACCTAAAACTGCATAGGGCCAACAGCAACTACTTGGTCAGGAACAAAACAAGCCTGTAATTACCAGGAATTCAGTATGAGTGACAGTTGGCTGCCAAATTAACCAGTCCTCTGATGTTGAGCCTAATGGGTGGGTAGCGGTTAGCACCGAGAAACCTTTATCCCCTAAAGCCAGTCAAAGTGTGCTAGAACGGGATTTAGCTGAAGAACCAGAGCTGGCAATTTCATCCCTGTTAGATCTGCGAATTTGGGGATTTCTGAATTGTTTTTCTAAGCAGTCAGTACATGCTAGTTGCTTCGGATTTACCTGAAAATGCAAAATAATTTCTTTTCAACTATTTTCTAGGAAAGAACCTTCAACCAAACCTAAAAAGAGATGAAGGGAATCAATCATATAAATTTTTAATAAAGATTACATTAGAGTTTTGAAATACACACTTAGCATACTTCACTCTAAGTCTTACAATTTGAAGCTTTTTAAAGACACCTAGACCTAGAAACAAACAGAGGGTAGGAAATCATGTAAAAACCTATAAATCCTGTAGGACAGCAACCAGCTGAGTCAGACCTCAGTATTAAACTGAGACTTAATACTCTCATTCACACGTGAGGATTTAAAGAAGTTTGTTTGTATCTGAAGTGCAAGTAAGCTTGAATTTGCTTTTGGAAATTATTGAGACTGGAGTTCCAGCTAAAGAAAAAATGGGTAAAGAAGAAAATTGGAGAAATTTGATTGTAACCAAAGAAACAGCACCTGAAGTCAGTACCTGAGAAGACATGGCAGCATGGAAACAGGTAGGATGCATTTTCCTAATCCAAAAATCTTGCTAAGGACCTGTTACAAATATCTTTTAGATATCCAAATGATTTCCTCAAAATTCAGGGGCTTTGGAGCCCCCAAAGACTGCAGCAGTTCAGACCAAGATATGGATTGGGAATTCAAGGGGAAAAGACACAAGCAGGGACGAGGTGTTTGAGATGCCTTGGTTGTTAAGGATTCCTGGATAAGGCGGAAACTCATTCTCAGGAAACTGGTGGGACTTTTAAACAGAAGGCAGGGCATTGGGGGTTAAAAAACCAGCGTATGCGGCAGGAGAATCAGGCTGTGATACCCGGAAGGTATAGGAGAAATGAGATGAAGGCACAACAGATGCAAAATTACAGTTCTGGTCTTTACCTTGAAGTTCAGCTTGGTGTGCTCAGAGGTAGGAAAGGAGAGGGCAGACACAAGGAGATTTTCCAATAAGATTAGAGAGTTTGAAAAGAAGGATGATGTTTTGGAAGGACTGGAGGACATGGCACAGTAGAACTGTATAGATCACTACTGTCCCCTTTAGGTGTTTTCTCTCATTTGCTACACAGTCATCAAGCAACCTACCACCTCTTCCCATTCACACAACTTTTCCTGGTTTAGTTTAGCCTAAGGATTTTGTTATCATATCACATTGGGAATGAAAAATATCTCAATCTCTTAACCTCTCCTTAAATTTCAAGCTGTTCTAAACTGCTTTACTTCATATCATTCTCCCCCTTATACGATATCCTGGCCCTAACCAAAGTATGATTGAAATGTGGGCGCAACACAGATTTTCATAGGAAATGAATCCATCAAAAGGCCAGCTCTGAAAAATTCATGATCTCCTCAAGTATTACATCATCCTCAAACCTAGGGCCTGTTTATTTGGTGGTTAAAATATTGAGTGACCACCCAGGCAATTCCAGGTAGGCAGACAAGAGGCACAGGGCAAGGATAATCAGGAACGCATTTGCACAGAGATTGTTCTCTGTATCAAATAACAGTTACAACCTGAAACCGATCATCATTTCAATCAAATACATAGAGGAGAAAGTCCACTGCAATGACCAAGGTGTGACAACATATATTTCTAGAGTAAAACCACTGTAAGGAAGACCTTCGCTATATTTTTTTTATGTTTAAATCGATGTGAAAAAGTAATAGATGTCACAGAGAGTTAAATAATTCATTTCAATTTGAACAATTGCGATATTTTCTCCGAGACAGGGATATCTATCATGGCTGGAGTGAGAAACTTTGAGGCTCCTTGAATTGTTTGCATTGGCTCCTCACACTGTTGAATATGTCTTTCCCATTACTCACTGTCATACATTTATTTTAATTATCCAGTCGTTATACATTAACTTTCCACCTACTGTATTGCAAAGGAAAACCGCTCCCATCCTGCCAGCATTCAGTGTACCAAATTTCACCGAGAAACAGCTTAACTCCCTTCATGATATCAGGTAGACTAAATACACACACAAAAACTTAACTGCTGCACTTACTGTTTGTAATCAAGAAAAATATCCAGCACAAAAACCAGTGGCACTGACTGGTCTGACCACGGAACTTTGTCTCAAAGTATTAGGTTGCTTTAATGGCAGCAAAAATATTTTTTGAACTCTGGTTGAAATTTCTGGTGCTTTGAACAGTTCTTGTTATCGCCGCAGGAATGTGACATGGCACGAGCAAAAAGCTCCTGCCGCACTGACAGAGTGGCAGAAAGGCCACCTCTGTTCCAGATGCCCCGATAAGAAAATCGTGCAGCCCCACTGGACCTCGATCCCTTAAACACAGGTTCTGACTTACAGGATTTAGTCTGTTATTGAAGAAAAAAAATGTCTTACCTTCTTCCTTTCTTTTCTTTGCTTCTTCTTCACTTCTCTCTTTAGCCTTTAATGCTTCATCTGCTTTCGCTAAAATGAAAAAGAAACACAACAAGTAATGTTATAATTAGTTAATTTATCTTGCCAAAATGCATTTCCTAGGGTTTAAACCAAATTTTGGATTCCTCTTTGTAGCTCAAGCAATGAAGTCAACGTGCATGAAAGAACAGAATTTGGTTCTTGATGTATTTTCTTTAAAGATGTTACTACATAAATGCTGTTAGGGAGGGTAATTTTTCCATGCAATATTGGTTCAATACAAATCTCTGCATTCGTTTTCTGTTAAGTAAAACTTTTAAGAGTTGTTTTTCCTTAAACACAAATCTCCTCACCCTAGTTGTGCCCAAACCATACTATAAAGAAACAAATGCAGTGCATTTAGAAAAAGATTTGCTACCATAGTGAGTAATCCCTAAGACCTCTTTTGAGGCTAAACCAGAAACAAAACAATATTTTCAGGGATGCAGAGTTGCAGATAGCATTTAAAATAGGAATCAAATACCTATTACTCAGTATTAAATCAGGCAGTATACAATTTTCTCTTCACTGCAAATCACAGCAGCAGTACTTTACTCATGTTATGACAGTATTCTTTAAAAAGAATCTTTTTCCCTCTAGAAACCTTATTACTTAATTATCTACTAGTTGCTCAACTGCAGGGGTTTTCAAACACTTTACTACAGATGTTAAAGAAGATTAAAAATATACAGCACCGTAACAAGGGACTATCAATATACTCTGTAAATTAATTAAATTTCTGTTCTAGCACATCATTTATTCCAAAGCATTAATGTCTCAAAGGAGCCATTCTCTTTTATTGCCATCTCACTGCCTGGTGAGCGAACTAAGTGAGAATAAGTCTCTAATAGCATTATGCTTGATGAAATATTAAGTTTTGAAAAGTATCACTGTGTCAAAAGCAAAAGAACCAAAAAGAAACAGAATTTAGAACTCAATCCAGGTCTTCTTATGTCATAAAATCAGTGTAAACTGTGGCACAAACAGCAAAGGTTTATTCAGTTTTGCAGATAATTAGTCCTACCGTTTACAGATTCAATAATTTGTGAAAAATTTGTGAAAAAATTGGTTCTGGAGTGGGATATGAAGGGATCTTTCCAACCCTGATGTCTTGGTGCAGCCTGCAGCTACACCTTAAAATATACCACTGAAATAGTGGTGTCAGAAAATGATAGAAGTGATTACACAGACCTGTTTCCATTTACAAGCTTTTATACATATCTAGACTATATTTAAAGCCATGAAATATTAAAACTTTTCTGCCAGTGAAGATCATTACAAGAATCTATTAAATTAGGTAATAAAAATAAACTGCAAGTAACTCTAAAGACTTTTACTTCATTTACACTTTATTCTCCCTGGTAAAAGGACAAGGATAATAGAAATTCCATTTAAATTTGATTTTGGTTATATGTGTAATTGTAGATATAACCCTTGAGTCATGTAGAAGGCTCAGCTTATGTTTCTTTCAAATTATCCCGCTCAGATGCACATTCTACTCCTTACAACTGTCTTCAATATGTATTAGCAGAGCTCATTAGGCTGAAATTTAATAATGCAAACATCAGGTGGATTTCAAGAACCTCCATTATCAACACAAGATGGATTGCTTATATAGCTCTTGGGCCAACTGGGCACAATTTAGATTCAATAAACTACCATGCCTAAATTTGATTTATCTGTTCCACTATGCTACTTTTTTCTTCCTTACTGATTTGTTGCTGCACGGGAACAATTCATTGGATATCTCAGTGGTTATTCAAGGTAGAAAACATTAAAACGCACAAGAAAGATGTTACTGGTCTATGACGAGATTTCTATTTCATCTTTGTTAACTCTAAATTGCTTATTTCCAACCCTTGTAACTTAGAGCTAAAATTTCTGCTAGGAGAAACAGCGCTGTCCTTTGTAGTTCTGGTTAATTATCACAGAATCACTAAATCACTAGGTTGGAAAGGACCCACTGGATCATCGAGTCCAACCATAACCAACTATGGTACAGGCCAGCGTCATGGGGAAAGAAATTCAATATTTGGGTTTCTACTTGGACAAGTCTTGAGGCTGCTTTGAGTGATGCAATGAAGAGTGCTTTGCACCATATTGGCGGTGCTGAACCAACCAGGAGCTAATGGCAGACAGTTGCATCATAAATTTGTGAGGTAGAAGCTAATTTCTTACCCATCATCTTCTCTTTGGATCTGTGGTAAGACCCCATCTCCTAGAGTTGTAGCAGGTTGGGAAGTATCACGAGAACAACTCCCTATGCAAAATTGTTCATTAACAACAATTTAACTTAGCCCATAAATCTAGGGAGCAGTAAGGCTCCAAGATTACAGGGCAACATCCATTACAAGCAACAGAAGTCACTGAAGCCACGTGTTGCTTTAAGAATTGAATGCTAACAATTCTCTTAAAATATTTTAAGTTCTCTGTTATTCTCCCCTGGCAAAGCGTCATTAAAACCCAAGATTTTGATCAAATCAAATTGCAATTAACCAACATTACAAGAGCACCACAAATTATCCCCAGGGTAATACACCCTCTCTGCTCTGCAGACCACGTCCTCACCCTGAATTGCAGGGCGTGCAAGAACACACGCTGGCCACTTACGCTTAAAAGCCCTGATATTTGGAAGAGAAGTCAGTTTTCCTGCAGTGCACTTTCCTTAAGCTGGAGGAGAACAGAGAGCTGATTCTGACCCCCAGCAGATCAAAGAAGTTGCTTCAGCAAAAGTCTGGGTCTAATTGATCCAGGTAGCTGGAGTGCTGAGGTTGCTCCTGAACCCGAGCTTCCTGCACAGATAAACAGCTAGCACGACAAAAGCCTGACTGCTTACAAAGCTTTCTAAAATAATAAATAAATAGGTGCTCCAGCTCGCATCATCTAAGAGCTCATCCAACCCCAGATAAAATTACAATTCTATTGATTCATTTTTTTTCTCTGAAGGATGGGAAAGTGGCACACGGAAGCCGTTTGAGATGTGTACCTACGCTAAAACAATTAAGTTGTGAAATGCAGATATTTGCTAGTAGCTACTGGGCTATTAATAGAACAGGATGAAAGAGCATTTTAGTCATTTCTAGGTGCCCCCTATCGAAGTGCTTGTTCCAGCCTGGCTGGGATCAGCGGCTCACAGTGCTGGACACAGCACAGAGAAATAAATCCTATCTTTGCTGAGAGAATAAACTATTAGCAAAGAGCACGGAGATGGTACTCAGACAAATAAACATAATGGATAAGTGGAACAAAATTGCTAAGTTACAACAAAGGCACTACCATTTAACGAAAGCTAAGCTACATTAAGAACATCCTCTGTTATGAAAAAATAACAAACTAAACCCAAAACACCCTTCAAGTTTCCATATGACCTAATATCCTAAATCTGAATAAGTTAATATGTTCTGAAACTGAGATTAGCTCTTTGACCAGCTTCAGTTCATCTGCTTTCCAAACCCTGTAACCACCTGAGGTGGCTCAAACCCAAGCTGGCAAACCCACCCAGCGTCACCCAGCTTCTTCCGAAGGTGCAAACTCAATTGCCATGGATTTTGGGGAGCGGTGGAGGCTGACGACAGCCCGAGTGGAGAACTCTCTAATGGAAATGGAGGTTGCCTGCCAGACCTGTAACTTCTGTTCATGTTGAGAAGCAATTATTATGTACAGATCAACAACTGTGGATCAATAACAGTAGGTAATTCCCCAGGGCCATGATCACAGGGATGAACCAGGTCCACTCCTTTGCCTTGCTTTAACCCTTTCAATGCAGACCCGCAATGCCAGCTTATCTCTGGCTTATGCTATGAAGTGAGGTAAAAAGAAAAGGAAAAAAGTGGATGATTTTGTATGCTTTCCAGTTTGGGCAAGGGAGAGCAGCTGTTTGTGTGTCTCCTTGATATTATCTATAGGCTGACTGTAAAGTTTTGGAGATGGAAGGAGACACCAGAGATTGAATATAAAAAGAGTAACTTGGGAGCCACAGATAAACACTGGGCCATAATATCAGCTGGCGTAAATCATCCTAGCTTTACCACCTTCATCCCAGGAATTATCCCATACTTTGTGTTACTAGTGGTTTGCAGATACTGGGTTTATGCTGAGACTCTCTGCCATTCAAGCTGACTCTATTTGCTTATACACCAAACATTCACTCACACAGAACTGCAGGTTCCTATCCATTTTCTCATCCAAAGTTTATATACTTATTTCTTTCATTCCTTCTTCTCAACTAATTCTATTAATTCAGAGTCCTCTTTTCTCTAAACTGTCACTCCTTTATAGAAAAGAAAGTGTCCCAAAAAATACTCTCTCATTCAAGAAACTTCTCTCTTCCAAACTCACCCTAAAATATCTTAAAAAGCATTGCTCATTGTTGGACAAAAAGTACTGTTTTAACTCTACTGGTAAACTGTAAGTGGTTAATCCTACCACTTATACATCTTTGCAAGTCACTTAGCCCTGCTAATACTTTTAACTTTCTAGTCATTTTGGACAACACTAGGAGCAAAGGGCTATCTTTAGCTTACCACGAAGAAACACGCTGCAAAAATCAATAGCTTCTGCATTAAAATATGCTGTTGTTCTGCATGGCATTATGCTAACAGGAAATGCTGGAACAATCTCTGTGGAGACAACAGCTGATAGAACAAAAAAAGAAAGAGGCTTTTCCAGGACAAAAAGAGACAAAAAAAAAAAAAGAGAGAAAACAAATAGTCTTCACAAATAAATCATCTTCCAAATAGCATAAATGATGTGCATCGGGCTGATTCTGCTTGAAAGCTGCTAAAATAACTGGTTTCTAATGCTTTTGTAGAGTTCATATATGGATACCAGCACTACTGCTAGTTAGTTCTATGAGAAACGCGTCTCCCAAGCCAGAGAGACAAGACCAAGTCCTACAACATACGCACAATATTATTTTCTCTTAATTATTGAGCACGAGCAAAATGGAAAACTAACAGCAACAAAAAGGAACTTTAATTTAAAATCACAGCAGTTTCTCTTCATGTATTTTACAATACAGCTAGAGATTATGATTTTCCCCAGGCTTTCACTATCAGTTTCTCATCCGCAGATATCTGCAGTGTTCATCTGCATTAATGTTTTCATGCAGGAGAATACAGACCTACTCACTGCCCGTGGGCGCTGCTTTAAGACACAAGGACACGGCCCTGGGGCCTCTGTACGTGCGCACCGAGTGCCCCGATCGACCCAGAGGGAGCACAGGGTGACTCAGCCCCTCCATAAGGAGTGAAAACCCAGATGGCAGTTGGAGTGGGACAGGGACCAGCCTCCCCCTGGCCGCGGCTGCCTCCAGGGCTGCTCCTAGTGAGTGGGACACGCTGTGCCATCTTCTATCTTCGTTAACGAGGCCAATAAGCAACATGCATAGTTTCCCAGCCAAAGCTCAGTTGAAGTATACATACTGTAATTATTTCCTCAAAAAAGCTACGCTGGGGAATATTGGCGAGCACGACATTCCCTCTTGCGCTTCAGGTGGCCAGACTTCAGTTTTGGTGAAAGCCATACCTACAGTCTATGTAGATGAGATTGTTTGGGAAGGTACAGCACGGAGCAGGACGCTCCGCTCCAGTTCACTGGCTCCATTGGGTGCAAGACTGAACCCCTGGGAAGGAGGAAAGCACTCAGGGTTTGGGAAGCACAGAGCCATTGATGGCCCTCATGGATGGGCCTTCCAGCACCTGAAGAGGGCCTACAAGAAAGCTGGGGAGGGCTTTAAATTGGAAGAGGGGAGACTGAGAGTAGACATTAGGAAGAAATTATTCACAACAAGTGTGGGGAGGCACCAGGTTGCCTAGGGAAGTCGTGGCTGCCCCATCCCTGGAGGTGTTCAAGGCCAGGTTGGATGGGGCTTTGAGCAGCCTGGTCCAGTGGGAGGTGTCCCTGCCCATGGTAAGGGGTGGACCTGGATGGGCTTTAAGGTCCCTTCCAACTCAAAAAATTCTGTGATTCTATCATAGAATCACAGAATCACCAGGTTGGAAGAGACCCATCGGATCATCGAGTCCACTGCTGCTGGAGGAGGCACAGAAGGTGTGTGGAGGAGGCTCAGCCCCGCACCAGGATGCAATTTGTTTTACTTGGTAAAGTCAGAAAGAGAGGAGTGTCAGAATACCCACAAATGGAAACTGTAAGTTGTTTCAGGGGAAAAAAATCAGCACAACTGTGGACTTTCCAACTCTTCAAACTTAAAAATACAGACTCCCAATTTCAAGATGCCTTTGGGGGAAAAAGGCAGCAGGCAAACTCCAAACACATCCCAATGTTACATCTAGAATGTAGTCAAGCCCTCCACGATGCTAATCAGAAAGACTTGACAGTGTTTTTTAAACACAAACATTTTTGCACTTATAAAATATTCAGTCAGCTCACATATAAAAATACAAGTACAGCCCATTATTAATTTACAAGGCCTTATTTAATTTACATGCTATTTTTCTCCAGTATATTAAATTTATCAAGGCTTGTGGAAATCCTCTCAGCTGAATATTCATATACTGACACGTAAAGTTATCTATTACACATCCAAACAAATTCCAACACAAATTCAACACAACTACTGTCACAGATATTTCCCAAGACAGGAACAGAGAAGGAGCTGCGTCCAGTAGCTGTTAGCTCAACACCAGAAGTGGTAACACCACAAACATTTTTATCACACACATTTATGTCATTTTTCTATGTTTTTGTCCTTTTAGGCTGCGCTAAAATAGCATTTTCCCAAAATTTACATAGCACCAGCATTCAGATGTCCACTAGCCTGGTTCATCCATGTAGGGGCCCTCCAACTGTGCCATGACAGCTTCATTTAGCGCTATGTGCTCCAATCACAGGGCAGCTGAGCAATACCTCCCGATACACAAAGATGAGAAGTTCCTGCCATTGCTGTCCCAGGTATTACACATAATTTAATTATACGCATGATTTAATTATGCCAACAACTGTAATTACAGATACTGGAGAGGCTCAAGCATGACGGTGGGTGCAGGAGCCCACTGCTCCCTTCCGCACCTCCAGTTCTTGTGTACAAATTGCCCGTAAGCCCAAATCTGTTTGGTTTAAGCTTCTTCACTCTCCCTAGGTAGAATACTCAGCATTGCGTTTGGCAGGGAGAAGTTATTCCACCCATTCCTCCTGGCATAGGGGGCTGCTGCACATTATTTTTCACCCCTTTAGTGGCACCTAATGCCTGCCCAGGGTAGTGGTGGAGTCTCCATCCCTGGAGAAGTTCAAAAACCATGTAGACGTGGCACTTTGGCACATGGTTCAGTAGGCACAGTGGTGTTGGGTTGACTGTTGGACTTGATGATCTTAGAGGTCTTTTCCAACCTTAATGAATCAATGCTTCCATGATTCCTGCTCAATTCCCTTCCCATAGGAAGGAAAAGTATTTCTTTACCTTGGAACAATGTCTCTCGCTACGATGCAGCTAGTGAGTGCCTGTCTGCTGGCAGCCAGGTGGGTTTCCCAGAATATTAACCATATTTTTAGTAGAAGATATATCCAGTAATGTGGAACTTGCCTCAAAAAGCACAAGCAAAACCCAAATGTTTTCCCCCTCTTATTCTAACGTTGAGTATAACCAATATATTTGTGAAGATAAATCCTTTAATGCCAATGAGGCAATTTTTCACTAGTTTCTTTCTTTTTAATTGTTACTATTTTTAAAACACAGTTTGTGGCTGCCAGACATAAACGACACAGGGCTGTGAGAACGTACAACATAAAGGAGATAATATCCAAAAATCACATAAACCTACGTACCGCAAACCAGCAGAAGTTATTCTTAAGTCAAAACAGGTTAAATATTAAACAAACTTCTCTAGAGAGAGCAGTGCACGTACATCCTTGTCCAGAATATTAACATGCTGGTCAGAAATCTGCAAGGAAAAAACACCCTGAAAAGGGACAAGGGCTGTTGGGAAGTAAAAGGTAAGAACTGACAGATAAAATTCCATGCTGGCAAGCAGGGCCGACCTCCCCAAAGACTTTCCATATCCTGGTTACTGCCTACTGTATTAAGACTGCCTTTCTCATCACTTAATGCTTATTTTCATCACTTTGCTTAAAATATTGATAATCAATTAGGGCTACGTCTGTTTTGCCACAGAATCTGTGTCACAGTCTATCAGACTGTCAGGGCCAATTCAATCCTCATTCAAAGTTAATTTTTTCTTCATAAATCTGCCTTTGGAGGAGTCATTAGGCGCAGAACATAGCCCGAGGTGCAATCACCTATTCTCTTTCATTAGCGGCAGGCAGGGAAGGTGAGGGAGATTATTAGAACTTTGGAATGATCACAAAGCAGCGTGCTGCCTGTCAGATCCCCCCAACATTTAATTCATCTCGCCAACTCGCCAGCACGAGCTGCCAACAGTTTTAAATGGACATTATTCATGAACATCTGTGACATGCTGAATATTCTGAAGCGGGAATGATGAAAAAGCCGTGCCCCCCTTTGACTTGAAAATTAATTCTATGGTCAAAACAATTAGGAATATAACAAACATGTTTTGTGATGTTATTTTCAGTCCTCCGAGATATTCCACTTAAAAAGCTATTATTTCAGAAATATAGGTGTTTAAATGTAAACAGGTAGATTCTAGATGGGCTAACAGAGTATTTTACGGCACTGAAGAATGATGTGTATCCCCCTTACTATAGAATTAACAAGTTGTTAGGTTTCTGTTTTAAGGCAATTACAGAATTAGCTCGCTTCACTATCTGGTTTGTTGATACGCTTCTAAAATGCAGCCAAATGAGATGACACATTGGATTTTAATACGATGCCATATTGAATTACAGCATGTTTTACTCACAGTGGACAATCAGTTGCACTGTGTGAAACAGACTTCCAAAATCCAATATATTTATTGCTGCTTCTCTTCTTAAAATGAGCCCGCTATGGCCACTATTTTTAAGGGAAGAATGGCAGAAACGCTGGTACAAGAGACTGACATTCACAGAAAATATATAAAAACCCTACATGCAAGGTTTTTAACATGGAGATACTTTAAGGAAAATGTATTTACATCTAATGAAATAGCATCAAGAAGTTCCTTGAATTTCATTATGGAAGTCAAAAGAATAGTAATTTACATTTTTTTCTGCTATTAGTATGAAAACAGTGTCATTATCAGCAAATTTCTCATAGCCTCCACCATTTTGCTCCCACAATATTCTCATTTTCTGACTGCAAAATTAAGGGCCAGATCCTTGGCAAATTCAAGCTGACACAATTCCATTGACTTGAATAGAATGAAGAAAATTTGCTCCAGCTGAGCATCTGGCACTAAACATTATATTATTAATAATAATATAATAATAATAATAATAATGACTTGATAAGCAGATCTTGGCTAGGTACACACATCTATTATTTAGTGCATTTCTAATTTCTTTCTTTCTCACACAGTGTTTCCCCCCACACACACGTTTGATAAAAAATTCAACTGAAATATGTTTTAACACGAAGGATTAATTGGTTTAAATTGCTTCCATGGCTCCTGACTCATTGCAGTGGATGCTATTAAATATTGCAAAGATTTGCTTCCATATCAGCAAAGGTTGTGTGTTACCAGCTTCGACATCTCATAGTCAACTCCTGTTTCACCTCAGACCCACGCTCCCCAAACTGCAGCTGAGCTCAGGAAAATGGCATAATTAGATGTAATTCTTGTCTTATCTAATATTTAGTCCTGGAGAGAAAATTATTTCTTCGAATAATTCAATAATTTCAATGGAAATGTTTAAATAGCACCTTCTACCCCAGTTACTTTCTTCTGGGGGAAAGGCGTGGGAGAAGGAAGGAAGGAGGACAGCCCGGAGTTAAATATTCCCCTAATTCATTAAGCTAAAAAAGGCAGTAACGTTTGGGAGAGGAAAAATAAACTCCAGACATAGAAATTCATAGAGTTCTTTGCTATATCGTTCAGGAAGATTTTTCAGCTCAACTGGAAATCTGAGAAGTGACCAATATGAAAGTTTGAACTTGACTTCAGCTTATTTAAACTGTTCTTAAACCAGTATCTGTTATAGAGTTGTTTCTTTCTGCCTCACACAGATTGAGAAATGAGAGCACAACAGAGGGTCTGCTCCAGAAACAGCTGAAATGAAGCTGTTGAGCAGATGAAAGGAGGGATGCTTTTGTATGAGTTATTTCTCAGTCAGCTTCTAAGTTGTTTGCATTTCTGCTCTTTGGCCACTATTGCCGCACGGAGAAGTCTCCCATCCGTGTCCAAGCAGCCAGCTGCCCTCCTGCTCCCAGCCCTGGGAGCCAATGCCATCCCTGCTCCACAGGGAGGAGAAGAGTAACCCTCGGGGTGCAGCACGAGGAGGCAGAACTGGGGTACCAGAGCACCTTCCTGCCGAGAAACAGGAGCCCAAGCCTGGAAGGCAAGGAAAGTGGAGCTGCAAATACCAGAGCAAGGGCTCAGAAAGCACCTTGGCCTTCCTCCTCTCTAATTATATTTTATGCAGTCAAATTACATTCATAATGAAATGGCAGCTTTTATCCAATCTGTACATTTACATTTTTCCTTTTTCTTTCTTTCCAGTCTGGTTGGAGGGGGTGGTTTTAGCAACTTCACATCTCAAGGCCAGCACAGCCCTATTGCTCCAGTGAACTGCAGATCTTGCTTTAGAAGACTTATACAATCTGCATCCCTAATTGATGCTAATTTCTATCTCTTAGAAACAGGAAAAATACTTTTATGAATGCATTTCCAAGCCTTCATCGCGTGAAATGCAGCATGCAGGATGTACAGCAGTCTTGGGGTTGAGGTTTGGTATCGTTCTTACTCCTATTTGGATTTCAACAGGGGCAAGCTGGATCCTTAGGGCCATTTTTGAACATCCAGGAATCTCATAAAGATATAGTTCAAATAATATAATTCTAATAATTGCAATTTCAATTGGATCAGTAGTTGGACTTGATGATCTTAAAGGTCTTTGCCAACAAAAACCATTCTATGTTTCTATGTCTTAAGGTACATCATGTGCCCTTGTGAAAATAACATTTTTACATTATGCATATTACCAAATAAATTAATACCTGTCGTTTGGATGAGAACTTCAAAAATGTACATAAAAATACTGAAGAACGTGTTTATTTTTGTTGGCAACAAGGTGGTTCGTTATAGAAATCCAAAGAAATCTGTGAGCTTGCTACCTCATAGAAGAAAGCAACAATGAAAGAAAGATAAATAAATCACCTTATTAAAAAAAAATAGGGGAAATGAAAACCCTAATTATAAAAGTGCAAGAACTTTGTTTCTGTAACAAAATTCAAGCCAAAGGAGTCAAACATGAAAGCTATAATATTAATTCAAAATGGCTGTGGAATATATATATATAAAAAGCTGTTCTCTTCTAATCCCTGTCTCCAACCGACTGGTTCTTTTAAGCAGTTGGTAGACCCTAACTCACTTTTGAGTCGTCTGCATTAAAAATGGACTTTGAGATTCCTCTAAAACTAGTTAGAAATAACAACAGGTAGGCAAGACTGCAAAACATGCCTGAAACCCCACTGCTGACACATAGGACATGCCTACAGTCTTTACGCAACAAATGCTTTTAAAACAATCACACAAACCATGGAAGATTCATTTAGGTTGGTATTTTTTCCGTGATGTCAGTGCTACCAGGAACCAGCCCTTTCCTTTCAGGGTATGGAGTTGAACTCATTCCAAATTGTCATCAATGTGCATCTCCTCCTGAGCTGAGAGGCTGACGTGAAAATCAGTTAGAACCAAAACGCAACACGTAAGATAAACCCAAGAACTTCTCACTGCTTTCCAAACGAACTACTCAGCCTCGCATCTTTCAGAAGCTGGATGGAGAGGAGAGTTTCACAGGAACAAATCTAGACCCTGTTAGGACCATCAGGTTCAGCATCCCGTGGAAAGCCTGTTGCACAGCAGATCTCAACCAAACTCTCCAGCTCCACGGACTGTGCTCTGTCCTATGTCCCACCCTCCCACAGAGCATTAATTCCTGATGGAATCTGCCAGCCCCTCAGGTCCAATTACCCGCTGCATCTGTATGAGAAAGCAGCTTTATGCTGCACTAACCACATACCTTGTAAAGAAAATATAACAGCTCCTCCACATAATTTCACAAATACATTACATTATTTTGGAAAAAATACGTATTTGCTTAAAATATAAGCACTAACACAAATATTTAAATGATTTCTGAAAAAAAACCTGGCAATGCATTTCAAATACAATTGTCATTTTAGCCTGCATATTGAGAATGACAGTCGGCTTTTCTTTCTGGGGTTAACAGCAGAATTCAGCCCGACAGCTTGTCAGCAAACTTGAAAAATTCAGTCACAAAACTCAGATTCAAAATGAGCCCTTCTTTCATCTGCCAATTTTAAAATGTCAGGAATCCCCACGTTAAGCAAAAAAACAAGTAGATGACAACTAATCTGGCTATCAAAAGGAAGCAATAAACCATGGAATACTTACAAATGATTATGAGGAACAACACTGAGAAAAGCCAAACCAGCCCAGAGCTCCTCATAAGGGCTCCGAGAATTTTCATCTCATGCTTTCGAACCAAATAAAACCCGTAACGAATAAAGCTGTGCCAGTGACTCCCGTCAGCAACACTGGCAGCTGTGACCCAGCTACCCAACAGTGGCAAAAAGCCTTTCTGGCTCAGCAGTTTCACAACAGCTTTTGAAAAGAAACCTTCATACTATGCAAGTTTAATTCTCCTAATACACTTCTGGGCACTGCCCTGTGGACACTACTCAATGACCAATCGTCTTTTCCATGAGAATAATCTTTGGCCATTCATCTACACCGAAAATCACCATTAAACAAAGTAAGATGTGCCGTAGCACATTGTCCAGATAACAACAAATTGCAAAGCTAACCTTCCACATTCATTTCTCTGGCCTTACAGGCGCACAGTTCAGGTATCAACTGCAGCCAAATGGGACATGCTGGAAAAAAAACCATCCACAATCAACCCCAAGAGAGGCATTTGGTGGGGGGAACTCTATGGTGTATAAAGCCACTCCACACATGACCCCACAGAGGTGATGGAAACAAGATCTACTCATTAGAAAACACTTTTGGATGCTTCGTAGATGAAAAAATGGACAAGCTTTCCACCTGCTCATTGTCTTTCTTGATAGAACTGCTTACTAACAGAATACGAGAAATTCTGGGTTTCCTATTGAAGAACAGAACCACTAACATCTAAAAGACAAAGATCTAAACCTTAGGATGTCCTGTAAGATTACTCACCATCATTATTTAGCCTTTACACACAATCTTTGCCAAAGATTATACACCAAACAAAGCTTACCCAGATGTCACCTTCAGAAGCAAAATCCTCTACCCAAAGATATAGCTAGGAAAGTTAATGAAGAAAGGAGTGAGAAACTGCTCCCTAACCACATCTATTGAAAACCAGTTTCAATTTCTCTCAGTTCTTAAACGCCTTGAATAATGGGAAAGGTGTTAAAGAACATCATCTGTAGCAAAAAAGAAGGAGCACAAGTTTCTTGTGATGGAAGTTCTACAGGAAAAACAGATACAGTGCATCCAGACAGCACTGTATGACAAATTATTTGCACCAAACATGGCCACAAGAAATTGAATTAACTTCTAAGCACAAAATTACAATCCTAATCACAGTTACAAAAGTACAATACAATGCAAATTTAATGAAGAACAGAGTGCAATTAATATACAAATACTGGTGCTAGAACCAGGAAGCATTTCAGTGGATTTTTGAAGGAAGAAGGAACTTTGTTCACTCTGCTCATGATAATTTTCCAATTTTGCCATGATGTTAATGAAAAAATCTTTGTGAAGCAATGGAAAATAAACAAGGATCAAAAAAATTTTTTTTTATCTACTCTAAGTCTGTAAACACCAAAATATCGTTAAAGAAGAAAATGTTCTCGAGTATTATAATAAACCATGATAATACAAAAGATATTGAATGGGGCTTTGGAAAATCAGGAAAGGATGAGGTAGAAAACTTCTGGGTGCAGGCTCAAAAAACTTGCAGGATTTACTGTGTATTAAGCGCAGAATCATAAGACAGGCATCCAAAAGAACTTGACACCTGGCACCAAAAGGGGGAGTGTGTGTCAAGGAAAGATTTGTGGGAATGACTTATTACTGATGCCAACACACATTCAATTACACTTCTGATAGCCTTGAAAGCAGGGCGCACAAAGCCCAGCACAAGGTGTAGTTCTGCATTAGAGCACGGAACTCATTCTGATGGAAAAAAATTATGGGAAACTATACATTCTCAAGTTGTATCATTAATTACTACAATAATTTACTGTACACAGCATTATCAAATATTCCCCCAGGATAAAAGGGGTAAATATATTGCTTGAATATTCAGTGGCTGACTGTAAAATTTCATTCGCGATTAACTGATGAAGATGAAGAAATGCTGCCGAAAACAAACAATTTATCTTCCCTACGCACAGCAGATTGCTCTTGGACTCATGCCAGAGGCTATGTGGGTTTGAATTCAATAGCTGCATTAAAAGAAAACTACACCCCTACTACACATAACGCTGAACGTCACTAAATAAACAGTTTGCTGCAGCACTGCTTAAATAATTCAAAAGGGAATTTTGGGTAAGAAACGTTTTTCTGATGCATCGTTTCTCTTAATGTGTTTCAAATAAAATGCTTGGTTTTAAAACTTCTGTTAAAATCCATTAGAGTAAATGGGAGAATAGAAAAGTCAAAGACTCAAAACCAACAAAGGACTGATTTCTAGAAGAGGATTTAAGAAAGATTTGTCATCAATGAGAAAGTCACCACCAAGGGCACGTATCTTGTAATATACACATGCATTTACACTTACTCATCTGCAACCTTGAGAGATTCCAACTGGCTCTCATAAGTCTGGACAACATAATTTTAGTGCAGATGTATGTGCACCTATATATTTGTATAAAGCTATAACAAAGCAATAAATAAGCAGCCTTATTCAACACCAGAAATTCCAAAAACTTTCTCCAATTCAGTTTTATTTCCAGCTAGCTTTAACTTATGATCAGAGTGCTCTGCAATGCCTTCTTTTGCAGTTCACTTTAAGAGTGAATTTGTCCCATTCTTAGAAAATGTAAATAATTTGAAATATTAAGACACCACTAAAGGTTTAATGGCACATAATTACAACGATGAGGAGAGGGAATGCACGTCAAAGACCCTGCTGAATCGTCAGCAGTGCATCTTGGCTGAGACCCATCATGCATCATCTGTCAAGAATACTGTTCTCAACTTACATGAGAACCTATATGATGTCTGTATATTCATTGTATAAAATCAGTTCTTTTGAAAGAAGACTATGCCATTAATTCATGCTCCTTAATTGCATTCCTTGCTAGCTTCACCATAGCTTCTAGAACAGAAAAACCCCTTCTGGCAGAACTTCAGGTGACCTTCTATGACAACTGCTGAGACTAGCACAATGTCTACACTGGCAAATAATGCAGGACATCTGTAAGCAAAGAGGCCGGTGCCCAAGACCTGGTGCCCACTCTGTGCATATTTTGGAGGCTGTTACTGCAGACAGTAAAGAGTAAAACCAGTCCATAACACACATCCAGAACGGCTCGGGTACAGGACAGGGGCAGCTAGAGGATGCCTTCTGAAAGAACATCCTTTGAAAGGAGCTCATTTACTTACAACATGGTACTACAGGAAATCACAATGAACTGATGGCTCCAAGGGCTGAAAAGTGCACATCCAGAGCTGCCACTTGGATATCCCAGGAACCAGCCACCTGCAGAACACCAGGTCCCAGAATCCTCCTCAAAAACACATCTGTGACAGATTTGAGAAGGATCAGTGCAACTGCCTTAGCTAAAGGCCAAACTCACCAGTTCTTCCTCTGTTAGATGTGAACTAAAATATTAAATGAAAAATATTCAAAAGAATAATGATGAATTATTAAAGCTCCATGCAGTTATACTGGCAGGTGTTCAAAAATTTGGGAAAAGCAAAAGTCTCCCAGTATGTGCCGTGTAGCAAGAACACCAGCTTTAGTATTTTTTGAGGAAGTTTACCTATACACCCTACTCTTACCTATTGTTTTTAACACCTCATTTCCTGATAAGAGCCTGGCACTAATATTCAGGAGATAAACAGGACTGGGAACCATGTAGAAGGACTTCTCAGTCTGAGACAGCATCATTCAGTGTGCAGAAAGGAAGCTTCTCCTGCCTCTCATGCACAAACAGCTTCATGTCACACTTGTTCAAGACCATGCTTCAGCAATGTGTAATATTTCTTTTTGAAATTACCTTTGCCGATACCCGTTTTAAAAATTCACGGCTTGTTTTCAGTATAACTTTCATGACAACTTCTTTCAAGTTAGTATCATTATTTAAAAAATTCTTACCAGAGTAACAACTATCCCTGAAAAATACATTTAACTGCTTTAATCACTATTTTCTTGCAGTACTTGATTTCAACTCCTTTGAACGAGCTAAGATCAATAATAACCAGGCTAGAATAGTTTTGAGTCTACACAATAAAAATAGGTAATAAACTGCTACTGGATAAAGAGAATGCACTGTGCATAGGTCAGCTCCAGGTCCCAGGTAAACATCTTGGCTGTGTCCTGGAGCATGTTTCAAGCGCGCCTCCTCCTCTCACCGGGTCCTCCTGCCCCGCTCTGAACACGGGGCCGTTGCACCCTATCGATCTTCTTTAAACCTTCAGAATAATAAATTTCAAGGCAACACAGCACAAGCTGACTAAAGCTCTTTAATTACATCACTGCTGAAAGGAAATCATTGATCAACGGCATTATGGGAGAATCAACTGCCCCCAAACCAGATCAAAGGCGAGGGAACGGCTGAGGAGCTGCCCCATTTGGGACGCTTCCCAGATTAGTGCCCATGGACAAGCAAAAGGAACTCTGCTAACACATGCTGCTTACTACGGTTTTGAAGCTCTCCCTGGCAGGTGTCACGCTCTAAGCATGGTTTTTGATTACCCTAATTAAATATAATATTATCAACAGATCTTCATATTGATCCCTAAACCCCCCTTCGAAATAGAAAATTAAAAGCTCGGAGGGAGGGACTTAGGGGCTAACAGGTAGGTTTAATGGTTTTAATCTTACATCAGCTTTCTGTATGTATATTTCCTAAAAGTATTATTGATTTTTTTATGGCAACAAACACAGAATTTTAATAATTTCCCTCATTAGAGTAACATCCGCTACTCTATTACCAGCTAAATAAACAAACACATTAAAAAGCGGATGTGTGTTAGCTAACAAAAATATTAAACAAGCTTCAATGAACAGTGAGGTTGGGTTTTGATTTTAGACCTTCTTTAATGAAAACAAACTTCTTGTACAAGCACAAGGAAATATTTGTTTTGCTATAAAGTAAAAAGTTGCCTTTCATCAACTAGTGACTAAAAACGTTTAAATACGAATATCTGCATATAGCACATACTCTCATATGCACATTTCACATCCATGATAAAGAAAAATGAGAAAATACTCATGACATTAGAATAAAAAGGACAAGTATTTTGAATTTATTTAAGTTTACTGTGCAATGTGGGTGCTTCCCGTTATCAGCATCAATTACACATCAATCAAATCATAAATGACTGTATAATCCCCCAACTTTGTCCTTTAAAAACTCATTTAGTGTCATTACTTCTCTCTGGCAGGAGCCGCCGTGCGCTAATAGGCACGCGCTGCCTCCATGCCCCATCTCTCCTCATTCATTTCCTATTCCCTCAGGTGGTTCTCCTTGCTAATGCCCAAATGGCATCAACCTGTTGTTTAGCACATCCATGAAAAGGCGAGCCTGCTGGCTAATTTACCAAGGGATTAAAGCCCTGAAACCACTTCAATCTGTTACTCTGTCTCAGTGTAAAAGCTCTGCCCCCTGACAGTCAGGCTCCCAAGCCAAAGGAGGGGGAAAAAAAAATCTCATTTTAAGAAAGAAAAATTCAAAGTGAAAGATGTTTAAAGCAATACCTGCGCATGCCAAATACATCAGGTGCAGTTGCACATGTTTGCAACCTAAAAGCTAAAAAAAAGAGGAAATATTAAGTGTTGTTAGGGTGCTACAGGATTTTTGTGTTTAAATATGCCGATATTGTAGTCATTAACAAAATCTGACCCTTTAATAATGCAAACCATGTTACATTGAACTCAGTGGATATTAAAAGTTCTGCACAGTTCTAGTTATTTCACCTATTTAAAAAAAAAAATTGTATTCATCTGAAAACACATTAGATTTATTTCCATGCTAGTGTCCTGCAGGGACAAAGGGGAGGGCTGCACCGCTATTCCCTTGGCAACAGCCACCAAAGCCTCATTCCCTAAGGATGTTCTGATTATAAACTGTTATACTGGACACCCACCAGATTGTTAAAGTAATAAAATTAATAGTATTGGCCCATCTTTTTAGGAATGGGGCTGTCTGTACACCCGTACAACCAGCTCGAAGGATGCACTCTGCCTTTCTGATGGAGCCTCTAAGTAAAGACCCGAGGGCAAGATCCAGCCCATGCTGACTCAGACATTTCTACTTTCTTCTACCTTCACTAGTTTAATAAACAACAAAGCTATCATTTTTTTAACACTTCAAAAAGCAAATGCAGTGATTTACAACTATTTAATAATTAAATTTTTATGGCAAAGATGCAGTCATCAGTCACCCCGTCTGGTAAGTCCAAAAAAAGTGAGATTTCAATTTATAAGCCCATGGAGTATTGTATGACTTACACTGAATAAAAACACATTTCAAAGGCGTTATTGAACCAGGGAAAGCAAAAGTTGGGTTTGTGGGGTTTTTTTTTACATCAAATTGAGTGTAGATTATGAATTTGTCTGCACATCGCAGCAGCTCCAAACAGTGACTGATGTTTAAAAAGGAAAAGAAATCCTCTTTCTTCTTCCAGTGTTATATTAATAATGTTAGGTAGTATTCCTGGTACTTCCCAACACCAAGACCATCGATTAATCTAAGAAATATTGCACATCACCTGGGAAACAGCCTTTTGTTGGAACACACCCAGCTATTAAACAAGTTCTGTTCTACTCAATATTCCGGTTTGAGATGCAGTGCGTGCTTCATGGCTTTCCAAGAAACATCTATTTTAGATATAAACATATGTAAAATCTATTTAAGATATAAACTGACAATACATTCCAAATGTTTGTGCACATTCCCTAGTGCCAGATGACAGTAATCCTCTGTAAGAACATCTAGGGATTCCCAAAGCTCTTTGTAACTATAACATTGGTTGTCAATATTTGAGGCAATTATCCACTTCTAGAGATGAAAAAATATTTTGTGACTTGGAGGGAAAGGTTGGATAAAGTTTCGCAGTGAAAATTTCTAGTTGGAGAAAGAATTAGCTTGAACTTTCACCAAAAAAAAAAAAAAAAGAAAAGAAAAAAGCCAAACATTAGACTTGCCACTTCAACGAACTATTATTACATGCTTCACCAGTCCATTAAAGAAAGTAATTTAATCAGTTTGTATTTTCTCAGTAAAATCTCATTCAGAGAAATTTTATTGCCAGCTATCTAAATAGTAAATACTTATTATCTTCTCAAAATGAGTTTTTGTTCGCCAAGGGCAAACCCATTGCTGTTATTGTAGTGCTCTGTCAGAGAAACAAGAAGTTAAAAAGGTTATAAAGATACCATTAATGTCACAGGACGGTCTTGTCAGGACTCAAAAGTGCTTAGTAATTGAGGGTTTTATTCAAAGTGTATTAGCACCCATATAAACGGCACAGCTAATACGATGCTTTAGGCTTTATTTTGTTGCAGCCCCGCATAATCAGCTACAAACAGCTGAATACTGTAAATTTATCTGCTGAAGAGCACAGCTCATTTTATCATCTGTTTCTAGGCTGAGTCTTGGAATAAAATGTCAATAAGGTACAGCTTAAAGGCATGGACGAGGTGCAGCCAGCCAGGGCCACCACGCGAGCTCCAGCAACTGATGGGTGCCAGCAACACGTGCTCCCCACGGACACGGTACATGGAAAACGTACTTCATTCAGAAAGTGCTAGGAATACATCCAGTCAATAAGCTTCTAAGAAGTCTCCCTATGGACACGCTGCAGCAGAAACCTGGAAACAGGACAGCCCAAAAGGTAATATTCCTGAAACCCCGTGATAGGTTCTGCAAGCCATCCCTGGTCACTCTGCCACTGGACCTCATCTCTTTGCTATCACCTGGACACAAACCTCCGTGCACCTAAGTTTGCTCAAGCTGTTAACCTACAAAAAAGAGATTCCTAGGGACGTGTTTAGCCTGGAGAAGAGGAGGCTGAGGGGAGACCTCATTGCTCTCTACAACTACCTGAAAGGAGGTTGTGGAGAGGAGGGTGCTGGCCTCTTCTCCCAGGTGACACGGGACAGGACGAGAGGGAATGGCCTCAAGCTCCGCCAGGGGAGGTTTAGGCTGGACATTAGGAAAAAATTCTTCACAGAAAAGGTCATTGGGCACTGGAACAGGCTGCCCGGGGAGGGGGTTGAGTCACCTTCCCTGAGGTGTTTAAGGCACGGGTAGACGAGGTGCTAAGGGACATAGGTTAGTGTTTGATAGGAATGGTTGGACTCGATGATCCGGTGGGTCTCCTCCAACCTGGTTATTCTATGATTCTATGTGTAAACCATTGTAGCTGAATTCCCTTAGATGACTTCTCTAAGGAGGCTTAAGCCCAGCTGAAAAACGAAGCTGAACTTTCTGTAGGGTTTAACCAAACTGGGCCAGGGTGGGCACAAAAGCTGCAAGGAAGGGGGATTTCTCTCTAAGCCTCTCTGAGCGAAAATCCTAAAGCACGAGATCTAGACTATGTAAAAAGAGGTGTACATTAAATCAAATAACTGGTCAAAACAATATAAAGCTGTCCACATGAACACCGATTCTTGCTGTTCTGCATATTCCAATTTTGCCCCTAATTGTCCTAATCAAATTCTCACATGAGCAGCATCAATGCTTTCTAAGTCTGCTCTTCCTCTCTGCCTTCCCCTTACTCAGCCGCTTGTTGGTTTTGCTGTAACCTCTCCCTCCCTTGATGTCTTCCCCTTTACATAAATTTTAGCTGCTTTGTTTCACTCGTCTACAATTTACTTCCGTTCCCACCTAAGTATTAGCCACTCTTCAAACCAGAAAATGCAGAAACAAAGTGCTACTGCAAGCTGGAATACATGGGCTGAAACCAGATGTGTACATCAATGCCAGTGAGAAGAAAACTTTCAAGATTAAGTTCTGCCGCGTATTTCCAAAAAAGCAACTGATCATATTTCATATTTCCATATCAATGCACTAATTAAGAGAAACACTGCTAAGAATACAATTTATAGCACTGCATTTTCACTGAAATAAGCTGCGAGGCAGAGGTTCAACTATCATCAGTTTTCAGTGCACGTTCCTTCTATTAAAAGCCTTGATAACACAAGCAAACATTGCTGCCTCCTCCTCTGCCCCAGCGTTGGCTAAGTGCATAACTACATAACTGACACTTCATTTAATCTCTGCTGACTATTGTTAATGACCCTCAGCCTGAACCCAGCTCCATTCCTATGGAGCTCTGTGCTTGGCTGCTTAGCTCATGCAGGACCAGTTCAGAGGTTCAAGCACTCGTTCTTTTAAAATATAATGTGAATAATGCTTACTTCACAAGGAACTGAGAAATCCATGATGGAGCATTCCCTGTGTGTTTCTTGCCTTGGCTTGATAGCAATGGAACCACAGCTTCATCTTGCTCAGAGAAGCTCCTTGTTATAAAATCATTAACATCTTTCAGAGAAGACTCTCCAAGAGCTTAAGATCAACAGCATATAATGCTCAAAATCTTTAAGACGACGTTCTGAATAAATTGTTTTGCTGGGTATTTTAACAATATAAAGGGATACAGGATGGCTTAAATAAAGAAGCCTGCCCGGAAATCTTTAATAAATTACACCTGTAGCCATAGAGAAAAGCAATAGAAAGGGAATTAAAGGGAGAATCTCACATAAAAGCATACAATTTGATAGTTCACGTTAGCTCTGTTTGGAAATACTTCTCTTTTTCCTTGCCAGGGTAATCAATACAAGTGATATGGCAAAGGACACAAGTTTTCATTAGTCTTGCCTTTTATTAAAGACATCGTTTTGCCCTTTCCTAGGTATCAGTGTAATTCTTGAATAAGCTTGTGGCAACGTGGCTGAAATCATTGTCTGCATATTTAATTCAGTAGGAACTTTCCTTGCTTTTGCATATCAATTCACATTTGGAAGACTGTTAAAGTCTAGCCTTTCATTTTAAAGAAGGCAGCTAGAAAAATACATATATATCTCTGTGTGCATATATACACACATGGTTTATATCACCTGATACACATTCAAGTATATAATAAACATTGTCCCTACCATGTTATCATTTAACTGTCATTTAAAAGCATCCAGAGCAATGTTTTAACTCACATCTTGTCTCTCTCTCCTCACTCTTTGGTTTTGGATCAAAAGAAGATTGCTGGTGCTTGTTTAGGTCTCCCTACACAGCCAAACACCAGCCAAGGAATTAAGAGTTTTAAATGCAACAGGCAAATACAGCTCTAGGAAGTTCGTGTGAGTTTATTCATCACATATTTGGGAGGAGAGCTTGAATAAACTCTCAGAACGCACTTTTCAATTGTTATTACATGAAGGTCTCAGAGTAGAGGCTTCTAGCTAGAAGGTACATTTTTCAAAGGGGAAAAAACTCATTTGTCTTTACATAAAATTATTAATACTTGAAGTAGCTGAGAGACCAGAGCAATATTCAGCCTTTGAAATAATTCTTTTGAATGAGTTAACTAGGATGCTGCTTAGGGTAAAGCGCATTTCCCTGACAGGATGGGACAAATCACAGGAACCACAGACAAATCACAGCGAACCTCCCATCCTCTCCTAAATTTGTTCCTGTTCTAACTCCTGCTATCAGTGCGGGATGATCAGGCACATTGCTGCCTAATTTGGCACATATGCAAGCAATATCACTTGTCTAAAGAAAGAGGTATATTATTTCTTATGCAAAAAAACCCCTTTGGACCTTCCAGTACCTGAAGGGGCTCCAAGAAAGCTGGGGAGGGACTGTTCACAAAGGCTTGGAGTGATAGGATGAGGGGCAATGGGTATAAACTGGAGAGGGGCAGATTTAGACTAGACATAAGGAGGAATTTCTTCACCATGAGGGTGGTGAGGCATTGGCATAAGTTGCCCTGGGAAGCTGTGGTTGCCCCATCCCTGGAGGTGTTCAAGGCCAGGTACCATTTGTACAGAGCACGAAATCAATTACAAGAGTAAATGAAAGAAAAAATATTTTTAGATAGCTAAAACTGAAAAAAAAATCCCCACAGAATAATAGTATTTATAGCATTTTAGAAGATAAAGCCATCTTATTATTACAGAAGTTTAAAGTCTGTTTTTCAAGAGCATTATGCCATATAAAATCCTTTCAAAATAACACAAGTAGTCAAACACCTGGCCCAATACTTGTCAAAACCAGAGATACTAATATTTCATAAAACAAAGAAGAGTGAACAATATAGAAGAAAATCAATAATCCTTATTTTAATTGAAATTCTTACTGGTATTCTTGTAAGTGTGAGAATTTCTCTGAAGTTCCTATTAAATGACAGGCAGTTGTCCTCTGAACCAGCCTAACACAACTGCATCACCGGGAAAAAAAAATAATTTTTGCAAAACATCCACTACTACATTTTAAGATTTATTCAGTCAACACCTCATAGTAATCTCTAAATCTAATGGGACACAAATGCATTTCATCACAGATGAAAATCTTCAGCGACTGCTAAAATGAAAATCAAAAAATTATTACAATCTAGTAGTTTGGCTTGCAGCACACATTAATCAGAAATCATAATAAATCCACATGCTTCTTCAGACAGCACATTAGTCACACAGTTTTGTATGATAACGACATTGACTAATGGGCTCAGAGTTAGAAGGGTCAATCATAAACTCATCAAATGCTTCATTTAATTTCTTAATTTGGACAAACACAATTTGTTTATGGGAAAGATATCAGGTGTTCTTGAATGAATAATGGCTGCGAAACCAAACTCCATTAATCAGCTCTTGATTACAAATGACTCGGAGATTGTTTGTTCTAATTTCATTCATTTGGGTCAACAAAGAAAACATGAGCAAACAAAACCACTTGGAGAAAATGGCACACTTAGTTCTCCATGTTTAATAAAATTGTGATAAATATTCTTTCAATAACTATAAAACAAGAATTTTATTACTCACGTTAAATACTATTTGTGGTTCAAGTGAAAAAATTAATCTATAGAATTCACAAGAAGACCATGTAGGCAGGAAACAAGACAAGGTGGTGGACAACCATACCTCTGACCTCAAGCACCATGCTTGTATTTCAGGTTTTCCTGAAAGGATGAATGTAAAAAGCACAAAAACATCAGATGTCACCTTGTGGAGAGTAGGAGCAAGGACACTTTATTTCTTTTCCACTTATTTCTCCCTTCAGCAAACTGAGTGAGGGATTCAGGCATACGACACATCTGGAAATCGGATGGAGAGTTCCAAAACATTTAAACACACAATTCCTGCCCACCAGCCCGAGCCACTTTAAAGATTAAGCAATTTAAAGCCCATTTCTGGGCATTCATGCTATAAAATCCAGCCAAATGCTCTCCAGTTTCACTTGTAGAAAGCCTAAACTGAAGGGTGGTAAACATCTAGAGATTTACAGGGTATCCTGGCCTAACGTATCCAAGGGGCACACATTCTGGCTAACGTTTTAATGAGCACAGACCAAAGCAGGCACCTTTAAAGAGAAGATGGCACAACAGATCAGGTGACGTACAAGAAATAAGTATTTCGCTATCAATATTAAGCCATAACATTTCCCAAAAGGCACACTTAAACAGAAACCAGCCGCACAACCACATATGGTTTCTGCAGCCAAACCAGTTTATAATTAAATTACCAGGCAAAGTTGCTAAATAGGAATTGATATAAAACTTAAGCTAACTGAAAAATTGTCTTTGACTTAAGATCAATAGCAGGACTGAAAGATTCATCTGCACATAATTAGCACACATATTTGCATCAAAATCATGTATACCATATGCTACAATGTTACTGAAAACCCATTAGTTATAATGTAAGCCCAAGATACTTTTGTTTCTTGGTAACACAAAAAACAGGTCTCAGATAAAAATCTACCAATTAGAATTATTTCTAAAGGCAATTAATGTTCATTAACTAATAAAGTTACTATAAAGTCTACTTAGATACTCTGGCTTACATTATGGCATCCTTATATTAGCAACTACTCATTGGCTTCTTAAAGCAAAAAAATATTCTATGCATTCTACAAAAATGGTTCAAAGCCTTTTTTAAAAATTCTTTTGTAAGAAACTAGAACAGGTTCATGAAGTGAACAGCTTTTAGACACCACAAGGGTATTTTAAGTTGTAAAAGCGGATCACTTTGTTTCAAACACATTGTATTCTCCACTCAAATTTGTTTAATTAAAATTCCATGTTTTTCCAGCAGTCAGGAAAACGCAGTTGAATTAATTATTGAAGTAATTATTGATTAATCAAGAGTTTACTTTGCTGACCAACGACACAAAACAGCTGAACTTCAGGATCACATGCTTTGTAAGGACACGATCATTATTATGTTAAAAAAATAATTACTTGGAGTAATGACTTTTTTATATAGTTGTCACTTTGCATAGAGGAAATATTCTTTTTTTAGCATTCTAATGAGATTATGTAGCTTTGCCAATAAATTAGGTGCAAGTAGTGTGTGAAGAAATGCAGTTAATATCCAGCTATACAAGCACTTATGCCTGGCGATGAAGGTCACTGGTGCAGACCATCCAGCTGAGTTCAAATAATTTCTGCGTGTTCGTGAAATTTGGTCTTAAAATACCTGCAATTCTCATAAAACGCACAATATAAATATAAAAATTAGCTACCATAAATTTAGTCCAATGTTAATTTTCTTGATTTTTTAAATTGTTCTATTCTGATATAGCTCAGAAATTGTTGCAAAGTGCTCTTTCTGCTGATGTCATCAACGGAATGGTTTTTGACACAGAAATCTGCAGTGTAGGAATCAGCAGTTAACCTAGAAACTTGGTTCACTCACTCCATAATTAGATGAGCTTCCTAAATTAGCTGGTTTTCAAGAATAGGATAAAATCTTCCATCTTCAAAAATGTACCCAAAGCAGAAGGATATACTATGAAAACTTTGAGAACTCACTCTAAGCTGAGGATGCACATCTATCACAACAATACGACCTGAGCAGGTGAAAACAATAAAATCAACCATTTCACCAAACAAGAGTTGTGAACTTATCTGTAGAGTATGGTGACAGGATTATAGACGGAAGAATAAATGTTCAGATCCTTATGAAAAGGATGAACTCACTGACTACCCTTTTCTGGAGCTGTGGAAAGCGACACAACCTCTTACTCCATCACTCAAGAAAGACAGCACGTTCCATACATCCTATGGCAGCAAAGAGAAATTGGTCTGTTCACTCTACTTGGATGATTTGGTAGACATCTCACTAGGGAAATTCCAGTTTATTTACCTTTAAGAGAACTGAGACAGGGAACAATAGCAACCTTCATACACTGGTGCAGCCTCACTACAGATCAAAACTCCCACCAGGGTCCACAGTTTCATAGACACCAGAAGAACTACCCTTCATCTTCATACACCGAGACCTCTCCTTCAGTCCTTCAGACATCAAGTGTTTGTTGAGAAATAACTGTAAAGCTTACTTAACAAAAAAGTGATTGGGACCATTCATCAATTTTTTTTCAAACTAGTCTTTCTGAAAGACTTCAGTTTCACTTCTGAGGTTAATGTAGTGACACAAAGGAAACAAAACTGGTAATGAAATCTGCACATGCGGTTTCTTCTGCTCATCGCCAATAATGATATTCAGACCACCTAGCCACACCTCTACTGGCTAACTCTAAGCATTTGGAAAGACAGACAAAACAAGACATTGGGCCGATGAACATAATTCAAATTTGATAATCGGAGTACCAATAAACAGAGTGCTCAGTCTCTCTTTCAAAGCAGTGCAAGAAAACATCACCTAGGTCAGATAGCTGGATAAAAGCAATACTTGTTGCTAAGTCCTTCAAGATAGTCATAAAAGTAGCAGTCCAAGAAAATTCTATTGTTATCTCTTTGCATCCCAATTGGTATGCACGAAAGGACCACCAGGTATGTTTGCAAGTCAATTAGAAACACTGCAGATGGGAGGAATCTCTCTTGTTGCATTAGGTTTTTTGCAGCTCACAAATGTGACACACCACTGTTTCATGCATTTATTTATTTCCTACATTAACCAATGACAAACCCCCTCTCTGTTTAGTACAAAACACACTTACCTAAACTATTAGTCACTACTGCCAGCCTAAATCTTCATGTCTGCCATTGAAAACAAGGCAGCAATGGGAATGACTTTCTCCTCAAATTTATTTCTGAAAACAGGAAAAAATTTGAGGCCTCCTCAGCAAAACCTTGCAAACTGAGCTTCATGAATTTCAAACTAAAATTTCTTTTAATCCATTTATTTTCTTTTATTATTGTTCTTGATGTTTTAATAGCTCACCCTCAGTATAAGAGCATAATACAAATTTAATCCTCAATGATTGCCACATGATGTGTAGCCTGTAGTATAACAAAACCCAAAGTCCTTACCCTGTGCCTGAAAGCCCTCACAGGGTAACGGAGCAGGACTTTGTCAACTAAAAATGCCTTCTGGAAGCAGCAAAAATAACCAAGTTGTCTGCGATGGGATGGGGACAAGCTATTTAAAAGCCAGCAGTTTGGTGCAGCTCTTAGCATCCCCTGTTCAGGTCCCTGTGGCTTCCCTTGCACTGGAATCCCAGGAGAACACCCTGCCACATTGCCACCTGGTTCCCAGGGAGCTGCTGGTTCCACATTAGTGCTCGGGCATCGCTCTTGCCTTTGCCCACACACATACACCCAGGGCTTGCTTGTTCCGTGGTGCTCCCATTAGGAACTGGTTCTTAGCCATTCAAATTCTCCTTAGCCTGGGATTCAAGCAATGCTGCACAAAGCACCTTTAAAAACCTTTTTAGCTCCTACATCCATGCTTATCACATAAAGAAATGTAGGTCAATAAGACATCTTTGCTCATGGAATTGATATTTTTACATAAATAGAGGTCAAATTCAATTATTCAAAGTATCAATGGACACTACTCAGAACAACTGTTTCATAGAAGAGAGAATCTTACATTAAATCAAACAGAGCAAACCACATAGAAACTATATTGAACTCTTTTTCAATATTCACCAACTTTTAAGCTTGTTCTAAGTTCAAATTCTTACAGTTTCTGGATAAAGCATTATTTTAAAAACTATTTTTAAATTTCCATGAAACAGGTAAAGTATTTTATGCATTATTTCATCCTTTGTGCATATACACCAGCACGTTATCCAGCCTCCTAAAACCGTTTGCATAATTAGAAGTTCAAACTAAGCCCACTGAGTTTTCAGTGGAAAGAACACAAAATAGCAAGATCAAAAGTAAGAAAGCCATAATCAAAATGAGAAATTCATAAACATGTTATAAATTTGCCATTTACAATCAAGCACCAATAAACCGAAATTTTTCATACTTGTTGCCACCTGCCTGCCTTACTAATCTGCATGGCTAGAAAAGAGCAAAATAGAGGCCATCCTATTTAACTAAACAGTTTTTATTAAAGTAAAAGAAAAGCAAGAATCTATGAAGTAGCAAGTGATCCTATTAGTTCCACCAGAGTAAAATCATACAGTCTACGTATGTGGTCCTTTCAGCCACATCTGTTATAGGCCATTTTGATACCAGAACACAGAGAATATCTGACTTTATTTATCAGGCACTGAGTGCAAATTAGGAATTTCCTCCACGATAACATATGTTATAATGGGGAGATTTTAAAAAAAAATGCCGTAAATATTATAAAACACTTGTATTTTCACAACAGCTAAAGCCTAAGTGCTTGTTATATTCGTTGATTTTCTCTTGAAGGAATACAAAAATGTAATAAGGATGCATGGTACACAATTAAAGGGAGAAAACTGATAGCATAATTCAAAGATAATGAGTTAAACATCCAATATCCAGAATTGCTGCCAAATTGATCTGATAAATGTTAAATGCTTATGATTTGTATTCATCAATTTTTACTGCATATTGCTAATGTCATATCAGTCCCTCAGTTCTGTAGTTTCCTCTAAATAAGCTCTGTCGAGAATTCTTTGTACAAAAATGCTCTATTCTTGAATGCTCTTTCAGCGATAGATTGAAATGCAGATTCCAAAAATAGATCAGTCACTTATTTCAACTCTAGACCTTTGAAAATCCAGATCAATTGCCTTTTGTCATCGTCTTTATATAGAGAATACAAAATTTCTGCTTATCACCATAGAAAAACTTTCAGACTACTTTGGTAAAGGCAGCTGGACCGGCGGTTTGAACTGTCCACATCACATTTCTTATCAATACCTTTACATTTATGGCTGGACTCAATGATCCAGTGGGTCTTTTCCAACCTAGTGATTCTATGATTTGGGAATATTTACACACATTTTAATCTTTATGAGAAAACAAAGGCGCTGTACAACAGTTTACAGCACAAATTAACTGCCTTTAAAGTTTTGAGGATTTCTGCTAAGCTTATGGGTTTTAGCAACGCAGAGCAAACTTTTTCCTTAAAATTAGCGACACGAACGAGCAAACGATTCACACAAAACCCCAGCCCAAATCTTCTGTGGTTCCCCGTCTCTTGGTAATGAAGTCTGGGAAAGAAATCACAGACACCCAAGTGGTTTGGCAACTGTAAGTGACAGAAGCTCAGCTAAATCCTCTGTTTACACTGGGGATTAGCTGGGTAGATTGTGCGCCGCAAACTGAGCTGTCGATGGTCAAGGGAACCTGCTCCCTGTCAGCCCGTGGGGCAGCAGCACAAAGCCCGGTCCTGGTAGGAAGTGACCCATAAACGTATCCCTACGAAGGATTTATACAAAGCCAGTCTGCCTCATAGAAACTCCATATGACCATTAACTGGCCTGCAAGGCCTGCCAGGAGGCCTAATTACAGGTCTACAGAGCCCAATAACAAAAGCTGAAGAGCTTTAGCCTAGGGATGATCTGCTTTATACTGACTTGAGAGAGTCCATATAGAGTGACAAAAAGAAAGAGGTTTAGCTTTAAAATTCTCCCAAGAGACAAAGCATTGTAGCTAAGTCTGGAAGGCCCGCATGCAACATACTTCAGATGGGCTTAAACATCCCACCCTCTCAAAATTAACATTCAACTATTGCCTGCTTAACATCTGCTCAAACACAGCAAGTTGCTACGATATTGTTAGAGGATGCAAAAAAGGCTTCAATATTAAGAAGGGCAAGTAAATAAAGTCACGCAAATATAAATTTATAGCCGACACCAACAACTTGCACTGAATGACAGCTTTTATAAATGAAAAATCGGTTGCCTTAAGAATTAAAGTGAAGTGCTCCAGTATCTTCAAGTTTTACCCTGTTTAACATGAATAAAGATACTGGCATTAATCTACAGCAACAAAGAAAAGAATTATTTCACAAAGTGCATAGCAAAGCCAGCATAAATGAAGGCCTTGGAGACAAAACTTCTTGACAGCACCGAATTCTTACCTGAACATAAAACCAGCATCTTTCCCTCCTTCCCTCACAAATACAGGTGAATATTTTTTTATATTACCAGCTCTCCCACAATAAAGAGGCCAGAAGTCACAATTCCCAGACCCAGAACACACCAGCAAAAAAAGAAGAATCCAATTAAAAAGAATCTGGCTTACCATTTGCTATCTTTTGTCCTTCAGAGAAATGAGTTGGTGTTTTCTAAATCTGTTTTCTAAATCAATATCTAAGTTAGATTCCAAAAGCAGATTTTCCCAAGATACTAAATATCTGCAACTCCTGCTCAGGCTGATCAGTTGGCCATTGGACCTACCTTGCATAAAATGAAGCATCTTTGATAAAGAAAGCAGGGAAGAGCAAAGAATACAATAACAAATAATTGACTTTTTTAAACTATAGACATCGTGCTAGAGCAGGATGTGGGAAAGGTGACACACTGGAAGTGCTTTTGAATCTATATTCCATAAATCCATGACAATATTAGTGTATTTCAATATATCACTTTCTCTTGCTTAAAAAGCCACAGGGATAAAGGTCAAGTAATTTCCATTTTAATGGGTTGATGTGAAGCAAAAATAATATACACAAACATCTTCAGATTGAGAAGACAAATCCAACAAGTAAATACTTTGCTGAAATATCAGAAAAAGAATGAAGCAGAACAAGGACTATCTAGTCTTCGGTTGTGTACAAGCAAACTTCAAAATCCATCACCAGCTTGAATCTAAAGTCGAACTGCTCTTAAAACTAACAATGGCGTTTTATAGACAAACTATCTTTGGTTCATGCCCATCAACATATAACAAATGTTGTCCCCTTACACAGGTAGGTACCATTTGCTGTATTTGTGTTACATTTATCCAAAGACATTTCGAGTATATTAAGAATAAAAAAACCCCACTAAATAGGCAAAGTAAATTTTATCTAGGTTAATTCTTTCAAGGCAGAGTAAGCTATGGAAATCTTTCAAACGAGATGAGCAAATATATTTGAACAGAGACAATATATGAAAATGTTAGGTTATCATGGGAGTTGGGATATTAATGGCATGGAAACAACAAGGAAAGGGGAATGGAAATGCCAAGGTAACAGCACATCAATGGAAGTGAACAATGACTGGACCTTCTCAAAGGCCTCTCCAACACTTGGTGGTAACGTGGAGCGGTTATAGAAGGTAAGACTGGTTTTGTTTGCTCAAACCACAGAGGACTACAGTGTCATTAACCTCCATTAAAATATAGAATAACACATTTTGAATAAAGCACCGTTTTTTCCCCCCACTTAGCGGGACTGGAGCAATTCCTGTAACATCTGCACCCAGACCCAGCTATAAAACTTAATTCCCAGGTTTGGGATGGATCCTGTATCAAGCACTGCACGTGCAAACAGCAGTCTGTTCATTGCTACTAAAGCACAGATTTGAATTTAAATTATATTCAATTAAAGCATACAGCATCATGCTACAACAGCAACGCCAATTAACCTGTTGATTGTGAACTCTTTGAAAAGCTGCCCTGCAACGTCTAACATAGATTTCTTTTCATTTTTTTAAAACCTAAAGGTGAAAATGTGCTCATTTTGCAACGAACCAGCACGCAAAAAGATATTGAAACAACATTGTTAACATTTCCAACACTCCTCTTACACCAATTTAATGACAATTCAATTTAATTAACTGAATACAGGACTTGGGGAAGAAGGGGCGGGAGGGGATGATTTCATAAATGCCTGAGATTACCAAGACTTAGCTAAAGCCAGGAGAGCACTTGTTTCTGTGTTTTGGATGGTAAAAAGAACAGATTAACTCTCTCCAGTTATTTATGAACAGCTTGCAGCTTCAATCTAAGTTTCAGACTTCAATTGTGAATATTTAAATTGAACAATGCCACAGACCTTTAGATGTTTTTGGAAACTTTTTGGACCCAGGTCATGATGATATACAACCCGTAGGTATCTTTTATGCATTTCCCAGGTGTTAAATTAAAAAGTGAGGTGTGATCGATGTGACTAGTATACACAAATTGTGCTTTTTTAGGTCAGTGCTGTCACATCTATTTTATAATTATATGATTCAAAGCTATATTAAAAGTCACGGAGAACAATGAATGCATTTGAAACTCTGCAATACAATAGGCTAGATGCATCTTTGAAAAGAAATATCAGCAATGTGTGAAGATTGGTATTCCTTAAAATAAGGCTTCCATAAGTGGAGGGGGGGAGGGAGATAAAAAATGGTGTTTCTTGGAAATTGCTGCTTGTAAGTTAAAAATACATATATGAGATGAAAGCTAAACTAAAAACAAATATATATTTTATTACAATACATATGGAATACTGAAAGCTTTCCTTTTTGCCTGACAAACTGACAAAGATTTAATGGGACAATCAGAATAAGGTGCAGCAACTAATTAGGATTACAAAACTCAACAGAGTACCACTTTAGAGCATTAAATCTTTTATTTAATAATCTAAAAGCAAATGCAAGTACCTAAAGAACATCCAGTAATGTTATGTAAAAGGATGATTATCCAGTTATAGATTTGTCATAATTACCACAATGCTCCTACAATGTAAGGGTCTGGAGTGATGTTTTCCCAATCATAGTGCATTGAGACACACAGCTCTTGCAAACAACCACTCAGAGGATGAACTCCCTGCATCAAACGCAGTGAAGTGTGGGGGGGCATCCAGCCAGGTCACGTCACCCCAGTGGCCTGTGACCCCCAAAGTGGGAAGGAGCAAAAGCCACCTTGTGGTACATCACATCCCAGGTCAAATTCACAGCAACTTCCACAAGGGAAACCCAAGAAGTGCACGTCCAGGCCTTTTGGACAGCTTGCTACAAATTTCTGCTCCCACTTCAAATAAATAAGTATAAACACACACATGCACTAACTTAGTTCAGCGCTAAAAAATGAAACAAACCCAAATTTTTGAGGTAACAGAATCAAGTCTCCGTAGCAGCAGCAACGAGGGGACAAACACATGAAGTGCCGGTTCTCAACAGCAAGAAAAATTACTTATTTTCATCTCCTTAAAGGGATTTACTAAGTGCCAGTGATGATGCACACCAGTTTCATCTTAACCAGAAACCAAAGTGAGCTATGGAGAAAGGGATTTAGCATTTGCCAGACAGAAAAGGATAACATTACTGTCTTGACAGGTTTCATTTTTCTGATATTACAAAAGTTAAATACATTTTTGAAGAATATAATTTTACTTATAATAGCAACACTTACCGGCTGCCTCAAGAACCAGCTGTAATCTAGCTTTGGCCTGTTCAGCAGGAGTCTGCAAAGAGAAGATTTATAAATCTTTATATCTGTTTGCACATTTGACATACAAAGTCTCCCGTCACTGACTACGGGACTGCTATCACCAATGGGGAGCAATCCCCACATCATCTGCAGAAAACCCCAGAGTGAAACGAGTACGATCTTGTTGGAGTTAGGAACTACTAGATACATTTTGGGTGGACGAGGTGCTGAGGGGCATGGTTTAGTATTCGATAGGAATGGTTGGACTCAATGATCCGATGGGTCTTTTCCAACCTGGTGATTCTATGATTCTATGATTTTCAGAACTGACAGAAAATTCCATCCCAATTAGGTAGCGCTGTGGCACCCTGACCGACCCCAGCACCCGTGGCCAGGCTAAGCAGAAGCCACCTCCAGCTAATTCCTTAGTCCTCCAACAACAAATCCTCCCCAGCTCCATTATACAAAAAAATCCACGTGGCTACACAAGCGTGCTCAAAATCTGGCTGTAACATGATTAATATGGCAAGTTTTCACACTTTTCTGTTATCTGTTTCGATTTTTTCCTCTCCTTAAGGTATTTCTTCACATCTGTTGGGTTGAGGAACATATTGTTGGCTGTGTACCCACTATGCTAATTATTCCAAGTGATGTTTTACTGTGTCCAATGTGCTTGCCATCCCTCTAATTTTGAAGCCACCCAAACGTTTCCACAGTTAAATTTATACACAAACCACATTTGTCATGGAGTTCAAAAGTTGATTATTTCTGTAAGCATCTGAAAAGTTTAGGAGATTTCTGCTCTGCACTAAAAACAAAACATGACGGAAATTTTTGGTGTCACTATTCAGCTTTGCAAACTCTCTGGGCAGATATTGCTACTGGAACAGTTTTCCTGATAACCATTCTAAGTCTGCACCATTCCAGTTTCACCCCATTAGCCATACAAATATTAATCAAGGTAATCAGGCAAAACTCGTCACTCAGAATGTCCCAGCTGATGGTGCTCTGTAGGGCAACAGTGTTCCCCTTACTCAAAATTTCTCTCAACCACAGACACCTCAGATTGCCCTCAAACTCACACTTTTACAGCAGGATTGATGTTGTAACACTATAATATGTAATCTGTATAAAACGGCTGCCTTCTACTAATTATTAAAAATAGCTTTCTCCTTTTTAGGGGCTTCTTTTTACTTATTTACTAATCTTTTGCTTTACATTACGTCTACCCCTATTAGAAGAGGCTAACCGATGACAAAGAACTCAATTTCTTCTACAAGAACTTACAGACCGCTCCTTTCATTAGTGTGCAATGTGAAAGACATTACATTAATCCAAATTGCATGAATTTGTTTGAAAAAAACCCAAAATTTAAATGAAGATGCGGATATCCAGTCTAATATTTTTAGTTTAGAATTTTGCTAGCTGATTGCACAAACCCAAATTTATTGGGCAAAACTCATTATTATATTTGTTATTGCAACTATTCCACCAGTGCTACCATTAGAGTTGACCACCAATCTCAGTGGCAGCAAGAAAAGTCTTGAAATTTATTGTAAAAATATCTTCAAATTTCTTCCTCTTGCAACAAACTAATTATTGCAATATATTTTGGCATAATAAATACACCACTAGAGTTAAAAATAAGAGAGGTAAAGAAAGATCCACTTTCCATTCAGAAGAAGCTTGCCCAACTTACTAAGTTTCACAAAGGCCATACTTGGACTTGCAGTTTTTCCATTCCTATGGCAACTTTAGATATAAAAGAAAAAAAATCACCAGGGTTACTTTAGTATGGCAAAATATTGCAGCGCAATTTAGCAGAGAAGAAAAAGTCTTTGGTATAAAAACACTACCGGTGCTGACATGTTCACATAAACAGGCCAAGTGTTCGGGCAACCCCACCCATCAGTTGGGTGCTGGCACCCAGTAATCTTGACGTCACGTTAAATCAGATTCCTATACTTGTTTTGTCCATTCTGTAAGAGTGTTTAATTATCTTAACTGATCCACTGCCCCCGGCACAAAGGGTGCAGCACTGTTTGAGCCACGGTACATCCCAACAACCCGAGTCTGTGCAGTGCCACCCAACATTTTGCACGAGCATCCTCCCAGGCTGCAACTCCCTCCTACGGGCTGCCCAACGCAGGCAGCAGCACGAGTCGATGCATTCCTAAAGCAGCTCTTTTTCGGTAAGACTCCAGTGTGTTTCAAATGCCATGGGACTGGTTGTGTTAGGAGACAGTTTTCCATTCTTAGAGCAGTTATCCAGTTAGATATTCAACAAAAACACGCCTCCTAGCACTAAACACAAAGCTCCATCAATATTCACAGAGCTATTCCCCCTGCTCTGAGACATTCCACGCAGCTCAAAATGCCTTCGCCACCACAGAGGTATCAATTTAACTCGGCAGTAAATGGTAGGCTAGACTGAAATTCCTCTTTTACTCACCAATATCCCACTGGAAATTGCACGGACAGTTGCTTTGCAGGCATCTTCCCCTTTGTCCCAACCACAGCCCTAGCACTCACTGATACCCAAAGGCTTCATGGACACCAGTACACCCAGAGGAGGACGTGGTATAGATGCCTTTCTATTGCCAATCAATACGCCCTGAGCAACAAATGCATGAAGGGTTCTTAAATAAAGGTTACTAGCATGGCTCCAGAAAGCATCTGTCCAGCATCTGACCTGGTGGATGAGGTCAACGCTCTCAGAAAATGGACAAAGATGAATTAATCTGGAAATCACAATTAGACCCCCAAAGAAGCCGTCAGCAAAGTATGAGAAAGACTGACTACTGGAGGTTAGTATTGATTTAGAATACCATTAAATGACAAAACTCAGAAAGACCCTCAGGAAACTTAAAAATGGTGAAATGATTGGGGTAGGAAACATTACCAGGGTGATGCCTAGCACAAGCTGCAAAATAAACCCTCAGACCTTCCTTATGGTCTTAAGCACAACACAGAAAGAAAAGAATTAAGAATAGTGTAAAAAAAGAACCAAATATTTACAGTACCAGCTGATGAAGTGACAACAAACTGTAAAAGCAGAAAAGGAATTCCCTAACAAGCATGTAATAAAATGACTTGAGGTGTGTCAAGTATCTCTAACAATGAATTTTACGTACATCAAAAAGTGTCTGGAAACACACTGGAATTATGCTTTGGAAAACTACAGGATGCCATCAGTGGTTTTTTACACACTTGTTATATCTTTGCATTTGATAAAGATAAAAATAGCAGTCCTCAAGCCCTCTACATCTCCACCAGCAGAGATAAGTGACAGTCCCCACGTGCCAAGCTTCCCACAGCAAACAATCGACGTTTCTTAGCTGCCTCAGATACACGTGCCGCCTGAAATGATAATTCAATGTTCTACTTGCAGAGAGGACGTGGGATATCAAATTTGTTTAACAAAAATAGTCAAGTTCATAATTTAAAAAGATTTTCCACTTACTGATAAAACCAGAATTTCCTACAGGCATTATATGACATTATAAAACTATGAATCTGCAGATCTCCTAGCATTGCAAGCCAGTTTCTTTATACCAGATGAAATATCTTAACATTATTTCTCCCTCTGCCCCTGATGTGAGTCCAGGTTTCCTCCTGAAGGCAACTTATGGCCTCATGGCTAAATGCCAGCGTTAACAGAAGAACTACAGTATGTTCCTGCTCATATTTTGGGGTGATATTAGCACATCCATACATAGCAATTGAGAACAGAATATGAACTGTAGCTGTGTCAAATTCGGATCTCCTCAGCAAGATGTCATTTCCTCAGGTTCAAATTCCTCTTGATGAAACATATACAGTGAAATTCCAGTTTAAAAAAACAAAATCAAAACAATACCCGAAGGACTCAATAAACAAGAACTAATTCAGTAACCCTATATATGATTTTGAAAGCTCAAATCCATCTTCCTGTTTTAACTCCAGCCTATCATCAGTTTCCTCAGGACATTTATCTAACCTTTCCCAATGCCTGGTGAGCTCACAAAAACGCTAAATAAAAGCGTAGCAAGAAAATGGAAGAACAAAACATAAGTCTCCTAGTTGTCTGAAGAGACAACTATACAAAACTACTGGGAATGCTTCCAAAATGGGTCAGAAACCTAAAGCAAATGTCTTTTGCAATGAATTCCAGAAAAAGAAAATTTGGCAAGCCTAGAGAGTGTAAGAGAAATTCCCCAGCATTACTGCAACCACAACTCTTCTAGAGGATTCAGCAAGTGATTCTGTCCATAGGTGCTTCTCTGCCTTGCTTTCTACTCAACACCAGAGGAATCGTACTGGAAAAAAAAAAAATTAAAAACTTGAAGTTAATCAGCTCTTCCTTCAATTCAGGAGATGCCTGGAAACACAGTCGTCTTACCTGCAAATCTTTAATTTTTTCAGACTCAAGAGCGCAGGTGGTGGGCAGCCCTGCAGGTGGATGGTGGGAAGGGACAGGAGGCAGCGGCTGGGGACGCCTGGGAGAGAACTGCAGACGAGGGGATGTTGGGCTGGGATGCCTGAGCCTCGGTGGCCTGAAGGTAGAGAGGCAGAGCAGAGCCCAGCAAGGGGAGTGTGAGATGAAATCGTGGATAGCTGGGATGAAGAGGAGACTTGTTTAGCAGGGATAAAGACAGCGGCTCTGCTATTAACCAGATGGAGGACATGCTGATAAAGGAGAAGCTCCCTTTAGAGCCAAAGGAAAAGCAATCACGTAAATACACTGTCTAAATGCTGTATTTACTGAAAAAAAACCCAACCAAATCCCACGAGTCCATTCAGTCTCCTCAAGTACACTGATCCAGAAGCTTGGAAAGACAAGTTGCTGTTCCCACTGAAGTGCCAAAAGCTTTTAATTCAAGTCCCGCATGAAAGAAAATGAGTAAAAAAGGCACAAAATAACCAAAGACACGGGTATTCACCATTTCTACTTATTCTGTATAAACATGTAGAATGGTTTTACAGTGTCAGGAGGGATCTGGGGAATGATGGCATTTTGTCACATTTACAGGTATATACAGTATTTAGGCTACCGGAGAGTGACAGCCTTAACCAGATCAAGTGATAATAGCAGCACAAAATGGGATAAAATATAACGTTGATAAATAGAGAGTAACGCACATTTGGGGGCGCTTCTCATCTACCTTACTGCAGTCTCAAAGAACAGCATCAATTCAGGAAAACCAGTTTAGCAGCATTGTGGACGGCTAAAAGGAGACCTCAATGTACATCAGGAATGAGAAAAGACACGGAAGAAATGACAAAAATTAATCAAATGGGACAGAGATATAATTTCTTTTTAATATATTCCGTAAGTCATTTATTCCTTATTAGGAGATTTTTAAAAAGAAAATAATTACCAAGGAAATTGAAAATAAAGAACTTATTTGTATTAGAGAATACCTCACAGGGGCATAAAATAGCAAAGGAAACTGAGAACTTGTAATCATCATCTTTTTCAAACACAAACGGAATAAATTTGCAGGTGGAAGATTCATAATTTAGAGAGGAACATTTTTTCATATAAAAATAAAATATCCCCGAGAAGAAGTCATAATACGAATTAATAACGTAGAAACATAATGAGCATATCCGGCATTATTTGAATTAAACTTCTACATTTTCAGACATAAATCAGCTTAAACAATTGGATGTTAAAATTGTATTTATGTCTAATTCAGTGTTTCTTCCCTGATACAATCAATCAGTAACATACCCGGATAGAGGCTGTGGTACAACCAGTATCCTCACCTAATAAAGACCTACCTGTTCCAAAAAAACTGAACGTTTGAGAAACCGTGGACATCTATGAATGGGGAAAATGTCCCCAGTAAAAGATGGTGCTGATTCTGTTCTCTCTGCAAACAAGGAAGGTTTTTCCCAGTTTGCTTGCTGCCCAGAACTATCTATTATACACGATGAAGAAGGGAGATTCCGTTTTCACTACTATCCGGCTGATATACTGACTGGATAAAAACATTCAGCAGCTAATAATGAAACAGATGAGAACTATATTATATTGACATAGCATCTTTACATTACTACGACTATGGAGAAGAAGGAAATGAGGGAAAGAAAACAGGAAAAAAACCCAAACCTGTGGAATCGTCAGACAATTACAGTCTCGACGAAGCACAGCAGAGAACTATTGACGCTAACAAGCAGGAATATTTTCATATTGCAAAATCGCTAGTATTGTCTTACATTAGAGAAACAGCCCTAACTGGAACAGAAGAACATTTTAAGCTCAAGAAAGATTTCATACTCCATTTCCTAAGAATTTTATACCTCTTACGGACCTCCCACCAACGCACAGTAGCTACAGTTTAATGCAAATTATTGAACTATTCCTTTACAGCACTGAAATAGCATGGGGCATATAAAAATTTTGATCTTGGATGTTGTAAGATCTATACAATCATCAAAGCATGATACACATGAATTATAAGTGGAGAAAACCATGTAAATTATGGAATAATAGGGATACCTGCTCATCAAACCCAGATGTTTTTGGCACTTCCATACACACAAAAAAAGGAAGGCAGCATCAGCAACACATTAACTAGAAAAGGGCAATCATTATCCAAAAAACCAGAAGAGGAGCCAGAAAAGCCATTCTTCCCTTTAATGTATGTAAAGGCCACAGAAAAAAACATGACTAATGATGAAGTGGAAAGTAGAGCTTAACGAGCAACACATACACCACAGCAAAGAGACAACCCTGCAGTAGCTGTTTGTGCAAGGCATCTCTCCCACCCACAGCCAGGAGAAAAGAGCTGTACCCTGACAGAGAGAGCTGGAAAACTTTCCCAAGCTGCACCCAGCCTGTTTAGACCTGCTCCAAGATTACTAAGTTATCGAAATTGGGAAGGAAAGGTAACAAAAGGGAGTGATATGGCCCAATCGTTAAAATTCAGAGCCCCGAAGACAGACAAAAATAAGAATTAAGTCGCAGTTATAAAGCTGCTGAACAACTTAATGGGACATTACAATTGTCTGTTAAAATACAAAAGAGCATTTTGACTACATGCTTCTCGTCCAACTGAATTTTCATACAAAACTGAGATCAAAGGGGAAAACACATTATATTGTTCCTGAACAGAACAGACACTTTGACATTTGCCACATCGTGAAAGCACAGGATTCAGAAAATCCTTTTCCTTCTATCATCCAGGACACAAATGGTCATTAAAGCATTTGGATTTGTTAACTTTAATCAGATTCTTACACATACTTCGCTTAACTCAGCTGTTAATGAGAGAGACACGGCTTTCCCCGGCATCTTCAGAAAACCATCAAATCCAAGGTGATCAGGAAATATCGCACCTTATTTTAGAATTCTATCAAATCAAAATTTGAGAAATCAGTAAGAATGGCTTACTGGAACAAAATCAAAGGCAGAAGGCAATGTCTGTGGCAAATAGCCCTGCACAGCTCTAACACGTGTCACTGATTTTCATTCAGCATTCAAATCGTTTTGCATACTGCTGTAGCAAGTGCTCCTTTAAAAGAACCATAAAACATAATGTATTAATTTTTCAGTGAAAATTATTGAGAAAAAGCAAGGAAAATGGCCTTCATACTGGAAGCGGATACAGAAAATGGATTAACGAGTCACTAAATATATACAGAGTTGTAAATAAGATTTAAAAAAAAATGGCAAATCCAGGTCTTTTAAAGAGGAAAAAATACTGAGAATGTTAAACTCGCACAGCCATAAAGTCTGCATGACTTCTTTAATAAGAGAGAAAATATAGACAATACTGTATCCAGATACATACTAAAGGCTAAAAATTTTCCATCCACCCATTTATTTACCAGCAGCCCAGAATGTCATCGGTTATATTGACATTCTCATGGAAATATAGTAGCAATCAGAAAATAATTCAACGTGCTGATAAATAGAAGAGTTGACAGAATAGAGACTTTTGCATCAAAACCTTCATCTGGTTGTTATTCTGCAAATTCATGTATTTCATAAAGTACCCCTGGAAAATTATTTGGATTACAAATCTCTGAGTTGAATTGGAACTGAGAAAGATAACTCCTTTGAGCATTTTAGGGGAAGTACTAATCCAAAAAAAAAAAAGCAGCGAAGGTAGCAATGATCCCCATCGCATTAAAAAATTAGAAGGTTGTTAATATTTAGCTTCTAAACATGAATTTACATTCATCTGTTATCGCTGGTACATTACATTACAAACCCCTAGTGTCTGTATATCTATAGATATAAAAATAGTATCAGATGAACCCAGGTTCCGAAAACAAATGTTTGAGTTAGCC